>NC_134828.1:82758697-83425356 GCF_004210375.1 Tachypleus tridentatus
TGGATGTTTGGTGTGGATAACCTAGCAGCTTTGTGCCATAAAAGATCCAACCAACCAACCAATTTATCTCAAAACTTTGAATCACATTTCTCTGAATTTAAAAATATGAAATTGATATTTGAATTTTTGATGATCTCTTTCAATTTGACTTTGGAAATTTCGGTAAGGAAATTACATCTTTTTTGTCTTTGGATAAGTGTGGATCTGAAGATGAGATGCTTACCCTGCAAACTGTAGAACACACAAAAGGTAAACAAAAATTGTTCTATCAGAGAGATGTGGCTCACTATTCTGATAAACAAGTCTTCAAAATTGTTTTTGATGTTTGGATCCACATGGGTGTGTGAGTCAACATTTTATGTGCTAGATTTTCTCAAGGCTAGATACAGATCTCGATTTACTGACAAATGTAGAGCCAGAGCATAGATATTAGGCCAAATTTCAAGAAACGTTGATGAAAACCCCAATCAATTTTCACATTGAAGGTTAGTTGAAATGCAATTATTTTGATTAAACTAACATCTTTCAATTTTTTTTGATAGTGTGGCCAACATGGTTTTCATTAGCCACAATTTTGGCTACTATGAAAGATATGTTTCCCACTTCTGGCTTAGACTTTTAGTGTTTTTACAGTCATTCTGGTTTTTATCATTTAACAAATGTGAATGTCTTACAAGATATTGGAGCAAACTTTTCACAAGAATCAGAATTTTGACAAGATAACCAAGGGAATTCTTTGTCACTTAGCTTGAAATGATTGGTGAATCCTGTAGATAATCTGAGATGGGAATTTGGAAAGTTGTGGTTGTTGTGGACTAGCAAACTCAAAACCAGTAACATTTTCTGCTGACTGCTCTTTCTGAATAATTTTATTTTGATCATTTTTTGAATTGTTACTGGACGAATCAGAATTGACTGTGAGAGGTTCGACATCTTCCAAATGTTTCTTCCTGAAAATCGTGTGCCTTTTTTGAAACAGTTTTCAACTTTTATCAAAATTGAGTCTGTCAAACTGATTTCTTGGGAGTTTGAATCAATCTCTACTACTACTACTACTGATTATTCATTAGTTTTGATTTCATTTGGAAGTGATGGTGTTGATGGAGTGGAACAAAAAAAACTTCTTTTGGGATTGTGATTTCAGCAAACATTGGACTTCTAGCAGTCTTCAACATATAACTGTGGCAGCTTTAAATGTTTCTAGTGATTATTCATGACTTTTTCACATTCTAAGCATTTGATTTTGTGATGATCACTTGCATGTTTGTTCACAGCATCTTTGTACTTGTTATGAAAAAGACCTATTACAAAAATAGGGTAAAACTGATTAGTTCAAAAATGGTGAAAAAAAATTGAAAATAATTAGTGTAATATTAAACAAATTTATTCCATATATTCCGAATAAAATATGCTAGATATTAATGTTTTAAATTTTATTCACAACATATAAATACATTTTAGATCAAAAGGAGCATTTAATGACACAGTTAAAGAACATTTTTTATTGTCTAATTAAAATACAAAAATTAAATTCTTTTTGTACTTGATATTCTTATGATGATTTTTCTGTCTATCTGATCCATATTTCTTCCCTTACTTTTTTTTTTTCCTCTTTTCTATTTTCAATTTGCCTCTGAGCATATGATTTTTCCAAAAGTGGGATCAAATGTGACCCTTTATTCCTTGTCCTGCAGGCATGGTTATACCTGCCTGATGGTACAACATAATACTTGCTTATTTGTATACTTCATATTATAAAATTGCTTCTGATGTCTTTATAGTAGTATTTATAAAATTCATTTTAAAGCAAGTGCACAACATATTTTTTCCAGTGAGGAAATGTCATTGGTCTAGTGAGAGACAATTTGTTGTGGTATAAAACTTTAGAATTGGAGGTTTGAATTCTTCATGGTGAAGGAATGTGTTGTGTGAGTGTAAGTAACCAATTAAAATTATTTTTAAGTTGTTTTTTTTATATAAGACTGAGTTAGCTGATCTCTGGAAGATGACCATTGCTAAAATAATCACTTTCTATACTGGCATGAATTGAGTGTTTCAGTTAATGTCATAGATAATTAATGAATATATCCATTGATAGAAGAAATTAATAGTAGCTAAAATAATTGTTTGTTGTAACTGTGTGAAACTATATAGCTAGTTATTGTAATATTGACTGAAATTTTGGTATAAAACATGTAATTTTTTCAGTGAGTGGCCTTATACAAAATGGGGGCCTACAAGTATATGCAGGAATTATGGAGAAAGAAGCAATCTGATGTTATGCGTTTTCTTTTGCGACTACGTTGCTGGCATTATAGACAGTTGACGAGTGTACATCGTGCTCCTCGACCAACACGTCCCGATAAGGCTCGTCGTCTGGGCTACAGGGCCAAACAAGGTAAAAGATGATTGTTGAACTGTTAATTTGTTAATAGACCATTCCTTGTATGACAGATATTACCAATGATGATAACATCAAGTTGAGTGCTTGAAGCACACTGATTTTTTCCTTGGATGTCTGAGTGATCTGTCATAAATTATGCATATTGTCAACCTATTTGTGTTAATATGTGCTCTGTTTTTTTAATGTGCAATTTTATTTAAGCAAGTATGATAAATTTTAATTTAATTTATTCTAATGTTTTTGTATGTGAGGAAGTTTTGATATGAATTTATTCAGAATAATTAGATTATTTTGTTTTTGGTGGTTTCCATTTGTTTTCAGTCTGAAAACCAACTTTTAGAATATTTTTTCTTTTGAACAGTTAGTGATTTAGTATTTTGCCAATGTACATGTGCCCTGCTCTGATAGTTCTAGACCAAATGAACAGTAACTAGGTTATGCAGGAGTATAAGGTCATGCTGTTTTAGTAACATTTTTGAATAATAATTCAGTAAGAAACATTAAAATAAAGACTAAATATGTTAGTCTCTGCATAGAGGTACTAATTCCTTGTTAAAATATAAATGATGTAATCTGATCTTCTAAATGTTGTGTTTTGGTTATTTTTGTTGTCACTTTTGTGCTCATCTGTCTGAAATATAGTTTTTGTACTTCGTGTTACATTGTAGGCTTACTGTAGTTCCCTTTTGTTAACTTTCTACAGCTATTTAAAACTGTTCAGCAAGAATAACTTGCATATTTTAAGCTAGCAGGATGTTTCACAAATATGATCAGAGGAAAGGGTGAACTTCAAGAAAAATGTGGAGAGAGAGCCATAGTGGAGTAACTGTGCTGTTCATAAATATATTCAGCAGGATGTCCTTAATGAAGCCATTAAAGGAATTTTTTGTTCGTTTGCATTATAATGGTATTTGAAAGTTATTTTGTTTGGAAGGGGGTATTCTTTTTACATTTTAAATTTTTTTAATTAATGTACATATCAGAAATTTAACTTAATACTGTTAAGTAAAAAAAGAATACTCCATCCTCTAGCAAAATAACTTTTTCTGTCCAATGCCAATATAAATTTGTTAGGGGTTTCATTAAGCAGTATTTTGAGTTTGACATATTTTCTTTGAAGCTAATTCCTATTATCTGTAGTAATAAGAGTTGTAATGTTAATGACAAACTTCTTTGTAACTAGGCTAGTAATATATTCTAGTTTTGCAACTAGACTTGTGTAAATTGTAAAATTAGACAAATCTCGATTAGTAACTGTTAGTGTTCTAAAAACAAAATGAAGAGAAAGTCGAACTTTTTAATAAGTACTTTGTTAAATGTAATTGTCAGTGTTTGTACAAGGTTATGTTTGGAACAAACAACTAGAAGGTTAATTTGTGTTAACCTTAAATGGACTAGTGGGCATTGTGAGGGCACTGAGGTTACAGTTCTAAGACAACTTCTACAACTTAGATATTCTAATGTTATTACAGTATTTTTAGTTAAATATCTAAATTTATATTTTGTAAGTGAAAAAGTTGTATAGTTTGTAAAGAAAAATCAGTGCTTGGACTTCAGATATCATGTGAACCTCCAGAGAGATTAATATATAAACAAAACTTTCAAAGTTTTTATATTAAGAAGCTTTCATGATGCCATAGCAAGCAGGTTAGATAGTAATAAATTAGTTTCCAAACAAGATAAGAACCATACTGTTAAACATGATTGGGAAGAAAAGGGTTGTATGTATGTCAGTGCCATATAAATACTTGGGTGAACCATAAGATGCTTGAGAAATAACTAAGTATTTTATAGTAAAGGACAAAGGATTTTAAATTAATGCAAACTTAATTCTAATTTTTTTATTATTTTTTATGATTTCAATTTGATAATTTTTTATACGTTTGTAACTAGGAGTATTTTTTATGTGAAAAGACAAGGTAAAGATTTTTAGTTAGTGAGTGAGTGAGGTGAGTTAAGAGTTCTGTGATGACACAGTTCAAGTGACAGAAGTATTTTTGTGTGTATTAGTAAATTAGGAGTAGTTTTCAGATGAACTGACGACTGTTTTGTTAGAAAGCCACAAAAGTACTTGCTTATATGGATTGTTGGATGATGAAATATCTTTTTTTGAACAGCATGAATTTGAGATCCAGTTGCATACTATGAAAATTAGTGTTTAATGAAACATGTCTTAAGGAAGCAAAACCTACCCAGTTATAACATTCTCTGCTCATGTTAGACTTTCACTAAAAATTGTTTCATGAAAAACTGACATGCAATGGACCAATATTATATGCATTGTACTTGTGTAAAGTAGCTTACTGTGGAATGTAAATATGTGAATGACATAGCTTTGCTGTAAATGTGGAGTTTGAGTTTTAAATTTGTATTGGATAGCACATGATTATATGCAGGTACTTCAAGATTATTTTAAAATTGCTAAAACTTCATGTATTTCACTTGTAAACGAAGGATGAACTAAGTCTACATGACAGCCTCAGAAGTTCTGGAATCTAAGAAGGATCAGACCTGACTGAAAACGTAAAACCTAAAACAAAAGGTTGTGTAGGCTCATTAAGCAGGACATTAAAAACTATCAAGTAGTATACAAGGCAGTCAGATTGGTAAAATTGTGTCAGTTTCACTTGCACACTAAGGATGAGCCACTAAGCCTAAACCATAGTTTTAGAAAACCAAAAACTAGGAAAAAGGATCAGTCTTGACTGAAAATATAAAAACTCAAAAAGAACTACGTAGGATTCTTAAGTAGGACATTATTAAAATCTGTCAAATAGTTTATAAAGCACTTCACATTTATAATTATTTTGGCCAGTAGTAGTGTAACAAGGTGTGAATGTGAACCCAACATAAAACATTTTCCAGGAACCTAGTCCCACAGTTTATTGCCTATTTATAATAAGCTTGGCCAAAAATGTTAACTTATTTATAAAAGTAAAACATGGAGGATGGAAACTTTTTTATAAGCTGCAACTTGTAGTGACAATTAGCAATTTATACATGAAGATACCAACTTTTAGTACTTTTGTTTAGATGCGAGCCTGAGTTGAATGATAAAATTTTTGTTTTAATTCATATTCTGCTTGAGGCTTTATCATGTGTTTACATGCTTTTACTGTCAAGCTAAAATGTATTGAATTGCATTTTAACTCTTTCATGGCAGGCTTGTGTGCAGTGTGCAGAAACTTGGTCAGAAATTTCACTTGTACAGTAATATGTGCAATAACTCTGATTTAATGTATTTTTCAAAACCTGGTAGAATTTTGTTAAAGATAAGTATCTTTTACACACAATGATGGTTTTATAATTTAGTTTTTATTTAAAATGTTTCTGTATTTTTATTTCAACTATTAACAAGTCAAGTATAGTGATTTTCATTTACGTATAAAAAAACAACAAAAAACTTTTTATAGTTTTATAGCTCATTTGCTTAAAAATATCTAGAACTTCCTAAAATGATTTTTTAAGGTCATTGTTTATATTTTTTGTTCCATTCTTTTCCATATCACTAACTATCTATCATCAATGTCCAGTGCAATGAAATAATTAAAAATAGGAAATGGTAAAAACTTGTATATTTTACTTTTTTTTTTGTAGAGTATCTTTAAATATATTTTGCTTATTAGTAACTTCAAAACTTTTCCTTTTCACATATAGTTAATTTTTAATGTTTTTATGTTCCTGTCCTTTACCACTTAGAATTCATCTCGATGCAAGTCAGTGGTGTCATCAAGAATATTTATTTTTTTGGGAAGCACATACAAATCTTTGACAACTTTTGTTTAGTTTTTAATATCATAAACTTTTGAGAAAGGATATAAGGTATGATATATATTTTGAAGACGTTTTATAATGCATTTTAAAACATAATTCATTAAAATATAATTCTTGAAGTTGAATCTTTGTGATCTTTGCCCCCTCACAGTGTGGCATCTGTGTAGCAACTGGAGGCATAGGATCAAACAAATACCATGACAAAGGGGAAAATTTGTCCTTCTGTATACCTTCCTGATGTCTAAGTTTGCATTTGTAACAGCTGTTTGTGTTTGTGATGATTGTTTGTTTCAAACCTGGAAGTAAAATAAGTTTGTGTCACTTGGCTCACCAATAACAAGTTGAAAAAAAACTGAACTTTCCTTCTGTTTTATATCCAGTCCTTCAGCTTAATAGTAAGCATAAAGCAAACATTTGAGGGATTCTGATTCTAACCTGGAATAATCTTAAGGCAGTTAGTCAATAATTGCTCTAAAAACTAGTTCAACCTAGTAGTTTACTTTTTAGTGTGTTTTCCCACAAAAAAACAAGCAACTGAGGAGATAATATCTTGGCTGAAAGTTATCAACACTAGAACACAGGAAGCAACATGAAGGTGTGGGATCCAAAGTTTGCCTATAATAGTGTGGATTTAGCAGATTTTATATTGTAAATACTTCCAATTTTTTAATGCAAAATAATTGTACATGTATGGGTACTGGACACTTGGCCATTCTGTTGGGTTGTTGATCTGCAAGTAAGCAGTGTTAGTTGGGACAAGAATCATGCTAAATAAATTGTAGCTGTATTTGATATCTCCCTGCTGCATCAGCTGACATCTCCATGTATTGATAACACATTGTAATTGATAATTTGATTATAAAATAATATGCAAATGGTAATTGCACAACAGTTTCAGCATTAACACTTGCATGTGACAGATGTATATAAATTACATGTAGCTGTACTTGCTTCAGTGTTTGCCCCATTACTAGACAAAATCACATGACTGTGATGTCATACTGTCCTCAATTGTAAGACACAAGTACAATTTAAATTGTATTTCTAACTATCACATATTTAGGTGAGAAACAAAATGTAAGTGCCATACTCGATTAAACAGCAAGTTGGTGCCAATTTCAAAATAACTTTCTGGATTATATTGTAAAACAATATTTTTCTAACTTATGTACATGTATGTATTGTCAATATGATAACTATAAAGCTGAAACAAATCTTTTGAAGGTGGGCATGGCATTTGTTGGGTTTTAAAAAATGTATTGCTTGTTTGAACTGTTCATTTGGAGAACTTTGAAATGAAAGAGTTTAAAGGTAATTGAGCTTCTCATTGTCTAGATGTATCTACAATTCTACTGTAGTTAAGTGGTTTTTAAAGTTTTTTTTTTTTAATAAAGGATTTAAAACTTAGATAAAATAAAACTGAATTGTAACATGCACTAATATTAAATTTTGAATGTAACACTGACTTGCTCAAAAAAGTGTTAAGGGTATTTCTGGTGCAAAAGGGTTAAATGTTTGAAGTTTGTAGACTACAAGATTATTTAACTAAGGTTTAAAATTCACATATCAACTCAGTAAACAGTTGCAAAATTCAAATCTGGTTTTGTAGAGAAAATTCTAAAGACTATGGATTTTTTTAAGTGCTATGACTGAGCATGATTTAATTTCTAAAACATGTTACTTACATTGTCTTCTTGTAACCCACTAATGTTTTCAGCATTTGTAGATATTAGGTTAATATGTTTGTGTCTGAGAAGTATCTCAGTCAAAATCTTTGAGGTTAATTCTATTAAAATTAAGGCTTATTTTAACAAACATTTTCAGAAATTTAAAACTGTATATTAAATACATGTATTGAATAGGATGTGGTCATTTTTATGTGAAGAAAAAAATGCTTTCTTGGATGCTGTAGGTTACTGATTTTTAAATAGCATTTCTTATGCCTGTTTAAATTGTATCAGGTAAGTTTTTATTTCTTAAAACCATACTTAATTCAGAAAGACCTGGAAAGTGAGTGTTTGAACCTTTTGAAAGCGTACTGACTTTATGAACCAGGTATTTAGGTATGGTTAAAAGGGTTCAGAGGTTGAATATGAAATTGTATAGGGTTTGATTCTTTATGAATATTGTATTAGTTTTAGTCCTTGAGTTTTAATAAAATTGTTCATATTCTTGATTCTGGAAAGCTGAACTATTAACATTTGATTTAATTTTTTAATTATTCAGTTTCCATGTGCAATGACAACATAGTGAAGAAAGTCATAAAGGTTATTTTTCTCGTTGCTTTGTTTCTTTATCTATAGCAGGTGATGTCTATTCTGTTTGACAGGATATTGCAGTAAATTAAGCATCCAGGTTAAAAGGACTTGATATATCTTTTGGAAAAAGCATGATATCAACTAAATGTAACATTTGACTAATGCTATGGAAGAAGTAATGTCACCAGGTGGCTGTGGACTAAAAAATTGTGAATCTAAGGTTTTAATTTGGGCACACTATTTGTATTTTTTAGTTTTCATTATCATTTTTTTGGCAGATATTAATCTTAAGGAGTGAAAAGCTGACAAATTCAGTAGAGGAAGTTGTGTGCATTAGTGTGCCCAGTTTTGTCAAATGCTGTTTTGTCCTTAATGTGTGTTCTTATGCAGATTAAAATTGGATTATCAACTACAGAATATCCACCATATTGTTGAAGAAATTTGTTTTACAAGCAAATTGCCACAATATTATCTGTTTCATGTTCATTTTTGAGAAGAATGTTAGTGAGCTCTTATCTAAGCTACAAACCAGTTTTTTAGCATATCTTTTGAAATAGGTATTTTTCTTATTCAGATATTACTTTCTATTACATTAATGTATTTTACTACTAATATTTATTTGTGTTTAGGTTATGTTATTTACCGTGTAAGAATCCGTCGTGGTGGTCGCAAGAAACAGGTGCCTAAGGGCTGTACTTACGGAAAACCTAAAAATCATGGAGTGAACCAACTGAAACCAGTCCGAAACAAACAATCAGTTGCTGAAGTAAGATGTTTCTTATGTTGATATATGTGTGTGGAAAGATTAAGCATATTTTTGGGTGTAGAGCTAATGGTGCTCATTAGCTTCTTTATTTTAAACTAGAAACAGTATTTAAATAAAAATTAAAATATAGCATTAGAAAATTCTTAAAGCACATTAGGTCAAGAAGCTTTTTTAGAGTTTAAAAATTTGGGATTTTATTTTATTTATAGTTGTCAAAAAAGCTCAAATGAAGGCAGAAATAAGTGGGTTGCTATTGAAAGTTTGTAAATATTTTGTTGCTTACTCTTTTGTGATGTCACAGGATTGGTCTATTGCAGTCAGTAATAACACAAATTAACCTGAGAAATTTTTTTTCCCATGTAAGTTCACGTGATTTTATTTAAGTATTAGGTAACATATTGATTGTAAATAATTTCTATCACTAGTTCACAGTGATGAAAACATTACATTTCTTTTATGTTTAAAGTAGCTTATTATTCCTTAACTATTAATTATAAAACATAAAAATTGTGGATATTTTAATACTTTCAGGAACGTGTTGGTAGACGCTGTGGGGCTCTTCGAGTTCTGAATTCATATTGGATAGCTCAGGATTCTACCTATAAATATTTCGAAGTTATTCTGGTTGATCCATTTCACAAGGCTGTTCGTCGTGACCCTAAAGCCAACTGGATAGCTAATGCTGTTCATAAACATCGTGAACTACGTGGCTTAACCTCAGCTGGTCGCAAGTCTCGTGGTTTGGGTAAAGGTCATAGATACTCCAAAACTATTGGTGGCTCTCGACGTGCATGCTGGAAGAGAAGGAACACCTTGCAGCTGCGCAGAAAACGCTAATTTTTTTTTCTCTGTGTGAAATAGAAATAAAAGTATTAAGTGGATGAAGTGTTATGTTTTATTGTAGTGAAAAGGCAAACAAAACAAAATGGTTAATATCAACCTTTGAACAGAGCAAGCTTTCTACTTAGATCAATCCGGTAACGAGTATAGTTAATTAAATATAATGTTCTTATAAAACATCAAATGCATTGTTTCATCTGTAAGATACCGTTGCTGTTAAAGATGTTTTTGGGTATAAACTTAGTAATACATAGTGAGACTTGGATATTAAAGGACACTTAGGTGACAGTATAAAAGTATAAGAAATACTAAATGTATTAGATATTTTAATCATTATTAAAGTAACAAGAGAAAGCGTTGCGTAACACACGGACTTTTAGCTTCAAGTATTGTCATAATGTTTATCATTTGGAGAATGTAATGTATATAAGCTAAATTACTTCCAGTTGTACGCAACGTCTTGTGACCAATGAAAACCCATTAGACGGCTCAGGCTTCGATACTAACTTTAAAAGCAGCTTAACATTCGAGTTAAAATACAAGAAGACATTAATGTTTAGCTGCAGACTCGAGTAGAAGGACATTATAAATAATTTGTTGGAGTGAAAGATTTATGACCCTAAAAGTGTTACAATGGAGAAAATAAACAATGTGTTATAATTCATTACGAATAAGTAGCAGACAATATAATGATTACTCTGTAGTGAGGAGATATCCTGAAAATCTAAGGTATTAACCTTTTTTTCACATCCAATGTATTAATATTGTTCGTAATCAGATACCATGCAACTTTGACTATTTGATTAGTTTCTGAATACTAAAAACGCAAAGGGTAATGAACTGTCTACTAAGACACACAAAATATATAAGGTTTTTAATATATTTTTGTATATCTTACAAGCTTTTTAGATTCAAGGTTCTAGTTAATTCCGTGTTGTTACTTCTACTTGGTAGAAAGAAATTAACACGAGGATACAAGAATTTGTAACTCGGGAACAATTTCGAAAGGTGGAGCTTTCTTCAGTTTAGGTTCACGAAGGTTGAAATATGCTTCACGTGATATTTTTTAAACTTACGGTTAAGTATGTAAAGTACAAAGAAGTACATATACCAAACTATATATGTAGTGTAAATGATCACCCTTAACATATTGTCACACATTTAAAGATACGTTGTAGCTGTGTGATGATAGAGGAAAGGTTATTATGTGGTTTTTATTCTCTTTGTACCTTTCTGCAATTCGCCCCCCCGCTAGTACAGCGGTATGTCTCCGGATTTACAACGCTAAAATCAGGGGTTCGATTCCCCTCTGTGGACTGAGCAGATAGCCCGATGTGGCTTTGCTATAAGAAAAAAAACACTGCAATTCGTATTTTTCAAGTGAAAAATTCACTTGATTAAGGAGTGCATATCTCGGTGATGTCCTAAGGATTTCCTGCAAGTCTCGTGAAAAGAGAAGGTTCTCGGATTTCTGACGGGAACCTGTTTCAACTGGGGAATCGTAGAAAAATTTAACGGTTTTTAAAGTTAAGCTAAACATAGTACGAAAAATTTAGTATACTCCATTATTACATTTCTTTCAGTTCGGGTATTGTAATGGAAAAATGAAGACGACAAATTTTGAAAAATTATTTGTGATGTAATCCTGCAAAATAAAATTGAAACTGATAGGTAGAGGCTTTAAATTTTCTCTTGTTATTACAGTTATGAACATTTATGGATGAAGTACTTAAAAAAAACAAAAAACTTATCTAATTATTCAGGCCTGCGACAGTTTTAAATGTCTTGAAATATTTATGTTCCTCAGTTTTTCCCGTACGATGAATCCGAAAATGATACCCATTTTTCTCCATTACATATAGAATTTTCACAAAACTATTTGTACTTTTACATCGAAATCGAGTCACGTTTTGTTATGCTTGAAATGTTGACAACCTCTGGCTATAAATTTCCATATACCAATCGTGATATAAAAGTCTTGCAGATTGTTCTAAAACACACCGCTAGAACATTAATAGGCCGCATGACCTGTCATTTCTGGATAGTACGTGTATGCGCATGTACTTTGATATTATTTTTTTCTTTTCAATATTATTTTTTCGTCACTTTGGCAGCAGAATGCTGTGTAAATAACATCAACATATTCTCTTGTATTTGTTGTAAAGAAACAGGCTAAAGATCACACAATTCGTCAAAAAGCGCATTAGGTGTCTTTTTGTAATGAACTTTTGAGACCAGGACAAGATATGGCACTACACAAAGTTTGTCTTGAAGAATTGAGACCGTGAACAAAAGGTAGGTATAACACTAAAATTAGGGGTTCCTCTTCTCTCAGTGGACTCTGCAGATAGCCCGATATGGCTTTGCTATATGAAAACACACACTAAAGGTAAGAAAAAGTCTGTCTTTTAAAATTACATTGGTCTGGTGTGAGCCTAAGAACCACGGATATGACTGCTATTTCTGCTCATGTAACTCCCAAGGAAGGCTACAACGATCGAAATGTTTCAGTGATGTTGAGAAATATATATGCAAAAATGGCTCGTTTGGGTTGAGAAAATATTTTGCATAGGAGAGCGAACAACGTTTCGACCTTCTTCGGTCATCGTCAGGTTCATAAAGAAAGAGGAAGCTGACCACATGTTTCAAAGGGGTTGTGTAACTGAGTGTTAGAATGTAGAGGGCGTGCTTAGATGTTTAAATATATAATTTTTTATTATTTTATTATTATTATTTATTATATTATTTTTAATATAGGTATAAAGGCGTTCCTTTGTATCGGTTTATTTTGGCCTTGAGTTGTATAAGTAAGGCTTCTTTATGTTTGTTACTGTATTTAGTATTTGTGTGTTTTCTATAGTTATATTGTGTTTATTTTACTTGCAGTGTTCGTAAACGTGTGAAAGTGAGTTTTTATGTTCTTTGAATCTGGTTTCCATTTTTCTACTTGTTTCTCCAATATAGGAGTCGTGGCAGTTATCACATTGTATTTATAAATAATATTGGTGTGGTGTTTGTCAGTGTAGTTTTTACATAATATAGATCTTAGTTTTGTGCCTGGTTTTTGAATAAATTTGGTATTAAGTGGAATGTCATATTTTGTTACTAGTTTTTGCCAAATGTTGGTTATTTTTCTGCTGATGCCGGGAATATATGGTATGCAGCAGTATATGGTTTCGTGATTTTTTTATTCGTGAGATATATTTACTTTTGTTGGTTGATTTTGCTTTCTGTCTAGGTGTGTGCGTATAATGTTTTCTACGGTCTCTCGGATTACGAGTCGAGTGCCTTAACCACCTAACCATGCCAAGCCGTTCGAGGTTTGGAGATGCTACGTAAGATTCGCGCTATCATTCCTTATAATGTAGTCTTTTACTTAATTTTTAGCTTTTCTAAATAATAATAATAATATAAAAACTAAAAAGAAACAAACAAACTGAAAGCAAATAGCACTTAAATACAATTAGTCCGTATGTGTTCTATCAACTCAGACATGTTACCTTGTATATTATTAAAGAACATATTATTTAATTAATTGTAATATCCACGAAAACGTAGAACATATTTAAATTTTGTTATATATTTGTAAATATTGAGAAATCACAACTGATGGAGATGCTAGGGATCGTATTGCAACACTCGAAATTCTAGATTTCCATTGAATGTCTGAGCTCGTTGTTAATCCTTTTGGGTTTGTGTAAATAAGGGGAATACATTCGCAAGATGACTTCATTAACTTGCATGAATACACTTTCATTTATTAACACCAAGGAAATATGTTACTTCAAATAAAAAGTGCAGTTTTTTTAATTATTGAAGCTCTCTGTTCACAATTTAATTTCAAAAAGGCCCCTGCTAGTACAGCGGTAAGTCTACGAATTTACAACGCTAAAATCAGGAGCTCGATTCCCTTCGGTGGGCTCAGCAGATAACCCGATGTGGCTTTGCTATAAGAAAACACAAACAAACAAACATAATAATTTCAAAAGTGAAATGTTTATAGTGTTATCTGTTGAAGTACATTAAAATAAAAGAAATTTTATCGATTACAAAATCGTTTCATACTTTAGCGTGTTATGTGACGGATTAGTGAAACTAAATTTACTATGTACCTTTAGTTTTTAAATTATTATTATAAGTTTTATAATTACGGAAAAACTGAAGCAAATAGATATGCTATTATAAAAGTATTACATTCTGAATCGTAATATTGCAAAGTATATTTGTGTTGATGCGGTTTGTATACATATGTATTTAAGCCTTCTTATTTTAATGTAGCAATTTTTCGGAATTTGTCAGTTATTCTATATATATATATATATATGCAGGTTTTACAAAACTTGTGGTCAAGAAAGCCAATAAGTTATATTGGTTCTAACTACCTTTGTTCTTTGTCACTCTCTTGAGATAGTACCCATTTTTCCCACAGGTAATACATAAAACTTCACATTGTTCAAAATGTAGACAACACTGTCTTCCAATGGTAGGTTAAGTGTTTTTATGAGTGTGAACAGTCAAATGGATAGATCTGATGTTAATTTTTAAACTAAGTAACGCAAGGTGTAGTCAGTTTTGACAGAAGTAGTCCATAATTCAGTAAAATAGATCATTCATTATCCATAAACATATATCCATAGTTTTTGTACGTTTAAATTAAAGATTGTTTATCGTTTTTTTATGTTATATCTGGTCTCTTTACTTTCTTTTTAAGAACTCGGAAAATTTAAAATAACTCTGTAAGACAAATCCTGACTGAATATTCAACTATTGCGTGAATCTATTTTACATTACGTGTTTTCGTCTGTCAAAAACTCACGTATGAGAAGCGAAAGATAAGTTACTCATCAAGTGAACTGAACCAATACCAACATAGATTAAGTCGTTGATCGTGAACCGTAGATAAAGTATTCAGTTTCAGACTAGATAGAAAATTCAGTATTGTTTGTAAAACTTTTGTATATAAATTATTATCAGTGGTGACGAAAAAACCCACTTGTAAAGAAATATGGATGTAAAAACGGCTGGTTTGGGTTAAGAACATTTGTATGTAGAGGAACAAACAACGTTTAGACCTTCTTGGGTCATCGTCAGGTTCACAAAGAAAGAGGTAACTGACGGATAGCTGACCATATGTTTCAAAGGGGTTATGTAACTGAGTATAGAAATGTAAAGGGCGTGCTTAGATGTTTGACTATATTTATTAATATAGGTATAAAGGTGTTCCTTTGTATCGGTTTATTTTGGGCTTGAGTTGTTTTATAAGTAAGGCTTCTTAAATTTGCGTTTGTTCATGCTTATTTCAATATTTAGTATTTGTGTGTTTTCTATGATTATGTTGTGTTTATTTGATTTGCAGTGTTCGAAAACGTGTGAAGGTGAGTTTTTATGTTCTTTGAATCTGGTTTCCATTTTTCTACTTGTTTCTCCAATATAGATGTCGTGGCAGTTATCACATTGTATTTTATAAATAATGTTGGCGCGGTGATACATCTACGAGACGATATACACCTACTTAACAAAGGACTCAACTTCGCAATAGCTCCTAGGTACATTCCAATTTTAGAAATAACAACATGTTTAGAAGAACCAGCCAGGAGAATTGTGAAACTTTCCACAGAAAACAAAAACAAGAAAACAACCAACAGAAAGAAGACAACTTCGACGATTTTATTGACATCCAACAGCCAAACTTCCCAGGAAAAATTAAAAAATTATATTTTCCAGAAACACCTAAAAACAACATCTTAAACGATTTTTTAAAGAATTTTCTCACAAAACCATCAACATAATTTCACAACAGAAAGCTAAAAGACAATCTTACAAAAAGAGACATTAATTCCATTAAAATCCTGAAACAAGACAAAAACATAAAAATTCCAAAATCAAATAAAGGAAACGCTATAGTCATAATGACACGAAAGAATTGAACCAAAAAAAAAGAAGAACATCCTGTCATACACAAACAAATTTAAACCAATAAACACAAACCTAACAAAGACACACGAAACGCAACTAAACAAAATACTACTAAAAATGAAAAAAGCCAACACAATTTCAAAAACACTTTATTCTTTACCTACGCAAAACCGACTCACGCACCACAAATATACGGCATTTCCAAACCTCAGAAACCAGATTGTCCATTACGACCGATAACGTCCACATACGAATCGTTTAATTACAATCTAGGTAAATGCATAGCATGGACATTCTCCAAATATGTAACATCAGCCAACTCATTGATCAAAGACTCTTTTAATTTCAAGTCTAACCTTAATCAACTTAATCATAAAGCCTTAGTGGCCAATTTCGATGTCATATTCTTCTCCACAGAAGTCTCAATCGCTGAAGCCTGCAAGATAGCCTTAGAACTCTATATCCCAGACCCTAATCCATCAATAGACATTCCCAGCAATCAGTTAGCAACTCTCAAAGAATTCACCACGATGAAGACAAACTTCATGTTCAACAACCACAAAAAACAAATGGCATAAGCATGGGCAACCCAGTATCGCCAGTTCTAGCCAATATTTTTATGACACAAGTTGAAACACAAGCAATTAACACAGTATTACATCCATCACTATACTGGTACAAATATGTAGACAACACGGTTGCGGAATTCACATCTACAGAACACACACTTAATTTTTTCAATCACATTAACGCTTTTCATCCCAGCATTAACTTCACATGTAAACAGGAAAAAAGCAATCAAATATCATTTCTTAACCTCAAAATTACGAGAACCGACACACAATTTACAACACAAATCCACCGAAAAATCCCCCCATACTGGACTATACATTCCTTGGGACTCAGCACATGAAACAAAACGAAAACACAACAGACTAAGAAACCAAATAAACAGAGCCATAAAACTATACTCACCAGATAAAATTAACGACGAATTAGACAAAATAAAACAATAATTCATCAACATCAATAAGTTTCCACACAAATCGTAGAAAACATCATGCGCACACGCCTAGACAGAAAGCAAAATCAACCAACAAAAGTAAATATACCCCACGATTTTAAAAAAACCACGAACCTATATTATGCTGTATATCATATATTCCCGGCATCAGCAGAAAAATAACGAACATTTGGCAAAAACTAGTAACAAAACATCACATTCCAGTTAATACCAAATTTATTCAAAAACCAGGCACAAAACTAAGATCTATATTATGTAAAAACTACACTGACAAACACCACACCAATATTATTTATAAAATACAATGTGATAACTACCACGACTTCTATATTGGAGAAACAAGTAGAAAATGGAAAACAGATTCAAAGAACACAAAAATTTACCTTTACACGTTTTCGAACACTGCAAATCAAATAAACACAACATAACCATAGAAAACACCCAAATACTAAATAAAGAAACAAACGTAAACAAACGCAAAATTAAAGAAACCTTATTTATACAACAACTCAAGCCCAAAATAAACCGATACAAAGGAACACCTTTATACCTATATTAAAAATAATATAATAAATAATAATTACAAAAAAAATAATATAAAATTATATATTTAAACATCTAAGCACGCCCTCTACATTCTAAAACTCAGTTACACAACCCCTTTGAAACATGTGGTCAGCTTCCGGTCAGCTACCTCTTCCTTTCTTTGTGAACTTGATGATGACCGGTATCAAAACATAAAATTATTTCAGTGTATTGCATATTTTAGTCCAATATTTATTTGCAGACGTAAATAAACAGGAGTATTATGAAAACTGTATAATAGTTCTTAGTGTGTTTATTAAGTTTATCTCCAGTACAAAAATCAGAAATGAAATCATCGCATTTCATAGCAAAGTAGTTTTACGCCTGAGATTCTAACTTATATTGTCAACCGTTTATTACAAGATTTTAAAACTGAACAGTAATGAAGTATTTTTAACATTAATGACGCGACTAAATCACGAAATGAATTTAAAGTCTGAACAGTATTTTTCTCAAATCTTTAAGTAATTACATGTTTTCCTGAGTAGTCTCCTGAATATTTTTCTCTTTAAAAAGCGCGTTTTCAAGAACAAGTCAAAATATCATCGTGTATGTGTGTGAAGTGTAAAAAAAATATTATATATTTATTGCACAAAATCGCTGAATGATGACATAACATGTAAACCATAATCGTGAATCACTCATAAGTTTTAAAGTCAATTAAAAGGATTAAAACTAAGAACAACATATATTCAGTAGTTTTATTTTTCCGAAACATAAGACTCGTTTTACACGTGTGAGATTACACTGATATTATTATAAACATGTATTAAACGTTGGTGAGAGACACAGTATTTTGATGAGACTTCCTTATAATTAAATGGATGTAAGCTGTTTATTGGCACGATTGTGTAAGCAACCAAAAGGCAAAGAGGACGAAGAAGTAGAATAGAAGAAGTAAAAGAAGCTACGAGAATTGCAAGAAATGTTTTGACAGAATAGCTCACTTCAGAACGTGACGTCTAGAAGAGAGTTCTGATGATTGGTTATTTCACCAACTACGAAATGAGCTGATGTTACTCCGGCACAATTTATTGGTGACGTGACCTCGATCGCGTGGAGTTCAGAGTCAGCAAACTACACTACGTTATAAATGAAGTAATAAAATTCTCGGTTTCCCATGTTTCGAGGAGCCCTAAATGATCAAAATATTTAAAACAGAATTAAGAGAAAAAAAGAATGATGGTAAATAAATGCTGTTCTGAGTGGTTGTTTGTTTTCCTTTTATCAAATAAAAGTGAGTAAATCGGTTCATCAGTTGTTCGAAAATATCTCGTTCTATTCAGCCATTCCACAATCGGTTGTCTAGTGCATTGTAACTCTTGATAGAAGTTCTTTCACATGAGTTGACGACAAGGCTTTTGTGTTATCTGGCGTACCCAATAAAGCCTGGTACTGCAAACAAATCAGTCGCTGTCAAATCACAGAACAATTCATTAATATGGCTTTTTCCTTGAAAATAATGCTAACCTTTCTATTAGGAGCTTTATTTAGTAGGATGGTCGTAGCTGAACTTGAAAACGGACGTGCTGCCTTTTACAAGTATATGTCTTTGATTTCGAGACCGTCACAGGGCCCGACCAACAAATTCGATTTTCAGCAAGAATTCCTGCACTTTATTCAAGATCTACAAGATGGTGTTTTGTTTGAAAATTTAAACAAGGAAGGGAAGACGAACTGTACTGAATTTTTGGGGTCAGATGTTTTATGTGAAGCGTTCGATCAGGTTAGTTCTTATTTGTCTTTGATCACTTTCGTACGAAATGGAAAAGTATTTCTGTTTTTAACATGCTAAGACTTTGAAAAAGTTTTCGAAATATAATCAATCAAATGTATAATAAAAAATAAAATGTTAAACATTGTCGCTTCAAACGTAGTTAAAACGTTAATTTAGGAAAAAGAAACGTACATTCTAAAAAAGTTGCTGGAGTGACGAAAGCTTGCCGAAGCTATGACTAAAACGAATGACCTATCAGTCATAAAATAAGTCATATTAGTTTATCCGATTCATCTGAAATTAAGGAACAACGTAAGCATCGTTCGATTAATTTAGGTTTGATAACTTTTTCTTATTTGTCTTTAAGGCTATCAGGTATGATTTTGATTTTTAACGATCTGTCCATGTATTTTTCATTCTACATATTCCAGTTTGAGATAACATATTTTCGTATTCTGCATTAGGAAATAAAGCTTTGTAGATTAATCTACCATTTAAACCGGTACTTTGTGAATTTACGTTTACGTAATTTACTTTTTCTAAGTGAACGTACAACCTACCACTTCCAAGTGATATGAGATTATATTGCACCGAAAGTTAGTAAGAGTTTCCGTAAGTTTTTATTTACGTAGCTTTTATCTTAGGTTTGAGTTGAGAATAGATGAATAGCCCTTAACAGCAGTCATGCCAGCAAGTCTCACCTTCCAGGTGTCAAAAGATATACAGTAAGGTCCTCCATAACCACCCAGTCTTCCTCTTCTAGGTTTCAATGATATACAGTCAATTTTTCAACGATTCTCCAGGTTTCTTCTTCTAAGTGCCAAATAACATACAATTAAGCCCTCTACGATTATCGAAACATTCTCTTCTAGGTGCCGCATGATATACAACGGCCTGGCATGGCCAGGTTCGTTAGGGCAGACACTCGATTTGCAATCTGAGGGTCGCGGATTCAAATCCCTGTCACACCAAACAGGTTAGCCCTTTCACCCGTAGGAGCGTTATACTATGCCGTCAATTACACTATTTGTTGGTAAAAAAATAATCCAAGAGTTGGCGGGTGGTGGTGATGACTAGCTCCTTTTCTTATAGTTTAAATTAGGGACGGCTAGCGAAGATAGCTCTCGTGTAGCTTTGTACAAAATTCAAAACAAGCAGACAATGATATACAACTGCATGTAGGACTTCCTCTTCCGTGTGCAACTGATATACGACTGTATGTAAGATTTTCTCTTTCATGTGCAAATGATATACAACTGTATGTAAGACTCTTCCATGGGCAAATCATATAAAACTGTAGGTAAAACTTTGTCTTTCGTGTGCAAATGATGTAAAACTGTATGTAAGACTTCCTATTCCATGTGCAAACGATATAAAACAGTATGCAAGACTTCCTCTTCCATGTGTAAATCATATACAACCAAGTCTCCTAATTAGTTTGACTAATCTTCCCACAACAGACTGTGTTCAACTGCACACGGATACATTAATGCGCAATTCTCAACACACAAATATTTTTTTCGTCTCTACTTTAGATTTTCACATGCTTAATATGATTCATACACCACGAAGTTTGTACATAACAGCTACACTGATATTATACTTGTGAAACATTGTTTTTAAAACCGAATTTTTATTTGCGTTAAACAATCTATTAATTGAAGTTAGTGTTGTTATCTATACCATTTAACTTTCAGACTTCACCCATAACTGTCGATGAAATGAACTACAGTTACAAATTACTTACAATTTAAGAAACTCATATAAAAGATTTAACCTGTATATCCATAATATGAAACAAGTGTACGTGATGAATATTTTTCAGTTCTTCGACTTCTGATTACCATGACACTTTTAGCGCTTTTTGAATATAATTTTCGGAATTCTAAAACCGTTATTGTATTCATTTTCTCATTTCTTACGAGTTTTACAGCCGTTACAACTTTTCTTTAGCCACTGTATTAGTGTAGGCCAACGTCACTAACGCACGCTTTTCCGCCATTCACGAAATAAATGATGCAATTTACACGTGTACCTTTGCTAGTTAACTGCAAACTAAGTACAAGTTGTACATGTTCTTGCTATTACTGACACATAGTATTTATGTGTTATATGTCACGTTATTAACAACGTATTTTTTACAATATTACATGGTGGAAAATCTTTAAGCCTCTTAGGAAAGATGTGAGTAAACATTGAAGAAAGATACTTTTTTACTTCATTACTAGTTTTGAATAGAAGAATATAATACTAACAAGACAACAAAATTGTTTTGAGTCACTGGTGAGTTTCTTAGCAGTACGTGTTTTTTTATTGTTCTCGTTCTTGTAGTTGTTATTGTTTTTAACCACAAAGCTAAACAATGAGCTATCTGTGCTTTGCCCACCCACGGGTATCTAAATACTCTATAGCTTTGTAAGCAAGCTCCATATTCATTACACTCGTTAAACGTTATGTAAATACGTACGTTTTGATTCACTTGGACTAATCATTTTGCTAGTATAGATAATTGTTCATGGGAACTGAGTAAAAGTAAAAACAAGAATTTCACAAGAATATGTCAACCATACTAAGTGCTATATTGAGAGTCGAGGAGGCCCTATCAATAATACCATGGCCCTTCAGACCGGATGAGATACGACAGACATAGTACTGATTGAGACGTTATTTATGATAGCAGTTTACTTAGCGTCAACTGTTACTGTGTGAACTGAGTTCAGTGTAATTTTTCACTAATTTTATTAATGTCACGACAAACTTGGAATTAGGATAAGTAATTGGTAATATTATGTTATTTGTTTGTTGTAACACCATATATTTTTAATTGTTAGTTTTCTTAAACTAATCTGCTCATTAATTCACAATAACTGGCGAGCCTATAAGTTAGCCTTTTTGATCCAGGCGTGGGTCAAGCAACTACAGCGTTAATAAAAGAAGATAACACCAATTTGTTTATTATTATATACAAAGCTGTACAGTGAGCTCTTTGAGCTGTACCTACCACAAGTATCAAACGTCAGAACCTCTCACACTTATCGCCGAATCTGTTGGAAGAGACGATATTAGTAATTACAGATAAGAGCTTCAACATGTTCAAAACTGAAACCTGTAGAAGAAAAGCGACAGGTAATTCAGCGATATGTCTACAGAGAGAGGGTTGCTTTTTGCAGTTCGTTATTAATTGTCGAATATTTCATCTGTTACTGGTCAGTACGCGTGTTGTTATAATAAAGTATATACAGTCTTCAGTAAGGACAAAATACACGAAATGTAACGTGTCGTATATCACTTTGTAAGTTCCAACGAATCGTTTTCGTAATAGTGAAATGCCATGCGTCGACACTTCATTACAAACATAAATGTTGATTACGAAGCTCAATCTTTCGTCAAAATCTCGCATTACAGAAATAAAATTATTGAAGAAAAAGGTTCATTCACTATTAAGCCACGGAATTATAATTTGTTTAACTTGTATCCGCCTGAAAAGTATTTGCAAGCTAATATTTTCTACAGAAGTGAATTAAATTTTATAAAATAGTTGAAAGTCATGCAGATATTAAAAATATTTTACTGACAATATCGAAAAGCTGTTTCTAAAAAAAAAGAAGAAAAAAGAAATGTTTGAAAAAAGTGTCATATCAATATGCTTACAAAGATATGAAACATTTATCGTATTGCACAAGCTTGTGTCTAAAAATCAAGGTCGCATGAAACGGGGATTTACTGGATGTCTTATAAATTTAAACTGGCCGAGCGTAATTCCAAGATGAAAATGGTTATTAAAACAGCTACCGATTTTATTGCAAAAAAACAAACAAACTGGAAAACAATCTAATCACATCAGTTAGTGAAATAAAACATGTCAGGAGAACTTTCAAACAATACCTGACGTGGCATGGTTTTCAGCACGAAAAACTTTATCGACTTCTGCGATACGAATATGCCTCACTCAATGAATTGTCAGACTAAACTCACTGACGTTATTCACAATATGCTCCCAAAATTTAAAATAGTGGATGTGCAGAACTGTTTGGACGGTATTGCTGAAAGATCCTTTACAATTGGCATTACTAATTAAATTTTAATTATTTCCATTGTTGTGATGGCTGTTATTTTGGTTAATGATGTTTTTGAATAGCCACGAAATATTGCTGTTTGTTTAGAATCTGATGAAAAAGCACTTAATGCTGTATGTTATATGAAAAGTTTACCCAAGTTGACTAGGACAGTATTTTAACTTTATATCTGCGTTACTTGAACAGGACACTATAATATATATATATGCACCACTTCTTGTTCTCATATAATTGTTTTCATCTACAGTCTCGCCATGCATATAAACATATGTGATTCTAAAGAGTTAGCTTGATATTAGTTGTTAATAAGCTAACAGGAAGTTATTTGTTGACAGATGTCGCTGTCTCCAATCTAAACTGTACGTAACCTTATTCAGTTTAGGATAATTTATTAAAGAATTGAACGAATGCCATATACTCTCCATCACAGACTGGTATCGCTCATCTCGTGTCTTCATGTGTACGTTGGAAAAATAATTTATTATTATATTATATTTGATGTCGCATAATTATGGAGACGCTGTAATACAAACACCAAAATGATAATCAAAATTAGGAAATCAGCAAATAATATGATGTGTGAAAACATTTCCTTTATCATAACTATAGGATACAGAATATCTTATAACTCTGGAGCTAAAGGTTCGATCTTTGCATTGGATGCAGCGCAGATAATCTTTTGTTTAAATATATTCTGAAACAACGTACAATAATAAACACACGAACTAGAAAAAAGTTCAATGGAACAATGTGGCACGTCATATGGGGTATAAACCATATTTACGAAACATCATTAGTAAAGATGACAACCATCACTATAGAGAAAATTATTTTTTATTTACAGCTTGTTCGTTCGTTTCGGAATACACCTATTTCAGCTTCAGCGAAATTTGAAAATAATGCTATAGTAACATAATATTTAAAACAACCGTCTAAAAGTCAAAAAGAATAAATTACAGATTATGTTATCTGTCGTGTGTTTATAATCGTGTGAGGGTTGAAGGTTAGATTTCAAAATCACGAGTCATACTTAACGTCAACTTGTCCCCATGTTTCCCAGTATTTAGGGATTTAAATAGTTACTAAGGTGAAACGATTAACTATTTTTACATATTGCTGGATGTACAAGACTGTTTAGAGTAAAGTTATCATTTAGTTATTTAATATTTAATAATTATTTAGCTTTCACGACAAGAGTGTTGAAGTTTGGTTGTTTTAAATGCGATATTTATGACAATTTTCGTTACTCAACATAGTAAGAAATTTGCGTTCCGTATGCACTTTAATCATTGTACTAGACTTTATTAGTACGGTGACGAAATCTTACTCGATAATTCCAAGTTTTTCTAGTTTTGTGTAACATTGTTGCTACTAAAGGGCTAGACATTTTTAGATTATTTTGTCTCGTGTTTTAAATACGCACAGATAGAGCGAGCAACTAAAGAAAGCATGTTAAGTTAGAGATAATTAAACAAATTTAGACTGAATGAATGGCAGTTTAGCTGTGACGGGCAATGTCTGAAGAAGTTAAATCATAAAACATTAAGTTAGTGAAGATGAAGTTAGATTGCATGTTAGTTTAGATGTAACGGACGATATTTTAAAGTGGGTTTCACAGTGCTATTGTAATAACAGAGAAAAGGAAAACAACTTGTCTTGTCAAAGAGTGTTCTAAAGTAATTGAAGTAGTCTGTGTGGACATTTGACAAGAGAAGGAAATTATTTAAAGCTTTAGATACAACTTTGATAACGAATAGTGAAGCAAATTTTTTGTGCATACGTTTGACTTGTTTTGAATATATTATTTTAAAACGAGTGGATTGTGTGTTGTCCATTTATTGTAGATACTTATCGGGAGCAAATCACAGACACCTACTGTAAAAAATTCCGGCTCTTCATACTCAAAATCTGACACGCATACCTATATTTTTTCATTCGTCAAAAAGCAAGACACTACACAAATTGGGCTAAGTAGCTCACGACAACATTCCGTAGCGGTATTTTAGGTTAAAGTTAAAGTTCATTCCCTGAAATAGAACGAAATATAATCAGAGGCTGTCAGAAACGTCTATTTCTCTTAAACTTCACTGATTGGAATACCAGACTTAAATTATCTTGATTTACTGTGATCGAGATATGAACTTGCATTAGTTGATTAGGGGTATTGCGGGAAGTCAGGAAAAGCCAAAGAGGAAAAGGAGACGGAAGCGAAGGAAGAAGAGTTCCATTGGGCGTTTTTTGACTGCTGGGGAGAACTAAGTAGCCTACAGTTCTTTACAGTTAGGGGCTAAATAACACTAGGTTCTTTACACGATAGGTTACGTTAAATATGATTTTTCACGTCTGGGACTTTGCTACACACTGTTTTTCACAGATTGTGCTAAGCAACGCACTATTCTTCACAGACTAAGTTACACAACACAATTCTTCACAGGTTGAGCTACATAGCTCACGATACTTCACAGACTAGGCTATGCAGTACTACGTAATACATAATACTTCCCAGGCTAAAGTAGCGTGCAAAAGTGTTAGGACAAAGTCAAAAATTAGGTTTCAGGCTTCTTTCAAAGAACAATGCAATGTAAATCACAGGTAAAACATCAAAATTTGATTAATCTTCATATTTAGTACAACAGAAACTCAATGATAGTACTTGACTTCAGCGAACAGTTAATATTTTATGACCCACTTTTGCTTTAATAACTGCAGACAGTCTTTTAGGAATAGTTGCAACATATACTTAGTCAAAGTATTCTTTGGGATTTGACTTCAAATGTTTCTAATACACTTCTATAATTTGTCAATATTTTGATCTATAAAGTCCCAGATCTGCTCAATTGCATTGCGATAGGGGTTATGTGGGGGCTGTTGCATCATTTTAATGACTCTAGCAACTTTTTCGTGGCTAAATAATTTCTGCATAGGTTGGATAAGTGCTTAGGGTCATTATCTTCTTAGTAGTAAAATAATTTATCAATAATACACAAACCACTCAGTGTACCATGACAGATCAGTATCTGATGGTACTTGTGCTGGTCCATTATTTCATCTATTTTGGAAACACCTACTGTTGCCTCAGAAAAACAAACAAACAAAAACATCCACCCAAACTACACTGCCTTCCCATGTTTCATGGTAGGTGTTATGCATTGAGGTAAGTATCTTCCACATTTCTTTCAATCTATGGTTTCAACTAAAGATTTTAATCTTAGACTGATCTGTCGATAACACAATTTTCCAATCATAAAAAGTCTAGTTTTTGTACTTCTTACTAAAGTTTAGTCTCTTGACTATATTTAGAGATAAAAGTAAAGTTTTTTTTTAAACTGCTACACGACCAAATATTCCATTCTCGTTTAGTTTCCTTTTCCGTTCTTTGGTACTTGGTTATTTATCTCATGGTCGAGATCAGTATCAGTCTTCCTTCTATCGTGAAGGCTACATAAACGAAGACACTTAATATCAATATCATTGAGTTTAGGTGTTCTGCGTTTTTAATTCATATTTTCAGACTTACTTGTTTCTGCCTCACGACCTAGGGTGCACTAGACAGAGTTTGGGGAGCATTTCAAGTCTGCAGCAATTTGTCGGAGATTCCAGTCATCACCACGTAAAGTTTTTATGGGAACTCGCTACTCTACTGACAATTCTCTACGCTTTATGAGCCGTGATACGACAACAAAACTTAATATATAGTATTAAACACTTATTTTATCAAGGTTTTTTTGTAGAGTGCTATTAAATTGATTTCTTTCAGGATATACCGATGCCGTTACGTGGCTCCTTGCTAGTTTATTTCTATATAGTTAAAATACTGCATGTTGAACCACGACAGTTATTTCAGACCCCAAATTTGATCAGTATGTTCATACAAGCATGACCTTTGTGACATGCCCTCTGTACAAGTATATTGAATTTCTAAAGAAAGATAAGTATTTTCATCCTGGTTCAGTCAGTTGTCAACAGGGATCAGTGAAGCATTACCTCAGTGTTGAAATTTACATTCTGTAATGGCATGAAAGAATTAATCCCATAAAGTGGAAAAAATGACAAAATATTATCTTGCTCTAACACTCTTGCACAGTGGTGAATACAGGATTTTTTGGTGGGGGGGATGATCGACTAAGTAACAGTGACTTAAACCCGACCCCAAGTAAACTTTTCCTTGTTACTGTAACGTAAATTTCATGGAATTAATTTAGAAACAAAGAAAAGAAACATATATGACTATTAACTCTCATTTATTGATTTTATTCTAAAATATCAAGTTACAAGTAATCGCACAGCACTATAGTGAATCACACAACATAGTGCATGTGACAATGAGCTTTCATATATTCCTAAATAACATGTTACAAGTAAACATACAGCAAAAATATTCTAATTGAGATGATCAGTACTTTATATTTCTGATTTCCCATTAACCTACACAATTTTGGTATAGCCAGTGGGGGGGATGTACCCCCCATCGCCCCTCTGTATCCATCTCTGTTCTTGCACAGTACTTTAAGCGATTATTCATAATTGTGCTGCGTTAGGCACGGTCCTCTTACACTTGACAATACAATTCTTAATATAATGGTTAAACTACACAAAACCATTAGGTAGTAATGTGTATAGCTGCACACCCTCTACGATCCGTGAGAAATTTTATAAAGCAGTCACCTCACGCTTTCCTATCGATATCTTGTTTGTATTCAAATGCAAAAAGATGTTCATATTCTTGCTGATATAAACAAATTAATCATAAATATAAAGTGTTCTTCATGTATGAAAAATTTACTAGTAGTTAATGTAAACGAACGACGTTTATATTGGGTAGGCTAATGACAGATACCGTAAGAAAACTTCACGTTCTTTATCAAGAGTGAGGTTAATTTGGATGTGACAACCGAGGGGAGGACGGTTTGTAATGTGATGAAAACTAAAGTCACCTTATGTTACAAACACTTTGGGGTTGTTATTTATAGTCAATGATTCGTATTTACGTAAACTGTTCTTCTAATATTATAATACTAGTTGTCCCTAATTTTCTTATGAGGTAAAGGTTTGTTATTTTGATATAAAACGTTTTTCTGTTCTATCACGTAACAAAAACTTTATACAGCTATATTGTGCTCAGGTTACGCACAATATGGCGCCTGGAAGAGGCCAACTGAGAGAAAGGGGAGGCTATGGGTATTCCCTCTTGGTCTACAGCCTGTCAAAGAGCCCAAAAGGGCGTCGAAAATGTATCAATTCACTAGGGAATGTTTACACAAACATTAACCCTCATCTTCAGTTACTTGTGTATATATGGCGTTATTCCAAAAACTATTTGGAGGGGAACATCCTTTCCTGGGCCTCACAATGGCTATTGGGGGTTCATCATTGATTATGCAAGTAAGGAAGAAAAGAACCAGTATACGTATGAGGTATTAACACCAACTTTGGAAAGAGTTCCTAGTTTTAACCCCTTTAGACCTTTAGGTAAAGAAAGTTTGTTTGTTTCTCTTTGAATTTCACGCAAAGCTACACGAGGGATATCTGTGCTAGCCGTCCCTAATTTAGCAGTGTAAGGCTAGAGGGAAGGCAACTAGTCATCACTATCCACCACAAACTCTTGAGCTACTGTTTTATCAACGAATAGTGGGATTGACTGTAACACATTACGCCTTCACGACTGAAAGGGTGAGCATGCTTGGTGTAACGGGGATTCAAACCAGCGGCTCTCACATTGCGACCCGAATGCTTTAACCACCTGGCCACACAGTTGAATAAAGATGTTTACAAGACACTCACTAAAATTTATATTGGCTAGGTCAAACTGTTTAAAATGAATCAGTTAAAAAAGCCAAGTTAACAATAAGTTAACTTATTGCTTTACTTAAAAGAAAATACACTTGTCTTGTATACAGTATTGTAAATTCCCCCTGGCCTGTTAATTTTTCCAGTTAATCTCACTGCATTAGACCATCGCTTATTGCAGCTTCTGTTTTTGTGAGTCTCAAGTGTAGTTGCTTGGATCTGTTTCCTTGTCATGAAGTCCTCGTTTCCTGGGTTGATCGAAGACACTTATAGAAGTCGGTAACAGTTGAAGGTCAATGTCTCTCGAATATTTAAAATTGAGATGGCCGTTAAAGTAAATAATCGAAGGATTGCGAAATACTGAACTAGATCTTTGGTCTGACCGAAAAAGCGTTATATCAATATTTCTCTGATTCCGGTCTTCGCTCTTGCTGCAGCTGGATAATGTTTTTTTTTTTTTTGTCTTTATTAGTGTTAGATATATAAGACATTTTAATGTAGGTTTGTTAGTTAATTTATTTTATGAGTTAATATTTAATGGTTCTTTAGATTTTCATAACAAGAGAGTTAAAAGTTAAAGGCGATAGTTGTGACAGGTTTGGTTGTGTAACTCGGTAAGAGTTGTAGTTTGTGTTTACAATTTCATTGTTGCCTAGATTTTATTAGTATTTACGTCACGTTACTCAAATCTTCAGTATTTTTCTCGTTACCTCAAGTTCGCGCATTTTACAGAAAGTTCGAGGCCTCAGTGATCAACTTATAATTAGAGGCGACCAAGGGAGCGCAAATTAAGAACTAAAGAAACAAAGTTCAGTCAGAAAATGTGAAGTTAGCTAACGTGTGAGTGATCAGCTTTAACAGATGATATTTGATAGTGAGCTTCACAGTTTGATAGAGGTAAAAATAGTAATTTGTCTTGTCAAAGGGTGTTTTAAATTAATTGAACCCGTCTGTGGACTTTGACAAAAAGAAAACAATTATTTGAAGCTGAGGATACGACTGTGGTATAAGTCACTGATACTATCGTGATAAGAATAAAGAAAAATAGTTTGTCTTGTCAATTGGTTTCTAAAGTAATTGAATCATCCGAAGTGGTTTGTTTGTTTGAAATTAAGCACAAAGCTGCACAATGGGCTATTTGTGCTCTGCCCACCATGAGTATCGAAACCCGGATTCTAGCGGTTTGAGTGCGCAGACATACCGCTGTGCCTTTGGGGGATCTGCCTATGTGGACTTTTGACAAGCAAAATAGAACTATTTAGAGTTTGAGATACAACTGTGATACCAATATAACAGTGTAAGGAATACTTGTACACACGTTTAACTGGTTTTTAAAATATTATTTTAAAACAAGTAGAGTGTGTGTTGTTCGGTGATTGTTCAAATTTATCGCCAGCAAGCCAAAAATATCAACTGTAGAAGACTTTTTAGTTTACATGTACATAAAATCCCGATAATTAGGTGTAAAGTTATAAGAACTAGAAATTTTACTTCACAACATCAGAAACTAATTTTTCTAATGACAAAAGAAATAGGTTGCAAATAATTTTTTTAACTCTAAGTTGGACTAATACGACGATATTTAACCAAGTAGTCTAGAAAATCAACAAAGGACTATGCAAAATGAATGTTTTCATACATACATGTCAAAGCAGCTACCCAGTAAGAGTAACCAGGGAGTGTTACAACCTGAAAACCCAATGAAGAGATAAAGGCTATAATCCACACACTTAGACTATATGGATTAACCTGCTGAAGATCACACATTGAAGATTTTCTTCCCCTCTTAGTTACAATGATTATAGTGGGGGATAAAATGAGAAACTAGATGACTCCTGTTCTTAAAGCAACTCATACTTGTATTGATGATTTGTGTTAAGTAAACCTTTAATGTAACGTCCCATTGGCTCTGATGTCCACAAATAAATCCATTACATATATATGTAAAAACAGCTCGTTTGGGTTGGGAAAATTTTTTACGTAGAGGATCGAACAACGTTTCTACCTTTTTCAATCATCGTCAGGTTCACAAAGAAAGGAAGAGGTAACTGACCGAAAGCTGACCACATGTTTCAAAGGGGTTGTGTAACTGAGTGTCGCAATGTAGATGGTGTGCTTAGATGTTTAAATATATAATTATATATTATTTATTTTAATATTATTATTTATTATATTATTTTTAATATAGGTATAAAGGTGTTCCTTTGTATTGGTTTATTTTAGGCTTGAGTTGTTGTATAAGTGAGGCTTCTTTAATTTTGCGTTTGTTTATGTTTGTTTCTTTATTCAGTATTTGGGTGTTTTCTATGGTTATGTTGTGTTTATTTGATTTGCAGTGTTCGAAAACGTGTAAAGGTGAATTTTTATGTTCTTTGAATCTGTTTTCTATTTTCTACTTGTTTCTCCAATATAGAAGTCGTGGTAGTTATCACATTGTATTTTATAAATAATATTGGTGTGGTGTTTGTCAGTGTAGTTTTTACATAATATAGATCTTAGTTTTGTGCCTGGTTTTTGAATAAATTTGGTATTAACTGGAATGTCATGTTTTGTTACTAGTTTTTGCCAAATGTTCGTTATTTTTCTGCTGATGCCGGGAATATATGATATACAGCATAATATAGGTTCGTGATTTTTTAAAATCGTGGGGTATATTTACTTTTGTTGGTTGATTTTGCTTTCTGTCTAGGTGTGTGCGCATAATGTTTTCTACGATTTGTGTGGAAACTTATTGATGTTGATGAATTATTGTTTTATTTTGTCTAATTCGTCGTTAATTTTATCTGGTGAGTATAGTTTTATGGCTCTGTTTATTTGGTTTCTTAGTCTGTTGTGTTTTCGTTTTGTTTCATGTGCTGAGTCCCAAGGAATGTATAGTCCAGTATGGGGGATTTTTCGGTGGATTTGTGTTTTAAATTGTGTGTCGGTTCTCGTAATTTTGAGCTTACGAAATGATATATCATTGCTTTCTTCCTGTTCACACGTGAAGTTAATGCTGGGATGAAAAGCGTTAATGTGATTGAAAAAATTAAGTGTGTGTTCTGTAGATGTGAATCCCGCAATCGTGTTATCTACATATCTGTACCAGTATAGTGGTGGATGTAATACTGTGTTAATTGCTTGTGTTTCAACTTGTGTCATAAAAATATTGGCTAGAACTGGTGATACTGGATTGCCCATGCTTAGGCAATTTGTTTGTATATAGTTGTGGTTGTTGAACATGAAGTTTGTCTTCATCGTGGTGAATTCTATGAGAGTTGCTAACTGATTGCTGGGAATGTCTATTGATGGATTAGGGTCTCGGATATAGAGTTCTAAGGCTATCTTGCAGGCTTCAGCGGTTGAAACTTCTGTAAAGATGGATAGAACATCGAAACTGGCTATTAAGGCTTTATGATTAAGTTGATTAAGATTAGACTTGAAATTAAAAGAGTCTTTGATGAATGAGCTGGCTGATGTTACATATTTGGAAAATGCCCATGCTATGTATTTACCAAGATTGTAATTAAACGATTCATATGTGGACGTTATTGGTCGTAATGGACAGTTTAGTTTTTGAGGTTTGGGGATGCCGTATATTTGTGGTGTGCGTGAGTCAGTTTTGCGTGTGTAGGAATAAAGTGTTTGTGAAATTGTGTTGGCTTTTTTCATTTTTAGTAGTATTTTGTTTAGTTGCGTTTCGTGTGTCTTTGTTAGGTTTGTGTTTATTGGTTTAAATTTGTTTGTGTCTGATAGAATGTTCTTCATTTTTTAGATGCATTCAATCGTGTCATTATGACTATAGTGTTTCCTTTACCTGCTTTTAGAATTTTTATGTTTTTGTCTTGTGTTAGGTTTTGTGAAATTATGTTGATGGTTTTGTGAGAAAATTCTTTGAAAAAATCGTTTAAGATGTTGTTTTTAGGTGTTTCTGGAAAATATAAATTTTTAATTTTTCCTGGGAAGTTTGGCTGTTGGATGTCAATAAAATTGTCTTCTTTCTGTTGGTTGTTTTCGGTTTTTTTCTTGTTTTTTTTTTTTGTGTGGAAAGTATAACAAGTTTCCGGGCTAGATCTTCTAAACATGTTTTGATTTCTAAGGTTGGAATGTACGTAGTTGCTCTTGCGAAATTGAGTCCTTTGCTTTCTCAACCCAAACGAGCCGTTTTTACATATATATTTTTCTCTACAAGTGGGTTTTCTCGACATCACTGTTTATTAAATCAATTTACAGTCCATATTTTTTAACCAAAGCGTAGTAAACTTGTTGAGTTAATGTTTTAGATTGAGCCTTCCGAGAGATTCTCCTGACCAAACTGGGAGGATAGGCAGTCTTAAATCTTTCTGGAATGAAGTGTCTACACTTATATTAATTTGTTTCGCTATAAACTTGACAATTATATGTAAGCTAATATTCTCAATTTTCAATTTCACACGTTAGGTCTATATTCGACACAATTAGGATTGTGTGTGTGTGTGTTTTTCTTATAGCAAAGCCACAGCAGGCTATCTGCTTAGCCCACCGAGGGAATCGAACCCGTAATTTTAGCGTTGTAAATCCGGAGACATACCGCTGTACTAGCGGGGGGCAATTAGGATAGTAATACAGATCCACCATTTTTATAGTTTCTGTGTTTTTACTCAAAACAGACACATAGTTGTTCGTGAAATGGACTTCATGAAAAAAGAAGCTTACGAAAACGTAATATTTGGTGTTTAAATTGGTTAAACATCCAAATAACTACTGAAGCGTGTAAATCAGACCTTTTAGATATAAATGTGTTATAAATTGTTTTTTTTTTGTGATACTTTTCATGCTATACTTCGGATATTGTGTATTGATGTGATTGACTCAGCCTTCTCACAGATCCTCTCGTCCAAACCAAGAGGACAGGCAGTTAAAAGGTTCTTGAACAAAACTACGTACTTAAAAGACCACTGCTTATTTTATTTATTTACCATATACATTTTTTTTTCCGCCAATGAACATCAAACTACTTCCTCCGACTTAGATAGCTAAACTTGTGTAACCTGTAAACCATCTTATTTGTTTTAATTAACATCTTCGTGCATGTAGTGAATACTGTTCTAAATTAATTAACACATTTAACTGTGGGATGCACAGAGGTTTATTTTTAACCTCATCTCTTGAAAAATATTGCTTTTAAACACATGAAAATACGTCAATAGCTTATGTATAAAATTATATGGATTCACTGTATATTCGATTTTAGTTTCATATGTTTATCACAGAGAGATAACATGCGCACACATATTGTTTCAGGAAAAATAGTTTATAAGGTTTAGAAAACTTCTATTTACAAGTTAGTAAATTGGAGGTGAAATAAATATCTTATTGTTTTTTTTTCCCTACACAGATAATGTATATGTTTTATATACAGAATTTAATTGCAATTTAGAAGAATGATATTTCAGTTCCGATACCGCCCTTGAGGCTTTTCATAAACCCTCTACTGCAAGTGAACATTGTCTTACATGACAACATTACACAGTTAACTAAACCAGAAATACACAGAACCTCATTTGGAGAACTTGACAGGTTTTGTAGTTGGACGATACGGTTTTATTTTATTTATTTTTTGGTGTCTTTTTCAAGGAAACCGTTGTTTCCTTAAGTTGACCGTGATGGTATTGTGATATAAACTAGCATATTAGTGGTAAAAGTATTGCTACAGTTCGCATCTGTGGCGACATGCCAACTGAAGAAGAAAGTACAAACCATACAGATGAAGAGCGATCAACCTTCTGTAATTATCACTGTTTTGTCTTGCTCACATTATTTATTATAACTTTGCTAACAAACTTACACCTCAAATTATGTAATATTGTTGACACACGATAAACATACTGGATGTATTTACTTAATTAACACACACAACACACATGCTGGCTCAAGCAAATTTGTCAATATATACGCCACACACGCAGAGCTTCGGGAAGAGAATATAGAAAATACGGAGTAAGTCCCTGGCTAGGAATAAATATTTGCAATATGTTCTATAGAAAATAAAAGTCCATTTCTATGAAGTTTGTGACTCAGTTTAAAAACTGCTACCCCAACCTCTGTGTAATTTATTTACGTGTTATACTGTATGAGTTTTGTGGTTCGTTGGCTTATTGTTGTTAGGCGCAAAGCAACACACTTGACTATCTTTAACTTGTACCCCACGGGTATCAAAACTAAATTTTTAGCGTAGTAAGCCTGAAGATTCACCGTTGAGCTACTTGGGGAGAACAGGCTTTTGTGTTTTTTTTTTTTTTTTATTTCGCGCAAAGCTACGCTAGCCGTCCCTAATTTAGTAGTATAAGACTAGAGGGAAAGCAGCTAGTCATCACCACCAACTCCTGAGTTTCTCCTTTACTGACCAATAGTCGGACTGACCGTCATATTACAACACTCCCACGACTGAAAGGGCGAGCATGTTTGGATTGACGGGGATTCGAACCCGTGACCCTCTAATGACGAGTTGAGCGCCTAAACCACCTGGCCATGTCGGGCCAGTGTTTTGTGTATTAAAGGTGAGATATTTCATATACTTTTCACTTTCTGGGTCAAAATCTTATCCACCAGGAAGCTTACAACATATGGCTGCATAATTTATATAATACACATTTTCTAACTCACTGTCTCATCCATCAGTACACTTGCAGTAAAAATCTGCATTTATTATATAATCTTCATTTTCTAACTCAACGTTTTATTAATCAGGATAGTTATTCGCAGTAAACATTTTTATATTTTTTATAATCATCTTTCTAACTTAATATCGTATTCTTCACGATAATTACATTACATACTGATATGTTTTATACAATCCTCTCTTTTTAACTCAAATTCTTAGTCGTCAGGCCTCCCGCTAGTACAGCGGTATGTCTCCGGATTTACAACGCTAAAATCAGGGGTTCGATTCCCCTCGGTGGGCTGAGCAGCCAGCCTTATGTGGCTTTGCTATAAGAAAAACACACACACTTATTCGTCAGAATATTTACTCGCATTAAATATCAATATTTTTTAAAAATATAATTCGCACCTTCTAACGCAGTCTTTTCTCTTTGGAAGTAGATAGGGTATACAGCTTTACTGACCGCATGACGCACATTACTTATCTTGTATTCTTGTATGTTAATTGGTGAAAATCAATACAGTTTGTTTTGTACAACCCTAATATTTCATCATTTTCATCTAAGTGAGCGTGTTTTCTTATAGGAAAGCCACATCAGACTGTCTGGTGTGTTCATCGAGGGGAATCGAACCCCTGATCTTAGCGTTGTAAGACTCATCTGAGTGAATCCATAAAAGCGGACCGGAAGGGCTAGGTGGTAAGCAGTCTGAAGATTTTAGGCTTGAATCCCCGTCACACTCAATATGCTCGCCCTTTCAGCCGTAAGAGCGTTATAATATGACGGTTAATCCCACTTTTCGTTGGTAAAAGAGTAGCCCAAGAGTTTGCGCTGGTAAATTTGGGACGGCTAGCACAGGCAACCCTCGTGTAACTTCGCGCGAAATTCAAAACAAACCGCAATCTATAAAGTGATAATTTTAAAGAATAACGTGTTAAAATACACCTTTGATTTACTGTTTGCAGTTGTTTTTGGATAGAAGTATAACAACGTTTAATTGCCTCTATAATAAAAAAAATCCATAATCTTTTTATATCTTGGAACCCAAGGTTTCACAAATTAAAACATACTTTTTAAATTATATTTTACGAGTAAATTACTTAGTTTATCTGAGCTTCAAAAAGTATAAATTGAACCTAAATAATTAATACTCCGAGCTTCAAAGCAATAAATGTGTAGACTGATTTATCGATATATGTTTTATAAACCGGTAACTTGAGTGCTCCAGATGGTTAATGAAGATCTTAGTTTCAGAAAGTGTCAAAGTTATTGAGGTTTCTTATACTGTAAGTAATTTTATTTATTTATTTTTGTCATACGTGGTTTATTAGTATCATAATTGCGTTTAAAGCAGTAGTAAGTATACATTGTAATAGAAATAGCAACGTTCAATTTGTTAATCCGTGGTAATTTTTCCATGGTGTTAATTTTAATTGTCGTTCGACCTGTTAGCTATTTTACATAAAATATTACCCTTTAGTTGATGTTACAGCATTATTTCCACAGTGCATCAGCGCAACAGAACTCTTCAAAATGGTGCCCAACTCCACACAGTCCATGAGCGAGGCCATAATTCAGTTGTGTCCAGTCCTCCTTTTGCAGCAACGAACTAAAGAATGTGAGGTTCAAAATGTCAAGTCTTCCCGACCTTCGACTGCAGCTAGTAAGTCAGAAAATTCATTTGATTTTTAGGATTCCATTCAGAGTATGAAAATGTCGTTCACATTTCTCCATATTTAAGAGCCATCATTAGTTTATGTTTGTGTATTAAATTTCCGAAACGACCAGAAGGTTAATGTTTCATTTTAAATATATATTTAAATGCGATAGGTGGTATTTTTTCATTAGTTTGGAAACATTATTTATTTCTGAAACAAAAGTTTACAAACTTTAGTATTTATGTCGTCACTGTTACAAATTTATACCAGCTTATAAACTTTATTCTTTATGTTTCCATAATTACTGTTGGTTATCGATTTACACATCTTGTTTCTTTTGTTATTCGCATTGCAGTTTGGGGCTTTGGAATCCTTTTCGTTACCCTCATTAGTTGCTGTGCGCTCGGAGGGGTGATCCTTCTGCCTCTAATGAACAAACACGTATACCATAAGTTTATCACACTGTTTGAAGGGTTAGCAGTGGGAAGTTTAGTAAGCAGCGCCGTCTTTCATCTCATTCCGCAGGTAATGTTTAATGTTTTATTGTGGAGTATATTAGTTTCATATTTCCTCTCTCAGATATAAATTATCTATTTTTCTTTACCAATATCTATCTGACTCCAGTAGATGAGATAAGGTTTCACCAAGTAATGGTTAACAACGTTATTATGAGTTTATGAAAAAAGAACAGTGTGTTTTAATAAATGCTTAAACTCCTTTATCAAATTATCAGTCTTCAATACATAAGTGAACAAAGTTACATAAGGGACGTTTTTGTCAGTTAACGGACAAGATATTTAGTATTGTATTAAGTTAATGAGATTTTAATGTCGTTTGTATCTGTTATTTAGTCCTTCGGAATTCTTAAAAACGATCCGCACCATTCCTACCTGTGGAGAGCCTTGATCATTTTCTGTGGAATTTATGTTTTTTTTCTTACTGAAAGATTCATGAAGTTCATCAACAAAGCCAAAACAGTAAGAAACAGTAATCTAACTTATCTGAAACGGTAGAATATATATATATATGTATAACATGTAATATAGAAATGGGAAGTTTAGTAAGTGACGCCCTCTTTCATCTTATTCCGTAGATGATATTTAACATTTTACTATGGAATATTTTATTTTCTTGTTTCACTTCTTTGAAACATATTATTTAGTTTTCGTTAGAAATATTTATTTGATTATATATTACGTAATATATAGTATGTATACATGTACAAAGACATATAACTGACTGCCCTTTATTCAATTCATTCTAATATATTCTATCATTTAATTTATCTGAAAATAATTCGATTAAATGTTTTAAAGTGTTCACGGGAAATTAAAAAAAAGGTTAATGAAATGAAAATATGTTTATTTATTGTAAATGCTGAGCCACAATAATTTAATGTGGTTTTATTACTGACTAGTACATTACTTTGAACAAAATAACATTGAAGTAAATAATGATAATTTATGATGATTTTTAATTTGTAATTATATAAAATCTTGCTTTAAAGAAACGCAAACTGAAGATCTCATCGACTCTTGGGATGGAATCTAATATAAGTACATCAGTGATGACGTCAGACAGTGTTACAACTTTCGCTGGTGATACAACGACGGTTGCGGTCTCTGACATCAATATCAACTCTGTGAAGGCTGAAAACGCCAAAGTTGTTATTAAAGAAAAAAACAATGGAATTTTGGAAAATCAAAACATATTGGTAAGTTTTGGTGGTTATTGAGACATTCTAAGTTATTTTTCATGCTAAAATGATTCGTTCTTATGTTAATTTCTGTTAAATAATGGATCAATTTCGTCTTTCTCTCGCACCAGTTTGTTGGTTTATGTTACTAGATGACAACACCTCTGGATGATTTCTTTAATCTCAGTTTTATTACAACAAAAAAGGATTGCTATGGCAACATTAGTTAGTATTTATACGTTTGTCACTAGATTGCAGCGCTGGTGAAATATTGGCTTTACAAACTTATTAATTGTTTTGTGAAAGTTCTGCTGGTGTACTAACTATACTCAAACATTTTTGTAACTGATTTAGAATCTTGCGGTTATAAGATATACATTTTTTGTTAATCATCTATCGTGATATTTTAGTGTTTTTATACCTTATGTTTTATGCACTTCTATTTGTAACTTTAATTTAAATGTTATTCCTTCTTATCTTACTTCAGTTCAAAGCTCTTTTGTGCGATATTAGAATTCATTACTTAACGGAATGGTTCAGTAAAATCCTTTTGTGTTACTATGATAAAAAACTCACTCTAAAAGATTCAGCAAAGTTTAGCAACTAAAAAGTATGTCGTTGATTTTTACTTAACGATAGGATCCTGTACAGTTTCATGGAAATATATATCTGGTGAATGGTTTGCATTCGAAATAAAGTACGGTTACGATTTCACGTTATGAAATATGAACATATTTCTTTCTTTTTAACACTTCTCACTTAGTCAGCATTTACTAACTAGTATAAAAGCCCGTCAGAAGTAACGGAAAATCAAAGTCTACCAAATCTGAACCATGCAATATGCATTTGCAAATCTGTTATCCGTAAACTGGCATTAAAAATAAATAAGAGACTCCTAGCTTCAGGAAACCAAAGCTTATCATGAGAAATATCTCCTTTTACCTAATGAGTATAAACATGATACATGTTGATACCTTTGGATAATAGATTAAGACATTCGGTGACCATGTGATTACATACACACCTGTTCTTTTTCTGAGGAAAATTGTCTTCTTCCCTTCTTATAATTCATATTTTCAGTCTGTTTTAACAAAGGCTTTTTCTTAGCAATTCCCAAGCATAGATTTGCACTAATCTGCGACTTATTTTTCACAGGAGTCTTCCCGACTTTCTTATTCGGATCCTACTTAACATGACGTCATAATTATGTGGATGATGTTGTGTCACACACATAACGCTATGCGTGATCTGGTCTCGTGAGCTCTCTCCTTGACAGGCTTTTATATCGCAGAAAAAGTGCCAACATTTAGGAGCTACTTACCTATGTTAGTGGCTAAATTCAACTAAAATGGGAATTGGAAATCAAAAGAGGAAGTATTATGGGAGCAAAAGTGAAAATGGACTCTTGTGACTCACGAAGTTTGGAGAAATAGGGCGTGACTGACTGATTGACAGATCAGAACTTGGCTTTCTTTTATATATATATTGATATGTTACAAGTTTCTGTTTTGCAGTAAGGCAATTTTTTAAAACAATATTTTAGCGTTAGAGCTTTTTCTAATTTTAAATTCATCTAATAAGTCGTGATTTTGACTATCATCACCATGATAATCAAATTTGTCACCTTTACCGATTTGTGACTTTTTTTAAGATCATCATCACCACAGAGAGATTTTCATTACTAACGTTGCTGTATAATGCCTGTTTGAATCTCACTTATTACTGTCGTGTACAATTATTCACATGTGTTATAAGAGTTTTTGCATTAACTTCCCAAATGCCACATAAAAAAAACATAATTATTTTTTTAATTATCTTCACCATTTTAAGTTTTACATTCCTTATATATTTATTTTGCGTGTTTTAATTTTATTAGGATTATTCATATAGCTTCTGGCTTCAAGTGCTTCATACGTGTTCTAATCCACTCAGATTACCATATCCAGATTCCATACGTATAATTACCGTGATAAGCAAATTTATGGTCCTTATAAATATATATAATTTCAAGCAAATTTTCAGGATCGTCACCACGATCATCATATCCAGACTGAGGAGGGTAGAGTTATCGGAACCATAGCCTGGATGATCATTTTTGGGGATGGATTACATAACTTTATAGACGGACTTTCTATTGGAGCAGCTTTCACTGACAGTGTCCTTTCAGGCATTAGTATATCTGTAGCAGTATTCTGCGAAGAGCTGCCCCATGAACTAGGTGAGAATACGTCCTGGTGAATAACATTATCAATTATAACGTGTTATCAGAATTTGTTAAACATTTGGCGAACAAATTAATAAGACTGGATTTTCCCTTTTCTACCAGCTTTAAAACCTCTGTTTACTCCTTGTTGGTAGAAATGTTCATACTGATGAAGGAGAAAAGTTCGTGCGCCTTTTGGTTATTATTTGCAAGTAATATGCTAAACCAAGTATTTGTAGATATATTCATTACCTTTACTTTAAAGGAATATAAGAGTTTATTAAATATTATAAGCAAGTTTGTTTTATTACCTGATAAATCACCCAAATGAAAATAGCACAGTCAACAAATCAGTGAAAGTTCTAATTCAGATATTCAAAATAAGACTCCACTACAAGGATGTTAAAGAAATAATAGACGCTCTCTTCTTTTCATAAAACTGGTGATCGACTCCTATTTAATGAACCTCAATCGCGTTTTAAAGCGAAATGAGTTTCGTATCGAATATAAGGCAAAACGTTTTGCAGATTTTTAAATGTGTTCTCCATAACGTTTCTGTACAACACACTGCATATTGTAAAGAGTATTTATTTTTTCAGGAGATTTTGCACATATACCGATTACGTCATTACGTTAACTTTGTGTAGATTTTATCAAAATCCGTGCTTTTAAAGAATTAGACCATTCTAATGAGACTATAAGTTCACTGAATTTTGCATAAATTTCAACATACTATCTTTAGACGTTCGTGTTAAATCTCAGAACAAAACGTGTTTTTTTTTTTCAAAACATTTAGCAAACTTCTGAATGTTTGAATGTTATTTTCATATTAAGATTTATTTCAAAGGAGATTTTGCCATTCTTCTGAGTGCGGGAATGACTATGCGTCAGGCTGTGTTTTATAATTTTCTCTCCGCGTGCACCTGTTATCTCGGACTTCTCTTTGGAATTCTCTTGGGTGATTTCACGGAAGGAACACCTCACATCTTTGCTCTTGCTGGAGGAATGTTTTTATATATCTCTTTAGTAGACATGGTAAGTGAGTTTGGTACAATACTTCAAGTTGCTATTATTATGGTAGTTGAATGGAGCAATGATGTTACGTATATATACCTCCCCCCACTAGTACAGCGGTAAGTCTACGGATTTACAACGCTAAAATCAGGGCTTCGATTCCCCTCAGTGGGCACAGCAGATAGCCCGATGTGGCTTTGCTATAAGAAACACACACACACGTTACGTATATTATAAAGTGGCTTGAGACCATAAGTCTGTTTCTTTGTCTATTTCATGTCTAATGCACATGATTGAATTACGCTACGCTGGCTCAAAGTGTTTTTTTTTTAGCTTTACTTATAACGTTGGTAATAGCAATTACCATTTTGCAACACCACAAACGAGCTAACAATACACTAGTAGCCATATTCTATGATTGCGAGCACTCTCTGTGAGTTACTATGTAATAACCTTCTATCATATAAAGTGGAACGATGACCACACCCACTTTGAGGTTGCACCACGTCACAAACCACCAAATGATGTAATGTTATCTAGTCCATTAGTTCTTTATTTCCTCACTTTTGGCGCTCCCATTCCTAATTTTTAATTTGTTCACTCAAAATTTTATACGTGTATTGTTAGTACACTATACTCTTCAAAACAAGAAACGCAAAAGGGATATTTTTTTATTTTAAAGAGAAATATATGTAATAACGTTACAAGCTCAGAGTATGTGATGTTACCCGTGTTAAGGCACTGATTGTCAGACCAAAATGACAATAAAAGTTGTGCACTTTGAAAACGGAGGAAAACATCGGATTTTTCGCCAAAACGCATTCGTGTCCAATAAATTTGTTTGAGAGATCTGCATGTTCTGCAAGTGCAACATGTGCAAAATCCCTATAAAAGTGACGGGTTCTCGGTTTCCATAGCTCAGTGTTAAGCCACCGACACGCAATACAGTTACGCCAAGACTGACTGAAGCAGAACGCAACAACGCCATTGGTCTCTTGGAAGCAGGCGAATCTCGATCAGATGTTGCCAGAGCTGTGAATGTTCACACAAGCACCATCAGAATGCTTTGGAATCGTCACCAACAACAAGGATCAACTCGTAACCGTCCACAATCTGGCAGACCTCGTGTGATCACGCCTGCACAAGATCGCTACATCCGGTTACGTCACCTTCGGGATAGGACCACCACTGCGACGTCTACTGCCTCAACCATACCAGGGCTGCGTAGGATTTCCGATCAGACCGTACGCAACCGTTTACGAGATTCTTAGGCCCCATGTGCAACCCATCATGGTGAACGTTAATGATGCTTTTCAACATGACAACGCCCGTCCTCACACAGCCCGACTCATCACTGTCTTCTTGAGACACCACAACATCAACGTTCTTCCCTGGCCCACAAGATCACCAGATTTAAACCCCATCGAACATCTTTGGGACGAGTTGGACCGACGTCTGAGACGGCAACAACCTCAACCGCAGACTCTACCTCAGCTTGCAGCAGCTTTGCAGGCTGAGTGGACAGCCATTCCACAGGATGTGATTCGTCATCTCATCGCTTCCATGGGCAGGAGATGCCAAGCAGTTATTGATGCTCACGGGGAGCATACTCGTTATTGACGTTTAGTGACGTTAAACTTCAACTAGTGAGCGAGGACTTCGCCTTTGCAGACTTTGGATGTTTAGCAGTGAATGTGCAAAGTTTCACACATGCCATACAGAACTACCCGGAATAAACTTGTTAACAATTTGTCTCAAATTTTGCCTTTTGCGTTTCTTTTTTTGAAGAGTATATTTGATTAACCGTTGTTTTTATATGTTCAGTATAAAACTACTGGGAGAAGTGGATATTATCATGACTAGAAGGAAGGCAGCTGGTCATCACCACCCAACGCCAACTCTTGGGCTACTCTTTTACCAACGAATAGTGGGATTGGCCGTTACATTATAACGCGCCCAGGGTTGAAAGGGCGAGCATGTTTAGTGTGACCGGGATTCGAACCCGCAACCCTCGGATTACTAGTCGAATGCCTTAACCAGGTGGTATCAGTTTCACTAAGATGACGGTGATTCTTTTCGTAACTATAGCCTTTTGGATGAGGATGTTATTTGCCCAAACGTTTTGGTGTTCAAATTTTCTCGCTTAGGTGAAGATAATTTAAGACTTACCCTTTCTAAATGTTTTTCCGTTTAGTCTCACATTATTCAACAGTCTTGTTATGTCAGTATCCTTGGCGGGAAAGAGCAGTGCCAATTTCCTCCATCCATAAGTTTATTTGTAGCGGAATTACATTATCAGATGATAGGAAGTTCTCTCTGAGTTAAAAAAAAAAGGTTACATAAGTCGCCCGTGGCTTCACAGCCTTAACCTATCCCAATCGTTCTTATAAGTTTTTTTTTTGTTTGCTTTGGAATTTCGCACAAAGCTACTCGAGGGCTATCTGTGCTAGCCGTCCCTAATTTAGCAGTGTAAGACTATAGGGAAGTCAGCTAGTTATCACCACCCACCGCCAACTCTTGGGCTACTCTTTTACCAACGAATAGTGGGATTGACCGTCACATTATAACGCGCCCACGGCTGAAAGGGAGAGCATGTTTGGTGCGACTGGGATTTGAACCCGCGACGCTCGGATTATGAGTCGAACGCCTTAACCCACCTGACCATGTCGGACATTATAAGAAGATGTAATTAAATATCTGTATATGTAATTTAGTAAAAAAAAATTCAGTTTTATTGGTAGTTATGAAATAAGTGAACGTAATATAAAGGTAAAAAGCTTCTATTTCTCTCTTAAATATATGTATAATTATATACATTTGTGTTTATGTATGTATCTATAGAATATTAATACTCAACAGTTTAAGTAAAATCAAAAGAAAGAACTGTGTTAAAAAATGTAAATCCAAACTCTGACTGATGATAATTTGTAATAAACGAAAACAAGCCCAAACAAAAATAAAAATGTTGCAACAGTCAAAAGGATCCCCAAGATACGGACTATAATGTGGGTATCTTTTTTATTAGTGCAGTATTTTTTATTTTTGTTATTACAAAATAAATGTATGCATATTATAACCATAACATTTTCAAGCCATAAACCAAAATAAATTAACATGAAATAAAATATGCTGCACATTTTAAAAAAAGAACCCTATGAAGCGTATTTTATTTCATGGTAATGTATTTTGGTTTATGACTTATTTGGGACTTGCTGTTTTTAACGCAGTCCTTCCTCATGATTTTGTTTATTCATTTAGCTTCATTTGAATGTAATTATTTAATTTCATTATATATATATTTATACACACACACACACATATACATATATACACCTACATAAATTGACAAATCGAATTTTACTTTCTGTGGATATTATATTTTATATCACATTTCATGTACCAAATTGTGTTTTCTTCTTTTAAGTTTTAGAATAATTAAAGATTACTCTGAAAATAGGCAGGAAATAATAGTTTGTAAGCACCCTCTTTAATTTATTATTAACTATTATTCAAGGAGGCTTTTCATTTTTAATAAATGTTTTTCACATACTAACCTTTCCACCACAGTGACGAACGAAGACAAAAATAATAAATGCTTTACCAACAACCACATTGAATCCAAAATATTTGTATTTTAATTTATTTCTATTTTTCAGATAGGTGAACTGAACGAGGCTTTGGAGAATGTCGAAAAAGAGGGCGTAAAAGCGTCTTTGAAAGTTTTTCTTCTACAGAACATTGGAATTCTAATAGGAGTCGTCGCTTTGTTTGTCATGGCATTGTATAGTGAAAAAATAAGTTTCGATAACGCTGAATAATCCAAGTGTCAAGTGATACTAGAAATTTTCGGACTAAGTTTCCATGAAAAATATAAAAGGATAATCTATATTTAATTACTGAAGTCAAAAAATTTTATCAGCAAAAATTAAAATATTCTGAGAACATGGGTGTCAAAATTACTTGAATTCATTCTATTTGTCTTCCTTTGTTCTTATATTAAATATCCAGATCTATTTATCGTCTTGATTCCATTCTTAGTATGGTAATCGTATTGACTATTGTACAAGTAACTTACAGTTCTTCACATAGAATAGATAATTTGAAGTTTCTATTCCATTTATATTGTAGTCTTGTTTATGTATTTTTAAGGAGAGTAAATAGCTAAACAAACACAGAATTTTTTATGTTTATGTTTAAACTTAACTAGGTATACAAGAGGGTCAAATGTTTATTGAATGTTTATAAGAGTAACTGTTTATGCTAATGAAGAAATAGTAGGTAATTGTCTCTGAAACCTTCCATTTTTAAAAGACAACGGTATGTTTCTTCTCTGTTGACGAAAATAAACAGATATATTATTGTTATTGTTTTAGCACAAATCTGCACAATGAGATATTTACAATCTGTCCTTCGTGGGAAATCGAACTTAAGATTGTAAGTCCATAAATTTACTGCTGACCCAGAGGGAACAAATGGATAGTAACTCATAGACTAATCATTAATTCTAATAGACGTGAAAAGATAAAATGTTTTTATAGTGTTGACGAGAATGAAGGAACATGTAACTTAGAGACAATTGTCTATAAAATCTGAGTTGTCTGACATGATGAAAAAGGTTTGCGTATTATTGAGAAGAGCTGATGACTACAGAAATGGTAGGAAGAAAGCTGGTTTTTACTGACTTTTTCATCACGATAGAGAATTTTCATTGATTTTGAAAGTAAAATATTCATACAATTATACTTAGTCGGTATGGTAATCTGTTGTCATGTGGTTGTTTATATCTGTGCCGTTCAAAAACTTAGAACCATACAAATATACAACTTTAATATTACTTGTTGCAACTTTTTGTAACAAATTACAAACTAATTTTTTCTTTTGTTTTTGACGTAGAGTGAAATAGAAAACAACAACTAACAGCACGTTTTTCTTTGTTTGATATTTCAAAAAAAAAAGTATAAACTTATATTAACTTAGTTAATTATAAAAACATGTTAGTTGGCTATATTTTATGACCTAAGTAACTCATGCATGGTCATATATTATTTTTTGATGTAGTTTATAACGTTTGTTGTTTGATTACTCTTTAAGAAATATGCTGTCGGTTTAATTATTATTTAGCGGCGATATCAAATAAGATAATGTTAATACTATTTTCTTGTCTTACGGTAGGTGAAAGAATGAACAAATTGATGCCACGGATTCCCGATCTTTCTCTTCCTTCCATATTCCAGTCACAATCATCCCTCTACACCCGCTTTTTTTGCCTTCTCTGTGACTACTTTCTATCTTCCACCCCCGTAATTTTGTTACAGTGTATTGTCCTTATGTTATGAACTACGTTTCAATTATCTATTTTTTTTATCTTGACCTTTGCAAAAAAACAAACAAAAAACACTTGACTTCATGTCGCTGATGTTTTTAGTCCCCATACTGGAACTCATCCGAAATTTTAAAGATATTTTACCAGATTTCTTATATAACAAAAACATTTTAAAATATGCAAGTATTACATGACGTGATAAAAAATGCAGCCCAAACGATGTTAAATTTGATTTTGTGATCTGGATACTAATTGTGATTTTAGAAAGTTTGTGTGGAGTAAATAATTAATAAATATTTAAATTATCTGAATAACATTTTTGTGTTGTTTAAAATTTATAACGTAGGTAACATAACTTGTAATTTTGTACACAAATCTTTTTATACTTTAAACTAATTTTCTTTTATTTATTTATAAGCTTTCGGCCCTCTTACGGGAGCTTTTACCAGGCATCAATGTACTGCTTGCTGACACTTCGCAAATGCAATAAAGTATTTTAACGTAGAGAAACGTCTGTGTATAACTCTGCATAATAACATTTTTTACTGATTCAATATTCAGGGCATTGTGTTAAGATATTATGATATTCCTTCGACTGGTAAAAAAATTGATATAGCTCGAAAATATAACACACATTCGGTCATGTTGTGAGTGTAATTACTTGACACGTGTTTGTGTGTGTGTGTTTTCTTCTAGCAAAGCCACTTTGGGCTATCTGCTGTGTCCACCGAGGGGAATCGAACCACTAATTTTATCGTTGTAAGTCCGTATACTTACCGCTGGCTCAGCGTGGAACATTACTTAAGATGAATTAATGTTTTACCTTTGTTTAGCGTCGTTTTTATATTACTAGTACTATGTGAATTAATGAAGGTTTTGATTGTCTATATAACATGCAATATTGTTCAATGTAGTTTATTGTTATTTCATTTTCCTTTGTATCATTTAATTTTTATTTTTGTACATTTAAACTTTATATATATACCTTAATTCACAGTGTCTTACACGTTAGTAAGTTTTGGTGAAGATGTATTATATTTGCTTACAGTTTATTTTTTATTGTTTGACATATTGCTTTGGAGTTATGTTAGCTAACTGGATATGGTAATCTGAAAGGATTAGAACACGTATGAAGGACTTGAAGCCAGAAGCTATATGAATAATCCTGGTGAAGTTAAAACACAGAAAATAAATATGTGAGGAACGTGGAACTTAAAGTGGTGAAATAATTAAAAAATAATTATGTTTTTTTAACGTGGCGTTCAACCTCTCTCCTTTGAAGAATTCCGCTTTGTTGATCAATTAGGACTTTAGATACCTAAAACTGTCGATAAAAAATTCTCCATAATAATACTGTTAAAGATGTTCGATTTTTGTGTGAAGACGTTGTAACATTATGAACGTTTGGCAATAATACAGTTGTAATTTATTTCGGCGTTTATATCTGGAAGTATTTTTTGTTAAAATAAAATAGTTTCATAAAAGCCAATCAATTAACTTTTTACAAGGTTTTATTAAACTTATGATTTTTTTAAAATATTTATTTCGTACCGAAGTTGAAACAATAAAAATAATTAATTCCACCTTTAAAATAATTAGTACATTAATATAGGTTTTGTTTCACTAGCGCTAGTAAAGACACGTTACATTAATTTTGCTTCTAAAATACTTTATTAGTTTAATTTGAATTGTATGTATCTAATAATATGCCAGAATAATTTGAGGAAATAGTAAAGGCACTGAAGCAAATTATCATTCAAATGTTAGACAGGAAGTTAAATCTTGTACTATTTCAGTTTCTATTTATCCGAGAATTCAGTTTACCTAGACCCATGTTACCAAAGAAACACGTTTATTGAACGTTAAATATATAATTACATACATAGTTAGTTACGAGTTAGTACAGAAATACCTTTTATAAATGATTAAAAACTTAGAGAAAGTTTTAAATATTTTAATAATCTATTTATATTACAACTTGCTTTAAAAACAGAGAACTATTAACTGTTCTTGGTGACGTCAAGGAAGGCAGGTCTATATCTATTATAGTTGTAGTTAGCAGTGATTCATGCCTTTGAACATTTCAATATGCTTTCAATAGTAATTGTGTTTAAATGGATGATGTTACTTGAAGCACCTAGTATATCACTGAATAAATATTACTGTACAAATAAAACTGAGCATTTTTATCTTTTATACCACTATCTTTTATTACTACTACCTATGAGACTAATACAGTAATACTGTGGTATGCAGAAATACCGTGCATTTTCTACTTTATTATTTTAAAGTAGGAATTTTAAGAAAAAATGTTTGTTTGTAATTAAGCACAAAGATACCTGCACACTCACCACAATTTCCGAAAACCGGTTTCTACCGTTGTAAGTAAACAGATAAACCGTTATGCCACTAGATGACAAGAAAAAAACAAAAAACGACATAACTCTGATTCAGTGTAGTTTTCGCATAAAACGTGGTACAGAAAACCATTGAGTTAATTTCGTTCTAGTTACTTGTACTATTTTGTTTTTCTCTCTGCTTTTTCTGCCCATAAAGAAATTGCTGCAACCTGACGCACGTTATGCAAGCAAGTCGACAACAGCGTTGCCTTCCACTGGCTAAGCAAATGATGTTTAGAAATTACAGGGGTAGTCTTAATTGTTATGGGGAGATCAGTCATTTCCTGTTAAATAATTATCATTGGAATGAGAGAGTTCTACATGAATCAGTTGATCGAAAGATATCTTGAGAGGTTACAACTGTTATCTGATTAAGCCTGATAGAAGGCAACTGTCCAGTGTCCTGATACAAGTTTACACACCCACTGTGTTTGATTTTAGACATAAATGAACAGTTTTACACCTTACATCATAAGTCCGATCTACTAATTCTTTTAGCTTTAACTCAATTAACTAGTCAAACTCTGATTTACTATGCCATTAAATATTCTTTTATTGAGCAGACTAGCCTGATACTCTTTGATGAAATAAATTAATATGAGAATACTACAGAGTAGGTACGAAAGATTTAGTGCTGAGTATTCTGTTTTTGCTAAAATGTGTATTGGCTAATGTTTGATCTCTTGAGTTGAACAAGTTTAAGGAATACTTATTCTGAAAGAATGCTTTATTCTTAAAGTAAAAATACTCACAAGAAAGATGCAAAGTTCAGGAAAAACCCTTTCCTTGACATAGGACTTTAAAGATGCTGCAAAGATAGTCGACATTGACTAGCTTACGACCGTAGAATGAGGAAGATTGAGTGATATCTGGTGCACACAGAACGACAGATAAAACCTAACCCCTAATGAACAGTCTTGATCTAAGAACGATTGAGAGTCATCTCCTGTGCAGAATAGAATCTGGTGAGTTTTAAAGCATTTGGAAAGGTCTTTATAGGATTTTTATACTGTTGTTAGTCAGAATGTTACAGTCCCAGCTTTGATCAAGTGCAATCACAACCAAATGAGAAGGACTGGAAACGATTCTGGTGGACGATCTTTGATAGTCATGTCTGTTTCCTTAACAGGTGAGATAGAGGGCATCAATGGGTAAAGAGAGTAATTCATGGTGCAGTAGTAAGTCTCTCCATTTCAGGAGTGATACTGCAATGGCGATTATGGCTCACAATTAAACCTGGAGCTGTACAGGGGAATATACGAGTATGATGAACTGTTCCTAGTAATTTGTTTTCCTGTTACCCTGAAACAGGAACTGACTACTCATGTCTGGGTCTCCGAGTATTTCTACAATCCAGCAGTGGCATACTGAGCAGTATTTCAACCAAGTATTAGCCACGATCCTGCAGGGGAGAGGCTTTGACCAACACTCTTTGTAAGAAGCAAAGCAGATGTCATTCCATTGTTCAAGTGAGCAACAAAAAAAGATCTGGATCATTTCTTGAACTTTTCACGTAGATAATTGCCAGCAACAGTTGAACACAATAGAAATCAAGTTTTGCTGTTAATTTGACTCTTTAGAGTATTAGGTAATACAATGGGCTGAGTTTAAGGCTAAGAAAGAACCAGCACAGAGGGTCTGGACATTTACAAGGATGATCTACTTTGATTGCATAGTAAACTATGCCCTGCAATGGCAACAGCAGGTTTAGAGGATATGCTCATGGATAAGTTCATTAAGAAAAGCTGTAAGGCACCATTTGGGTGTGAGGGACATTCTCGTCTTGATTAGGGCAATTTTCATCATGACCTTGAATGAAGTTGTAATATTAGAAAAAGGCCTATAGTAACTGTTTTAGCAGCTATAACTCAGAAGAACTAACCTTTACAAGTACATATACCATATTAAGCTAGATTATATTAAGGCATAGCCAGACGCACATATGTAGTTATGCTTGAGGTGCAATCACAAAGTTTCCAGTGAATGGGAAGGACTGTTAAGATCCATCCATGGGGTAAATACCACAGCCAATATCAATAAGGTACCTATTTGGGTTTCATATGGAGGAAAGAAGTAAAGTGTCTGCTTTATTTGCAGTGTTATGGGACACTGTTGCAGCAACTGCTCATTATTTGCGAATAAATAAAGGCTGAAAAGCTATCAGTTCCAGTTGATGTCTCAACAGATATTGGTCAAACAGTAGTGCCTTTATTTTGTAGAGCAGTAAAGATTACTAGGTAATCCATACTATCTGATGGTCCAGCCAGTACAGGTCAGCTAACAAGTGGTTGATGCTGTTACAAACGTTTTAAAACTGACAAAGCCCAGGCTAGTTTGGGCCATAGGCTTGGGGAATAAAACATATTGATTGCAATAAAGAGTATAGTGGTCAGTTCAACTGGCTGGAGCTTGATATTTACATATGAAGGTAGAAGGTTGAAGGGATGAGTTCTTGGTTGATACAGAAGTAGTGATAATAGTGTCATACCTTGCTATCTAGCAAACCCTTCAAGTGAGACTAACACTCTCATAGAATAAAAATGGTTCACTCCGACATTGAATTTGGCATTTGCATCCTCAAGGTGTACATTAAATACTGCAAAAAGTATTAATTAGTTTTGCTAATGCAACTTAAGAACTGATGTTCTTTGAGAAACTTATCCAATGTCAACCAGAACGAGCTCAGGAACGGTTGAATTGTATGAGAGTATGTAGCAGATGGAATAACAGTACCTCTTTATATACAAGTGGTGTTTGTGGTTGCGTATGGATGAAGTCTAGTCAGTAGTACCATGAAAAAGAAATTATAGAAGTCACACACAAACCAATTTATTTCCTGTCTAGAAACTAGTAAATGTTAAGTAAACAAAAAAGTCTCAATGTTTTATAATTATGGGTAATTATCCGACTGTATACTGGATTGGGTATAGCTGTAATAAGCAAAATAAAAGTAACCAATGCTAGTGAGCTGTGAGAAGAATCATGTATGGAAGTACCAACACATTCTGGACTGGTTGAATAAAGGTTCCACAAATAATTTAGACTTCATTGCAACAACAAAAAAAAAAAACTCAGTGACTTGTTGGTTGAATATACTGACGTATTTACGGACCAGATGGCCAGTTGGTTTAAGCACTGATATAACATAGATATAAAGCAACCACTCCAATTACGTTTTAGCATTATGTAAATAGCTAGCACATAAATACAGACAGAGCCGTATAATTTTTGGATAATTCTTGGTCATCTCTATTGGTGCTTGTCAGGAATAAAAACAGGTATATAATGAGTAAGTAAAACAACTCATGTTGACACTTTCCCTTTATCACATACAGATGAATATATATATGTAGTTGAATGTTCCCTTAATTTAGCATTCATAACTGGCTTATAGATACTGGTAAGTCAAGTTGGGTAGTAAGAGCAAACCTGAAATTGATTTTAACTGGAGTGATGAATTGTATGAGTTTTGGATACAGCCATATAGTTTGTTTAATGTTGAGGAGTGATGGAGTTTATACTGAGTGTCTGAATTGGGAGGTATGTCTGACATATTTGAATGATGTTTTGGTATTTGGCCACATATTTGAATCTGTGGCTTAGAATATGATAATGGTATTCAAATTCATAAATAAAACAGATTTGAAACTGAAAATAGGGAAGTGTGTGTTTATTCACAGGAAAGTGGAGCTTCTTGGAAACATTATTGAGAGAAATGGCATCTAGAACCTTACTGAGATAGCGCTACCTCAGCCTGTGACTAAGAAGGATGTTCACAGTTTCTTTGGTTTTTACATTATATTACTGATGACTTGTGGCCAACATCTTCAAGATAACCGTATATTTATATATTCTTAATAAAATTGGGGTGTACTTTGGATGAAGTGAGAAATTTTACCAAGTATTCAGATCCATAAAGTGAACTATCCATTGCTGGCATATTCCTGACAAGAGAGCAAGTTCTCTCTGAACACCAGTGTCAGTGATAATATGCCATTATCTTTCTCAACCTATGTACTTAATTGAACTTTTGACAAATTGATATTCACCCAACTATGCATTATGAATCAGGCTTTTAGTGTTTAACCATAGTCTCTGTGTGTGTTTTCTGATAGCAAAGCCACATCGGGCTATCTGCAGAGCCCACCGAGAGGAATCGAACCTCTGATTTTAGCGTTGTAAATCCGTAGACATACTGCTGTACTAGCGGGGGGCGTTAACTATAGTTAGTATTTCCACTTGACTACCTAGTCGTAATCCTGTTTTTCGTGTTATTTCTGAAATATGATCTTTTTCAAAGTATTTCATTTACAATTTACTCCAAATTTGAATTCAATGAGTTCTCTCAGGATGTTCCAAATATTTAATGCAGCAAAGGGGCTAATGATATCAAATTCAGGACTCAGGAGCTGGTCTGACCTTTACTGTGGCAGATCCCATGTATAAAGATGTGTTTCTTGTCAATGCATCAGACATGGGAGAGGAAATGTCAATCCATCACTAAGCCAAAGGATGTTATAGTCTTTGAGGACATAATTTCGGCCACTTTTTCGTTGATGATTGAGAAATTAAACTTGCAAGTAGCCCACCACCTTTGACGCCACCAAAGAAGGAGCCAATGGTGGAAACAAAGAAACGGAACCAGATGGCCAATTGTCCAGGCAGAGTCTGCATCATCACGACTCACCAGTGGTACCAAATATGTTCTCATCTCTGATAGTGACACAGAATCTTTAATCCCGAGAAAACTTTTTCAGTTTGGATCTTCTTGACAATTGACTAGGTCTTGGCAAAGTAGGAGTGGGATGGACCCCAAAACAATGACAACCACTACTGGTACATCAACTCCAAAAGTAGGAATTACCACACCTAAAACATCAAATGTGATCATGAATAAACCTATGATAGAGCAGAGTTTGCTTGTAAAATGCTTTGTCAAAGTCTGAGATAATCAACGACCAGGACATGTGCAAATCACAAGACAATGACAGTCCTGGAAAACCTGCTAACAGAATTAAGGTAAGAGAAAGCAAAACCTCAAGAAGTCTCTGTTAAGTAAATACTTTGCATATGTATGATTACTGTTACTTAAGTTGTATATATTGTGAATTTATTTTCTTTCTATTGTATAAAATTAATTTAATTTATCAGTATTCATTTTGTTTTGTATTTTCTTTAATTTTATATGTTATGAGAGGGAATATTTTTATTCCATGCATTTTGAATAACTAAAGTTGATGGATTTAATTTGTTATGCTTTTGTTTTATGTTATTTCTGATTTGTTCCAACTAGTACAGTAGTATGTCTGCGGACTTATAATATTACAAAGCAGGTTTCTATACCTGTGATGGGCAGAACGCAGATAACCCTTTGTATAGCTTTGTGCTTAATAACAAACAGCAACAATATTATTGATTGCTGGGCTTTATTTGCCACAGGTATAATAGTTTTGATTGTGTCATTTCATATCATCTCTTAAAATGAATTTTTATCTTGTAGTATGCTATTTGCTCTTGAAGATTTTGTTTTATAACTTTAAAGTTACTGGATTTCGTTTTGAACATTTATTAAAGTGATTTTCATCACATCGCATTATTGTTTGAAATATTTCTGTTCTTTGTAATGCGTGCTTATATTTAATTTGCCATGATTTTTTCGTCTTATTATGCATTACATTAAGATAATTCTTAACATGAATTTCTGTCTATTCAACTTAAGAGCATAATATGTTAAGTCACCCCATCTAAAGGAGGGCAGGCAAGTCTTGTTACGGTTATATATTTGTTAAGGTATATTTGGTCTATGTATGTGTGTGCATATCTGCATTCTTTGTTAAAGGATATTTTTGTGTATATTTAATTATCTATGGTAAAAAGCATATTGCATCACATATATTTCATTGTTAAAGGGTTTAATTTGTGTATATACATATGTGTATATAACGTTTTTTTAGTTTTCTGATTATTCTCTTATTTGTTTAAGTATTTTGCAACTCCTTAATAAAAGGTTTCCATGTGTTGAAGTTATGTCTTTATTGACAAAACGAATTTAACTTTGTTTACGGTTAATGCATTTCTAAAAGTTTTTACATTATTTCATGACATATTGTTTGATATTTTAAATTTTAGTTACAGGAACTTTGTTGTATTTGAATGTAGCTCATTGTTTGAGGGCTGTTTTGTCTACATTACGTGTAACTGTTTGTAGGTATGAGAAAAAGTTAACATACTTCTGGGCCATGTTGCGAGTTTAAAGTTATTGGTTTTATGGTTAAGATTAATTATTGACTTGAGGACAAACTTGAGAAAGAGGACACACGAAAGAATGTGAAATGCAGGCATATCACACATTTCCTGTTTTAGTACAAGAAATTTTCAAAATTTTCATATAGCTTACTTCTAGACACTTTTCAAATAAATACACGGTCCTCTAGAAAACCGTTGAGTTAATTTACTCCTAACAATCTTTGTTCATTTGTTCCACTCTTGTACAAAATATCTGTTCCGCCCAAGAAATTACTGTTGCAACTTCGTACATTGTGCATCAGTTAAATGGCAGCATTATCTTCCACTGGATAAAGAGATGACAACTTGAAGTTATGGCTGCAACTATATTTGATGATAATAACCATTCACATGGATAGCACAAGTCATTATAAGTAAATCTGATGTTTCTTTTTAAGTCAAGAGCCTTCGAATGGCACATGTAAGTCACTCGATTGAAAGATATCTTGAAGACTAAAACTGCTGCCTGATTCATTGATCCAGTAGAAGGCAAAGTACTGAGCAAGTTCACACACTGTGTTTGTGTTTTTAGATAAAAAACATTGTTTGATACTTTATATTTCATGTCGAGTTTGTCGACTTTCTTAGTTTAAATTCAGCTGTTTAGTCAAATTTAGGTTGCGTCTGTAACTACACTGAACGAGCGTACTATTACAAAATGGACTGTATGAGAAAATCAATTAATCTGAGCATACCATAGTATGATGTGCGTTTACGTGGAAGGGCACAAATAATCCTATTAGGTAACATATTTTTATATTATAGTAAATCGTAAAGCAAAACTTCTTTATAATAATTGTCAATCTAAATGTTAGTAAGATATTTACTTGTAAATAGTAATTATTCTTAGTGCAGTAAATTTTGACTTTGATAGAATTGTGCTGCAAGTATAGGCTATACTGTGATATTTATATCATTGATAACAAATAATAATTTCTAAGGCCATTTAATAAACAATTGTCTCATAGACCTCATCATCCCCAGATGACCACCAGAATCACTGAATTTAACAGTTAAAGAAATGACTGTAATTGTGGTGATCAAGATAAGCGGTAGAACCATAATAGTGTTCAATGCTGATTCAAGCAGTTAAATGGATCATTGTAAAACTTAAATCTGATGGACTAGATTAGATAAATCACTATAATGCTTAAAACTGATCCAGACGAATAGATGAAATAATGTAATGTGCCAAAGAGATCCAGATAGGTAGACGAATCAAAGTGATACTCACATTTGATACAGACAGCAAGATAAATCAATATGACATTCAAACGCGATCAAAATAGCTAAACAAATGACTGTAATTCTCAATTCCCATCTTGTTTACTAGATACATCTTTGTGGTGACCTAAGACCTTAAAGACCACTGTTAGGTTCATAAATGACCATAATGAATAACAATTATAATAATCATTCCACGTGCCCTGGATGTTTATCGCAATATCCGAAAATATGATAAATCTAATGATTATTAAGAGGTTCAACGCTACTCTAGATAACAAACTTATTTAATTGGAAATTCTAAGAAAATTAATATAGCCAGATTTAGCACGTAATTTTGACTGGGTTTAAAATGTTCCAAATCAGAATATAGAAAAATTTTACATTTCGGAAATATGGAACATATCAGGCACATGTGGATGGCTCGGATTGTTCATCGAAATGGTATTTTAAATATCTCCTCAATAGGTAGCAGAACTTCAGAACACTACAGAATGTTTCCTTTCATAACAACATCTATATAATGACTAAGTAACAAGTTCTGAAAGTGTCTGTAAATATCATAGCAAAACATTTGAATTTATCCTTTTTCTTTAGTCTTCTTCTCTTTTATTAACTGATAACTCAAATACCAAAACAATGAGGTCAACCAACGTTACAGAGGTGGCACAGTTTTAAACGGAGTGTCCCTTTTTATAAGTATTATTAATAACTACTAGCAATGAAAAAATCGTAAGTCTAGTGTAACCGATGTTATCATTACACCTGGAACTTAGATTTCTCACAGATATTTGGTGTTCTTTTACAAAGCTTAAGTACAGGGTGATACAGGAATTACCAGCTACTAATAAATAAACAATAAATATTATAGTTGGAACCTCAGTGCATTTAGAACTTGGTTATAAATACAAACTTTCTATATCTCTTGATACGCCGCACTTAAAACAACAACAATAAAACAAGTAAAGAAAGACTGTTGGGATAGCTAATGGCAATTGTTCAAAAGCAATGCAAACAAGATAACCCTATTATCTTCTTTGTACTGTTTCTGATGGATCGATATTAACTACACCTATATTTTTTACTTTTTAAAAAAAGTGTTTTCTTTACTGGCAGAGTTAAGAATTTGTATCTCAAAGAGCCAAAACATTGGGAAATTTATATGAGATATCATGGATTTGAAGTAACTGTTATGTGACCTTAAAGCTAATTCGGATCTACCTATAATAAATACAGCATTTCAGAGAAAATAAATATTACAGGAAATGGATGGGTTTGAATTTTAACTTCAACATCAGCCCTTGAAGATCAACATAATGATGTTCAAATAAACTACTGATTGATGAAGATAAATGATACTTGCTTATCACAGTATCTTGGTTAAACTAAAGATGTTTCTTACTGTGGCATTTTTGGACTTTTTCGATACTGGTTATGTTAAGAATATGCTTTTCGTGATACTGCAAAAAAAAACAAACAACAACAAACAAAACAATAACATAGATATATATCCACAACCCCAATATGGCTGCTGACTCAGGAGGGGGAACTGCAGTCTGTGACCTCCAGAGATGCTGACCAGTTTCTATTCCTTAGTTTAGACTTCATCACACTGAATGTATAAATTATTAAAATCTGTAATAGTAGTTTTCTAACTATAGTATCTTAGACAGAGAGTGGAGGTCTTTATATGGCACGCAGATTGTAATCAATCAATAAGCTCAAACTCCAACACTAGTGATTGTCACTTATGGTAAGGATGATACTGGACGTGCCTCTGGTGGATCAAAATCCACTGATTAGATCTGTAGCATGATCAGCAGAGACAGTGAACGTATAGTGTAGAAGATGGTGAACTGTGGTGCAGACATGAGCTTCTCCTCTTAAGAAAGCATTCTGTTAGACACAATTGATCTTGGAGAACCACAGTGTCATATAGAGCTGAATAATAGCTTTTCTTTAGCGATTCGTCGTTGTGATAACTAAAAGTAATGGCAAAATTTTTCCTAAGCGTTGAGTCCTTGAACACTAACAAAATCCTGAAATTTTTACAATAATTTGGTGCATAAATAAATGAGTGAAAGGAAGTAACGGCCTTATTTATTTCTCGAGAATCAAGTATTATTTTACTGTAGAATGTTCACGGAAAATTTTGTGTTAGCCATTTAGTTATAATGCAGTTAGTATGAGTTACGTTATTAGATGTAGTGCTAATAGAACTTCAGAAATTTGCACGACTGGAAATAATTACTAAAAATTCAAAAACATTTCTAAACTAAAATGGCATTATGATTCTTAGTTACTGACTTATCAAGTGGTTCTTCGAGGCAAGATATGTTTGTGTTACATTATGTAAAATTATTGGCTCATTTATGGTGGTACGGTAGTGGGTATCGTAACTAGGAAGATATATCTAGTGGGAGCAGCTGCTAATTTTTCTATAATTACTGTACGCGAGTTCTTAGACAGTGTCATATGCTGTAAAACATACAATAGTCTGCGGTGTTGATTACATGATGTATGACATTATACATACGTAGTTATATTTGTGTGGTATTGCACACATTTACGAACATTACACGTGAAATTGTTCCAGAGTGTTGTATAACATTCACTAATAAAGAAAAAAACATCTCAGGGAACACGACTATTGGGCAAATAAAGAATATCGGAGTGTGATATGTTTAAAAGGTTTAGTTTAAAAGGTATTGTGACTGAGGAAAGTACAGTGTGTATTGTATTTTCTTAATGTTGGTGACGATTTTTTATGGTTTGGTCCCAAAGTGAAATATTCATGAACACTTAGGTTTTCAATGAGAAAAAGGCATGAGGGTGCTAGAAAATCTACACAATATCAAATGAGTATCATAATACATCTGTTTTGTTTACTGGTATTAGCAAATAAATATCTTGCAGTTGAGGCAACTGAGATTTACATACATAGTCTTTACGAAGTGAAATCATGATTATTTGTTCATTCAAATTAAAAGAAAGCATTGTATATCTTCTATTTTCAAGAAATTTGTTCAACGTGCATGATTGATACTTTAATTATTTCGGAACTGTGAGTATTATTGAATGCTTTATCTCAAATCTAGTTTTCAACAAGGTGGTTGTTGCGCACAATTTTTGTGTTAAGTGCCTATACATATGATGTTGTGTTTGTTTATTGTGCTGACTAAATAAAATACTTTTGGATTTGATTTGTTAAATCAGACATGATTTTATATATTTATTTAGATTTATATAACTCGTATTGGAAAGTAAATTGAAGTTTAAATACCACTTAACTCCTAGAGGCATAATGATCCACATTCGAGGCTCTGTTAAGACAATCAAATAATGGTGGGAGATATCTCATTTTTGGTGTGGTAGCTGGCCATAACTGGATGAATTGTTGCAGCAACAGCGTGAGGCACTGACCCAACCCACTACCTGAAGCCTACCATGCCTTACATCCAGAGATGCTGGGTCAGCATCTATCGGGCAGGATGCTTGTATGCACTTGTGCTTATCCTTACTATCCACTCAGGTCTGTCTTCAAACCTATGTTGCTGGTTGAGCTGTTAGTCTACATGTGATCTGCCATCTAGAACATTTCCAAACTTGATTTGTCAACAGTCATAACTCGTATCATTTGCATGTCATACCCATTTTCTCATGATGGAGGAATGTATCTCGTTTGCGAGTGCACTTTTCTCACAAAAATACTTCACGTTATTTATATGAGTTTATCGCCGCTATTAAGTACGGAGTTAGGTATGATGCATAATATTGTGATTATTGGTAAAAGTTAATTTTATTATGTATTATATACATAAAAATGTTATCATAATTCAGATTTAAGGGAATTTGTTTTTGTGCTTCTGCATTGCATACTTTGTTTAGAAATGTATCATTTTGCAAACAGATCGTTAATAAAGAATTTTTTTCATAAAGTAAGTTATGCTTATAATGGAAACTGATGTTATATGTTATGCTGTCTCATCATACTGAGTAAACATAACCAGCGAAAAAAAATGTTTCTATCATTTGATATTGCTATTGACTTATATATTATATCACAGTGAATTTTCGTAAGGTATATTATGTTGTATATAAGATATTTATTAATTTTATTAAAAAGTGAAAACGTTGTACTTTATCATATCGTAATTTGATTACTTTTATCAACGTATGTTTTCATTAAGTATTCTACTTTGTACTTAGGATTTATTTATCTTTTTATTTTGTGAAAAAAATGTACTTTAGTCTTTTAAATTATTATTTTGATCACTATGGAGAGATCCCTTTTGAATTTTACTCAATGAGAATAGTAAAATTTAGAACGTTCTGCATTATATAGTTTTTAACGTAATAATTTTTGTTGTCTTGTAAAGGGCTTGTTTTCTGAAATGTTTTCCTTTTTCTCGTGTTATAGAAACTTCAATATATTTCTACTGAAGAGTTCTCATTCTGACATGTTATACGACTTATTTGTGTTAAAGTTATATTGTGTAATAGTTTTGGTTTTAACACTTACGTCTCCCTCATGTTTATCTTTTTTGTTCCGAACCATAAAATTGTGCACCACACCACAGGCCAATCGTTTTCAAATTGACAGTATTCCATTAAATCTTCTCTATTATAAAGATCTCATCGAATAAGGTGAATGTAATGATGTTTATTGCAGTTGCTTTTGAATGTTGGCCTTTCAGTTAAAATTACGTATAATACATATAACATTATATCAATGAATTTGAGGTTATTGTATGAATACTACTATTTTTTTCATGCATTATTTGTTTATCCTTTAGAATTTTCATGCAAAACCACTAAGGTTTTGACAAGTTTAAAGATTTGCAACGCTAAACTCCGAGTTTCGATTATCCGCGGTGGACACATCAAATAGCCCAATGTGGTTTTCCTTAACTTTAAGGCTACCTCTGCTTAGCCATCTTCAAATTCCAATGGAGAGATTAAAAGACAGCAAATAAATTGTGGGATTTTACCACCACTCTTATATCGCATCCATGGTTGAAAAGTTTGTAACGTATTTTTGAAGCAGCAGGATGCAGGATGAACGCCTTAATATCCTAAGGTTTACATTACGAACAAGCCGACCTCTGGGTCACACCAGACCATTTTTCGTTCAATACTAAAGAGTTACGTAATCTTTTGTTATGTATTAGACGATGGTTTTGATTTTTAAAGCGTAATGTTTTTTCTATTGTTAAATAGTTTGTATTGTAATATTATATTGCACTAAACTTTGATTTTGTAACTTGTTTTTGTTAAAATTCATAATTTGTCTTTGGTACTTGTGGTGCAACATAAATATCACACGCAAGAGTAAGGTACCATGGAGGCATGCCTTATTCGCACCTTTTAAAAATTATTATTAGAGTTTAATTTTTAAAGTTATAGATGATTGGATCGGCTTGAAAATAGTTGGGAAAGGGAGAAATGTTTGAGACAATAAACATTTTCCTTCTCTTTTAGCTATGAGCAGTTAAAATTTTAGTTGATCTAAATTTTAAAGTGTTTTCCTGACACGTTAGACACACGTATTGTACTACGGATATGATGAGTTATGACCTTATTTCTTGGACTAATTTACATTCATGATGTGTGTTCCATTTTTGTATTATTGAACTTTACCACTTATGGCACTGCAGGAAATTATTTTATCTAGTATCCATGTGCTCTACTAACGGTAGTACGTTTAAGTAGAAATATCTGGATATTATTATTCCCTATTTTTTCTTCGTGCAATGATCAATGATGCGGACAGCTTATGTACTCTGGGAGAATTAACCTTATTTGTTTATGCCAGGTTTTTATAGAGCTGGATTCTTTATAGTAGGTGTGTGTAATTGGTTGGCGATAAATTTAAACAATAAAAGGAAAGCACACAATCCACTTGTTTTAAAATAATATAGCCAAAACAAATCAAACGTACGTACAAAAATTCATTACGCTATTGGTTATCACAATTGTATCCAGAGCTTCAAATAATTGTCTCCTTTTCGTCAAAGTCCATAAAGGCGGGTTCTGTTACTTTAGAACATCTTCTGCCAAGACAAAATATTATCCTTTATCTCTCTTATTACATAACAAGTTGTGATGATAGTCACGATAAAACTATGTTATCATCCAGTAAAAATGTTAATTATAAATGATCATTTTGAAGTTGCAACATATAAACATGTTATGTTGAGTCTGTATACTATTTATTATTTTACACGTAATTTGCCAACATTGTGAGCAAGTGTGTCGCATAATCTCAGAGATGGAAATGCCGTAAATATCCCACATTACTCTAAATACGACACTGGGACAAGAAAACGTCACCAGTCTGCCTTCTTGGTGCTATTAATACTTCTGTATCTTTTGGTATTTATTAGATAGTTATATGTTTGTCTACGAAGATAATTTTTCAAATGTAAGGCTTCAACTGACTATATAATAGGATCTTCCCCTCTATTTTGAGTAATTTGACTTACTGTTTATTTTTAATTTACTGTAAATATTATCATTCTCTGATTTAGATAAATTATTCACAACTGCAACTACGAACAAAGTTGGTGAAACCTTCAGTTACATTTATTAATAAATTGACTCTGTATATAATCTCTTTCAAAATGATGAATAGATGAAATAAAAAAAATACTTAAGAATAAATACTTTCATATATATATAATACATACTACAATACACTCTTGTTTTACCTTATATAGGATTTAACATATATATTTTTCTCTACAAGTGGGTATTCTTGACATCACTGATTAATACAGAATTTCTTATTCGTCTTAATATGGTACTTTTCATTTTGAATAATGATTCATTTTTCTTTTCATACTCATTGCTATAATATTTATATATTCTGTGTCTTTCTATGTCATTGTATTATACTATATTTATTTATTTATTAAGTATTAGTAATTTTTAGTTTTGTAACAATAAATTATTTCTTTTTTGCTAAACTGTTTTAAAATGTTATTTATATTGCACTATTTCCATCTTTAACTTGTACACCATATTGGCCTACCACTATCATATTTTCCCAGGCTAGAACAAATTATCAGTTAAGAGAATGGAGATCACAATGCAACGCTCTATTATATTATTACGTAATGTACGATACTACACAAACTATACTTTAATATACTATGTTATGCAATATTATTTGTTATTACATTACTTATAGTACTCCAAATGTATATTTAACGTCAAATACGAGACTAAAACCGCGGTGCGATAAATTCTTTCAGCACTTTGATACTTCATAATTCCCATATCAAAGTATTAGACTTTTCCTTTAGCATAGGTATAGAATAATGTGTTAAGCCTTATTTTCTCACGAAATGTATATCTTCGTAGGATTACACACGTACCAAATTTTTATTATATTCATTAAACGAAACTGTCAGAATATAAATCTAACAATTAGAGATACGTGGGGCCTGGCATGGCCAAGCGCGTAAGGCGTGCGACTCGTAATTCGCGGGTTCGCGCCCGCGTCGCGCTAAAAATGCTCGCCCTCCCAGCCGTGGGGGTGTGTAATGTGATGGCCAATCCCACTACTCGTTGGTAAAAGAGTAGCCCAAGAGTTGGCGATGGGTGGTGATGACTAGCTGCCTTCCCTCTAGTCTTACACTGCTAAATTAGGGACGGCTAGCACAGATAGCCCTCGAGTAGCTTTGTGCGAAATTCAAAAACAAGAGATACGTGGACATTAGGTTTTTAATTATAATTATTTTATATTTTAACCAAAGTTTCGTCTTTGCGGCTTCACCAGCTTTTTTTACAAGGCTAATTTTATTGTAACGCGATTTTTGTGCCTGACGAGCGACGTCTACTCGAAATGTCACACGGTGTAATTTAACTGGAAAAGGTTTTCATTTAAACGTGTAAATTTATTTTTTATTATCATTTAATAAAGTACTTTATTGACATTGCGTTGTATTAAGTCTGAAAGGCTTTAACTCTAAGACCAGTAGTGGGATTAAAAACATTTAACAACCGGTTCTACCTCGCTTTACACATCGTCGGTTTTTGCAATGAAAAATAATAACAAAAATATCTTACTCAAATAATTTATTTATCATGCTTTAAATATTTTCAAATCTCCACTTGATTATCATCAAAATCTTTATCACTTTTACGTTTGACCCTGTTGGCATCAGCTGTGTGTTGTTTTTTTCTTTGCCACGTTTGAACTGAAGAAGTGGGATCCCATGAATCCAGTAGGAGGTCAATCAAATTAACTGGCACCAGGCTAACCAAATTTTAGTCAGTAAGGTGGCTTCTTTCATCTAATTATGTGATATTCATTTTTGAAAACCCTCTTTCTGCCTCTGCGGAACTAAGGAGCAACAGTATTGATGATATTTTTAGCCTTTTTGTACAGTTCTTGAAATTTCATGATTATGGTGAGTTCGTAGGACATTCTTCACATAGCCACGGAAATCATTAATGTTGATTTCGTGATGAAAGAGCTTACTGAATTCATATAATGTTTCTTAAGCGGCTTTCCATGCAACAACTTCATCAAAATTCCAAGAATCTTGTTCAAGTATGTTTACCAGTTCATGAATTTTATTGTCATTTTCATGTGTATTATTTTTAAGTGATCACGATCCATCAATCTGGCTTTCATATTTTTTATTGTTGCTTCTAGTAGTTTTTGACGAGAAAGGTCTACATATATTTGGTTTTCAACGAACTCAATATTCCTAAAGGCGTCAGAAGCAATAATCTCATCAATTTTCTTTTCAAAGGTTCTCTAACTTTCTTTGAGCATTTCAAATGCGTTAATGGCCATTCTATTAGTTTTTCAGCTCACGCTAAATTTAAATTTCTCGCTTAAAGGGCATTAGAAAGTAAAGAAATTTCTTGTAGTATATCTATTATTATTGCTAAATCCTCCAGGAAGAATTTGTTGCAAAGACGGCTAGCTATTCCTGAATATTTTTTTTCTCAGTAGAAAAATATTTGTGTAATGCTGGATAAACACACCATGCAGCAAGTAACCCACCTTGGGCCCAAAAGTCGACCAATCTTCAGAATTTCTAGTCCAATTTCTCCTAAAATGTTGAAAAGTTCCATTTGGTTTTTGTTTGATTGGTGAAAGATCGTGTAGATTTTTCGTGAACACCTTGAAGTGATTCACTTGTTTTATATCAGTGATAGAATAACCTAAAACCAGTTGCAAGCGGTGATTTCAGCAATGCCAAATTATGATGTCAGGAAAATCATTTTTAAGTCTAGTGCTCACCCATGACTTGCGGCCAAGCATTATACTTGCACCATCTGAGCAGAATGTGACCAAATTATTTTTCAAATTCAAATATCCACCATCAAATTCTGCATCATGCAACTAAATCAAGAAGAATTATTGGCGACAGATCATAATCTTCAACATTTACAAAAATTATGATCACTGGTTTACTAGATATAGTTGAAGCTTCATCAATTACAACACAGAGTTTTAAATTTTGTTCAACTGTTTTAATAAAAATTTCATTTTTAATTTCCCTTGAAACATGATTTTAACAGCAGTTTTCCGAGAATGGAGTTCCATTCCCATGTATACCCCTTTTTTATTTGCAGTTCAATCTCATCTTCAACGTCAGAAAATGGTCTGTTTCGTTTTGCTACACTATAGATGGAATTAAAAACTTTACATGTTGAGCTGATATATTTTTAGTTTATTTTATATAAGCATTTGGTAATTGCATCATCTTCACGATCTTTCAATTGTATTGCACTTATATTATCTACCTTTGATAAAAACGTTCATTCATTTTTTTCTTTGAGAGATGCTTGCTGGACGGTTTTATTCCTTCTTGATGCTTCAATACTGTATCTATGTTATGGAATCAAATTTGGCGCAGTGATCACAGCCAAGTTTCTTTCTGAGAATAACCAAATTATCATACTTTTTTTTTAACTCCTCGACTTGCTCCATACTTCAGGAATCCAGAAGAGCAGTTCTGACAATGAAAATCATTGTCTCTTGTTTGCACAGTATTAGAGGCGGAAGTTTCATCGCTTCTTGAAGTTGCTGGTGTTAGATGTTTAATCGGATCTTGCTTTGAAGTTTCAATTCTTGAGGTTTTTCTTACAAACTCCAGTACATCATGTTGCTACTTCTTTTTAGGGGCTGAAGCCCTAAATGCCATTATGTACTACGTTTAACATTCTTGGTAATATGCATATTAAAATAACTTGTCCGTGTCTGAATAAATTAAATGTTTAATCGACACAATATGACTTTAAAAAGGTGAGGGGGAGTAATATTCACCAACAAGTACTGAGAAGATCGACAATGAAAACGTCAATCCAGGCTAAATCTCCAATCCATGAACTTTTAATTTTGCTCTAGAATAGTTAAACCTACAAAATATCATTAAGTCTCACAGTTTAACATTAATAGCGTAGAAGTTTATATGGACTACATCATTTTTCAAAAACTCACCTTCTTTTCTCTGTCTGCTCCAAGTATGATAGATGATGATACTAAATGTTCACACAAGAAAATGTAGGCCGTGCAAATCCGGCCTCAAACTTTATCGTACTAATTTACAATTGTGTTATTGTGCGTTACTTTACGTAGCATCAATTCCCATAGTGACAGTCAATAAAATACACATCTAGCATCAAGGGACTAAGAGCCGGTTCGGCAAACTCGTAAATTTTAAGAACAGGTTCTTACGAACGGTGCGAACCGGCTGAATCCAACCACTGGCTAAAACCCGAGTTTCGATACTTATTATTGGAAAACAGTTTACTCTTTGTATAAGCTTTACGTTTAACAACAAACAAATAAAGCAAATACGTCGTAACTAAAGGCAACGACGCTGGAAGATAGCGCCACTAACAAATAGTGGCAAATTGGATTATTTAATCTATTAATTAAAGGATTTATCATTTTGTAATGTTATAACAGCAGTTGCTATGAAACGGGAAGGGGGAAGTAGGAGTTAAAGACCGCACTGAATAGTTTTGGTCATATTTAGAAAATTTAAGTGCTTCTCCTGCAAAAAATAAAACTTTTATATTTAGTTGATTCCCCAATTTGTTTTTTGTAAACAAAAGTTGTGTAGTATAAAGATTTTCAAATACGAAACTAACACCATAGTAACGCTGAAAGTGAAATAGCATATTTCAAAACTTTTTGCGATTGTTCAGGCGATCAGATATAACTATAGTAGTATAAATATAATGTTTAGCATATATCCAAATGTTAAAACGGAAATTAATCTCATTCGGTATAACTGATTGTTTGCTTGTTTTTGAATTTCGCGCAGAGCTACGCGAGGGAGCAGTGTAAGTCTAGATGGAAGGCAGTTAGTCATTACCACCTACCGCTAACGGTTATATTTTACCAACGAATAGGGGGATTGAGAGTCACATTACAACGCCCATAATGCTGAAAGAGCAACCATGTTTAGTGTGACAGGGATTCGATCCCGCGACCCTCGGATTACGAGCCGAGTACCTTAACAACCAGGTCATGCCGGGCCCGCTATAAATGAATCCAAATTATTGTACTAGACACCTTTTTGTTTTTGACTTACAGATGTATAACATAAGTGTAAAACTAAAAGTTCTGGCACTACAAACCACTGATTTGAGTGTGGCATGAAAAAACAAGAACGTTTTTTAAAAACAGTTTGTGTCTGGAATTGAAAATTAAAGTATTATTTTTAACTTCATATTTTAGTGCTTTGTGATCTTTCTGAAATGAACGAGTCTTATGGTCTTGCGTGATAAACACAGACTAGGCAAGAAAATATACCAAACTATCAATAGTAGCAACAGGAGGGTATTTATAACCTGCCTGAAGCATTTTACAATATAAGTGTAATTAAAGATATAATAAAATATGAACCTCTGAATATTAAGGGGAAAGATTTTGCGTAATAAGAAAACCACATATTAATAGAATATTAAGATAATTTATTTGTTAAATGCATTTCAGTGTTTTATAACTCTCGTGTGTTACTTAGAGAAGTTACAACTAATATTATTTTGAAAGTTTGAAGATTGATAATTTGTGATTTTTTTATAAAGTTTGCTTATTCATTGTAAATTGTTGATGAACTTATTAAATTGACTTAGCATTTTAGAATCATTATGGGGATTAACATTTGATCAACAAGGGCCCATTTGGTCCTTCCAGGCTGTACTTGTACACCCACCCTTTTGAAAAAAGTAAATTCAAACTTAAACTTTATTTTCAGTGAATTAATTATTTCCGTTTTTAAGTTTTTGGAAAGTGTTGAACTCTGCTACTGTTTATGGCAACTGGTTTGTATAACCCTATCATTCTGAAGCTGATTTTACTTTTCTTAATAACTTTTTTGTAATATATTTTTATTATTTGTTCAATTTTTCTTTACTTTTTAAGGTGAGGCCTCTTGGGCTTGTTAAGCCTGATATCACGTTTTAAGTTTGTGAGCTTGTAATTATCATTTTCAAAACATAAATATCAATAAGTTGAATAGTATTGTTGAAATAATTAGCGATAAAGAAGATCTGAGGGTTAATATAATCTTAGCTGATATTAGGAAAAGTGCAATTTAAGTGTCTTGTTAACTAGCATTAAACTGATTATTATAAATACAAACAAGTGATTTTTAAGAGGGTTATTACTTTATATTTTTATCAAATCTTATTTCATTGCTTTCTCAACTGACGTTAAACAGTAAATTTTGCCGTAAATATAGTATATAGCTATTTATAGATATTTTAGATCTTTGTCTAAATAAAGAAAATAATTTACTATTATTTGATAATAGTAATGCTTGATTGAATATGATATTGTGTTTGTTGGGTGGAGGGTGACAGCTTTGATTATGTAAGTATCATGATTTATATGTTGGTTTTTGGTACAAATCAGTGTGTAGAATATCTCTTAATGTTAGGTTTACATTTAAGAAACTTACTATTTGGGTAATGGAGTAATCTAGAGTACATTTGATAGAACTGTGAATGGTGTTATGTCTAAAAGGACAGTTATGAATCTTCTTTTCCCACCCAAATGAAACAAAATGTTATCAGTGTAGCATCTCAAAAACTTTGGTTTGTCTGTGCAACTTTCCAACAGTCTTATCTATAAGTTTCCCTTAAAAATGTTGGCATAGTATGGTGTTATCTTGGTGCACATAGCTATGGCTTTTGTTTGAATATAGAACTCATTATTAAGTTCAAAACTGTTAAATGTAAGTACTAGTTCAGCCAATTTTGTAATAATTTGAGTGTTGGGTTTGTCTACCTTTAGAAGATTCTAAGGCTTTTAGGCTTTTATCATAGGGGTACTGTTTGTGTAGATAGAGGAAACATCCATATTACAGAGAAAGTTTTCTGTTGCTGTTAATGTCCGAGATCATGTTCACAAAATGTCTTTGATGTGTGATCAATGTAAGCAGATAAGTTTTCAGGTGGTATGCTGCAATTAGAAATAACAGAATGACCAAGATTGTTGAGTTTATGTATTTTAGATAACATGTAAAAGTGACCTGGAACTGACTGTTTAAGTTAAAGGACTTTACTTTCATGACTGAAGTGTTGACTTTTCTGAAAGATACACTTAGAACATTTTTGATAATTTTAACAAACTGTGGTGTGTGTGGGGTCCACCTCTATCTTTTTATGGTGGTTTGTGTCATTAAATTGTCAGTAAGCTTATTGTGTAAGTGTGGCAACACAACTAATTGTTTTATATACTTGTCAACAGACTTATTGGAAAAATGAGAGTTACTCTGAACACTTTTTGGTGGGAAACTCAATTTCTGTATTATTAAAAAATGATATGTAGATATAACTTTCTTCTCCATAAGTTATTATTTCATACCTCACCTGAATCTGTTTTAAAAACTTTTATACTGGTTCATAAGTCCAAGAGTGAAGCTACTTTGAACACTTACTTATCTAGATTGCTATAAATTTTAGCTTGTATATGGAGCTATTTTGAACAGATGTGTATGTTTTAAAAAACTAGTAAACCTTCTAAAGCAATATGAAACACTTAAGCTCAAAACATGACAGGTTTGCAAGACACAAATCTGCATTATACCATAAATAGCACATCTGTTTCATATCTCAAGTCACCTTTTGTTGACAGGTTTCACATTTCCTTGAGTATAATTTTGTTGGTGTCTCACCAGAAATGCAATATTTCATCTTTAATTGTTGGCCATCTCCATCTTTATGTCTTACATTTGACAAGGGCACCACCTTTTTCTATGGAGGTAACCTTTCCAGGAAAATTGAAATCATTGTAATCAACCATGACAAACTTTCCAGCCTCGGCATTCTTTTCCATATTTTTTGCTGCTGATCCTATTGTGTGTCCTGCTGTTAAGTCACTCTAGCCAGCTTCGTCTGCAGAACTGCATCCTACACCTAACCTCTGTTTAATTTTCAGACTATTCTTTAGGTTTGTCTTCTGTTCCACTATAATTCACTTTTTGGATCATTCTTTCTTTCGTCAATTTGGGTATCACTTGCATTGTCTTGATTTTCACCATTTAACTCCCTTCTTGATGGTCCTAAAAATGAGATTTTAAGGTTGGCCTGATCTTTATATTCAGTGCCATTTCCCAGGGAATTTTTTTGTTTTTGTTGTTACTGGTATGAATTACATACAGAGTGACCTGAAATTCAAAACTATACTTCATATTACATAACCTTATATGTATAGAACATGAGAAGCTATTTAATCAGTTGAACCTCATAGACAATATTAAATTAATTAAGCATGAATTTGGAGTTACAGTGAATGGCTGGGTTATTTTGAATTCTGTTCAAACTAACCCTAGACAGCCGATTTTATACAAGCGACTCAGATAACTTGCTGCAAAAAGTTATCTAACAATCAGCTTCAGTTTTTCTCTCTCAGTCCATGTATACTTTAAACTAAATTGGGTGCCACATATATACTTTTTTCTAAGAAAAATAGAACACTTTGATCAGCATGAAAACATGATTATTGTGTTGATGACAGCCATATTTGAAAATTTTCTGTAGGCATAAGTTCCTTATCAGAAATATTTTATGAAAATTTGTAGTAAGATTAAATATTTTAGGGTAAATAAAAATCACTTTAATACAAAGTGAATTCTTATGGCTGGTTGAATTGATCAAAATTTATTTCACCAAGAGTGTTGAAAGTTACCCTACTGTTGAAAGTAACTCAAAGTTACGATATTCTGAAAAAAAGAAATGTTTATGGAGATTTCAAAATAATTATAATTTATTGAATTAAACAAGTGGTTAAACACTCTGAAAAAGTTGAATCTCCTTAGAGTGGGTTATAACTAGTTTTGTTTAAGAACAAGGATAAGGTCTGCCATGTTTTAACAGAAAAGAAAGAATTGAAATATTAACCAAATTGGTTTAAATGCAATGTTAAGTACTGCAGCTTGTTAGATTGCTGGAGAAATAATATTAAATACAAAACTGTTTTATTGATATTAAAAAATTGAGCTTTTTTTTTTGATAAACATAAAATAGCATTTGTTTATTGTAATGGACCCATATCTTAGAATATTAAAGCTCGTAGACCAAAATTGAAAATTCTCAGTCAGGAAGATATTATAGCTTTTGAATTATTTGATATAATAAAGCATATCGTGGTAGTAAAATATTAATGTGAATATCAGAAATGTATCTTTATTTAACCAACTGTGAAAGACTCGGGACTACAGTTTTGAATTATCTCACCACCCAACTACTTAGTCATATTTTGATAGAAAATGACCTGATGAAATAGTTTAAATATGGTTATAAAATAAACATTAATTGACATAAGTGCTGGTCATTTAAATTAATTATGAACACTGAGGTAATAAAAGAACAGAATATTTAATTGGAGGACAAGAGGTCTCATTACCTTTTTTTTTCTTCACTGGGGCTGAAGTAACAGGTAACTGAAGATATAAGAAACAAGAAGAGTTACAATATAATGTTTTGGTCTATCTAGGCTGTTCTGTTCTTTAAAATAAATTTAGTAAAAAAAATCTTAAAGCCAGCCTTTATCATTCATATAATGATCAAGCTTTTTTTTTTAACTGTCACATCTGAGGGCAGCCCATTCCAAAGGCCAATCACTGTCTGAAAAAATGAAAGTCTTAGCTGAAGATAACTTCTACTTGTATTAAAATTTGTCTCCCCTAGCCCTACTATTCTCACTGTTAAATATTAAAAAAAGATGAAGCATCAACACTATAAATTCCTTTTACAATCTCACATACTCAAATCAAATCCACCCTAACTTTCTCTTTTACAAGAGAAAACAATTTGAGAGATTTCAAGATCTCCTCATATGAGATCTCCTCCATCCCAGGAACCATTCTAGCAATTTTCCTCTGAACCATTTTCAATTATTCAAAGTCTTTCCTAAGGTAAGGAGCCCAAGACAAACACAGTATTTCAAATGTGACCTAACCAGTGAACTGTACAATGTTATTACAACCTCTTTAGACTTGTATTCAGTACGTCTGTAGATACAGCCTAAAATCCTATTTGTTCTACCACTAGCAGCAGGATGCTCTTGGATAGCTTTAGAGATTGATCAACTGTTACACCAAAATTCCTTTCCTTCATACCACTGTTGAAGTTATTCCCATTCAAATTAATTTGAATTAAGATAACTCACATGCTTTATCTTGCATTTATTGTAATTAAAATTCATCTGCCATTTATTTGCCCAACTCACTAAATGATATAAATCCTTTTGTAAATCAATAGCATACTCTTCACATATGGCAACACCCAAGACTCTAATATCATCTGTGAATTTAAGTAATCTATTGACTATTCCTTTATATATGCCATTGATGTAAGTCAAAAAGAGGAAAGGTCTTAAGACTGAACCCTGAGATACTCCACTTATGACATAATTTCAGTTTGACAGAACTCCATTTGTGACAACCCTCCATTTTCTTCTATTCAGCCACTCTTCCTTCCAGTTTATTAACTTATTCCCCACACCCACAGAGATAAATTTTATAAGCTTTCTAACTAACATTTTGTCAAATGCTTTTTTTGAAAATCCAGATATACCAAATATACACCCTTACTCTCATCTACATTAGAATATTAAATAATTTTTAAGAAAAGTGAAACCATGTTGACTATCCAATAAAACTAACTTTTTTACAAAACATCTTTTAACAGACTTTCCAAAATGTTTCCCACAACTGATGTAAGAGTACTGAGTCTATAAATAATGGGACAATTTTTATCACCTCCCTTGGAAAGAGGAGTTACACTAATTTCCAATCCTCTGGTACCTGTCAACTCTTCAAGAACTGATAAAAAAAAAAATAGTACCAATTGGTTCATATATCCAATCTTTAAGCAACTGGCTCTAATTTTACTTTTAGTGGACTATTAAAATGTTTGTGGATGTAACTACGCAAAAAAAAAAAAGTTCATACATTTAACTTTCTAGCAAATCAGAATTTTTTTCTTATTTCACATGCATAATCTTATATTTAGAGTTCTTTCAAAACATCAGTAATCCCTATATGTAAATTGCACCCAATTTTTAAATTTTCTAATAAATATAAAACAATAGTTAAACAAGTATTGATAATACTAATGGGCAGTGATATACAAAAACTTGGTTGTAGTCATATATTTTTTAAATATTTATATAGATAAACAATCAGAAATACAAACTTTTATACAATAGTAAATTGCACCACCAGTATAATTATGTAAAGTATGTTAGGTTACTCTTGATAGATCTGTTGTGAACCTAGGCCTCATGATACTTCTATGATAAATTTATTTTACCAGTATACTAAATTGTTTTGGGATAATGTTTTTCTGACCATTTATTTAAGTATGATATCAAGGTTTTGGGATGAAAGATACTTGAAGTATGCTACAGATCTAATATGGTAATTAAAATTAAGAATATCAAATTTGGATCAGTTATGAAAATTCAGGAACTTAAAATTTGAAATTATTTATTTGGTTTGAGATTTTAAGTTTGCATTATCATCTATATTTTGAAGGAAATAATCATATCATTTCAGGGCTAAAGTAAATTATAGCAATAAAAGATTAGATGTGGAATAAAACATAATAATTCAATTCCTTTTCATGAGTGATGCAAAACTGTTTAACCTAGGTAACAGTACAATATTTAGTTCATGTACTAGAATGTTGGAATCATATGTCACAATTGGTAAATTTATGTCCTAAGTTAAAATCCAGCAATTTTAATTCACATTTTACAAGTTTTAAGTAATATTTCACAGTGTTAAATTAACATATTACAATATTTCATAGACAAGCAAGTGAACAGGTAGTGTTACTTATTTATATAAAATCTGCATGTTTCTGAAACTTATGCTTAAACGTAATGATATTGTATTTAAAATCTAACTTATTGATATAATTATTTTTTATTTCACAAAATTATAGATAACTTTAATCACTTCAGTAGACATAATGATTTTTACATTATTAAGGAATACTGGAAGTGTATAAGATACAAAAGTAATACTGAATATGAACTTAATATCTCATAAAGATCAAGTATATAATAAATAAAAATAAGATGAATTTTATATTCTGAAAGAATACCAACCAAAGATGTAAAAAATGCAAAACAGTATTAAAGATGAAGTTTATACCACAAAACAATACCAACTGTAGATGTAATAAATACAGACCAGTATTGAAGATGAATTTTATACAGCAAAAGAATACCAACCACAGATGTAAAAAATGCAAAACAGTATTGAAGATGAAGTTTATACCACAAAACAATACCAACTGCAGATGTAATAAATACAGACCAGTATTGAAGATGAATTTTATACAGCAAAAGAATACCAACCACAGATGTAAAAAATGCAAAACAGTATTGAAGATGAAGTTTATACCACAAAACAATACCAACTGCAGATGTAATAAATACAGACCAGTATTGAAGATGAATTTTATACAGCAAAAGAATTCCAACCACAAATGTGAAAAATGCAAAACAGTATTGAAGTTGAATTTTATGCAGCAAAAGAATAACAACCACATATGTAAATAAATAAAAACCAGTATTGAAGATGACTTTTATACAGCAAAAGAATAACAACTGCAGATGTTAAATACAAAACAACACTGAAGATGAGTTTTATACCAAAAAACAATACCAACCAGATATGTATTAAATATAAAACAATATTGAAAATAAATTTTTTACCCCAAAACAACACCAACCTGAGATGTATTAGATACAGAACAGTACTAAAGATTAATTTTACACTCTAGAAGAATAACATAGATGTATTAAATGTTAGAATAATAAAAAAGTTATCTAGCAAAGAAATATTAATTGAATAAAAAAAATAATATAATGGAATAACTTTAATAATACAAAAGATAAAAAGCATATACCAGACATATATACCAGGTTTGTACTGAATAAAAATATCAATATAATATTTCAGACAAATTCCAGTTGTGTATTAAGTACAGGAATAATGTCAAAGATAAATTTTACATTCCATGAGAATACCAGAAATGAGATGTGCTGATATAAAGATAAATAAGAAAATTATACTCTAGATTGATATCATTTATTAAAAGCAAAGATGTAATAACCACAAAAAATTTTGTTTTCTTCATTATTACTTAAGATACATCTAGCTTAATTGTCAAAATTATACCAAAGATTAATTAAATACCATGGCAAATTAAAACAAACATGTTAGCTTCTCAGGCTACCAACTTATGTTAAATAATTCATTAAATAACAATCTAACTAGAGGGGCACTCATTAGAACACATGTCTCCATCACACAGTGTTGATCATATTTGACTGTCAAAAAATAAGGAACTATATCTGTATGCCTATTGTTGTCAACAAACATATATCCTTTTTGGCAGGACCATGAGGAATAATCTACACATGTCCATAAAATTTCATCAAAATCCTGGCCTTTTTGACTGAGATATAAATGAATATAGTGTGAAAAATCTGTCCCTATGTTAACAGTTGGGAATTGTTTTTTTTATTTATTTTCATGACTTTCTATGACTTTGACCATGATCCTCCAAATACTAATCACTTCTAAGTTGAGTCACAGCTCTAGAAATCTTTCTGACAAACACACATGCACACAGAGATGAAAACACACCCTACATAACCATCGTTGGTAGAGGTAAAAATTGTTTTGTAAATCTAGGCGGTTCATAAGAATATGAAATGCATACCAAACATTTAATAATGGTAATAATAAAAGAGATAATACAAAAGAAAGAAACTTGATGTGATAAATGTGTACAATAAACATTCAGAAAAATATATACAGGATTTTACGTATGTGCACAGTACTTCAAAAATATATATACAATATATAACAAGCACTGAAAATACATAAAAAGGACTAACCCTAAAATGGTATTATTATTATACTAATAACAGAAAAATACTAAACACTACCAAAATATAAAAATGATATAACAAGTTTACTGATCTGAAAGAAACTGATATATAGACTAAAATAATTCAAAAGAAGTACTGCACATTATGACAGTAGCACCAAATGTGAAAACCCCATTACAACGCTATACAGAAGCACATCAGATGTGGATAAATTGTTACAAAAAAAAAATCTACTACGTGTATGAAGAGGATTGTGTAGTAATTAAAGCCACTTTCCAGGATCATAATTAATATAATGATGTACAACAATGGATGAAATATGGTGGTAGTGTATGTGTTATAAAACTTAGGAAAGCAGTATAAGCATTATTTTAGTTTTAGATAATTTTCTATTCCAAAACAATACCAACCAAAACATGTTTTAAAACAAAATAATTCTAAAAATGAGTTTTTTTTACCCAAGAAGAATACTATGAATACATACGTGATTACATATATCTAGAAATAATCACATTTCTCACACTTGATAAATGGGTGTAGAACCAGTCACACTTATCTTTTATAGTAGCACTTTTCTTTCATACCAAAGGTTTGATAGTAGTCCTTTTCTTTTTCATATGACATGTGGTAGTAGTCCTGATATTTCCTCCAGATAGATGTATTTGATGATAGTACTTTTTTCTCTCACTAGAGACTTTATGGTAGTCCTCTTCTTTCCCATCAAATGTATGATAGTGGTTTCTTTCTACTATAGATTTGATTTCAGCTAATTTCTTTTCCATTAGATATTTATCTTTTTCATGCCCATTATAGATTTGATAGTAGTACTTTTCTATTAGAGATTTGGTTGTAGTTCTTTCATTTCCCATTGTAGATTTGGTTGTAGTTCTTTCATTTCCCATTGTAGATTTGGTTGTAGTTCTTTCATTTCCCATTGTAGATTTGGTTGTGGTACTTTCATTTCCCATTGTAGATTTGGTTGTAGTTCTTTCATTTCCCATTGTAGATTTGGTTGTGGTACTTTTCTTTCCCATTATAGATTTGGCAGTAGCCCTTTTCTCATCCATTAGATATTTGGTAGTAATCTGTATCTTTCCCGTAAGAGTTTGGTGATAAGTTTTTTTTTTTCTTTTCCACTAGAGATTTGATAGTATTCCTTTTAATTCCTACCAGATATTTGATAGTCGTCCTTTTTTTTTTCACTAGAGACTTGGTAGTAGTTTTCTTTCTCGTTGGACATTTGACAGAATTCCTTTTTCATTTGGGATTTGATTTGTAGTCCTTTTATTTCCCATTAGAGATTTGGTAGTAGTCCTTTTGTTTTCCTGTTATAAATTTGGTAGTAATACTTTTCTTTCCAACTAGATGTTTGGTAATAATCTTTTTCTGCTAGAAATGTTGTAGTAATTCTTTTCTTTCCCATTAGTGGTTTAATTTAGCCCTTTTATTTCCTACTAGAGGTTTGGTTGTACTTCGTTTTCTCTTTAGATATTTGATCGTAATCCCGTTTCTTTCACACTAGAGGTTTTATAGTAGTCCTTTTCCAGTAATTTCGTTTATTTCCATTAGAGATTTGGTAGTGGTCCTTTTCTTTTCCATTAATGATTTGGTAGTAGGTAATCCCTGTGGTTCCCACTAAAGATTTGGTAGTAGTCCCTTTTCTCCAACCCACAGGGTGTGTAGTTTCCTTTCCTCTCAATTTTTTGAGTTTGTCATATAAATAACATCTTAATAGTAATTATTTACACTAGCAAAAGCAATCAGGATGGAATGGTGTAAAACAATAGTCAGGAAGTAACTAAGTATTGGACAGTTTAATTTTCCAGTAGGTGGAAGGGCGTCATGCATGGTTAACGACATGATGTGCAAAAATATCTTGTTTTAATTTTTGACAGAATCAAATTATTCTCATAAAATAATGCTACACACGATAACTGGATGTATGAATAAAATCACACGTCTTACAAACGATATCTGGGACGTCGTAAAAAGTCACGTATTGTATTTGGAAACAGTCAAATTTTTGCACACGGTAAGTTGGTGTAGAAACAAAGCAACATTTTTTACACGTGATAATTGAATTGTATAAACAAATTCACTTGTCTTGAACGATATCTGGGATGTAGAAGTAGTCACGTCTTGCACACGATAATTGGTATATGGAAGGAATCGCGTGTCTTACACGAGAAAGCTGGGTGTAGAAATCGTCACGTCTTATACATATAAAAATAATAAGTGACAGCTTATAAATTTTACTAACCTTGAATACCTAATTTATCCTGTTAATAAAGCTAGCATAGTGATACTAATAAATATATTAAAAATAAGTTATTGTATATTATCTCAACAATCAATATGGAAAAGGCATTCAATTATTATCACATCGCATAGCTGCCATTTTCAAACATTCCATTACAAATAGGATTACACTTCACTCTTGGAAGCAAACATTTATAAATGGCGTGCAAGGAAAAAGTTACTGGATGAACCTGACAGCAATAGATCTATAATCTTATTAAAGTTAGCTGGGTAAAATTATGGAAAATAATCATCACCAACAAGAAACTTGATTTATTTGGAACGAAATAAAATGATAAAAAACATCAAAAATCTATAAAATCAGGCAAATTATGGAACAGTTGGTTAAAATATGCCCAATGATAACGACTACTCCTAAGTCTCATGCACAAAAAAAGTGACAGTTTTTCACTGTGGTCTGTCAACTTACCTTCCAACAGCAGTAGCACCATCTTTTGACTGAAAATAAAACAATAGAAGAAAGAACGTTCGTGGGATATTTTATAGTATAATACCAGAAGCTTGTTTGTTTGTTTTTGGAATTTCGCGCAAAGCTACTCGAGGGCTATCTGTGCTAGCCGTCCCTAAATTAGCAGTGTAAGACTAGAGGGAAGGCAGCTAGTCATCACCACCCATCGCCAACTCTTGGGCTACTCTTTTACCAACGAATAGTGGGATTGACCAGACACATTATAACGCCCTCACGGCTGGGAGGGCGAGCATGTTTGGCGCGACGGGGATGCGAACCCGCGACTCTCAGATTACGAGTCGCACGCCTTAACACGCTTGGCCATGCCGGGCCCCAATACCAGAGGCAGTTCTAGCACAAGGGGCAGCGATCAGCACTATTTTGAAAGTGAATATTACTCCATTAAACTACCTAAATTATTATTAATTTCATAATTTATAGACGATGTGGACATCTGTAAATGTTCACTAAGTATTGTTACAGGCCTTTCAGTGATCCTATAAAAATGACTAAAGGTTACATAATAAAAGTGATAATTTTTTTTTTCTGCGTGTGAAAATAACCTATAAAACCTATATTTTTACAACCCGTCTGATCCACATTCGTACGCATTTTTGTGTTTTCGGAAAATCAGTGCAAAAGTTAACCACTTTGCGGGACTTTCATATTAATGGTTTATATTTTATTTTGCAGAAAGTTGGTCTTGTTCGCTTGTTATTCAGCACAACGCTATATAAAGGGTTATATGTAGTTAAACCCGTTTTATTATTTTTTTATTTTGTAGAGCCCTAAGCCTTCAGACTTACCGTTGAGCCACTATCGGATAGAGCAAATTGGTGAAATACGTGTTAGATTTCATTTCAAGCATACTTCAGTGACCAATTTAATGATGTTAAAGGTGGTTCAGGTTAGGAAATTGGTTGTTGCCAGAGAAATTATTCCAACATTTTATAGAAACCTTTATTTAACTTACCAATGTGCTTATAATAAAAGCACCTAATTTTTCTTATTAAAACCTATTTTGTTTTCTTAAAAATTGGCTTAGAAATCTGTTTAGATCACTTTGTAACTCAAAATTCTTGCTTAACTAGGTTATAAACTAGCGAAACAAATGGTGAATATACAAAAAACACAAGTAGAGTATAATACAAGATCTCGAATCTGTATGAAACACTTTTCAGGTGGATACTTAAGTGATATCTTTAGAATAACACATGATTCAAAGTTAACTTGATTGAAACATATTTAGCATGTTAAAAATATAATTTGAAAAATATTCAACTGTCTTGAAATTACCGCTGATAACAACAAAGAAACTTCTCAAAACAAAATCGTTTCACTTTACAATTCTGTATTTCAATTTTCACGAGAAAGTTTGGTTTGTTTTGAATTTCGCCCAAAACTATACGAGGACTATCTGCACTACCTGTACCTAATTTTGCGTGTATTTTTCTTACAGCAAAGCTACATCCGGCTATCTGCTGAGCCTACCGAAGGGAATCGAACCGCTGATTTTAGCTTTGTAAATCCGTAGACCCCTAATTTTGCAGTGTAAGACTAGAGGAAAGGCAGCTGGTCATCACCCACCCACTCTTGGACTACTCTTTTATCCACATATAGTGAGATTGACCGTAACATCATAACGCCCCCATGGCTGAAAGGGCGAGCATGTTTTGAATGATAGGGATTCGACCCCGCGACCCTCAGATTACGAGTCGAGTGTTTTTATCACGTGGACATGTTGGGATTCATGAAAAGGAGCACGTGTAAAAATTATTATTGGGTTAAACCTAACACAATTTTTTTTCCTATACTTGGTCTCATAGTACCTATCAAAACTGTTAGTTTTATTTCACAACAATAAAAACATTCTAATCGTGTTCTTATGTAAATAACACAGCATAATATTCATAAAGGTAACATTTTGTTACTAATAGTTGTAATGATCGAATGTGCTTACGCCTGCGTACAAAAATATCTTTATAAAAAATGGACAGTTTTTTTAAACATACAAAGTCTCGTGGTTTACAAAATATTTCTTCTCGATATCACTACTATTGTGCTAAAATTTGTTTTCTGTTCCAGTTAATATAAAATTATTAACAGTACAAGAACTATGAAAAAGTTGTAGTTTCTGATAAGCGATAATAAATTTTTAAATTATTCGGTAGTACTTCTCATGGAACATGCTGCATGAACCTCTTAAATAGGAATAACGAAGCCACAGGGGATATGATTACAAGGTAAAAAAAGAAAGACAGGTGAAATGTGCAGTGTTGAGGATATTATATTAAAACGATTTTGAATATGCAACCACTGTTGATATAAAGTCTTAGTGAACGCTTGAATATCAAAGTATTTTGACTTATTTTGGTGCTTGCAAAAGTGTGATGCCACCAAAAACTGATAGCTTTTAGAAGTAGTATGTATCAACCTTTCCAATACAAAATATTCATACGCTTAGATTATGAAAATGTGTTTAGTTCAGTGACTTAGAATTTCCAAGATAAGAATACCCTTTTTACCTATTGTTATTGGAAAACAAAGCAATATGGATTAAACTGAACAGAAAGACTTGATACAAGTATTATAGAAGGTGAGAGACCTAACAGTCAGTGGCAAAAGCTGTCCACGGGCTCCAGGCAACAATATACAATATAATCACGAAGGATATTTGTCTGTAAACGCGCCACACATTACTTGTACTCAAGCCGAAATGCCAGTTCAACCCGCTACATATCTTAATCGGCTGAAGAATGAAACCGGTGTTCATGTATCTCAGAACGGCTGGTATGGGTATTAACGCTTTTACTAATAAGGCAGAGAACAACATTTCGACCTTCCTAGGTCATCTTCAGGGTATTCATGCTATTACATACGAGGGTATATAGGTGATGTTGCTGAACGCAGCAAATATGAATATCTGTGCGAATAGACTGTTGAAACGGGTGCTGGGCAACAGTCGTATTTACAAAATAGATGCATTATGGAAGGCCTACAGAGAGAAAGGATGTGCTTTGAACATTACAACTTTACTTTACTTTTGCAATGAATTGTATACTGCAGAGCTATTGTCAAGATATAATGTTTTCAGATTAAGTATGACTGAACATTGCAAGATGAGTGTGGAATATCTTAAAATAAATAAAAGAAGACCATTTGTTATGGTTTAAATAGTGTGCTGTTATCAAAGGTTTTTAAAAACAACATAGTTTTAAATCTTACATCAGGTAAAGTAAGCGCCTATTGAGGGCACTTTTCTAAATGTGAGCTGAGTAGACCATAGCATATTCTTCTTTTCTTTAGCTCATGACTTCTTAAAATAGCACTTTGAACTGTTAACAAACTGCTGTATGACGTCAAATATTTGATGATTGCTAGGCAACAATTGACGAAGATAATTTAGCTTGTGGTGTCAAGTATTTAACAAGATAGCTTTTCTTTAATTTGGTACTAACCTGTCGAGAAACAAAAGTCTGAAAATATTTGGAATCATATACCACAATAATAAATTATATTTTGAGGTTAAAAAAGTAAAAAATATTGGAGACATTTGGTTTATTCCGCACCGCAGTGTAAAGGTTCCCAACCATTTTGCAACCGAAGATCAACCAGTTCCGATCCTAAATATTTTACAGACTACCTCGTACAGTATTAATTTTTAAAAGTAGTTTTATATCACATTGTCAAATACACGTTAATAGCTGTACTTCAAAACAAATTGGTAAAACGTGGAAAAGAGGTTGGGAATCACTACTTTACATAACTTTTTCACACTACTATTAATATCTCTTCTTTAACATACAGTGAAAATACAAAGTTTATCACAGTATAAGTTCAGAATTAATCATCTAACTTTTCCGCTTTTGTTCTGTGACATTCGTTTATTCTTATACCGTAAATTAACAATAAATAAATATTCGATATATTTTTGCATCAAATGAAGAAACATACACCTTCAAGCTTTCCATAAGTGAAATGATTTTTCTGAATATTTTACATACTCATGACAAATTCAAAGGAACGATTTAAAACATCCTATCTGTTAAAAAAACAACCTTTTTATTGTTATTCAATGAGGTAAGCTATGAAAGATGTTTAGAATGTCTTAGGTTTATAAGAAACTAAAAAACATGGACATTTGCTGACTGCATTTCTGAAAACCTTCTTTAGATGTTACACATGACAATGTCGGCAGGTCTAGTATTTTTTGTTAAATATGTACAAATGGTCAAAACTAATAAGTAATATACACAAACATTTAAGGGTGAAATTGTTCTAAGCTGTTTGTATGAATACTAGAAAACTCTACCTATATATATATATATATATATATATTTATAAAACTGTGTCTGGTGGTAATTATTCGAAAATGTCATTTTTGTTACGAAAGTGTGTGAGATAGTTAATACACGAGTAAAACTAAGAAACGAACTTGATATGATAGTTAAAATAATCAAATGACAGTCGACTCACAACACCAGCAAGGTAGTGTTGCGTTAATCTAAGGATTAGAAACTATACAATCGTTGAACCCGGCCCGGCATGACCAAGTGGTTAAGGTACTCGAGTCGTAATCTGAGGGTCTCGTGTTCGAATCCCCGTCACACCACACATGCTGGCCCTTTCAACCGTAGGAGCGTTAAAGTGTGCGGTCAATCCCACTATTTATTGGTAAAAGAGTAGCCCAAAAGTTGGCGGTGAGGGTTGATAACTAGCTGCCTTCGAGGCAAACAAAATTAAAATCGTTGGACCCGCTGAATGTAAATTTTAGTTTATGTTTCGGTCACAGCTATACGTTAAGAAATGATAAATTTATTATATTTAATAATTTTTACATTATTGATCATTACGGTGTTTTTGTTTTATTGAATAAAGTTTAATAACACATTCCAGTTTACATGTTAATGTAAATAAGGTTAACATGAATTAACAGAACAGCTCAATTACAAAGTGTGCATCAGTGTGCTGTTATCTTTTTTGGAATGAGGATTTTTATGGTTGATTTGAGATATTAGGCTTCACGAGTACCGAATATACGACCATTCCAAACAGTATCGATCAGTCTACCCTTTTTCTCTTTAGCAGCAACCGTAACGCTGACTGACTTTTCCTGGCCGACTACTTCTTCGAAGAGTTGCCCAGCAAAAAGGAATGGTCCGTTCGCCGGGTCATTGTGGATTCCTAGTACTTCGTAGATCCAAAGCTAGAGTACAACTTCTCTTGTCGCTTGCATCCACTAATGTACGCGTGTGCGCGTGTGCGATGACATGCGTGGCGGCGTGATCTTGCCGTTCGACGTCTGTTCATTCAGCGTCTATGTTGCCGCGTCCTCGGTAGCTCTACATCTTTGAACCATCGCCATCATGAGTGTCCGAAGGGTTCGGGGGTCTTTTCGGGGTTCACTACGGCGATATGGAAGTGTGGAGGCCAATAAAAAACCTCATAAGCATTTTCAGTGGATTTTCAGAAATGGAGAATGGCGGATTGGCTATGGTAAGTAAAGTTTTCACATATATATATATATTTTATAGAAAAGAGTCGTTCTTCAAGAGAAAAAGGTTTTATGAAAAACAACTATTTGGTATAAACAAGATAGGGGAAACGAGATATAAGTTCATTTTCTTTGACGTGGTATAACTTGCGCTTTTCACAATAACGGTCTGAAATGAGTTTGCAATGTGGAATTTTGTCCGAATGTTTTATTGTTATTATCAGCAGAAGATGACACAAACTCTGACAAGATGAAAGAAACTCAAACAAGCAATTGTACGTTTCATCATTCTTTTTTGTTGAGCCATTACGTCATTGTCGCGTGTGCTTATGGCCGCACTGAAATGAAATGTTTCCTGCATACTACCGCGCAAACACCTATGGTTGAGAATATTGAAGCCAGAAATACGCTGGGAACAAGGATATGGTAAAAGGTTTTGTACATCTTATATGGCTTCTAATGTGCGTTAATAACAAAATATTAACTAAGCCAATGACGACATGTTACATTGGACTTGAACATTAAAAAATGTAAATTAAGAAAGCAGTTTCAAAGCTGTATTAGAATTTTCGCCGGCTATTAAGTACGAGAAAATGTAAAATTAATTTGAAATCCGTTTTCGTTTTTTTTTGTAGGCCTCTCTTTAGCATTCATTTTGTTAAACATGTACATTTTAATTAAAATATGCATTATCTCACTGGTTCAAATTAGCAGAACTACAAACCCCAACAGGCCCAGCATGCCCAAGTGGTTAAGGTACTCGACTCATAATCTGAGCCTTCGAATCCCCATCACACCAAACATGCTCGCCCTTTCAGCCGTGAGAGCGTTATAATGTGACGATCAATCCCATTATTTGTTGGTAAAAGAGTAGCCCAAGAGTTGGCGGTGGGTGGTGATGACCAGCTGCTTTCCCTCTAGTCTTACATTGCTAAATTAGGGACGGCTAGCACATATAACCCTCGTGTAGCTTTGCGCAAAACTGAAAAAAAAACAACAACACTCCTCAACAGTGATTCAATATAAACATGGTTCCATTTTATTTATAATAACCCCATATTAAAAGTTTGAATATCGACTCAGTATCATTGAGGCTTAAACTTATCTCCAAATGTTTATGAGATCTCCATACTACAGACTTGAACGTTGATTCAGCATCACTGCGACTCAGTTTTATTTCGGATGACATTCTCATAGTACAAACTTGAACATTGATTCAGTACCGCTATAACTTCTTTTATTTCTAAATATGTTTACGTTTTCGCACTAAAGATCTAAACTTTGACTCCGTATCAGTGTGACTCAATGTTATCTCTTGACATTTATGATCACCACATACTATAGACCTGAACTTTAAACCAGTATCAACATGCCACCACTTTATTTCTAAATGTTTATGGAATCTCTATACTAGAGGCTTGAATATTAACCCAAATCAAGTTGAGTTAATTTTATCTCTTAATGTTTATAGCATTCTCACGCTATAATTCTGAAGATTGATTTAGTATAAATATGACTCAATATTATCTCTAAATATGTTTTATATCACCATACTAGTAACGTGAACATTAACCTAGTGTCAACATGATTTAAGTTATTACCTTACCATGTGATATCCCCATACTATAGACTTGATCACTGACGGAGGTTCAATATGACTTTATTAATAACAATCTTGAAATATATATGATACCTCCATAAAGATCTGGACGTTGACTGGGCTTCAACGTGACTCCATTTCACTTGTAAATACCTATGATATACACATATTATAAAACAAAAGATTAATTCAGTATTGAGATAATGCTATTTCGTCTCGAAATGTTTACGACATCATTACACTACATTTCTGAACATTAAGTCAATATCAACATGGCGCAACTCCAGATCTAAATGTGTATGACATCCTTATACTACGAACGTGAATATTGACTCAGTAAATGACTTAGTTTCACCTTTAAATATTTATGATACCTACATCCTACCAACCTGAATTGATCCAGTATCAATATGGCTTTATTTTATCTCTAAATATATATGATATCACCATACTACAAATCTGGACATTGATTTAGTATCAGTCTGAGTTTATTTCATCTTTACATGTTTATTACATACGCATACTACAGTTTAAAAACATTGATTCAGGGTATGACTTAGTTTCATCTTTAAATATGTATGATATCTACATACTACCAATCTGAATATTTATTTAGTATAAGCACGAATACAATCCATCTCTAAATATGTATAATATCCCTATACTACAAACGTGGACATTGACCCAGTATACGACTTAGTTATATCTTTAAATATTTATGATACCTACATCCTACCAACCTGATCATTGACCCAGATAAAATAGCTTTATTTTATCTTTAAATATGTATGATATCCCCATACTACAAACCTGGACATTGATTTAGTATCAGTCTGAGTTTATTTCATCTTTACATGTTTATTACATACGCATACTACAGTTTATAAACATTGATTCAGTGCATGACTTAGTTTTATCTCCAAATATGTATGACATCCACATACTACAAACCTGGACATTGATTCAGTATCAGTCTGAGCCCGTTTCCTCTTTACATATTTATTACATCTACATGATACAGATGTGAACATTAATTCAGTATTAACATTATTTCATTTTATTTCTAAACACCTATGACATTCTCATACTACAAATCTGAAAATTGACTCAGTATCAATGTAGCTCAACTTTTCTTTAAGGATTTATGATATATAAATAGTACGAATAGGAGAACTGAAGTCCAGATATTAAAGCTGTACTGAGACAACCAAACAGAAAAAAAATCTAAAGTTTTAAGTTATTTTTCGACATTCGAACACCCTTATGCTCTTTTAAGCAATAAGCGAGGGGTGTATTTAGGTTACAAGACGAGACAGCGCCAGAAAGTTCTTGTCCGTTCTAAATAAACTAGAAGACATCTCTGGAGTGGAACAGCTTCGAAATTTGTATATACTGCGAGTCGTTCGAGTTGACGTAACTGGGGCATCGTTGTAGCTTTGATGTATTAAAATATTTATTGATGTTTTCATCGTTTTCCATGCAAACATCTATCTACCTATATGTCTGTCTATCTTTCTATTTGAAATGACCATTAGCTTTCATCTTGAACTATATTTATCCTTTTCGTAGTTCTTCAAACTTTTTTTTTGTGTGAATTTCTTGCTTTTGTATTTCTCAATTATTAAACAATTCTAAACACAATACAAGATAATAAAGTCATACTGAAAATAAACCAATGTTATGGTATCATCGTACTATTACAAGAGAATGTTTTGTGTGTAAGATGATGCAAGATATTGAAATTTATAAATCTTTGTGCCCCCCAGTGGCTCAGCGCTATGTCTGCGGCCTTCCAACGCTAAAAACCGGGTTTCGATACCCGTGGTGGGCAGAGCACAGATAGCCCATTGTGTAGCTTTGTGCTTAATTCAAAACAACAACAACAATAAATCTTTCTGTTTTCATTAGGCCTAATTTCAAAAATTCTGTGCATTAGTTCTGAAACGTTTTGCTACTCTTTCTACATTAAAAAACAAACAAACTGTTCTAGTATCGTTTAGTATAATTCAATTAGATATTTTTCTATAACCTAATACATGTGATATAGTTTTATTTATTCCTTAAAACATTTTTTTTCAAGATAGAAGGACGTCATTGTTCTTTATATGAAAGGCGTGGCATTTTCTCTCAACATCACAAGGTTATTTTCTTTGCGAAAGAAATCAAAGTGAAACTTTTATTTTGTTTACCAAATACTGTTCACCTCACTTGCTGAATGTTTTACAGATAAGAAATAAACAAACTAGAGAACAGGAGCTGGCTTTACAAAATATCGTGAAGAAATGTAAAGGTTTTTGTATCTTATTTTCGTAACTGTGTATTGAATGTTAATTTTATGTTTTTTTATTTTGTCTTTATAATACTATATGTTCGAGATTAGTTTTATGTTTTTGTATTGTTTTGATAATTTTATGTATTGCAGCTTAATTCTATGTATTTGTATTTTGTTTTTGCAATGTTTTTTGTTGGGACATATTTTTATCTTTTGACGTTTTGTTTTCGTAATGTTATGCAATGGAGCTTAGTTATGTCTTTTTATATTGTTTTTATAATTTTGTGTATTGTAGCTTAGTTATATGTTTTAATATCGTCTTGATGTTATTTGTTGCAGCTTAGTTTGTTTCTATATTGTTTTTATGGTGTTGTGCGATGGAGATAACTTAGTTCTATGTGTGAAAGATAAATCAAATCTGAGTTTGAGTTGTTAGTCAGTTGATTTATTTGGTCTTCAAGAATTGTATCTGCTTTTTGTTATTTAAAATTTCCACCTGTTACTCTATATATGGGTTATTTTAAAACACTTGACATCTTTTAGGATTCTATGTTTTAGAATTTCATATGGTTGTAGAAACGCTTTGATAATGAAATCATATTTGGAGGGACCATAATAAAGGGATTTATTTCTCTTCTTGGTGTTTTTATATTTAAATGGTTGTGGGCTTAATATTTAAGTTCAACAAGTTTCTTAAGGACCTTTTTTAGTTAATTGTTTATTTGTTTTTTGAATTTCGCGCAAAGCTACTCAAATGCTATCTGCGTTAACTGTCCCTAATTTTGCAGTGTAGGACTATTTTAACTATCCTAGAATATCATCTTCCGTCGTTATAGGTTAATATACTACTTTTTTTTAGAACTTCCATGGTTCATATCTAGGTGAGATAGTTAATGCATAACGTATTTAGATCCATTTGTCACTGAAAGTGTTTGAGGACAACTCGATTCATACTGATATGAAGAAACCTATCTCCAAGATACACCCTTCTATTTCTATCACTTACATGTCTTATCATATAGAAAACTTAAGTGATAAAGTTTTCCTTCATATTCGTTTTGGCTACGTTCTTGTTACCACTTGTTGTCAACATCAGTCGAATCTCCTATTTCATCTGTATAGACAGTTTTCCATGCTTGGAGGAGATGTCGGCTGAATAATAGTAGTTGTATATCAATTAGCATGTAAAACGATGTTGTTCTTTTTTTTGTTTTTGGAAAGTGTTTTTAAACAACGGCTTGCATTGTATGGTAGAAACGACTGATATGAGCATTAAAAACAGAAAGCAAATAACAACGTTTCGATCGACGTAAGGAAGTCGAAACATTGTTATTTGTTTTGTGTTTTTAAATAAAAGTTCTGAATACAAATATCTTTCGTCTCTACTATATGTTTATTTCAAATGGATTTCTTGTCGTTATCATTGGTTTAGTTTGTTTTGAATTTGGCGCAAAGATACTCAAGGGGTATCTGCGCTAGCCCTTCTCTAATTAAGCTGTATAAGACTAGAGGGAAGGCAGCTAGTCATCACCACCCACCGCCAACTCTTTGGCTACTCTTTTACCAACGAATAGTGGGATTGACCGTCACATTATAACACCCCTAAGGGCTGAAAGGACGAGCATGTTTGGTGTGAAGGGGTTAATGATCGAGCAACACAATTCTAATTATATCTAATTAATAAGTTGCGTAATTATATCTGTTGCTATAGTTTAGAACTGATTATTGGACAACTTATTAACGTATTAACTATTTATTTTGAGTTTCTTTGCTGATACTGGTGGCTCAGCTTAGGGTTCGATGATCGCGGTGGGCATACTACACATAGCTCACTGTAGCATGGCGCTTAAAAACAAATATACTAATAACTGACTCTTTCTCATTTTTGAAGGCTTAACATATAAAGTATTCTGTTGAAATGCTTCTGAGTATCGTTCTAGAATTCCAAGAATATTATGGTTTAAGTTGGCAATATTCTACCTTTCAGGAAAATTGTGAAACAAGTGAGTAGACAGGTGGCGAAACGTCTATAACATATTTAGAAAATATAATGGACCAGCATTCATTTTATAGAATATCTTATAACTTTTTGAAGTTTATAAAGTGAAATAAATTTAAAAAAAAAAATCTGATTTACTGAAGCTGCAAAAACCTATTTTTATGTATTGCTCTTTTTTTTACGTGAAAAGTTTTCCTAGTTAAAGCATGACTCGATGGTTAATATGGTTCATGTTAGCAGGGGTTTCTCTCGAGTTGTTTACTATAGAAGGAAGGAAAAAAATCTTGTACAAAGCTTTCGATTTTCTGGTTATTTCACACATTATAGAACTCTCCAATCATAGTAGAGTAAAACATATGATTTGATGATAATAATAATATAAACAATGCACTTAGAAAATCATCCAGGCGTTCTGATCTATTAGGAGCTTTCTTAAGTGTACCTCACACCAAGAGACTTTTACTTCCTTTCAACGTTCAGGAGTTCACCTAACACGTTCGATTTCTCTCGCATCATTAAGGGATTTATTACTTCTGTCAACTAGAAAACTGAAAATAATGATTTATATTATTTTTCTTGTATTGAAACGCATTATTAAAAATGAAACTTAGACAAACACGTTTTTTTTTTTTGATCTCTATGGATGAAGTTTTCAAAGTTGAACAATGACGTCGGTTTAGGAATGAAAGGATTTTAACGGCCTTCATTGTTGAAGAATTAACGTTTTAGGTTTTAGCTCAATAGATAACTAAAATCTCAGCAGAAGCCCATGAAAATTGCAGCCCTAAAGGGTTTGTTCTATTTAGAATACATGGTTGTAAAAAATAAATATTTTGTGCTTTCACAAGTCTCTGTATTTGAGCTCGCAGCTAAACATATGGTTGAACATTTAACTTAGGTTTAGAGATATGCAGGTTAGTGTTTTAAAACTGAACATCTAATGCATTTTGGTAACTTGTTTAGAATCCACCAGCAGGATCATCCAGAAATGCTTGGCGTCACTATTCGAATATTCATGAAACCCAATGAATATTTTCTGCATGCCAGCCGGCAATGATGTAACACCACAAGTTCAATATTAGTACACGTTATCAATTTTTATTACGGCCGTATATCAATGCAACCATATTTACTTATAAACATGATCGTTTTTAACTGTTGTCGCATACAAACATTTAGCACTGTTTAATACTATATATATAAACATGATACATAGCTATATGTAAAACAAAACCGTTCTTATATATTTTCATATATGAATATGATCTATTTTCAATATTGTTATCTATAAATACGATATCACTTTTCACATTTGTCATATATCAACATAGTTACTTGGCTGCTATTGCTGTATATAAGAACAATCACATTTACTACCGCCGTGTGTAAACTTGATAATTATGTTTACAAATATGAAACCTCTGCGTATTGTCTCTAAACACTTTTCACTATTTTCATATACAAATATTATTGTACACATAACTATAATTACGTTTCGCTATTGTAGGACATGAACGTGATCACTTTTCACTATTCTCATAATGCCTCCCGCTAGTCCAGCGGTGTGTCTCCGGATTTACAACGCTAAAATCATGGGTTCGATTCCCCTCGGTGGGCTCAGCAGATAGTCTGATGTAGCTTTGATCTAAGAAAACACACAAACACTATTGTCATAAATAAACTTAATCGCTATTACCATGTATGAGGGTCACGAGTTCGAATCCTCGTCATACCAAACATGCTCGCCCTTTCAGCTGTGGGGGTGTTATAATGCGACGGTCAATCCTACTGCTAAATTAGGGATGGCTAGTGCAGATAGCCTATGTGTAGCTTTGCGCGAAATTCAAAACACCCCAATTGTTACTTTTGCTATATATAAATGTAATAATCATTTTTTTGGCAGTATAGGTTCAAAAACAAGGCATTGCATACCTATAATTATTCTATAATCAAGTTGTATTAATTTTGTTGCTCTACAAGGCTGGATTATAGAACATAATAGAATTTTTATCGGCTGTTCAAATATAATTATTTATTTAAATACTTATCTAAATTAATTCGTGAAGATAAATAATGGAGCATTTTCTTAAGTAAATAATTAGCCTTACGTGAAAACGTTTCCTTTTATATGACGCAGTTAATATTTCTGATTTACTCTTATCCCATTGTAACTTTTATTTTGGACATCAGACATTCGTCACATAAAGTTGTTTGTTACATTTGAATCTTACATTTTCTAAGATTTTCACTGTTTTAAATTCCCTTGTGGTAAAAATAATTAGCAAGAAGTCCAAGCTTCACCAAAGAAGATCGCCCTTTCAGCCGTGGGGGCGTTATTATGTGACGGTCAATCCAACTATTCGTTGGTAAAAGAGTAGCCCAAGAGTTGGCAGTGGGTAGTGATTACTAGCTGCCTTCCCTCTAGTCTTACACTGCTAAATTAGGGACGGCTAGCGCAGATGGCCCTCAAGTAGCTTTACGCGAAATTAAAAACAAACAAACAAAAAAAAACAAAAACAAGTCCAAGCTTACCGATAAGATATGACGATATAGTTTTCAGTGACGGTACGTTCTGTCGGAAATATCGTCATTGAATTTCTGTCTTGAACATCTGGTTTGGTCAGGACGATGGAAATAGATGAGTTGTACCATTTTCAGCAAGCAAGTCGCTATTTATGTTTGAGATAAGATTGTGTAACATTTTCAAATAACAGTTGCTTCCATGTCAGATTTTACAGTTTCAAACTAACCGTTTTTCATTTATGAAGCAGGTTGTGTACATTATGTCTACAGACTCGACGACTACAACAATCATATGGCTGCTACAGTTTGCCTTGTACATCCGTTTTTTTTTTCCGGAAATTCAATTGACCCTGCTGTTTTTACTCCATGGTTTAAACATTTTATCGTGCGCATCAGTAAGAAGAAGAAAAAACATACTCAAAACTATGATTGTTGGTTTTAGAAACCCATAACGAGTCTCGAGCTTGTGTTGCTTTTTCACGGCGAAACGAGTCATAAGAAAACGTGGATAACTATTTTTTACCGAAGCTTTCCGGATGAACAAAAAACATGCCATTACAAAAATTACTGTAGGCTGTAAAACAAAACTTACTTAGTTCAAATATATCCATGTTTGTTTATTTTAGATCAAAACCACGTTGCGCTATTAGGGAACTTAACGTAGGATTTTAGCTTTGTAAGTCTGTAGAATTACCGCTGTCCCATCAAGGGAATGAAAATATATACTTTTGTTTGCATTTATTATAGTATCTAGTACGCTTATTATTACTCCAATATTCAGACCGAGTTTAATCTTTCTGAAGGTGGCTCAGTGACAGGTCTCTAGGCTTATGATGCGAAAAATCGGATTTTGATACCACAGTGAGCACAACACCAATAGCCCTTAGTATAGCCTTGAATTTAATAAAAACAAAGATCTTTCTGGGACTTATTTCTGGTAGTCGACAATAATCATATATCAGTTTTAATTAAAGGTTTCGCATTCTCATTAAACAGCAACAGGGCCTGGCATGGTCAGGTGGTTAAGGCACTCGACTCGTATTCTGAGGGTCACGAGTTTGAATCTTCGTCACACCAAACATGCTCGCCCTTTCAGCTGTGAGTCGTTGTAATGTTACGGTCAATCCTGCTATTTTTTGGTAAAAGAGTAACCCAAGAACTAGTGGTGGGTGGTGATGACTAGCTGCCTTCCCTCTTGTGTTACACTGCAAAATTAGGGATGGCTAGCACAGATAGCCTTCGTGTAGCTTTGGCGAAATTCAAATCAAAACTAAACAACAACAACAACAAAACGACAGTTTTTTAGGTAAAACATAAACTTATCAGGTAATGGTTTTGTTTATAAGCCTTAATCAATTCATAATATCACATAAGGTATAACTCTCGACTTTCAGGAGACATATGTAACAAGAAGGCCATCCTGAATATTCTATAACGGTAGTTGATTCTTACCATATTCCCTGTGGATTAATTCAAACTTTCGGGAAAGTTAAGGTTCGATACTTTGATTTTGATTAACTTTTGATCAAATAAAGCTACCTTCACATATCAGAGCCAAACACCAACACAATGTATAATGAATATAACGTACACCGAATCATCATGTGTGGTTACTCAGCTTTGGTGATATTTCTGGCCGTAATCCCAATATTTCGCAATCTTTGGTCACCTTAGGATATTTATGTTAGTCATAAGTTCATGTATTAAGTTAATAATATTGTATGATCCTCACATATATATATATATATATATATATATATCGTAATATGTATAAAATAAATTATAGATATTAAACTATTTAATAAATTTAATAATAAAACTAGCATTAAAGAAAGAATAGAGTAAGACGTAAACAACAACAAAAAAAGCATACTTAAAAACTAAATGTTTGCTTCATGCACAACAACCTATTTCTTGGCACATTAAAAACAAAGTAAGAGAAATGACATTTCCATTGTTTCCGGCGTTAGAATTCTTTGTTTTAAAATTAACGAAACGTCCGGAGATTTTTTTTTATAAACCTGTTTCATGGGACAGGAACTATATGCCACGTAAAATACTTAAACTGTTCAAATACAAAGAGAAAGGCTTGAGCGTTAAGTTGAATTGTCATATGATCTTACTCTATGAGAAAAATATTCTTAAGTTACGATTAAACAATTTTAGGACTTTTGTAACATTACAAGACTTGCGAGTGAAAAATTAACTGACAGATACTTTATAGAAAATGTCCTGTATAATGTCTTCTTTACAAAAATGAATTTATGTTTGATAAAATAAAATTGGTTATCAAGAGACTGAATTTTGTTTCTTTTTACATATTATTTATATGTTTAATGAGAAAAACCTTGAGAAGGTGTGCTCTGTTTCGGTTTTTATCCTCTGTGAGAAGGTGTGCTCTGTTTCGGTTTTTATCCTCTGTGAGAAGGTGTGCTCTGTTTCGGTTTTTATCCTCTGTGAGAAGGTGTGCTCTGTTTCGGTTTTTATCCTCTGTGAGAAGGTGTGCTCTGTTTCGATTTTTATCCTCTGTGAGAAGGTGTGCTCTGTTTCGGTTTTTATCCTCTGTGAGAAGGTGTGCTCTGTTTCGGTTTTTATCCTCTGTGAGAAGGTGTGCTCTGTTTCGGTTTTTATCCTCTGTGAGAAGGTGTGCTCTGTTTCGGTTTTTATCCTCTGTGAGAAGGTGTGCTCTGTTTCGGTTTTTATCCTCTGTGAGAAGGTGTGCTCTGTTTCGGTTTTTATCCTCTGATTACGATGATCGGCGGCGTCCGAAACGTATTTAATATAAAATGATGACGCGAAAAACATAAATTATAATAATGAATGCGAAGCGAAATAAATATATCAAAGACGCAATAGATACTTTAAAGTGGCATTTTAACTCCGATAAGTCTTTTCCATTGATGAAAGCTTTAATTCGGTGACTGCGTATTATGAACTAGTCAGTTACTATCAAACTTCAATGTTAGATAGATAAAGTTCTATTTTAACGACGTTACATCATCAGGGTACTAAGAGAGCCATTTGTAGTTATCAAACGCTATTTTAAAGTTTAATGTACTAGTTTAATAGTGTAACGAAAACCTAGTTTTGCAGTATGAAACTCTTAAAGTTTTATTGTTTATCAGGGTAAAATTCTCAAGTCCACTGTTCAATATTTGGTCACAGAGCTGTTTAAACAATGTGGTAACATCAGTTGTTTTATGGTGTGACATCAGTAGGTTCTAATTTAATAGTATACCACAACCAAAGTGCTGGTTGAATAGCGTAGTTATATCAAAGTGTTTCTTATCTGATCAGTGTCGCCACAATAATAGTTAAACCATTTATTGTTGTCATAGGATAACGCCTCAATTATTTCTTGACGTATCGTATATTCGTGTATGTGAAATAGACCGATCACTTGAATTCTATAAATGCAGAGATGTAGTCGTATTGTTGTTGTCTATGAGACAACCGGTGAAAGCAAGGAATTTCCCGATTTTCAAATGTACCTCGTCATGAAATGTAGTGTATTTGAATGTATGTTCGAAGACAGCTGACATCAGAGACAATGAATACAGCAATCAAAAGGAAATATGTGTGTCACTAGGAAAGACCGTGGCTTTCAATCGCTGGAGACTGATTGAAGGAAATGACAAAGGAATATGTCAGATCATGAAACAGTCATCATTTGTCACCATCTGACTATATCGTAGTGTGGTGTACAAACTTCGCCATAAAATTATCAATGGTCACCAAAAACCGCTTTGGCCAGAAGCAAGCTCGCAACACAAATTTTGTGTATTAAACAACTGGGAAACTCTGAGGTAATCTGATGAACTGTATTTATCTCTTTTCTGTACTGGTGGAGAAAGTTACACTTGACCGTGTTTGACTTGTTACCACAGTGTAAACTGTTGGATATAATGTGATGGAGTGAAATAATAACTGTGATAGTGCTTAAGTTCTTTGATGTTTTTATTAAAAAGGTGAATAACATTCAACATATACTCGAACGTTTTTGCTTATTGTGCCCACCCCTCAATGCTGCGTTTCCATACTACTGAAGGTCCCCTAATAAAGTGGCTAGTCAGTGTATTACCAATCAAATGATTTATGAGGAAAAACAAACAAACTACATAATGATGTTTGAATTTTAATGGAGTTACTTTGCTAGTTTTTGCTGAGGATTATATTTCGTAGACGATTGTTTTTTAATCTACGCTTACTTAAAACGTGAAGAAAACTTTTTATTATGATTAAACATCTATGCTTTTGTTTAGATTTTTTCTTTATTTCGTTTAGACATGAATTAAAAACAAAGATATCGTTCTTCAATTTTTGATGTAAAGATCATGTGATTCATAGCTCCAGCATAATTACAAACAGTTAGTTAACAGCGATTTTTAACTATCAAAGAGTTCTTTATTAGTTTGATGTAGCTAAATGTACTTAAGTATGAATTTTATAGAAACAAACCAAATCTTAGCTGTTAACTTTACAACCCTTACATATACTTTATCTAAATCTTATTATTGTGTGCCAGACCTGACTAACTGGATAGTATATCTAGATTTGGATCAATAAGTCTAAGGTTCCAGCCTCGATATGTCGCTAGACATCCTTAGGACATTCGGGTAATACAAGATTCGAGCCTTGTTATATTGTTAGACATTATTTTCGGTATTCGGTCAAAAGTGACCGCATAGAAGACTGCAGGTGATTCTGGCTTGTTGTTCTATTCAAGAATGGAATGGTAAATTTAGAATGACTAGGTTGTACTTTGGTCTCTTATTTGGCTCATCTGCTGCATAAGGCGATGTTCATGTTGAACATACCATTACCTTGTTCTCTTACTTTAGATGCATGTTTCGTCCTTATTCATCCACCATCACTATTTTTAAATCACCTGAAAACTCCGTTTTCGAGTTTGTTTTTCAGTATTAAGTTTAAATAAGTTAACTATTTTACTGCCAGTTTGTGTATTTTACAAAACTCGACCTATTTTTTGTTTCCGTTAATGTCGTTGGGTTAGTGTGTTTCCTATAAATATTCCCGAGCTAGATTCGAAAAATGATTTTATTAAGCTATGTCTTACAAGTGCCTAGTGTGTAGCTTAGCATATTACTGAACGTTTTCAATGAATTATTTTAAAACTTTCACTGGTATAACTTTTAACGCAACTACTTTTATTCCTTTTTGATTGGATTTTGCACAAATATACTCGAGGACTAACTAACTGCATTAGCTGTCCGTAATTGACAGACTAAAGGGAAGACAACTAGTCAACACTACTCACCGCCAACGTTTTGGTTAATCTTTAAGCAAAGAAAAGTGGGATTGACCGTCACATTAAAAACCCACATGACTGAAAGGGCGTTCTCATTTAGTGCGAAGGATTCCAACCCGCTCCAGCAGATCGCGAGCCGAGATTCTAATCACTAGGTCACATGACTATGAATTGTTCAAAATCACGAAATGTAATGTCTGACGTCATTTACGTAAATTTAAGTATGACGATGAAAATCCATAGTACTGTGAACAACATAATTAATACCATTTCCAATATTAGTAGTTTAGTGTGCAATTAACATCAGTAAGAGTTCATTCTCATTATATAGTGGTCATAGCCACTAGTACCTTGGCCAGTGCCACTAATATAATAGCTTGCTTTTATTACTATAGTTGTGATAGCTACTATTACCTTGTTTAGTGCCACTAACATAATAGTTCGCTCTTACTACTGTAGTGATGACAGCCACTAGTACTTTTGTCAGTTGCACTAATATAATTTTTACTTTCACCAATGGCCCGGGTGGGTTAAGGCGTTCGACTCGTAATCTGAGGGTCCCGGGTTCAAATTTCCGTTAAACATGCTCGCCCTTTCAGCCGTGGGGAGTTATAATGTGACGGTCAATCCCACTATTCGTTGGTAAAAGAGTAATCCAAGAGTTGACGGTGGGTGGTGATGACTAGCTGACTTCCCTATAGTCTTACACTGCTAAATTAGGGACGGCTAGCGCATATAGCCCTCGTGTTGCTTTGCGCGAAATTAAAAATCAGCAATATTTCACCAGTAATGTGATATCATTGGTAATATAATTTACACTCTACTATTACAAGTTTTTCATTAAATCGTTGCACAGCTTAAGTTATATTAATACCAATATCTTTTTAGTGTGACTTATACGATTCAATGTTACATTTACTTTACATTTGCATATGATTAAACACATTAGGAATGATAATTTTTCAGGTATTAAACAAGTATAAATAAACGCGACTTTAGAAACCAGTTTTGTCTTTTAACCAGTTTTCTTAGTCACTCCCTTACAGAATTTCAACTGAAGATGCGTAATATCGGCATCCTGGATTTAGCTTTTGCTTGCCAAAAATAATTACCCAAGAGGATTTTTGTTCATCACTAGAATTGACGAGCTAAGCTAGACCTGCACTAGAAAAGGTGACAGTTGCGGGAAGATAGCGTTTTATAAGCAAATAACGTTTCTGATAGAATTCTATTTGTCTGTCTACCTGATGAATTACGGTATTGAATGAAAGGCCTTCTGGGAAATGAAGATCAACTGAAATGATATTTTTACATATTTTTGATTTTTAATATTTACTGGCTGATTAAGAAGGTTATGATAAAAAACATATTTAGTGAATACAATGTTTTAGCACTGGAATTTAATCTGTTTATACGTCCAATAATAGTGTTGTTTAATGACACCAGTATTATTTACTAAACAATATTTAAAGGAACGTTTAGTGAAAAAAACTTCCTAATTTCATACAAAATCATTGCTTTAGACAATATAATTTCTAGTATACGAAGACAAAGTTCATTATTACGAAAAAATTGAGTTTCGGTGATGTGGCTTTGCAAAGTGACTTGTATAAAATAGTACTTTTTTAAAGCACATTTTTATTTCTGCGGCAATGTACAGATTTTACAATACATTAATTATCATAAAAAATGTACTTTACTTTTCAATTCTGTTTTTTACCGACCTTAAAAGTCATAGTATAGTTCATATTCAAAACCAAATTTGAAGATGACTTTTACTAAAAATACAAGGATTCGGCCCAAATGAGAAAAATATCGATTTTTTTTCATTCGCCTGTAGATTGTGCTTTTCCTTAGTGAATTACGTTATTGAAGAAAGCTATCATGGCAGGCACTTAAAAAACGAAAAGAAAACCCTGTCCACAGACTTTAGTGTGCCATCATACTAACGTTTGTGGATAGGATTTTCTATAAAAAAATTATCATATTTATTCTAAGCGATTGTAAAATATAACTACGTTTCTTTCAAACTTATTCTGTCGTTCATCTATCGCTATTTCTCTCTTTTTTATTTATTTTGTATTTCCTCCTAATAATCTATCTTTATCTCTTCTCTATCTTTCAAAACAAACTTCAGAATAAATATATTTTCTGACATTATTTATATTTAATATTCTAGTAAGATAAATTAACCAATGTTATGTTTTAAATGCACATAATAACAAGATAAGAATTTTAATATAGTGTAGCAGGTAAATACAAACGTTGTTATAAAATGTATTGTGTATCGAGCGAAACAAGAGTGGTTACAACGTTAATGTAGTAACTAGAGACCTGGTATGTTACAATGTTAATGTAATAACTAGAGACCTAGTAAGTTACAATGTTAATATGATTGTTAGAGGCAGAAACAATTATGCAGAATAACAAAAACTCATCGGTGTAAATAAGCCAAGGAATGGTTTCTAGGACAGCCATGTTTTCATTTTACGTTTATAGATCAATAAGATGCATATCAGTGTAAGTTTCAACAAACCAAGATGATATAATGATTTAAATCAGTCATATTATTCACTATCACCTAATAAATAAGTTAGCAGAACTCAATGTTATTTTTCTTAACATGAAAGAAAAGGTTTTTATTTTCTCTATCAGATTTGATATTGTTTGGACGGTGTCACCTTCGTCTTTTATTTCACTATTGTGGAGATGTTTTCCTCCTAGAAGTAAATTTAATAAAGATGTTTACAGTAAACGCTATTTATTAGGTGATAGTGAATAATATGACTGATTTAAATCATTATATCATCTTGGTTTGTTGAAACTTACACTGATATGCATCTTATTGATCTATAAACGTAAAATGAAAACATGGATTATATAAGTTTCATTTGTTAAAACGAAATAAATAAGCGATTTACAGAAGTGGTTGAATTATTGGAAAATACTTCTCTAACTTTTTTCTGAGTCATTAGGTTGTGAGAAATCGAAATAGTTACTTTGAAAAGTGAAAACAAAATGGGATTGCGCTACCCTTCCTAAAAAGTGGACTTGCAGATTCATGAGTTTTTCTATCGTCTGTTCTCGAAATTTCCCACCTGGCTTGTTGCCAAGTGCGAGAGTGACCTTCCAGATAACCTAGTGTCTTCAACGAGAATAGAGTGTTTCCTTGTTTGGAGTTACGTAATAACCCTTTGGTCGTAAATTATTCTCAAATTATTTCAAACATTTAATGAAAATTTTAAAGAGCTGTTTTATGAATTTTATTGCTATCGTTTCTATCTATGTCGAGCTCGTATTTTACTAGCATAATACTAGAAACACTTTGTCGAGAATACCGGCCGTGTACAAACAGTGTTTTACATGTTCAGTAACAGTTGAAGAAAACAAAATGTTTTAATCACCTCCAATTAACTGTTTGCCAATTTGTTTAATTCCGAGCTATTGTTGAAATAAAAATGTTTTTTTTTGTAGTTTTTAAGGAGGCTAGTGGATTTACGTTTTGAAATATATCTACTTTAAACAAAAAAAACTTTATATTAAAATTAAACATAATTACTTTATTTTATTTGTAATGTTGAACTGAAAATCTCTAAATTTGAAATTATATGAATCCCTTTATCTTTTTGTTTTTGTTTAATGAAGAACAAGGTCATTAAAAGAATTAAAAAAACGTTTGACACTAGAACATGTAAGCGTTTATTAAAATGTTTTATAATATATGTTAAGAATGGGCAAAAGTTACAATATTACCTGAAATGTAGCTGTGTGTTTGTGTGACTGTGCTTGAAATAAGAGTGAGATCCTCATAAAAAGTAATAAACATGGAAAAGCGTTTATAAATTTCTGTAATTAGTTTTTACTTGACTCTCCGCGGATTCGAATCCCCGTCACACCAAACATGCTCGCCCTATCAGCCGTTGGGGTGTTATAATGTGAAGGTCAATCCCACTATTCGTTGGTAAAAGAGTAGTAGCCCAAGAGTTGGCAGTGGGTGGTGATTACTAGCTGCCTTCCCTATAGTCTTACACTACTAAATTAGGGATGGCTAGTGCAGGTAACCCTTGTGTAGCTTTGTGCGAAATAAAAAAAAAATCTAGTGATAAATAATAAAAATTAAAAAGATTATGACTCGACTCGTAACCTGAGCCTGGGGGGGTTCGAATCCCCATTACACCAGACATGCTCGCCCTTTCAGCTGTGGGGGCGTTATAACGTTACGATTACTCCCGCTATTCGTTGGTAAAAGAGTAGCTCAAGAATTAACGGTGGGTGGTGATGACTAGCTGCCTTCCCTCTAGTCTCACACTGCTAAATTAGGGACGGCTAGCGCAGATTGACCTCGAATAGCTTTGCGCGAAATTCAAAACAAACTAATACCAACTTGTCCCTTTGTGCGACAAAGTTAAGTCTTCGTAATTACAACGCTAAAGTACGGGACTCAATTTTCAGCTGTGGACAAAGCAGTTAGCCCAATAAATGTATGTTCCTTAAAGATAAACAACTTTTATTTATACTACTCACTGTAATTATATTGTTCATTTCTGACAAACGTGAGTATACGAAAACTTTACTAAAATTAATTTGTCGAGTTTAAAACAGCCATTTTTTAAGAACATAAATGAAAACAACACAAAACAATTTGTTCTCTTGAAGAAGGGCTATTGCTAGTCTGAAGGAGTAGGCTTAATAAAGTTGTTTTACCATTACAATTTTGTTCATATTGTGTCTTATATGTACGTATATATGTTCCTTTGCCGAAAAACGAACCGTTGACAACAAATATATGAAACAAAATAAAACACGAAGGGTTTATATATTGCCAAAATTACTTTATCGATGAGGAACGTTTCGGGCTACCGCCCTTCTTCAAACCCTCTTTTTAATGTCTTTTTACTATTTTTCTATAGTTACAATTAGCGTAATAACATGTAAAGTATCTTATTCTTGAGTGTTTTTGAACAACAGTTTAGTAATAATAATAACAATACCTATTTTTCGTTTATTTTATTTGTTTCTTATGCACTTCTTTGTATAGTAGTTTTTACACAATAAACGAACATTGTAGTATAATTCAAGTCATTATTTACTGTTATATGAAGAACTGCTCGAGCAGATGATTCAAAATGTGTCCCAACTGACTGAAAAGCTGAAGAATTAGCCAACTAGTTATTTTTAACAGAAATCAAAATATTGCGTCAATTATTGTCGAAACTAACGAATTTGTCACATCTGGACCCGATATATCTTTAAGCAGTTTCCTCAGAAAGAAAATGAATACTTAGCCATAACAAAAGTTACCTATGTATGTAATTTAACACATGAACAGTAGTGCTACAGTCGTTGAAATTCTATCGAAGTTGCAAACAAAAGTGTTCGACTTTTTCGAAGCTTTTAAACATACCACTTAATATAATGTTACAATGTCCACAAGTAAAAGAACCCAGTTTTGATCAATATTAGAATAATCCAAGACCTGCAGCGAAAAGAAAATTCACAAAACGCATGTTTAGTGACCCACTGGAATTAAAAAATACAAACAAACAAAGTCTCAACGAAGACATGCAATACGTTCTTATACGTTAGTGATTATTACTGCTTGTTCAAACCGAGCAAGATAAATTATAAGAACTTTATCCCGGTTTGTGAAGTAACACCTTTCAGTACTTTTTCTCTCACAACAATCTATTTTGCACCCCAATGGTACAGCGTTATGACAGAATTTCCAACGCTAGAAATCAGGTTTCATTACTGGTCGTAAGCAGAGCACAGACAGACCATTGTGTAGCTTTGGGTTTAATTCCAAACAAACAAACGAGCTATTTAACCATTAATAAGATGGGAAGTCTGTAATAATATTATAACTGTGATTCACACTGGGAAAATTTTAGGTTATTTTTAGGTAATTAATTATTTTAATTAATAATAATATCTGGAATGATTGCATAAATGTAACATGACATCTTGAAATTATTTTAATTATTTTTTTTCCCTGAATAACTTTTCATGCATTAATTAAGAACTTTTAGATATAGAGAAAGAAAATCAAAACTTATTTATTATTAAATCAAAGCGTGCTCTCGAAAGTCTTCATTGAACTTTTACAATCTAGATTACACAAACAACGTCTAGTAGTTTCTAAGTGAAGCAACTAAAAAATTATTTTTGATCAAACTAACTTACGAGATTTAAAAGTAAAGAAAATAACAAAAGTTCGTGTACTTAATACGTTTTTCTGTTAAAAAGCACAAAACTACAAATTGGTCTATATCTGTCTACCCACTGCAGGGAACGAAACTTGCTCTTTAGCGTTATATATCTAGAGATTTTCTGCTGAACCACGTGTAAGGGGGAGAAGAGTTTAGAGATACAAAAGGAACTTTGTATTAATAAACGTATACAATTTCTTAAAATAATAACATGAACAATAGAAACACATATAAAAGAAGTTATTTATTTCTTATTTTAAGCATTTACAAAATTTTTAATGAATGAATGCCAATTTAAAAACTATTTGAAATTTAATATTTAAAAAATAATAAAAATTATACAATAACAGAAATACAATAAGATTACTTATATAATAAAATTTTCTATCTATCTATCATACTAAGGATGTTATTGTGTTTGAGACACAAATCATTAAAAAAATACCCTGAAAATTTAAATCTCAATACATGTACTATTATAAAACAATATAGAGTTTTAGAAATTTTAAGAAGCCTCTGCTATTGTTACATTGGTGGTTAATAATAATTTTACCAAAAGTTCATTTAAAAATATGATTGTGAGCTCTTTTTAATATAAGAAAATCAAACAGTTTCTTAATAGTGGAAGAGAAAATCTCATATGTCATTTCCAATTATATCTGATGTAATTTAAAGTTTTACACTAGTTTAACCTGAACTATAATTTATATTATAAATGCCATCCTTTCCACCTGAGTTACTTTTATAAATTTGTCCTCCAATACTTTCATGTGTCACACTAAATTATAAAGTTGCTACTGCTTTCGACTTTTATTGTTCAATAAAGTTTATAATGTTTTTCTAAGTTAAAAGTATAAAGTTTTGGGTTATAGGATTTTGATCAATAGTTAAATCCTACTTCGTCACTTGATTATTCATACAAAAACAGAAATTTTGGGTAAATCTTTTCATATAAGAAGTTTAATATTTATTGCATATATTTTAATAATCTTAAAAACGTTTTTATCTCGAACATCATTCAATCTAAAGTATTGCTTATATTACCAAATACTTATAATAATCATTAATATAATCTATTTAGAGATGACCTGGTACGATAAGGCATATTCCACAAATATACTCGCTAATTTCTGACACAGATCTTCTTTGAGGACATAAAATTGCTTCACTGAACGTACAAGCAATATTTTTGCCAAAAATAATAGTAAATATAATGGTTTAATAATTTTTACTAATGGCTTTTGCTGAAGTGTACAGCACACAAGGTGTTATATTCATTTTACAATACCAAGTCTTTTAGAGGCTTTTGTATTATGTTTTTTGTGTAAGAAATATTTATTTAATTTTTGATCTGAGAAATGTGTAATTACGCGTGAGAATTCCATTAAAAATTCCTTGGACTTTCATCTTAAACATGAATTTACGTAGCCATAAGTTATTTAACTGAGGACGTAATAAAGTTGGTTGACCTAAGTCCCTTTCCAGATTGTTTTTAGTGTGTAGCGGCAGCAAATTATAGAAAGTAAATAATTTATTTGGTTCGTTCATCTTACTGAGAAGTGCAGTAAACCAAGTTTTTTGAGTTACATAAGATGATAGTTAGATTACGTAGCTTAAAAAGAATTGATTGGGTTACAATTGCTTACGGAACTTACTTAACGAAGTACTTTAGTCTTTAAGGATCTTTTTACTTATAGAACACATTACTATTGTTCGTGTGGATCAATAAAGTGCTAGAGAAAAGCGTTTAGTAAGTACAGTTGAGGTTCACATAAGTGAGGATGAATAATACAGATATAAAAAGTGATTCACCGTTAAAATATTTCTAGCCAATACATCTTTCTTTTTTAATTCTAAGATTCATTTAACCAGAATTAGGAAAGAATGATCTAATTTGTCATAATTAATTCTATTCTCTTGGCTCTGTCTGGAGGCAGTGTGGCTCAGTGTCTTCGTGTTTTGGACTGGTAGTCGGTTAGTTGCAAATTTGAGGCTGGTACGCGTAGTTTGTTTGTTTGTTTTACAATTTCACGCAAAGCTACATGAGGGCTATCTGCGCTAGCCATCCCTAATTTAACAGGGCAAGACTAGAGGGAAAGCAGTTAGTCAGCACCATCCACCGCCAACTCTTAGGATGATATTTTACCAACGAATAGTGGGATTGACCGTAGTAATAATAACGCCCCCACAGTTGAAAGAGCGAGCATGTTTAGTATGACGGAGATTCGAACCCGCGACCATCAAGTTGCAAGTCGAGCGTTCTAACTACCTTTGCTAAATTAAGGATGCTAGCGCAGATAGCCCTCGTGTAGTTTTGCACGAAATTCAAAACAAGCAAGACGTCTTACCTTATTTGTTTCAGTCTATCCATCTGATAGCTGGGAGCTAACCTGTAATGAACTGACTTCTATAGGACTAAAGTCATAAGGTGTGAACCCTATAAGAAATTGTTTACTGATGCATATGATTTAAGAAGATCCTATCGGTTTTCTTCTTCATATCACCAGTGAAGTAAGAGGAAGCCTCTTAGAGAGGCTTGCAAATGAGCCCATATACATCACGTTGGTCTCTGAGAGTATTGTTTCTGATGACGATGTGTCTGTGGCGATATTATTTAATGTGGTAACATGAGCCGAATACTAGAGTCAAGAAAGAAGAGACCCAGACGTTGTTTACTGTAGTTGATTTTGTTTCTGAAATGACTAAAAGGTTGATAATGGTCTCCAACATTCTTCCGAAACAATGACAGACAGTTTCACCTTGCAAGCATCACTAGAGTTTGTGATAGAGTAGCCATAGTTCACTATTACACGATATGAATTCTAGGCCTAGTTGCCATTGCAGCAGCAAAGCTTCCTGAGAAGTTGTTTAAAGTGTTAAAGAGAGAATCCATGTTTTACATGTGGTTTATCATGTTACTCTCATAATATGAAAACAGGAAATACAGAAAGGTTGATGGCAGGCATTAGTTGCAGTAATTTGAGTAGATATGACTCTGAATATGTAATTAAAGTATGGGGATTGGTTTGGAAAGTGATGAGGTTGACAAAATAGGATATGTGTTTCTAATGATGCATGGATGTGAAGTTGAATTACTAATGAACTCTTAGACAGTTAGTGCATTACTTGACATTGCTATACATCTGACCAAAGCTAACATTTTACCCTCGTAGCCTCAACTTCATTCTGGTAAACAGCGATAAATTGTTGTGTTTGGAGATGTGTCTCTGATTTCATTTTGATTTTATTAGGTAGTTTTTGACTTGGTTCAGACACTAGTATATCAAGGCGAGACCTATTGTGTAGGTCGTGAGTCAGTTTGGTTTTGTGCAGCAGATGATTTGTAGTCCTGTAGAAAAGGCATAAGTGCCAAACATATTAGGCCTAAGAACAGCAGACTGCAAGTCAACATGTTAAAAAGAAAGTTAGAGTGTTTTCAAGCATACAGTAGAGTGACATACTGCGCTAAAATGCAGTATAATGAACTATTACTGTTTGCCTTGGGGAGAAAACTAGTACTTGACATACACCATTTTATATCCAGTACTAAATATGCACTTAAACAGTTGTGTTAACCTGTAATTAGCTATTAAATGTCCAATTGGAATAGTCATCAGCATTGTAGCAAAAGCAGAAGTAATGTAAACCATTTATACGACTAGCATCAGTAAATATTTACTACACACAGTAGAAAGTGCTTGGGTTTCTGAAAGTCTGTAGTCAATGGTTGAGTATTGTTTTGTCAACTTGAACTAAGCAGAGCGACAAGAACTTTGTGACTCACTTATGGAAATTTACTGAAGCATTTATAGGAGCAGATTACAATGTTGATAATGTAATATGTAACAGCATAAATATAAGTAACATGTTCAATGAAAAAACCACCACAAAGTCTTTATGAAATCTAATAGGTGTTGATAATGCTGAGATCAAGTGAATTTCAAAGAATAAAATAACATAACTTTCAGAATTTATGTGTCTGGCTAAAGTGGAAACTTAGATAAACTGTTAAGTGGACATTTAAGTTTATGAGCCCTAAACAAACTGGCAGAGATGGCTACCTTTCATATTACATTTGTCATATACCTCAAACAGATGAAGAATGAAATGAACATTTACGCTAGTCCATAGAAAAACATACCACTCAAGCCCATGGATTTCTGTGTAAATTGACTATTGGAATTGGCACTGAGAACCATTGTTCTCATATAATATATGGCTTATAGAAAGTACATAGGAAGGTGAGGGTGCTTTAGACATTACGAAACGTTTGCAATGAAAACTATACTGCAGAACATTTGTCAAGATCCATGATCGTCAAGTAAAGCATGATTATACGTGACTCTGTGAATTGTAACGATATAGTGAGGCTCCAAAGTCTTTTTTAATATAGTGTATTCAATCCCTATATGAAAAGAAATTCGGCACTCATTCTTGATATGTTTACTAATTTGATTGTGGGTGCAAAATACAATCTCGATGACGAGTTATATCAGGACTGAAATTTCTGCTGTTTTTCATTCATTATTTGTTTTATTATCTTGATATCACTTAAGGTTGTATTGTTCTAGTTAGTGGTTCTTGAAAGATGTTCATGTGGCTTAGCACGAGGTAAAAGAGTGTGATTCTGGCATTGGTTGTCATAACTACTGAGATGACCAATTGTTGGTAATCTCATGCACTGCAGAGAAATCTTGATCAATGCATAATGTCAAATTAGACGTGTAAGATTGTATTACATTTGTGTTTTAGGTTGTCTATGTTCCAGCTTTTGTATATTTAGTACGTGTGTATATATATACATATATATATACTCTATCTTAGAAAAAAAAAAGTGTGTTTGGATTTTAAGATCTATATTGTTGATAAAGACTAGCTTACTCCATACCAAGAAAGAAGAATATGATGTGTTCTATATTTAATATGATGTGTTCTATATTTAATATGATGTGTTCTATATTTAATATGATGTGTTCCATATTTAATTGATCTTGGTGAAAAATATTTTAAGTTTAGTTCTGATCTAAAATATTCTTAAGCGTTTGGTTTGTCATTGAGAGAGGAAAAATGTTTGTAGAACAATGTACACCATACTTAATAACAAATACTGTGTAATTAGTGTTTTTTACTGTTGGGGAAGGAATGCTTTGCAATTGTGACAGTTATAATATTTGTAGACGTTGTAACCCCTTGTCTTTATAACGTGAAATTACCATTCCTGATTCAGATAACAGAAGAAAACATAGCGTGTTTATTGTTTTAAAGTAATTTTTTTCATTAAATGAATTTATTTGTGTTATAACACAGTTTTTGTATTTGTTACATCAACATGACCTTGGATTTATTTGTGAAACCTGGAATGATTTTACTTACTTATTTGGATTACAATTAACTTTTAAAACATTTGATTTCAATTCAGTAAATGATGGAGGAAACAAGTTTACATTTTTAATTCATTTCCCATTGAGACTTGGCTCTCTCTGTTTTAGCAACCAAGTGATGATGGAAAAAATTAAAGTGTGTGTATGTGAAGTGGCTGTATTTACTTACTAGTAAAGCCTCGGTATTGTTGAGGGTCTGGTTAATGTAGTTGTTCGTATAATGTGGTGTAGAAACTTGATGGATTAGCCATTTACACATTCTTAGGAAGTCTCATTCTTGTCGTATAGAGGTGAGTGTATTCACTATTCTTACTTAAGGTGTAGCATATTGCACTACATCCGGAATGTAAAGCTCTTTTTCTAGGAACGTCTGAGTCATGGTTTAGTTTAATGTTTAAATCTGCATTGCTTGTTGAGCTTCTGAACTATAAAAGATTGAGTTGATTAAGAGTTTTGAATACCATGCAATGGTTATTGACCGCTGGCTATTTTGTCCTTTATATTTGAATTTATCAGTAGAGCTGACCTTTGCCCTTTCGGTTGTGGAAAACTTCAGCTATAATAATAATACAATGTCGCCATCAATGCTAGGAAACACTATACAAGGACTCAACTGCTTGATGTCACCAGCTAGACAAGCCTCAATAAGTTCGTCTAATAAACTAAATCATTCACAGAGTTCGGGAACAAATCAACTCTTGTTTGTCTGGAAGTAATATTGGTAGCTGGTTTTTATATCTTTCAATCGCCAAATCTTGTTGATTATGCCAACTCAAGGACTTTCTGTATTCTGTTTTTCTTTTAATTAAACATTTTCTATTTTGTTTATGTTATTCTTGATAACTTTAAACTACTGTTTTATTGTAAATATTAAAATCACGATAATAGCAAAAAACACATTTAATTATGGACGTTTCAGGATTTTTTCACATTCCGACATCAATGTGAAAGCTTCAAAAGAGTTACTTTAAAATATCCTAACTACAAAAAAACGAACATAGCTGTTGAGTGATTATCGTATTCAATTGGATGTTTAGGAAGAACTTCGGGTTGAATACGAAAACTCGCTCAAAATGTAATTCTTGTTTGAAACTGTTTTTGTTAACCTAAAGATGACCTAAGACGGTCAAACCGTCGTTCTGTACTTTATTTTAAGTAAAGTCTTAATATCCATACTAGTCGTTTTTTGGTCTTTTTCTTCAAGTGTGTTTCTCGTCATCATGAACTACCAGAGCTTCAATCTCCAACCACTGAAAATTAAATATATCTAAATTTATTCTCCAATTACAGAGTATAAAATACATCTAGACTTCTTAGAAGACCAAGACTTCTGGTAAACACGGTACATCATAACAGTTGTATTACCCTAACCTGTTGGAAGTGGCTTTGAAAACTAAGACTTCTGGTAAACACGGTACATCATAACAGTTGTATTACCCTAACCTGTTGGAAGTGGCTTTGAAAACTAAGACTTCTGGTAAACACGGTACATCATAACAGTTGTATTACCCTAACCTGTTGGAAGTGGCTTTGAAAACTAAGACTTCTGGTAAACACGGTACATCATAACAGTTGTATTACCCTAACCTGTTGGAAGTGGCTTTGAAAACTAAGACTTCTGGTAAACACGGTACATCATAACAGTTGTATTACCCTAACCTGTTGGAAGTGGCTTTGAAAACTAAGACTTCTGGTAAACACGGTACATCATAACAGTTGTATTACCCTAACCTGTTGGAAGTGGCTTTGAAAACTAAGACTTCTGGTAAACACGGTACATCATAACAGTTGTATTACCCTAACCTATTGGAAGTGGCTTTGAAAACTAAGACTTCTGGTAAACACGGTACATCATAACAGTTGTATTACCCTAACCTGTTGGAAGTGGCTTTGAAAACTAAGACTTCTGGTAAACACGGTACATCCTGACAGATAGTTGTGTTACTCTCTCCTAGTGAAATAAGGAGATGCACGACTTCGGCTTGAGACATCTCATAATCTCTAAACAAGTACGAACCTCGTTCGATTTCATTTATCATTTCTTCACAAACAATACATTCTCGATATCTCTTCTACTCACAGTAAGATTAAGTTTTTTCTTGTCATTGTTTGGCGATGAGAGAATAGAAGATAGTTTTTAATCTGTTCTCATTCTGAGTTAAGGAGAGGGGAACATGTCATTGTTATTCATATGTTTGTTACGGTTATTCCCTTTGAAGTTAATATCACAGCTACTAGGAGTGTTTAAGGCCGCACAAAAAAAAAGAATGTTAAATCTAATCATAGACGAATCTGAGGCATGAGATGTATTTTAAACGTTTTTTTTCTTTCCCACGAGGGCATATTTTGAGATACTGCCACGTGAGCTTCCTTTATTTTATTTTGCCGGATCTAGAGTCAGGTCGGCATCTCTTTATATCTTAGTTATTTGATTTTGTGTATTAGTATAATAATAATCTAATCTCTACCACTGATTTAAAATATCCATGTTAAAAATATTATGCTGATGGCTTTAAATATGGGGTACATGTCGATGGAAATTAATTGAAAACAAAGACGAACGTTTCATATTTCAGTGTATGGGTCTGTTGCGAAATGTTGTAAATCTATAGCTTTGACGCTTACTACCTAATTTTGACCACGATGAATTGAGCGTTATACGTTTTACTTGGTATTTACAACTGGTTGGGGATGTGCAGTATCGTTTATAGTATTTCTCCACTGTTTGTTGTTTGTGAGACGTGAATTTAATTTGTGAACGAGCAAAGTATTTTTCATTCACAGCTTTTACTAATTTAGTGCTGTTGATAACTTGGGTAAATTTTTCAATGTTATTAGCTTTGGTAAGAGCAGAATTGTTAAATGACGAGATAAACCAGACCGATTATTTCTTGGGAAACACAACAGAGACAACTAACCACAGACTGAATAAAAATACAAGTTATTAAGGATTTGCTAGGTATTGAGGCATTAAGATGTACAGGTGTTAATTTTTAATAACGAGAAAAAATAGTTGAAGAGCAGTTAGTTATATCTAAGTCTCAAAATAATTTCGAAGTGTCCTACAAAGGGACATGGATATAAATCTTGAAGAATTAAGTCACGGGGGAGAACACTACCGATAGATATAACTGTCACAAAATTAAATGACTCAATACCTGTATTTATCAACTGACATAGGAACAGCTAAGTCTGATGGATATAATTATTATATAATTGACTGACAAGAAAAAAATATAAAGGGAAGGATATAGCTATTAGATGACAGACTTGACAAGAAAAATAACGGAAGGAGATAACTACAAGATGATAGACTGACAAGAATTAAAATAATGGGAAGGATATAACTACCAGATGACAGACTGAAAAGAAAAAAATAACGGAAGGAGATAACTATTAGATGATAGAATGACAAGAAAAAATAAAGAAAGTAGCTAATTACAAGATGACTGGCTAACTATAAGAACAAATATAACGGAACGGTATGACAATAAGATGGCTGACTGACTATAAGAACAAATATAACGGAACGGTATGACTACAATATGACTGACTGACTATAAGAAGGAATATAACGGAACGGCATGACAACAAGATGACTGACTGACTGTAAGAAGAAATATAACGGAACGGTATGACAACAAGATGATTGACTGACTATAAGAACAAATATAACGGAACGGTATGACAACAAGGTGGTTGACTGACTATAAGAACAAATATAACGGAACGGTATGACTACATTATGACTGACTGACTATACGAAGGAATATAACGGAACGGCATGACAACAAGATGACTGACTGACTGTAAGAAGAAATATAACGGAACGGTATGACAACAAGATGACTGACTGTAAGAAGAAATATAACGGAACGGTATGACAACAAGATGATTGACTGACTATAAGAACCAATATAACGGAACGGTATGACAACAAGATGACTGACTGACTATAAGAACCAATATAACGGAACGGTATGACAACAAGATGACTGACTGACTATAAGAACAAATATAACGGAACGGTATGACAACAAGGTGGTTGACTGACCATAAGAACAAATATAACGGAACGGTATGACTATTAGATGAGTGAATATTGAGAATAATAGTTATACCACAGTAATATAATTATTAAGTAACTAACTGATAAGAATAACATTTACTAGTGATGAGGCAAACAGTTACAACAGACGAAGATAACCATTGCGTAACTGAGTAACTAGGGGACCATCTGTCAGTAAGGACTAACTACTACATGACTGAGGGACAATAAGAGCTGCTACACTATAAGTATATAAATCTTACGTGATCGAATGACGATAAAAATAGTCATAACGTTACTTTCTAACTATTGTGTAACTGAGTGACGTGAAGGACGGGTGATATATTCGCTATGTATATGTTATACTTGATTACATGAGGAGATATGCCCTCCGATAGATATTTCTACTACACAACTGAATAACAAAACCGCCGGATAAAATTATATAATTAAGTGGCGGGAAAGATAGGCAGCCAATAGACATAAATCAGGGAGCTGTTTAACCAGGAAACAATTCTACCATTCTATGTTTAAGTGATTAACATTCTATAATTCCGTGATACAACACTCACATGCTTAGCAGTTTCATGGACTAAGAAGACGTGTTCTATAGTCCATGGGTCAAACATAAAAATGTCACCAACTGTTTTTTCAGTAGGCATATGTCTGGAGATGTTGTTCATATGTGATAATCTTTCCTCCTTGGTAGCTTTATGGTTGTTTTTCAACTTCATCCCAAGCCTATTAAGATAGCAGCTTGGCAAATCATATACATATATGCTGACTGAGTTGTGTTCTCAATCTTTGTTTTTATCTATTCAGAAAGGAAAGCTCTTAGGCCCCGTATAATCAAATATAGATACTGTTGTTTGATATAATTGTTGCCATATATGCGTAATTAAATAAATATGCTATAAAAATATGTATCAGTAATCAAAATTTGATTCACCGTTTATAGTCTTTTTTGTTTTAATGAAAAAGAATCAATATCTTAAACATTAAGAAATGATTGACTAATTTGCAATACATAATAATAAACTTAATAATTATATTCATCACTGTTATTATTATCAACGAAATAAACACTATTGTTTCGCAACATCCCATCATCATTACTAACTTTACAGATCAAATATAACATGTCATGTCAAGATGTAAATGTCTGAGTTACATGTATAACTACTCATCTTTATCATTCCATTCTTAATGCTAAGATTCTTAAAATATTATGACCGGTCTATACTTAGTTAAGATTCTTATGAGTTTATTAAATTACATTTTCCCAGTTCACATACAACAGTCACGAAATACGCATTTTGATGCCATCATCAAACTACATCAGGGATGAGATGTTTGAAATCTCACGAAACGAGTCACAAAAGTATACAGTGATTACATCATCTTTAGCGTTGACATTTTCACCATCATCAGTCTGTAAATCATTTTACTATATCATGTCTTTAAATTGATGCATCACATCTTGTAACTGTCGCAGAGACATACTTCGAAACTTGGTCGACATGTTGAATCGAGTTAGGGCTGTTAGGGCAGAAAAGCCATTCTTCTGTTACACGTTGGCCTCTAATCTCAGCTCTCGTAAGAATTACACCTTTGGTCAATACTAACAATGAATCCTTTTCATAGGATTTATCTACCTTTAGTGTAAGAATGTCACACACAAGTTTATGTTTAGACAGATCGTCAGTATAAACAATAAATTTGCCTTTGTTTCCATGCAAGATGTGAAGTGATTCTTGGAATTATGACTCCAACGTTCGTCGAATAAGCATCTTAGTGGAATGTTTTATTTCATTCCAACCTTGAGTAAACAATGATTTTACACACGTTGAGATAAAAGTCAGTCTTCACCGTTACTTTTGGATGCCTAAACAATTAATTTCGAATGAAATCAAAAAGTTCAGTGAAAACAGTTTCCTCAAGTTTAGCATAGGTGGCTTCCTAATCTGATAACAGCTTGCCATCAGAGCTAACTTTGGCAGTCTTAGTAAGGCCCGGCACGGCCAAGCGCGTTAAGGCGTTCGACTCATAATCCGAGGGTCGCGGCTTCGAATCCCGGTCGCACCAAACATGCTCGCTTTCCCAGCCGTGGGGGCGTTATAATGTGACGATTAATCCCACTATTCGTTGGTAAAAGAGTAGCCCAAGAGTTGGCGGTGGGTGGTGATGACTAGCTGCCTTCCCTCTAGTCTTACACTGCTAAATTAGGGACGGCTAGCACAGATAACCCTCGAGTAGCTTTGCGCGAAATTCAAAACAAACGGTAGCAATATTTTTGATAACGGACTACAGCGGACACAATATATCGTGTAAGTAATGCTATCATCTGTTCACCCATTTTGGGCTACTCTGTTTCTCAGCTGATTATGTGCTGAAAATTTCGTACATTTCGCTAATTCTTCACGACTCTTGGTTTCCGTGAGATATTTATTTCAACTTTAGCAAATGATACATTTTGCCTCATAAGCTCTAGAATCACTGTGCTTCCTTCCCCATCTATCGACTTTCTAGAAGTTTCACCACAATATATTTTGAGACTTCATAGTGAATATATTACGGCATTTTTTGTGATACTGAATTTGTAGTAAGCGACCATAATTCAAGTCTAGGTAAATGGTTAGGAGTCTGTGCAGCTTTTAACCCCACGTCGATACCCTGTTTTTTTCTATCGTAAATATTTTGTCGTTTTCTCGTGGCTTGGGGAAAAATATTCCACAGTAATAAAACAAGATATGTTTTCCTGGATTAACCGTCTCTATTATTTATCATTTTCATTGATATTGCTCTGTCAGTATGGTTCCGTACAGCGGCAACTCTACAGATTTATAACGCTAAAACCAGGGGTTTGATTCCCCTTGGTGGACTCAGCAGATAGCCCGATAAAATATGATATTTTAGTTCAAAACTAGGTGAGTGCTCTATCAGTAGTTATAGGAAGATGACTAGAAAAAAAAAAGCTTTTTAATAATTTATTGTTTTGTTTTGAAAACAAAATATAGTATCAGTATCTCATATTTTTCATTTTTATTGACTACTTCACACTATGTTTACTTTAAATGCATACAGGGATAGATTAACAATCTAATTAACTTTAACACTCCTACGAAAAGTGGGGCCTAATAGGCCCCATAGCAAGTTGAAAGGTTATTAATATTAGGCTAATAATTTTGTATTTAAATGAAATTGCCATTTAAATCCATTAATGAATGGATTAACGAGATTTCCCCTGTCCCTATCTACTATCTAGCGAAACCACAGCCAGGGGAACGGGCTTGGAGAAATCAGGACTAGAAATGTCTTTTCGTAGGAGTGTTAAGATGTTTTCGTTTTGTTTTTTTTTGGTGTTGGGTGTGGCGCAATTCCATGGTGCGAAGGCTGTTAAGAGGGTATTCCATGATTGCACATCGTGAAGTTACACTAGACTGGTATACAAGAACAGCTACAGTGGATTATACAACTCTGTTACCGGGCTCTTTCGTGAGGGACCTTATTTAATGTATCCTAGTCAGAGTACTCCAGTGTATTCAGCACACCAGTTCTAAAAAAACTATTAAATTAAATAAAACAGTGTGGAATGTTTTTAATTATAATTTTCAATATTAGTAGACGTACGCATAAAAAATAAAAAAGAAGGCAAATTTTATCTACTATATTTATTTTTCGACCACTTCGGATGAGGACTATATGAATAACGTAATTTGGTGTATATTAAGCGCACTTACAAGCTAGAAATATGCATATGAAAATATGCAAATTAATATGGAAAAGACCACTAAAAAGTTTTGGTTATTTTCTAATTAGTAGTCATCTTTCTTAAGCTACTTATCTTGAAAGATTTTCACTTAAAAATGATAACAGGATCCCCAGGGGTTCAAGTTGGTATGACTTATTTGCCAACTCACGTCATACCAGTTATCTCCCTGACTCACGAACTATCATGAACAGTAAAACCATTTAAATGTTTAATAAATGAACGAGATAACAGAAATATAAATAAATGTAGACCAGTAGGCAAGTTTGTATAACTACTTGATGATGGAAAGACCTCATAACATAATGTGTTATTTTCTGATACATATCTTTTTATAATACTTTTAACAATATCTAAAAAGGCTTTCCTTTACTTGCTGATTGTTTCTATTTTTTCTTATCCTTTTGATTACATAAACTAACTCATATTTTTTAAAATATGTGCTTTCAGGTGTTATTTTTTTGTCTTATAGTCTCTAGAAAATAAGACTCTCGATATCACACTGTAAATCTAACTTCACGAAACAGCAAATTTTATACAAAATCAGAAAATTATTTCAACACGATAGATATATCTTTACTTTTTTGACGCCGTGTATGTGTGTTTCTTACAGCAAAGCCACATCGTGCTATCTGCTAAGCTCACCGAGGGGAATTGAACCCATGATTTTAGGGTTGTAAATCCGTAGACATACCGCTGTACTAGCGGGAAGCTTTTGACGTTGTTATAATAATGAGACAATTATTTGTAAATACTTCTAAAAAGATGTTGCTTGTTTGTTTTGAATTTTGCCCAAAGCTACACAAGAACTATCTGCGCTAGCCGTCCCTAATTTGGCAGTGTGAAATGAGAGAGGAAGCAACTAGTCAGCACCATCCACCGCCAACTCTTGGGCTACTCTTTTATCAATGAATAGTGGGATTGACGGTGCTTTTGTAACGCTCCCACGGCTGAAAGGGCGAGCATGTTTGATGTGACGGGGATGCTAACCCACGACCCTCAGAGTGCAAGTCGAGTGCCCTAACTTCCCGGCTATGCCGAACAAAGACAAGATTATTTAGGGATTGTACACTTTGAGTAAATAGTAGAGGGAGAAGGGCGCTCTAGTGATGAGAAGGTCAGTTTCCTAAACTTAAGGTCCAAGATTCGAGTTCCTGATTGTTGCTCAACAAGCTCTACTATTTCAACTGTGATTGCATTTAAATATGATAATTAATACGCTACGAGTAACCATGCAGGTGGCGAGTGATGATAACTAGTTTCTTGGTTTCTAGTCAGCATTACTCAGTTAGAGACACTTATGCCTGAGCCTTGGGTTCTACGATCTGTCCGTGTTAACTGGTAAGTTGCATAAGGTTGAAAATCCAAAAACGAAATAAACAACTGAATACGAAAAACAAAACATTATGGATGACATTTGAAATGTGTAAGGTTTGATTAATTAAATTAGTGAACTCGTGGAGCTTCAGTGGAGTTCTGTCGACAGTACTCTTTAATTCAGACTACGTATCATATTTCTATACTAAAACTTCTGGTCAACATGTATATCTGATCGCATATTCGACACCAGATTGCAAACTGACAGTTATAACATTTCAGTGTAATAACAAAAGCTTAAGTATCGTATACAGTTTTTTGTAAGATTCATACAAACTCACGATATTAAAATTTCACGCTTATTTTTTATTGCACTTTTTGGCAGTACTTGTATAGATTTTAAATAAACTTTTGACAAATCAACTTTTTATTATAATTCTAATCGTTATTCATATCTCACAATAGCACAACCTGTTTCTTTACTAATGAACCATATAAGTAATTTCATTAATCCATGATGTAAAAATGTGGTGAATACGCAAAGATTTCATTCACAGAGCAATGACAAAATTAGAGAAAGTATAATCAGATTATAAACAACCAGCTTGTCTTATGGTAACATCAATATTGAGAGAAGATATGCTGTTTATTTGCTCAGTTGTACGTTCGTTTTTACTAGTATATACATTACACAATATCTAGTGAGATATTGAAACTTCTGACATTTACGAAGAAAATTATATCCTCATTCTTGATGTATTAATCTGAAGTGAATGCTTAAGAAAATCTGTTTGAGTGGAATCGGTGCAAATTATCAACATTTCATTTCAAAATATACTTTCTATTCAGTGTCTGATCTCATTCCTTTTGTACAAGTGAATTTTGTTTTCATAAAACTCAGGAATCTTTACGATATTGGTTATGTAGCAGAACAACATGTTTATGTCTTTCCAGTTGGAAAGCTCAGGCCACCAACATTTGTAATCAACATTAATTAATCTTATATTAATATTATTTAGTTAACTAACAAAATCGACGATCTATAAATAAACACAATGATATTGTTTGTTGAAGGCAAAATTCTATCTATCTCTCCCTCTGCTTGCTTCTGTGTCTGTCTGTTTCTCTATATATGTTAATCTTACTTAATTGTGTTATTACCACTTTGTTTGTACTACTTTATGATGTAGATAAATTACAATTTTGTTGTTATAGCTTAATTTTGCAGAACAACAAACTGAAGACTTTATATGTTATTGTTAGATCCAACGTAAAAATCGATATTACTATTGCCATGGACAGTTGAACCAATCAAACCATTGCTGAATATATTATGGTTGTTAAGACAAAGCTGATGTAGAAAGGCTTCTTTGCGTTTCAGAAATTGGTTGCTATTTTTAATAGCTTAAAACATAATGGAATGTATTATTTTCATAAAATACTTAGACATTTTATATTACGATATAAGTTTGCATGTACAACGTATATTGTTGTTAACAATTCAATATTGTTTCACAGTCTAGTAATGTTTGAATACTCCGATATTCTTATGTATCAACGTACACTATAACATTATTTAACACACGTTTTGATTGTGGAAAGGTTAATTACTGTTGTACATTTCAACGTATGGAATATTACTGTTGTAAGTTATCTGGCATTCTGATCACGAAATACCGTCGTTACTTAAAGTCTCGCATAATGCCATTAATTAGTCTAGTACTCTCGCTATATTAACCTTACTATTGACTTTATGTAAATTTTAGTATATTCGTTACTTAACTTCTAACACTACAGTTACACAAACTCTAGTACTGTCGCTGCTTTAGTTTTATTATTGTCTTTTCGTAAACTTCAGTATTGTAGCTACTCAAACCCTAGTTACTACCTTTACGTAAATTTTAGTATTGTCGTTACTTTACCAATATTATTGCCTTTTCATAAATTCTAGTATAATCTTTAAGTATTGTCGTTATTTTAACTCTTTATTGTCTTTTCCTAAACCCTACTATTATCGTTGTTTAAGTTTTAATATTGTTAAACTATTCCAGCTTTATCACTACGCAGTCGAGTTGATAAATTACGATTTTTCGTCATGAAAACCTAGGATCGAATCTCGATCACAACGAAAAGAGAAATGTTTCTCATGATTTCACTGTTTGGCCAGGTGGGTTAAGGCATTCGACTCTGATGGTCGCGGGTTCGAATCCCCATCGCACCAAACATGCTCGCCCTTTCAGCCGTGGGGGCGTTATAATGTGATGGTCAATCCCACTATACGTTAGTAAAAGAGAAGTCCAAGAGTTGCCGGTGGGTGGTGATGACTAGCTGCCTTTTCTCTAGTCTTACACTGCTAAATTAGGGACGACTAGCGCAGATAGCCCTCGTGTAGCTTTGCGCGAAATTCAAAAACAAACAATCAAACCTTATCACTAATATCATACTTTTGTTTCTAAAACGTGACGTTATTATGAGCAAGATAATGCTGCAAAAGTGCTGGTTACACAAAAGCAAAACAAAACCATACGGAACTTACGTAAATTTTATCATAAATATTAGGCCTATTACAATGCGATGTTTCGGTATATATCATTGTATTATTAATATAAATGCATATTGAAATGATTCAAGTTAATATTCAACTCTCCATTTTGTATGTGGTTATTAGAATGATTAAAATATTGTCTTTGATTCTGTTAAAAAACATTTAAAGTTTACATAATAAGAAATTAGAAGTAGCAATGAAAAACTTTCTATAGCATTTTTAATGATTATTATAAGTTTGTATCGAAACATTGTAGGAAATAGAGTTCCCGACATTCATTCTACTTTTTGTTGTTGATAGCATACTGTATTGCTGTCTGCGGATATCCGGGTTGTAAATATCAGAGGATTACTAGCCAAAGCGTGAAGATTTTCTTCACTTACGAGATATTCGGACCAGTCATAAGAAGATTAATTCTGTACAAAGGGATAAAAGTGTCATTCTTAGTTTCCTTTTGTATCTATAGAATCAAACATTATACAAGATAAAAGTATCATTTTTAGCTTCCTTTTGTATCTATAGAATCAAATATTATACAATGAAACAATAAATGTTTAAATTGACGTCATTTAGCTTCTCTCTGTAAAATGAATTCTCAGTTGTAATAAGGTATGCATATTTCATGAAGGAACCAATGGATTACAGTTTTGTATTGGGAGTCTATCTTGAAATTTAACTCATAAAAACGTTCCCTTTAACAGGCCTTAAATCTTACATATTCGTTGTTGTATAAGAATGTTTTAGTATATAATATAAATATTCGGAATAAGGATGAGTGCTATGCATAGAATATTATTTACAGATTACGTTAATAAAGGGTGGTCCAACGTTATCTTTTCTATTTTAAAATTTAATAATTAACTATCTATGAAAATATAGTCATGCAGTTTTCAGTATCTCGTAGTTTTTATTGACATGTCAGTGGACTTCTCTTTTGTGCACCATTAGTAGTTATCAGGACATCTAAGCGTTATTCAGTTTCGGTCTATATTCGGTGCAACATGTCCGCAGTTATAGTGGCGAAGGCATCCGTTATCCCCTGTTCTTTATCTTCGTGATGTTTGCTATAGGTGTGCGATACCCCATATCCTTAACTTACCCCGATACTTCTTTCCTTCACTGGCGTCTATAACTACGCTACACTACAGTCAGCTGATATGATCTTTGCGAGCTAAACTACGCATCGATCCTTTACTTGCACAGTTGCCATTTTACGGGTTAACACTACTCACTGAAGTGAATAAACAACAACAAAAAATAACAATAAAAAAAAGAGATTGAGTTTCGCTACAAGATGTTAAAACTGTATCATTGTGTTTCCTTAATTATTTTGTTATTAAATTTTAAGTTAGAAAATATAATTTTAAAGTACCCTGTATGTAATTGTGTTTTAAGTTGAAATTAAGAGCTTTTTACACTTAATAAAAGTAATGTATTATGTATAAAAATGTCCTGATTTAAAAACAAAAGCGTGATATTAAAGGTTAAATAAGAATAGAAAATTATTTGGGTTTGAAATTATAAATCTAATAAAAATCCACTTATGAATGGAACAATTTAATTTATAAACAAAATTTTGATAAGAAAGGTAAATTATGTATGTAAGACAATATTAGATGATTATTAATATTTTGATATACAAAGTCAATTATGCATAAAATGATGTGTTATTTTAGAATTTAAGAGTTATAGAGAAAAAGCTAAGTGTACATACGACGTTATCATAACTCAGTATTGGTAGTATTCTCATAATTGTAAATAATTGAAATTATAACAGTTACAAGCTCTGAACATCCCACTAACATGAATTGTACGTTACACGTAACTGTCCTCTAATAAAATCCAACATTAAACTCATCACAACACAATGTTTATTCCTCAGGATTAAGGCTTTATTATCAGAATGCTCTACTGTATAATTAATTATCTTAATTAATTTCATTCAGAAACTTCATGGAAGGCATGTTTTAGCAAACAATACATTTAAAAATCTTATACCTTGAAAAATTTGTCCACAACTGTAGAGCCCTATATGGCTAGGTGGTTAGAAAGCTCGACTCGTAATTTGAAAGTCACGAGTTTGAATCCTCATTCCACAAGACATGCTCGCCCTTTCAGCCATAAGGGCGTTATAATGTGATAGATAGTCTCAGTATTCGTTGGTAAAAAGAGTAACCCAAAAGTTGATGGTGGGTGGTGATCACTAGCTGCCTTCACTATAGTCTTACGCTGCTAAATTAGGGACAGGTTGGTGCAGATAGCCCTCGTGTTGTTTTACAAGAAATTCAAACAAACACAATTGTCGTAAAAGGGATTCAGGATCAATCTGATCATTGTGTAAACTCACAATTCAATACAAGTAAGAAAAACTTTAACTTTCGGGAAATGTACGCACGATTTAAAATAACTTTTTTTTATTCTCTTCTAGTACCCGTATTTATTAAATATAAAAATGAATCATAAAATCTGACATAGAATTAATAAAGAACTTTTAAACCCGCAAAAGCTGTTTATTGAGGATTCTTTTGTTAAAAAATTCTCTCATTACTTCAAAACCAAGTCGAACCATTATTAGTTCACGTGACTTGCCTGTAGAACACATCAAGGACTAGTGTTTTAAATTTATCTTTTGCAAGTCAATAAATTTATCTATCAGTTTCCCTAAATTAATAAATACATAACATTTTGAAACAAAACATTGAGGATTCATAAATTCGGTAACGAAAAAAGTACTTTGAAGTTTGAGGACTAAATTAAATAGCTATCGTGTTAATAAATCAATCTGAATTCTGAAATTAGGTCTAATTAAAAAATCATCACAGGAAACTAACCTTGTTAAAAGATCAATGCTGAACCCTTTTTTTCAAAAGTAAACCAAAACTGGTTCCATTAAAACTAAAATTTAACGCTTGAAGTCAGGAAATATAATTTGTATAAATTTATCATAGTACACTATATGTATATGTGTACATCAGAGGAGTTATTAACAAAATAGAAAACTTCAGAATTTCGAAGCATCATTGAACAAAACTGTTGCACTTTGGAATTTTAAGCCTGGAGAAAAAAACACAACAGTATTTCCATGGTAACGCTGATTAATGATTCGATTGATCGCACTAGTCTACCCTGGTAAGCGGCAGCAGGTCGTCGATATCCGGCCTTGCCAACAGTCTGTATCGTCTTGGGATGAAGCAATGTTTCTTACAGGAACATTATGTTGGGTGGTTCTTGGCTGTTATTTTCGTAAATTCATGTTATTTAGCTGTACATGTGTCTGAAGAACGAAACATTTATTTTGTGTTGCTCACTTAAGAAATCTTAAGGATTAAATTTCTGATAGATAGACAGACAAGAGAGAAATATACAAGCAGGCAGACGGATAGACGAACGAATTGACATATAGTTAATTATTTAATTTTCATATCCAAAACATTTTTAACGTTCTGGATTAGCATGAAAACTATAGCTGCTGCTTAAACATTAGACCTGGATAATGTAAAACTTGGAACAAATGATGTACTACATAATGAAAGTCAATATTTCCTTGGGTGGATATCTCATATACAAAGTTTAATCTTTTTTTGATCCGAATAACATATCGCTAGGGAATTGTGCGCCACCTAGTTAGCTAAACATTTTGGTTGCTTTTTCTTATTGTAAGAAAAGCATCTCAACAGTATGAAAACAAATATAGTGGAATTTATGAGTAGAGTGTGCACTTAAAGATTTATGCAAATAATTATCTTAAAATGGGATACATAAAAAAGCCCAAATTTTACCATCTTAAAATGGCTTTTTTTCTCTGTTTCAGTTCATCATACGTACCATAGTAATTATAGTAGGAAGGGACCAGACGTGCAATATAAACAATACAAATTAAAATCTCAAATACACTGCAAACATATTATAAATAAAACTTTATAAGCACTTTACACACTCTGTTGAGTAGTAAACAAACTAACTGCAAAGTAGCAAGCTACAAAAGCACTTGAAAAGGTCTGTAGAATTAAAACAAATACTTCATAAAAATTTTCAATCGGACTATCTGACTGACTGACTAATGTCGGTAGGGAGGCATAGATAGCTCTTTCTCTTCTGCCTTCACTTTATGCAAATATAAATCCACATGATTGAATTACGCTACGCTGGCTCAAAGTGTTTTTTTTAGCTTTACTTATAACGTTGGTAATAGCAATTACCATTTTGCAACACCACAAACGAGCTAATAATACACTAGTAGCCATATTCTATGATTACGAGCACTCTCTGTGAGTTACTATGTAACAACCATCTATCATATCAAGTGGAACGATGACCAAACCCACTTTGAGGTTGAACCACGTCAAAAACCACCAAATGTTGAAATGTTATCTAGCCTATTAGTTCTTTGTTTCCTCACTTTCGGCGCTCTCATTCCTGATTTTTAATTTTTTACTTAAATTTTTTATACTTGTATTGTTAGTTTACTTTCTCATTAACCGTTGTTTTTATATGCTCAGTATAAGACCACTGGGAGAAGTGGATACTATCATGACAGTAAATTATTGATTCGTACTATCTGGATAACATATATTGGAATAGTTAATCACATTACGAAAACATGACTTCTCTAACTAAAGATTCTTTCTCAAATATTTGTATAACATGTTGTTTGTTTTTGAATTTCGGCCAAAACTACACGAGGGCTATCTGCGCTAGCCGTCCCTAAATTAGCAGTGTAAAACTAGAGGAAGGCAGCTAGTCATCACCACCCACCGTTAATTCTTGAGCTACTCTTTTACCAACGAATAGCGGGATTAATCGTAACGTTATAACGCCCCCACAGCTGAAAGGGCGAGCATGTCTGGTGTGACGGGAATTCGAACCCTCCAGGCTCAGGTTACGAGTCGAGCGCCATAAGCACCTGGCAATACTGAACCGCCTATTTTGTTATGAAAATCCTCAGTTCTTGCAATTGATGTAAAATCTGGTTCTTTAATTTTTTTTTTTTTAGAATAGTTATGAACCATGACTTTTTGTATCCAATATATTTAGTTGAACTTGCTCATATAAATGAAATAAGAGTTCTAATACTGAGACAGAACACAAAGTATCTAGATTTCCATTGATAAACAACAAAATTACGAATGTGTAATCCAATAGCATTATTTTAAGAAGTAGAAATTTTAAAGTTGACTATCATAGCCTAGTTTCACCATTATTCATCATGCTTTATCCAGCAAGATATGAGAACGTACTAATTAATTTCAGTTTCAATGAAACTAGACAGACTAGCTGTTCATCTTATTCGTTAATCAAGGCGGCAAGCAAAATGATAGTAAAGTGTATTAAATAATTATATGTGTATCGTAAAATAACAGTTCCTCTAAATCTTTTGATTAATCAGAAAAAGTACACAACCTATTTAAAGACGATTTTGTTTGGTTCGTGATTTTATTTTATGTTAAATCACAAAATAAAAAAAGCCTCACATAAAGTGATAAGTTGAATTTATCATACGACCACCGAAGTACAGTTGTGGCAAAAACCTCTTATAAGGCTACAGGTGAAATGATCATAAGGGCAATAAAGTACAGTTGTGGTTAATATCTTACATTGCATAATAAGACAGTACGAAATATAAAGTGTAATTATGGCAACAATGAGGTATTAAGATTAATTGAAAATACTTAATTTTTGGTGTAAAGACACAAGGGTTAATGTTGCATTTTTACTTGACTGAATCTTAAACTACATGTGAGACTTAACAGACTGGAATAAAGCTCAAAGCTACACAATGGGATATCTGTGCTCTGCCCACTAAAGATGTCCACGTTTTTATTCCATACCGTCATGTACAAGAACCTAACAAATAAGTAATAGCTCTTGAAAGAAACATTTGAGAAAAGTTGATTTAAAATCATCAGGAGTTTGGTTAATTTTTCTTTAACTGTTTGTCGTATCACTGCTGAAACACGTCATTCTTCATTAATCTAGTTTGTTTCTTCGTCGTTAGGAGTTTTCAATTTTTTGTCGGAGCCAATTAAGGTAAATGTTTAACGATTTCTTTTCAGTCGCGTCTTAAATGGACATCACTTTTTATGTACATGAAATTCTGAATATTCGGTAACAGTAGGTATTAGACCATTTATATGGCAAAACAAGAAAAATCTGACGATTAATAACTCATTATACTGTTAACGGTTCGAATATTTCTAAAGGCGTTGTCTACGTCAAACATGAATATAAGTAAATACAAGTATACTGATTTTCGTAATCAAATTAAACATAAACATTATTCTTTAACTGTTCTTTGAGTTTGATAATTGAGTTTAATGACAATGAAATTAGTTTATCTTTCTTTAACTTTGATTTAATAAAATGCATTTGGTATTACAAGATATTACTAACGGAGCTCGTGCACTCACTCGCTAGCGAATTTGAATTCCTGTCACTGAACACCTCGTCTGTGTTGGCATTATAATGTGACGTCATTCCGTTGGTAAAACAATACACTAAGAGTTGGCAGTTGGTGGTGCTGACTAGCTCTAGTATGTCATTGCTAAATTAAGGAACTTTTGTAGATAATCATCGAGGAGCTTTGAGCAAAATTAAAAACACACAAACAAACAAATAAGAACTTTCAACTATGTTGTAAATTCAGCACTAACCTTGCTAAATATTATGTGTTTTGAGGTTCTACAGAGTATGACAACTTTAACTTTTTTCGCGTCTGTTTTGATTCCCTGGGATAGTGCTTGAGGTAATACATAGCACCTTTAACCTATTAACCTCTACTAATTTTACCTACCGTTTGTTTAAATTATAGCTAATTGTAACTGTAAAGTAGATGTACTTCTGCTGGGTCCCCCAAAGTACTCTGTTTCAAGAGTAAATAAAACCTGTATAAATATCTTTATTTCTTCTGTTTCAAGTTCATGTGTCATGTTGCGTTGCAGTTTACAGAGTGCACAAATCTTCTTGTCATTCATGTCATGCGTACATTTTGTTGATATCATGTTAGTTCTAACTGAAACATCAAACGCCCTTTATATGACGTCAATTAAATGTCCATTTGATTACTGACAGACAGTACACTGCTGTATAGTATTGCGAGTGTTTAAAACAAGTAATTTTTCCAGGCGGTCTTCGGCCTCCTTTCGGAGTCATAATAATAGAACAGTTATGTGAACAGTTTCATATCACATCACATTATTTTTTTTAGAATTACTTTCAGGCCCGGCATGGCCAGGTGGTTAAGGCGTTCGACTCGTAATCTAAAGGAGTTATAAAATGACGGTCAATCACACTATTCGTAAGTAAAAGAGTAACCGAAGAGTTGGTGGTGGATGATGATGACTAGCTGCCTTTCCTCTAGTCTTACACTGCTAAATTGGGGATGGCTAGCGAAGATAGCCCTTGTGTAGCTTTGCGTGAAATTTAAAAAACAAATAATTACTTTTTTGTTATGTGAACGCCTCATCTAGTTTTAATTACTATGTATTAATATTATCATTGAGCTTTCGTTATTCTATTGGCTGATGGTGTTTCCTTTTGGCTTTTACAAAGGACTGAACGCTACTTACTACTTCTTGTAGCCAGTTTTACGTGTTTGTTACATAAGATAGTTAAATAAGATGGGAGTAAAAATATTTGGACAAATTGTTTATTAAGTTTAACTTGCTATTTTTATTCTTATTGCATTTAACATTGTTATATTATAATGGTTATATCAAGCATTATTTGACTTTGTCTTTATTATTTTGTATATTTATAAACATTGATTTTTTTGTGCCATTGAAAAATCGGTGTTACTGACTTGACACGATTTAAACCGAAACATGACCTGGCATGACCAGGTAGTTAGGGCGCTTGACCAGTGATCTGAGGGTCGCGGGTTCGAGCACCAAATGTACTTGCCCTTTCGGCCGTAGGGCGTTACAATGTTATGGTCAATCCCACTATTCGTTGGTAAAAGGGTAGCCCTCTTGTCTTACACTGTTAAATTTGGAATAGCTAGCGCAGAAACCGAATTACACGTCTTTAAATGTTACGGATGGGAATAGCATCTGAGTTTAAATAGTGGTGGTGATCTAATGAGCTTTCTTTGGTAAGCGACATGATAGAGAGAGAAAGATGTTTCAGGACAACAATGCTTCTTATGTGTTCCGTAAATAGGATATACTGTATTGTTGTTTACTATTACTATAGGATATACTGTATTGTTGTTTACTATTACTATAGGATATACTGTATTGTTGTTTACTATTACTATAGGATATACTGTATTGTTGTTTACTATTGCTCTTGAGAAGGGAGTATTGGAATTAGGACTAAAAATTTCGTTAACTACTGGGGCAGACAACTGATGAAACAATGTATTTATAAGTCGAAAAAAAAAAAAAAATTAGTTAGCTACGCTGACGGCAAACTTCCTTCTTAATTTGGCTTTAAGTACATAGTTTTCTGTTATTTATCTGCCACAATTCTACTTAGCCCAGGATAAAAGCAAACTCTTTAAACATATCAAAATTTTTTGTTCTCATTTCGGTAACTATGCATATAATAAAGATTAACTTATGGTTTGAGGATTATTGTAATTAATCCTTTTTTCACAGCATGAATTTATCTTCTACATTACAACTGAATATTGTTATCCATTAAAACAGAATCAGAGATTTATGTAGAATTTATCTCATGATTCATTTATGCAATGTAGTTTATAAATTTTGGAATTTTGTTATCAGATTACAATGATGCTACATGAAAATCTATTAAAGAAAAATTTCCTAATTTTTTTAAAATTGTAATTGTACGTAAAAAAGAAGGAATCCTCAGTAGCCACGCACTTAAAGTTATTTTAAGTAGGATTGCAGTAAATTAATTCATGAGATCTTTCCTCCCTTTTTTATTAGCTATATTTTTATGCGCCAGCATAGGATGCGTGTATACCCTATTCAGTTTGTTACTCATTAAGATCTCTACCGCCTACCCTCAAACTGAACTTCCTTTAGGCTGGGCTAGAGTGAGTTAATCTATGAGACCTTGAGTGTGATCAAATAAATCAGTCTAAAGGGTTTAACCTTCTGAGTTCAAAACTATAGGCCCAGCATGGCCAAGCGTGTTAAGGCGTGCGACTCGTAATCTGAGGGTCGCGGGTTCGTATCCCCGTCGCGCCAAACATGCTCGCCCTTTCAGCCGTGGGGGCGTTATAATGTTACAGTCAATCTCACTATTCGTTGGTAAAAGAGTACCTCAAGAGTTGGCGGTGAGTGGTGATGACTAGCTGCCTTCCATCTAGTCTTACACTACTAAATTAGGGATGGCTAGCACAGATAGCCCTCGAGTAGCTTTGTGCGAAATTCAAAAACAAACATACAAACACACCAAAACTATAATTAGATCTCCATTCTTTCAAGAGATGACGAAGCTATGACTTCAAGGTTTGTACTTAAAAATACACACATACACAAAACAAATAAATAAACACATTTTATGAGCCGTTATGCCGCGGCTAAAACGTAACTAAGACTTATTTCCATTTTCACGTTTATCCCATTTCTTAAGCATAGCAAAGAATGTGTAACTAGCTGAACACTTAGATAAAAGTCTACACTATTTTACCTTTCGTTTTATTACCTAAAAACAAAAAATCATTTTTTTAGAATTACGAAACAACTTCATAAAGTAGCAAATTTTGTCTTAACATCAAAGATCAAATGACCAAGAGACTATACTTCATATGCTGAGATGCTGTTTGATAATATACATATACTTTTCTTCATAATAAAAATATTTTACTCATATGCTTATATAGTCTATATACTTCAACTCTATTCTTTCAAAACCAACATATGAAATCCATAAATTTTCCTAGAGCTTTCTGGTCTGTTGTTCAGTACGTTTTATGTTGCGCATATCTGGATTGCTATAAAGTCCTTTTTTTCATTCTGTGCAGCATATATTATAATGAACATTTTCAGAAACTGGTGATACTGTTTCAATAACTTATTTTACTTTCTAACATACTTGATACTGTTATATGTTTTTCAGTGTTTCAGTCGTCAATGGCTAAACAAATCAAGAGCGTCGCTGATAAAAACAATCTTTTTTTTATTCGAATATTACCAGACAAAAACGATAATATTTTTATTGTTATTAAATTATAACTAGTAATAATAACATAATATATTTTCTTATTATCAAATACATATAAGTGAAAAACTAGAATATCTTGTTCTAAGCACAAAGCTGCACAATTTGTTATCTGCGTTATGCCTACCACAGCAACCAAACCTCGAATTTTAACGTCAAACTTCCCGCCGAACCACTGCTGGCGTTTATTGTTTATTATTAAAATATTACTTACGATGAACTATGAAGTTGAGTTATCAACAATGACACGTGCCTTCTTTATCGTCATATTGTGTAAAAAATCATATTAACTGCAGATACTTTTTCTCCACATCTTGTTTTTTGCACATCTGTAGTTAACATTATATTTACCACACATTTTTGGCCTATTGGTTACTAGTGCTTCGCCATTTTTCAGTGTTTAAGCCATAAATCACACTGTACATTTATATAAATAACACATAACAGAATATTTAATCTTTCATTGTCCAGCCAACTGAGGAGTTCTGGTATTAATCAAAGAACCTATTGGGTATTGACTTGTTGGAGATGAAAAATAGATTTGAAATGTTATTTTAACATCTTATTTTAAATCCACGATTGACAAATTAAGAAGAATGTGCAAAAACACATCAGCAGTTAACGTTATTTTTATTACAAATTTTAGGCCTATTAGTTACTAATGTTTTGCCAGCTTTCTAGACAGGTAGGTATATGTAAGAATATACTAACGGACATATTTTTTTCTTAAGATTTCAGTGTTTTATAGGATTATCTGAATAATTAAAGTGAAAAGACTGTTTACACTCGAACATCTTTCAACTTGACATTTTAACTGGATTATAATAACATTGCATAACTTCATGACGTTAAACAGGATGCTGAACTTCGTTTTTTTACAACAAAATGAGGATTATAAGATTAATAAAATGTAGACATATAAGAAGAACACATTGATTACATCACTCACCAAGTGTGGCCCACTAATATTTAATACTTCTAACAAATATTTGTTTTACTTATGTGTTACAGGCTTGGCTGATAGGTATCGCTGGTTTATGTAGCGTCTGGATGTTGTTCACTGATAAATATGCAAAGAAACGTTTTCACGTTTTTCTTTTCTTTTTAACGCAAACCTGTATAGTGGAGTATCTGTGCTGTACCAATTGTATGGATGAAAACACAGACTATAGCATTATAAGTTCTGAGCTTTCTGAGCTTACAGCTGATGATTGGAAAAGGAACTGTTTGATAATCTGCAAAAATTTAAAAACTAGCTAAAGCTCAGATATTTTACCTTAGGGTTGAATAAAACACGACTCTGGCTGCAAGGTATTCAGCTTTTGAAATAACAATGCCACTTGTTGGAATCTTTATTATTATGAAATAATAATCAATATTAATTCTAGGGAAAAAGTGTAATTTATAGTTAGTTGGTTATTTTGTGGAAAGATTTTACGCTGTAATGCTTCCGTATTCCTCCAATAAATCAATTATTTTAACTTTTAAGACTATGAACAATCCTTCGATCTCAGAATAGTTTAATCGAAACTCTAATATATATAATTTGAAATGAAAATAGTGACTGGCACCTTAAAAATGACCATGGTTATGAAAATACTGCAACAAATATAGAATATTTGTATAAAATGTCGACTAGCGTGACAGAAAAGTAGAAGAGCTAACCTAGAATTATTTACAATTTTAAATAAGAAATGGCGTAGAAACAGACGAGAATAATAAGAAATTTAGAAAACTGGTTAAGAAGAGCGAAGAAAAATTAAAGAGGATTAAGAAAAAGTGTAGAGACGTGATTGTATAGAAGGTTCTAATAATTTAAACCTGTATAAAGAAGGCCCTAAAAACTTCGTTGATGTAAAATAAAACATTGTAGATGATCTAACAGTTCTATTAAGACTATATATATTTGGCTTACAGATATTACAAAAATATTGTTTCATGTTGCAGAAGATGAAAAAACTAACAAGGGAATGCAAAACTACAAAGTTGCCACTTTCGGGGTAGTCGCTAAGTTGAAAATTTGACCAATTTATTTTTTATTAGTTAGAACACAGAAAACGCAGTTGATATTTTTTATTGTAACAACCCTATCGTTTAGGGTTTCTTTTTTTACAACTTATCTCAGTTTCGACAACTCTGTCTTGTGTGATTGCAGTGCTGTATCCAACAACAATCTTAACATCTACGACCACTTATGGAATAAAATGACCTATAAACTATATACAAATTTTCGGTCAAACAAAATATTTTGATACCAAAATGTCAAAAGAAACATAAGAGATTCAGTCTGATATTATTTTGTCAGTGACTACGAGAGTAAACTGACGAACAACAAGCAATTCATACAAATTATCCATGCAACAGGCCCGCCATTAAAAACATTCAGAAACTTATTGTTTGAAAACCAAAATGAGATACCAGTAATTATTTGTAATGCTTATCTATTTTGAAAGAGTTACCACAAGCCAAGTATTCTAACAGGTTGAAACAGAAAGAGAAATATTTGCATAGCTTTCTGAAGATATTAGTTGTCTTGCCCAAAAGAGACAATGGATTCATTGACACGTAATCGTCATGTTGGTAATTCGAAATATAAATATGTGAAACCTAACTAATGATCACTGGTTAGTTCCTCAGAACACTTTCTTAGTGTGATTACATTATCTAGATTTAGATACAGACCAAATTTGGGGAGGATCACTTACTGATTTCCCATTTTGCATGAAAGACTTGTGTACATCGATCTATTGGTTTCTGAGAAGCGCGCACAGAAACATAAACAAACAAATATAGACCCGATTGCAATACCATCACTCACCCATCCCTCGGCGAGGGTAATAGTAGCCACATAAAAACTGAAGCCAGAGAAATCACGATGACTTAAGATACTAAAATTGATCTGGTTTGGTTTTGTTGTTAATCAAAAAGCAACACAATGGGCTACCTGTGTTCTGCCCACAAGAAGTATTCAAACCTGATTTTAACGTCTTGGGACTACAAACATATCGCTAAGCAGCTATCTGAGAAGCTATCTAAGCAGGTATTTGAGAAGTTCGTTTCAGAAATACCACTAAAGCATATAATTAAATAACAAAGGAGGAATAGTGATTCTGTTAATAAATAGCAGATAGGAAATATGTATTAGTTAAAATAAAAAGAAAACGATATGAATAAAACTGTTTAAACTAAATAATTCAATTCACTGTTTAAAGAGGGTTTTCAAAACTATATTTTCAACGAAATAGTTTGCGATCACTATTATCTGTCAGGTATCACATTTAAAGATATAAAAGCCCCCCAGTGACATAGTGGTATGTCTGCAGACTCACACCGCTAAAAACTGGGTTGCGATATCCGTGGTGGACACAGCACAACTAGCCCATTGTGTAGCTTTGTGCTTAATTTCAAACAAATAAACAGAAGATATAAAAACTGATATCACGCATATAGCAGGGAGTTAGTTGAGAAAGGAATGCAAAATTCTAGTCAAATAAAAGTCAAGAGAATCTTGCTATTAATCGTTTTGTACGTGCAACATAATAAATGTATAGTAAACATAAAAAAGGAGTATACATTTAGTACAGATAGCTATGACTGTATATTAAATATGATTCAAACTACTTTCATTTTATGGGATAAAGAATTCCTAAAGAGTTTTACATCAATTGCTGCACCCTTAGTGGCAAAGCGGTATGTCTGTAGACTTACAAAGTCAGAAACCAGGTTTCGATACTCATTATGGTTAGAGCACAGATAGCCCATTGCGTAGCTTTGTACGTAACTTTCAAACAAATATCAGTGGCTACACTTGAGAATGAATTACCATACAGACGAAAGCTATTATCTCATTCAAAGAAGTAATAGTTCGACAAATTTTCCCAAATCCTGATCTTATCTTCTATTGTAAGATAAGCTGAGAGTGTAACCAACAATTAAATTACAATCTCAGATGACAGCAAATTTCAAAGTGTGAGACAGTAGAACTTTATTACCATGAAAGATAAAAAAGTAAATACTTACTACCAGGGAAAGCAGGTCAAGTTTCTAAATGAAGAACTTGTCATATACAAGAGGTATATATTAAGAAACTGTGAAAGATGCGATAGGAATCGAATAAATTATTCTTCAATAAATCCAAGATGAGCAAATAAAGTAAAAAACTTAAGTATATATTTATTGTCAAACAGGAAAAAGGTGTCTAGAAGATATAAGTTGTAAGAGAACAAAGTGTGAATTAACCAGTCTCTACCTATTTGGCCGTTACTCCCTTTCCTACATACACACATAAACAGAATGATTTACTTGTGTGTTTTTATTCCATGGTAAATGACAACATGGTAAAGGTACTTCCCTTTACGAAAGATTGGTAGTAAATATGGTGTTTTCTTTGACTGAATTTGAGTTGTTTTTTTTTTAGAAATGAAAAATGAATGAATGGGCACGAAAACAAAAATTTACAATACACATTTAGACTGTTTTAGTTATACTGTTTGAACTATGTTTTGTTCTAGCATGTGAAGAAAGTCCACAAGCGTGCTCTAGTAGGATTAATATGGTATACTGTTTTAATATACCTTGATGACTATAATTCATTAAAAATTTGCGATGAAGTATGAAACAAAATGCAGTTTGCTTGAAAATTTAAGAAAGAAACGTAATCTGTTTCATTTCATAGTGAATTTCCTGGAGTTTACTAGTTTCATTGGAAACAAATTGTTTTCTTACAATAACAGTCTATGCGAAAGTGTGCTGACGTTTCGCTGTAGTTTTCCTTTGTGCCGTACCAAATTGGCAACCATAAGAACTGTATGTGCGGTGAGCAGATTTAACGATTCATAGCCGTTCTAAATACGTTTTTTAAAGTTGTTACATTTTGATATCGAAAATATTAGATTATAAGTGTTTAACAAGGAATAAGAACAGACACGTATATATATATATGCTTCTCTCAAGAAACAGCAGGGCTAGACCATCCGAACACCTGACGTCTATATGATTCTAGAAGCAGATGTCAGCGACTTCTGTTAAAAAGAGATGTATTATCGCAGCCGCAGAAGAAATTTGAGGAAAATGTTTATTTCGGCAACTGCGTGAGCCCCATGGAAAGGAAAATGAAAGATGTTACTATATTGTGTTGCTTTTCAGCATTGTTAAAACCGTGGCCTATTTTCATCACAACATGATATGGACAGTTCTAACTTCAAGACTGATAATATTGCATTGAGATGTAGCTAATTATCAGAATACTTAGAGAATTAAATAGTTAATTGTTAGAGTATATACAGAATATGTGGTAGGTAATAATCAGAATAATATGGTAATTAGGAAGTTACTTAATTATCAGCATACTTTCAAACCGAGAATGTTATCATAGAACTTTCAGAAGGAGATGGTTAGTTAATCATCAGAATATTGAAGACGGAATGGTAAACTAGGTCACCAGTCTGAAAATATCTTACGTATCTACCTATTACCAAAAAAGGAAAACACCTCTATTTGGAAAGAAGCATCATGACAACTTGAAGAATCAGCAGAGCATCAGGACGATGGATTTAAATAAACACGATCTTCTTTTTGTAATCAACCCAGTAGTGCAGTAAAAAAAGAGAATGACATTAATTGTTAATAAGATTAAATCTACGTTTTAACAGCTTAGTAATGTAGTTTCAGTCCTTATACATTTTGATTTCTAGTTTTACCGGAACGTGCTTAGTGCGATAGTTATACCTATGATTAGAATTGTTTCTTATTATATTTATTCACTTTGTATATGTTTTCTAGTCGTAGCGTAATTTTATATAAAGGAGATATTTTTTTACATAAGAATGTTTATTGTAAACTTATTCAAACTAAATGCTTGTATCAATTAATTAAAAAAATTGAAAAAGGTTTTATTCTTTATATTACTTTTCATAAATCCGAAAAATTTAGATTTCCAAATTTGCCACAAGATGGGGTAGCTTTCTACGTTTAACCTAATGGTTTGAGCATTGCAGTAAATCGATACTTTTCTACTACGTCAGAAGAGCTTTTATTTTATTTTTACATTAAGATACGCTTATGCAATAAAACAAAGACAAAATTCTCTTTATAAAATAAAACAATTTAATAATTCACTGGTTTTATCGGAAACAAATTATTTTATCACAATGCAAAAGCGTACCGAAGTTTAAATGTAAATTAATTCAGCCACAGGTTCTTTAACATCATGTAGTATTGTGACATTTTCACCTATTTGCACCATGAAATTGAAACAGAAAATTCCTGTTGAAAATAACAATCAATACGTGTCCACCTCACGTAATCTTCATTTGCTTTACACATGGCGCAGTTTTGTCAGAGACGAAAATCCATTACTTACATATCTTTGCTCCTTAAAATAAAAACGAAACAAAACTAAAGTATAAGGTAATTATTGAAGCACTTACATTGAGAACATTTAATGCAATCATATATTATTGCTGTATTCTGTTTTATTCAGTCTAAATAGAATGGAGAATTTATTAAAGTTACAAACGTTTCGAAGAAAAGTGAGCAAAGAAAGTCCAGCTTTTAAATATGACGTTTAGTTATCTTACATATTATTTTAAACTGTTGCCTAAAATAAATTAAATATTTAATTTTCATCAATCGAAATTTAAAATGGTGTTTGTTTAAACACAAGCTGCACAATTGGGCATTTACACTGTGCTCATTTTTAGGACCACTAAGAAGCTATAAATTGTTTTAAAAGGTAATAAATGTATATGTAATTTGATCTTACATAGTAAGATTTCGTCAATATTACTGAAGTACTTAAGTACATTGCATAAAAATTTGATAAAACTCATTTATTCAAGAAATTCATTTATTTTTTAGGACTGCCCTGAATGTCAAATCTTTTGTGTACAAATATCTAGTAAAAAGATAATTGTAACAATGAAATTCAGTTTATTTTTTAGAATTAAGCCTAAAACTACACGAGTATCGAAAGCTAGTTTTTATCGGTGTGAGTCCGCAGACATGCTGCTGTGCCACTGGAGGACATGAAGTTCACTGATACTCTAATTGTTAAACCGTCTTACTTGTTTAAACTTCAACCTTTCTTATCTGTATTCTGCATTGTCTCAAAACACAGTTACTATTAAACATAAAATAATTAATACTTAGTCAGAGTATATGGTCTACTTTGTGTGTTGGTAAGCGCAAAGCTACATAAGAGAATGTTTTTTTGTTATGCTTACTCCCAGTATCAAAACCCGGTTTTTGGCGTTGATATTCCGTATCATTGGAAGGCGTCTATGCTGTCAAGAAATAACATTATATATGTTTACTACTGTCTGTGAATATGAGTTAGAATAATCGTAGGAGATCAAGAAAACGAATTTGTTTCTTTTAAAGCAAAGCTATACTGGGCTATCTGCTGTGTCCTGGAGAATCGAACTTCGGATGTTAGTGTTGTAATTTGTAGACTTACCGCTGCCCTACTGGAAGACGCTAAAAAGCGAAAATATTTATTTGAAAAAATTTGATAAGTACATTAATGATACTAATTTGAAACATTTTCTGTTGTTTCGGGTAGTTATGATTTGAAGAAATTATTACTGAGGTTGTGTCTGGCTTTTCATAAGGTAGACCCTCTTGAGCTACTGTAATTAGGAATAAAGTTATCAATTCACCGTGAATATTTTCTATATTATGTGACTTTGATTATTAACTGTGGTTTATCTCTGTCAAGAAACTGAGCAATGACAGAATGTTTCTTTTATGGTTTGGAAAATCAAGCAAAGCACTATACAAGTTTAGAGTAAAACAAGTGTAGTTTTTAGTTTTCCATGAGCAGACATATATAGGGTTACGTATTTTTAATGCACTAAATTGATTTTCGAACTTCAAAAGTTGGCTTAAGTCACGAAGAAACGTGTAATCCGTTATGATTTTATGAATTTCTTGAGTATATAAAGTTTATGTGTATATGTATACATTACTGAATGTACAAGGAGCGCTTGGTTTGTTTTGAATTTCTCGCAAGGCTACACAAGGACTAGCCGTTTCTAGTTTAGCAGTATAAGACTAGAGGGAAGGCAACTAATCATCGCCACCCACCGCCAGCTTTTGAGCTACTCTTTTACCAACGAATAGTGGGATTGACCATAACATTATACCGCCCCCATGGCTGGAAAGGCGAGCATGTTTGGTGTGACAGGGATTCGAACCCGTGACCCTCGGATTACGAATCGAGTGTACAAGGAATGTGTCAGATTATTTAAAAGAAACATAACAATTAATAATTGTTTAACTGGCATTACAAGAAAGACGAAAGGGATTATAAAAAGCTAAACAATTAATAGAAGAGGGATTTTCATAGGGATCTCATAAAAGACAGAAAGGGCTTTAAAATAACTATAATAATAAACAAAATAGGCTGTAAAAGGACTGTGCCAATAAAGGAACAGGGCTATAGCAAAATTGTATTATAGAAGATTAACCACATTTTATGAAAATGATTTATATAGAGGAATGTGGGTCAAAGACAACCACTTTAACTTTGAATGTGTTTTAACAATTTATGATGGATGCCACGAAAAAGCAAAGTGGTTTTAAATGGAGCTCTGTGTTAGTTTAGCTTATATACACACACACATATATGTATATCACAAAATACACTTTCTATGACTGGGGTCGATTTACGTATAAAGTTGGATAAAACGGACACTCATAATGGGATAAAGTAGAACCCATCTATTTCATAATAACTGCAATTTCAAATAAGTGCTGCATTTAAGTCATCATTTAAATTCTCTCACCAGGAATCAGGAAGGCCTTGAGTAAATGGTTTATTATCTCGGATAACTGCTGCGCAAAAAGAACATGGATACTAGTTTGGGGGCAATGGTGTACAATGCGGCCAGAGCCCATGGTGGAAATAGTGTGGGTGAGACTAAATGGTAGAGGGGAAGGTAATTTACCCTAAACTTCTCATAATGAAGCAATCTACTTAAAAAAACAAAACATTTAACTTGAACTGTCTTTTTTTACGGCATATTCAGCTGCATTAGTTACCCGTAGTTTGAAATCAACAAAATAGAAATTCCTGAAATATCTACTTTGCCAACATAAAAAAAATTAGCGTTTACCTGATATCGAAGCTGCTCGAAATAAAAACTGTTTGTTACTAAGCATAAAGCTACATAAAAGGTTATAAGTGTTCTGCCCTAAACGATTATCGAAACCCGGTTTCTGGGAGTATAGGTCCGCAGATATACCGCTGTGCCACTGGGAGAGGGGGCAGTCGCGCTTTAATTATTCACATTTACCTCACTTAGGGGTTCATGAACATAATTACACAGGACGTTTTAACTGATGATATGAAAAAGTGGCTGTTTTATCAAAGGGAACCGTCTTGCCTAATTTTCTAATGTGGCCTGATGGTCAAGGTGCTCTACTCTAAATCTATAGGTCACGAATTCGAATCTCCGTCACACCAAACATGCTCATCCTTTCGTCATGGGGGCGTTCCAATCTGCGGTCAGTCCCTATAGGCCCGGCATAGCCAGGCGGTTAAGGCATTCAACTCGTTATCTGAGGATCGTGGGTTCGAATCCCTATCTCACCAAACATGCTCGCCGTTTCAGCCGTGGGGGCGTTTTAATGTGACTGTCAATCCCACTATTCATTGGTGAAAGACCACTCCTAAGAGTTGGTGGTGGGTGGTGCTGGCTAGCTGCCTTCCCTATAGCCTTACACTGCTAAATTAGGGATGGCTTGCGTAGCTAGCCCTCTTGTAGCTTTGTGCGAAATTCACAAACAAACAAAACAAACAGTCTCACTATTGGTTGGTAAAAGAGTAGTCTTGGAGTTGGCAGTGGGTGGTGGCGACTAGCTGCCTTTTCTGTAGTCCATCACTGCTAAATTAGGAGCAGCTAGCGCAGGTAGCTCTCGAGTAGCTTTGCACGAAATTCAAACCAAATTAGAAACAAACTAATGTAATGACGTGCCACTGCGGAAGGGGTTCATAGTGCCAGGGTTAACATGTACAGCAATTAAATATTTGATTCACGGTAATCCTCAAGCATTTGGATATTTAATACTTTCCCTTATGGCTGAATGAATGTACCACAGCTTTTCGGAAGATGGGCAACTGTGGGACTATTAAACGATGTAGCCCAAATGACACAAAATGTCGTAAAAAGGAACTTTCAATTATTTGAATGAAAACGGACAAATGCACATTAAAATGTTTAGTAGAACAAAAAGATCGAATACCAAAATGAAGATTTTGGTTATGAAAAATAATTCTATTCAAAATGTGGTTGCGGTGAAGTTGGTTATATTTCTTGGAACCGTTAAAAAGATAATGAATGAAGATGTAAAGTTGACAAAACCTAGAAGCAAGACGTTTTAGAGTTTTCTGATAATTTTTGAGAACAATGACTATTTTCATAAGGAAGATCACTGAGAAAAATGGAACCATAACAATCTCTCTTTTTGGACCACATAACTTTCAAGTTTCCGACGCGGATCTATTGGATTTTCATTCCTCTTGTTTACTTAACTTTGGCCCTAGAGGGTTTGTTTGTTAAGATGTGTGTTGTAAGATTGACCTTATCATGATTATCAGAATCTTGTTTCAACAGAAGTTGGAAGTTAGTGCATTAGTACGTATTAAAAGCAGAAGAAGTAATTTCAAGAGCAGCATACGATCTTGGACATCCATTTTACAAATACGACAAAGGATTGTAATGACATGAAAGAAATGACGTTAAAGGACTGTCATAAGAAAAGAATAGAAGTAAAAGAAACAATTTAATGAAGGTAGAACTGGGCAAGATAAGAGCTGTAACAAGAACGGAATGGCGCAATAAAGAGTTTCTAACAGGTAGAGAAAGTGTCATTACATAATGACATGAATGAAACGCATTTTATAGATGAACTGCAATAAGGAAGAACGGGAGATATAAAATAAGTTCAGAAAATAAGGAAAGAGAATATAGAATCAGATACTGTAGTCATATGAAGGAACAGAGATTACAGAATAATTGTAATAAGGAAATAATTGGAGATGCAGAAGAAACTGCATAATAAGAGAGAAGCAGGCAAAATAATAACTGTAATAACAACTGAGTTGACTAATAAGAACTGTAACAAACAAAAGGAAAGACAATCAAAAGAGTTTAAATGAAAGAAAGATATAGAAGGAGTATAGCAACAGCGGAGAAAGGAGTAATAAAGCGTCTATAACAAGAGGAAACAGGGTTACAAGGAAAGAATGAGAGGTTTAAAATGTATCTCAGGTCATCTTCAGGTTAATATGAAGATGACTTAACAGGGTGGAAACGTTGTTCTCTGCTTTATTAGCAAAAGTGTTAATACCCGTACAGGTCATCCCGAGATACATTTTTATTTTATTTGTTTGTTTGTTTAGATTTCGCGCAAAGCTACTCAAGGGCTATTTGCGCTAGCCGTCCCTTATTTTGCAGTGTAAGACTAGAGGGAAGACAGCTAGTCATCACCACCCACTGCCAACTCTAAGGCTACTCTTTTACCAACGAATAATGGGATTAACCGTCACATTATAATGCCCCACGGCTGAAAAGGCAAGCGTGTTTGGTGCGACGGTTATTCGAACCCGCGACCCTCAGATTACGAGTCGAACGCCTTAACCCACCTTACCATGCTGGGCTTGTTTTTACTTTTAGTGGATTTTTCATCATCACGAACGAAAATTTAGATGGATTAGAAAGAGCAACAAGGTTATAGTAATGCCTAGAAGTATCAAACCATTAAAATATTCCCAAACTCGTAGCAAAGAAGAACAGATATCTTGTCTATTTTTTGTCTGTTTGGTAGTGTTTTCAGACAAAAGGCACGTTCTAAGAATTACCTTTAACTTGTAATGGTGCTGCCATCTGTTGTCTTTATGATAAGATTTCTATTGATATTTGGGTATTTTAAACGTTGTGTAATCAAAACTGTTATGAAGATAAACGTATTTTGATGAGAATGATAAAAATTTCAATAGGAGTTTCAGTCTACATTCTGAAGCATAGTAAATTAATTTAATTATTAGCCATAATAAACTTTTATTTGTTAATTGTAAAGTTATGAACGAAAAACAAAAGATCACTACGTAATTAGTTATCTAGAAAATATTTAGTAAAAAAAAAAAAAAAAACACGCAGTGGAAGCATAAGAGTTCCAAAAGTAAATTTACCAAGGATATAACTTTTGCACTTAAAGAAATGAGATGTTAACATTACATTAAGCACAATAAAAATGTACAGCGTTTATGGAAATATTGCGTTCATTTATTAAAGGAAAAAATAAATCGGAAACATTAAATGCTTGAAACACACAAATAAAAATTCATTGACAGCTCATTTCTAACTGCTTATAGTTTATATTCGGCCAAATCGGAAATGTTACAAAATCTGTTGGACAGTTCAATAATTGTATATTTCTTTTATGAATTTATTGTACACTTGAATATTTTCTATCTCACTATGAATTTTATTTAAAGTTGTTATCGATTTTATTTATGAAACTTTAAGTAGTTTTTAAACAATGTGAAAAAAGTACTTAGCTCAAATAACGCCGTTATAAATTCGATGTTTCACCATTTATTTCGATATGTTCCAGTAAAAACACTACTGAGGATACGTATTATTATTTTTAATACAAATGGTCTTTACTAGTAAAAATACTACTTAAAATATGTATTATCGTATATTCTTAAGATTATATGTTGGAGTAAAACCACTACCAAAAGTATAGTTTTTTTATTCTAAAGATATGTTCCACTTAATTTGCTACAAAAACTATGTATTAACCTTTATTTTGAAGATGAAAATTTAAAATAAAAACGTATCTTAGTCTGAAAGATTCAGACACAGAAAATGAAAAAGCATTTTTAGCTTCAGATGCAAATTTGTTGCAAATATTTCAATAAATATTGCTCGATTATTTAGCAACCACACACCACTGTATTCTACTTATGTATGATTATAATGCTTTTTAGTTTTAATGCAAAACTACAAAATGGGTTATCTGCGCTCTATTTGCTGTGGGTAATTGAACGTTGAGTTTTAACTTTGTCAGCCTGTAAACAATGAATGCAGTCCTTTAAAATTATATGTCTCATAGTAGTTATTCAATTGATAATCCACTGTTTAACCAAAGTAAATGTTAATACTCTTGCTTTCTAATTTGTATAAAAAAGTTATACATTTTTAACTAGAGAGTCAGGAAAATATTTTTAATGTATTTTTTTTGTACTTTCAGAAGACGGTGACGAAGTAACACTGATGTATGCTAAGTATGAGGTGAGTTTTTTAATCTGTTTATGTTACCTAAGACTACAATATGGTACTTTGTGTATGTATGCATTTTAAATATATCATTTTTACGTATCTTTTTTAACTGTGTTTTCTATGGTATATTGTTATTTGAGTTAGGTGTTTAGTTTATTCATGCTATAGAATAATTTGAGGACTAAACCATGGCGTATCATGCAGTTATTATAATTAAAACCCATCTGTCATTTATTTGCCTTAGACTGAATGTAATATTCAACGGCACCCTGCTTGATACTGATCAACTATGACACCAAGATCACTTTATTTCATGACACTGTTAAGGTTATTCACATTCAAATGATGATTGCCCACATGCATTTGTTATAATTAAAATCTATTTTCCATTTATTTATCCACCTCATTAAATGATCTAAGTTCTTTAGTAAAGCAGCAGCATCCTTTTCACACCTAACAAAAATCAAGAACTCGATATTATCTGCATATTCAAGTAATTTATTGATTATTTTTTCATCTATGTCATTGATGTTTGAGTGTTTTTCTTATATCAAAGCCACATTGAGCTATCTGTTGAGTCCACCAAGGGGAATCGAACCTCTGTTTTTAGCGTTGTAAATCCATATACTTACTTTTGTACCAGCGGGGGCCTGTTATTGATGTAAATAAAAAAGAGTAAAGGTCCTAAGTCTAAGCCCTGAGGACCTCCACTTGTAAATTAATCAAGTTAGACTAAACTCCATTTATAACAACCCTCCATTTTCTTCCACTTTACTAATCTTCTATTCAATTGCTTACGTATTCCCCGCACCTATAGATATACTCATAGATGAAAGGCTTTTAGGTGGCACCTTCTCAGATGCTTTCTAAAAATCCAAATACATTAAATCTACACCCTTATCCTCATATACTTAAGCAGCAGTCCTTTCAAAGAATATCACAATATTTTTGAGGCAAGATATTCCATTAGTGAAACCATATTAACTGTTCAATAAAATTGTAAACTTTGTTAAATGGCTTTGCAAAAAATGTCTTTTACCAAACTTTCAAGAATGTTTTCTACAACTGATGTAAGACTACAATGCTTATAATTACTGGGACAGTTTTTAATCACTTCCATTGAAAAGAGGAGTAACGTTAGCTAACTTTCAATTCTTTGACACCTGCTTAATATTCAAGAACATACACAAATTAGTAGCAAGTAGTTCACATATTCAATCCTTAACCTTTTTCGAAAACCTTGGGGAAATATTATCTGATCTAGGAACCTCATCATTCTTTAAATTTTCCAATTTTTTTATTTAACGAGCTCAGAATTAAGGCAATCATATTATCCAATGGTGCTTCCATTCATCAACTGTCCAAGATGAAGAATACTGACGTAAATCTTCACTAGTAACAATTGAATAAAAAGTATACTTTACAAATCCAGCCATTTCAAAACAATCAAATACAAGCCTTTGTTTATCTCTATTGTCCTCGCATTATGTTTACCCTTATTGCACTTAAAGAAATCCTTACTGTTGATTTTTACATTTTTAACAACCTTTTTTTCATACATTTCTTTTGAACTCATTAATTCCTGTTTGACCAACTTTCTTCATTTTCTAATTCTTCTCTTATACCAGTAAATTAAAATTTCTTAAATTTGTGATGCTTTCCTTTAACCTTATCTCTTATACCCTTTATGTACCAACCTGGATTTTTATTCGCAGATATAGATTTATCTTGAATATTTAAAATTTAATCCTTAAATGCTTTCTTTCCACACTTGATCAGAGTTTCCAAATGACCCGTCTGCCCAGTTCACAACAAGTACTTTTGTTGTATCCCTTCAAAATTTCATTTTTGAAATTTGTAACCAAAATATCGTTATTCCTGATTCCTATATGCAGCAAAAAATTAAACTTAATAGAGAAATAATTACTTGCAACCAGATGCTCCCCAATTTTACCTTCTCTACGATTTATATATTAGAAGTTAACGATAAATTTAGAATAGTGCTATTTTTAGTAGGTTCCTTGATCAACTGTTGAAGAAAACCTTCATGAAACCTTTCTCCCTTTTGGCTTGCCTCTAGCATTTTCCAATGTATATTCCTGAGAAAATGCACCCATAATTATGATCTCATTAGCAACTGAAAGTTTTGTCTCTCTGTAAAGTTTCTCATTAATTTCATGTGTATCATTTGGTGGTCTGTAACAAGTTAACAGTAAAAACCTTTTCCATTTATATGACGAACAGACACCGAAATGGATTCAATCTCCTTTCTATTATTTTTGATATCCTTAACTTCAGCAGGATCTAACTCATTTCTCTTTAGTACTATATTCCTGTCATTAAAATTATCTTCTTTTAACCATGTTTCAGTTATTCCTCTATTCATACCAGTGCCCTAAAGGAACTATTTTATTTCTTGTGTTAAACTTTTCTCTACATCTATTTTTTGCATTCATTTTACTTTGGGCCTCACCAGCGTCTGATCCTAGATCAAATTTTCCCTTACAGCTGAATTAAAAGACCTTGTAATAAGCCAGTCTCTATCATATTTAAATGTAAACCATCCATTCCAAAAGCTCCCTTCTTCTATTGACCTGATTTCACCAACCAGTCTATCTGATCATCCTTACATATTAACCTAAGCCTAGTATTTAACTCTAGTTATTTACTCACAATTTCATCCAAACGGTTAATTCTCAGCAGTATCCCCGACACAATTAATCACCTTTTCTTTAAATGTCTTTGTTAACTCTTTGTACTTATTAATTAGCTCCTCTGATACATCTTTCCATGCATTATTAGCCCCTACATGCACAACATAAACTGTATCATTGCTATCCCTCTTTATTGTATATCTTGTTGTGTCAGTTAAGTTCTGCATCTTGCTACTGGGTAGTATAATAAAATTAATTTTTCTCTAATTATTCCACAAGCTGTTCTATCCATATGACCTATCAAGGAATCCTCTATAACTATAATCTTGTTAAGTTTATGATCCTCATTATTTTCTGAACTTTTTTTATTTTCTTCCCTCCAGTAGTTCCTCATTTGCACAAATTAATGGCGAAAAACTGTTACTCAGAAGAATAGGTTTATTACAATTAAATCCAATACATTTAGTTTAGTTCTATCGTTATTTTTCTAACTCCCTGAAAGTCACTGTTAGCTGATGTATCACTTCCATGTAAAATCTTAAGGTCCTCTTGAAATCCTGCCTCCATTTCCCACAGTTTACCCTTATCTTTATCTATTACCTCTACTTTAATTATGATAGCCTCTAAAATTTCTTCCAAACTCCAACCTATAAATTGTCTGTCTTCACTACTAATACTAGCTTCCTTAAAAGTACGTACCAGTTTCGAGTTCCCAAATAAAACTCATTTGTTCTACCCATAACACCTAATAAATTATGAATACTTAACTTAGTCTTGATATAAATACTCAAAAGTAAATACTAGTCGCTTGTTGCGAACACTGTTAAGCACAGTGTTTGTTTGTTTTTGAATTTCGCGCAAAGTTACACGCGGGCTATCTGTGATAGCCGTCCATAATTTAGCAGTGAGAGACTAGAGGGAAGGCAGCTAGTCATCACCACCTACTGCCAACTCTTGGTCTACTATTTTACCAACGAATAGTAGGATTGACTGAATCATTATAACGTCGTCACGGCTGAACGGGCGAGCATGTTTGGTGCAACGGAAATTCAAACCTGCGACCCTCAGATTACGAGTCGAATGCCTTAATTACCTGGCCTTCAGCATATCGTTCAAAGGAAATAAGTATTTGATGGGCTAAATATCTGACTATAATGTGTAACCCAATGTATAGAGGAGGGGCAATGACAACACACTTTAAATGGCCTGTTGTTGTTCTGATTCTCAGAAAACAAAAGCTATGCAGTATAGCCAGTACAAGTCTAACGGCTTGATCAGTAACCCTTAAAATGTGTTGTAAATAGTAATAATCGGTAGACTTAAACATATGGTTGGAATTGAACTATCTGAAGACCAAAACGGCTTTAGAAGGCCAGAACGAATAAGAAAGCACATTAGACCTTACGATGTTAATTGAAAGAAATACGATGTTAATTGAAAGAAATATAGAAATGCATGTGTTTTTATGTTTGCTTCATATTAGACAAGAAAAAGCTAATTAATTTTCTATTTGTGTTTTAATGATTATCTTGTTTACTTGACTTTTGACAAGACCGTTAACTTATATTCAGTTTATACTGACTTGTATTTAAAGGAAGGTTATAAAACATGCGAAATACATTATATTATTACCATTGATAACAGTATTACATAAACATAAAAAAGTAAAAATCAGCTATTTTTCACTTTTTTAAAATTAAAGGTAAACTTAATTACTTTAATGTGACCATAAAGTAGTTATAAAATACTGGAGTCCTAGCAGGGCCAGGTGATTAAGGCACTCGACTCGTAACCTGAGGTTCACGGGTTCGAATCTCCGTCGCACCAAACATGCTCGCCCGTTCGGCCGTGACGACGTTATAATGGTTCAGTCAATTCTACTATTCGTTGGTAAAATAGTAGCCCAAGAGTTGGCAGTGGGTGGTGATGACTAGCTGCCTTCCCTCTAGTCTTTCACGGGAGAATTATAATGTGACGATCAATTCCACTATTCGTTGGTAAAAGACCACCCCCAAGTGTTGGTGGTGGGTGGTGATGGCCAGCTGCCTTCCCTCTACTTTTACACTGCTAAATTAGGGACGGCTAGCGCAGATGGCCATCGTCTAGCTTTGCGCAAAATTCAAAACAAACCAAATCAAACGATTTGCTGAAACTTCATCTATGCCGCAAACATTGAATTTTTAAAGAGCCTATTGACTTTCAATGCCTCCAGGCTGTTGTTAAGTTGTTCGGGTAATTATGGAGCTGATTCCTTTCCCTGGTATCGTTATACAATTCTCCCACACTGTCCGTCCACCTTCATACTAGTTTTCAGAAAGTACCTGATATCCTCACTCTTGATGAATAGGTTCCTTATTCAACTTTTTTCATTCTTCTGTACATTTCTTGCATTGTTTAACCTTACCTTTCTCAGTTTCTGTACATTTCTTGCTTTGTTTCACCTTACCTTTCTCAGTTTTTGTACATTTCTTCCTTTGTTCCATCTTACCTTTCTCAGTTTTTGTACATTTCTTGCTTTGTTTAACCTTACCTTTCTCAGTTTCTGTACATTTCTTGCTTTGTTTCACCTTACCTTTTTCAGTTTTTGTACATTTCTTGCTTTGTTCCACCTTACCTTTCTCAGTTTTTGTACATTTCTTGTTTTGTTTCACCTTACCTTTCTCAGTTTCTGTACATTTCTTGCTTTGTTTCACCTTACCTTTCTCAGTTTTGTACATTTCTTGCTTTGTTTCACCTTACCTTTCTCAGTTTCTGTACATTTCTTGCTTTGTTTCACCTTACCTTTTTCAGTTTCTGTACATTTCTTGCTTTGTTCCACCTTACCTTTCTCAGTTTTTGTACATTTCTTGCTTTGTTTCACCTTACCTTTTTCAGTTTCTGTACATTTCTTGCTTTGTTCCACCTTACCTTTCTCAGTTTTTGTACATTTCTTGCTTTGTTCCACCTTACCTTTCTCAGTTTTTGTACATTTCTTGCTTTGTTTCACCTTACCTTTTTCAGTTTTTGTACATTTCTTGCTTTGTTCCACCTTACCTTTCTCAGTTTTTGTACATTTCTTGCTTTGTTTCACCTTACCTTTTTCAGTTTCTGTACATTTCTTGCTTTGTTCCACCTTACCTTTCTCAGTTTTTGAACATTTCTTGTTTTGTTTCACCTTACCTTTCTCAGTTTCTGTACATTTCTTTTTCACATGATCATTACTTGCTTGTCTACACATACGCTTGATTTCTTTATATACATTTTTATACTTTTATTAATGTTTCACAGTTATTTTATTCTGTTCATATTTTTCAGAATTTTATCATTCGTTCAGACATTGGTTTTAACTTTTCTTCTTCTCTTCCTCACAATTTCCTTTCCTGCTTCATGTAGCGCCTCTTTTAACTCAATTCACAGGCATTTGATGCTCTTTTATACAAGTTGTTTTTGTATTAATATTTGAAATTAGGTTTTAATCTCTTTCAGAGAGTTCTTGGTTATGTTACCTTCATTTTAAGTTCTTGTATATTCTATTTTGCCTTTCGTGAGGCCTCTGCTTTAGCTTCTTCAATAGATAGTGATCCGTGATCAGTTTTAATTATTGTAATAGAATTTCTGAAACGTTCTATAACTAGGGTGAACTCTATATAATTTCATACAATTATTTTACCATTCCAAGTGTGCAAGTATCTAGCATAATGTTTAAACTAAGTGTCACTTTGCACTAAGACATTTTCATTTTTGAAACTGTAATAATATATCTATTCTTACATCTCTTTTCTCGATTTCCACGCAGTTCAGTTGGTACACCCGTCCTTTAAACTAAAATAACCCATTACTATCCAACATTCTTCTGACTTGTTCAACATCTTGATAAATGCTTCAGATTTAGTTTTCTTAGCTATTAGATGTAGGCGCATGAACTTGGATGATGGCTAAACCAAGGAGTTTTGCCGAAGACTCGATTAACATTACCAGAGCGAAGGCCTTTCACACATTTGCTTAATTCATTTTCCATCAGCAGGTTATGTGATGCTCCTCTTATCCTGAATATTTACAGTTCCACTCATAAGAGTTCCAGGGCCAGTTAGCCTAATTTCATTTAGCCGAATAATGTTATACTTTAGTCTTTTTTTCTACTGATATACGTTCCTCAGACTTCCAGTTCCATATATAGGCCTAAAGTTCCTAGCTTCATCTTCTTTTGACATTAGGTTCTCAGTTACTGTTTTGGTAGGCCACAACTGGGGGTTCTCGCAACGGTAAAGTTTGTCTGTGGTACACTATTACAGAATCTATTACTCGCAGGAACACCTGAACTCTTACTGATGGCATACTAACTCGCAACAGATTGCTACTTTATTCGATCTTTCCACAGCTAATTAGGGCTAAATTCTAAGGTAGCACAACTAGGCTCAGACACCTTTCGCACCCAATGGGTATTGAGGTCATTGCACAGTGCATGCCAGAAAGCTGTTATATGAATAATTTTAGACGACCGGAATAAATCTTAAAGATCCTCTGACGAATCTCTCGCATCATATACCCACAAAAGATTTAAAGAGCGATCAAATAATGTTATTATTAATTTTTAGAAAGGATAATTAAATAGTTGTAGAACCATTCTCAGACTAAAGGAGCAGAATTGTTTGAAACATAGTATTTATGTTTATTTGTAAATATGTACACATTGCCCTTGTAATTCTAATTTTTCCATTAACTGAAGCCAATAGTTACCTTAGAAGGTAACGCCACTCTTTATTTTAAAAGAAATGGATATTGACAACTTTTTAAATGTAAGCTTGCGTAACATTAAAAAACCAAAACAAAAAATGTTTTTAAAAGTTGTAAGTTGTTGAAGACGTTAAAAGAATCATAATCCAAAATTAGGTGTCTTAAGGCTTAGTACTAATTTGAGTACAAAATGAAGGACAGAGAATATTTCTAAAGGAATTTTGAAAGGCTATAGTCACTATAATGTCTGTATTACTACAGTGTATGGAAATATGGTCGTTTGAGTTTTCGTCGTCTTCTACATAAAGATGTTCACATTTTACGGGCGAATAGAATTAACGTAATTCGAAGCTGCTGTAACTATCAGTTTGTTTAGATAAAAAAAAACACTAAGAAAAGTAGATTCACTTATCACGAAATACACACCATTAGCTTTGGTTTTCAAATAAAGAAAAACAATTCCTGTACTTAAATATGCAATATTTACATTCTAATCTGACTCTTTGTTTTTTATTATCACGTCATTTTTTAAAACATTACCTACTAAATCTAGCTTTAAACAAATTTAGTCTTTTTTTAATAACTTGACAGAAAGTTTCGAAAAGTTGAGGGAGAGAAATAAGCAAGTGTATCGTGTGTGTGTGTTTTTCTTATAGCAAAGCCACATCGGGCTATCTGCTCAGCCCACCGAGGAGAATTGAACCGCTGATTTTAGCATTGTAAATCCGGAGACATACCGCTGTGCTAGCGGGGGGCACTGCAAGTGTATCAGTGAGGTTTCATCATAACTATGAGCGACATCTTTGAACTTCAGATAAAAACAAAAATATTTTACCTCTCATTTTTATAGGTTGTTTATCTTTGTTTACTTGCTTTGGCTTGTCACATGTACATGTAGCTGTGCCTTCCACCAACCGGCTCAGGTATAAATTGGGTTTTGATACCATGTGTGAACACAGCATAGATGGCATATCATACCCTATTGTCTTAGAACTCAACCATTTTTCTGAAAAAGTAAAAGTTACGACTGGAGGTGACACGATCCTATGTTTCAGTTAACCCAGTAAGGAACTTTTAATCAATTAAACCATTATGAACGAAACTAGGAATTCTTAAACTATACTAAATAAATCATGATGGTCGTAACCACTGACGTGGTTAAAAAGAGCCGTGAGTTTACATCTTCATAAATAAGTTTAGGATCGTGATAAAGCGATACAAGATAGTTAAAGGGAATAGAGATCGGATAGTATTCATCTCTTGGGATATAAAACAAAGATATATTTTACTCATTCACGTTCACTATTCCAAACACAACACCCAGAGCATCTTATATTTGGAATAGTGAACGTGAATGAGTAAAAATGAATTTGTTTTCTATCTCTAGTTTTTCTTGTTGTATTTCAGTGTTGGAAATATCAATACGATAAGGAATCTTTCTTGTGATGTTTAGTTTCTTTCTTAATCTTTTTGTTCTTAACTTTCCATGGGTAAAAACAAAAAAATGCTCGTTATATGTGAATGACGAATGAATTGATCCTGCTATTCCTGAAAAACGATATGTTATAGCAGATTATAACTCATTATTGTTACATTATTCAAATGAACTTTGTTGAATATTTGTTGTTTCTGGAATATAAAAGCAGCCTCAATCCTATAAGCTTTACTGAGCAATTTAACTTCTTTATGAAAATCATCCTGTGTCTTTCTTGCAAGGAAACGAAAATAACAACAACAACAAAAAACACACACACACAAAGATAGTGTTATTAGGATCATTATCTATATAGATTTTAGTCATACAATTTCGTAAAATAAAAGATTTGTCTAATAGCTAACATAAAATAAGTTTGAATTTAGGAAAGTAAAGGAAGTTATCTATATATAAAATATGTGAAACAGTAAAGTAATGATGAACAAAGCTTTACGCCGTAACGTACTACAGAAACATATCGAAAATTTAAAGTTTTGAATTTTGTTGTCGATATGGCCATTACATTAAGCCATTACCGAGCTTTTGTCAGCAGTTTATTGTTTGTCTCTTTCAGAATCTATACTCGTATATTGTAAGGTGGTGGTCTTAATTATACCTTTCAAGAACAATGTTCTTTCCTTATTACGGTCTTTGATGCCCTCTTTTCTCTTATATTATTACAATCTTTTTATAACTGGTTTAGTTCTCTGTTCATCTTCTTCCTAATTTATTCCTTATTGTAGTCCTTCTTAAGTCCTCGTTTCTTTCATACTATTGTCGTTAACTGCACCTTTTAAGAACGATATTATAGGTCTTGTTTTTCCTTTGGAATTATTTCGTCCGCCTTCGATTGTGCTCCTTCTTATAGAGGTACGTTCTATTGCTCAATACCTATATTTTCTACCAATACCAATTTCCATTGCAATAGTTTCTGCAAAGTATAGCAAACACCATGATAGTCTCTCCGCTTCATGTAAACGTTCACTTTCACTATTACATTTAAGTACTAAAAACGCCAAAAGTGTATTGGACCATTGGATCTTTATGAGAAGACTTAACATGCCCATGTAGTCGAATGAGACTGATAGTGATTCCAGTTTCTTCAGCTATCCTTTTTTCGAAAATAATCGTTGATTTTGAGGTGTGGTTGGAAGTTTATTAGCTTTCTATACCTTCACAATCTTATTTATTATCTTGTGAGAGGTATGAGGAGATATCTCCAGCTTCATTTCAATTACATTTTAGGTTAGATAGTTTTCCTTCCCAACAAAAGCCTTCATTTTGCGGATGAGGACGTTGATTGCGATTGGTTTGCTGCTATTCCTCTTGTATTCCACTTTTCGACAGTAATTTGAATAGGATAGTTGCCAACATGCAGAATAGTGTGAGGATCAATGAACGCTGCCAAGAAAAATTTTGTTTGCAGTAGCTTTCTATACGATTGGGCTTCACGGATGATTAAAAGTTACGAAAAATTTGTTGAATACCTTTTATGGCAGCTTTTGAAAGAAGTTGAATAATATTGAACTTTAATTAATAAAACATAAAACTTATATTATGAGTATGTAGCTGGTGAAATATAGTTTCTACAAGATAAATAGTTTTTTTTTTTTTAAAAAACATGATAATAGTATAATAATTGATGTTTCATTTATTATTACACTGTACAATAACATTTAAGTCTAGTCGAATTTTACGAACTGGAAAGCTGTTTGAATCGTAGGAGTAGGCAACTGGTTGTATCTGTTTTATAAATTATATCAGACTTAACTTTCTCAAAATTACTTTCATTAATATTATTCATTATTATGTTTAAAGTGCTTTCGTGTATTATTATTATTGATCTTTAACTTGTGTAATTAATTTTCATTGTTATCTTAGTTTAAGACAAACCTAAATATCTTAATTTAACTAGACTGTACCTTAATAACGAATCAGTGCGTTTTAATCATTACATGTTTTAGTGTTTTATATGGTGTTTTATGAAAGTAATTTATTTCTTATTTTTTATACAGAATTAATTTAACTAACTTATGAGTTACTTTCTACTTATGATCTCTACAGTTAATTTACTTTTAATCAGAAACTATTAATAATTCGTAGTTTCATAACTTAACTTAGACATTGTGATAGGAGCCCGCAACGTGTCATATAGACACATCTAGATGTAGCATTAGGGACCCACCACGTGTCGCATACATCTATCTAGATGTAGCGTTAGAGACTCACCATGTGTCATATAGACGTATCTAAATATATATCCAGTGAAGATGGACCTAAGAAACTGAACAGTCCCTGCTGAGAGTTTTCTTTAGAGTTACTGTTCGCTCAATATCGTAATATTACTACAATCTGAATCAGTTGTGAATTATGTTTTACGTAGGGTCTCTTCCAATCAAATTTGACGTCATCTTGATTGTCAAGGTGATTCTAAAGACATAACAGAGTCCCTACTGAAATAAATAAGCGTAGTTCATAGTACCTTGCAGTACTTTCTAATAAAGCTTTCCTTCTTCTCTATTATTTACCAGTTCTCAGTACCTCGCTGCATCATCTAATCAAATACTGTTTACCCGCTATGGTTAACCAGTTCTTAGTACCTCGCAGTACTTTCTAACCAAACCTTCCTCCTTCGCCATGGTTAATCATTTCATAGTACTACGCAGTACTATCTAATTAAACACTTCCTAACTATAATTAATCAGTTCTTAGTACCTAGCATTACTATCTAAACAAACCTTTCCTTACTATACTTAATCAGTTGTCAGTATCTCACAATACTATCTAATCAAACCTTCTTTCTCCGCTATAATTAATCGATTTAGACCTCTCAATACAGGTTTGAATGCCAGATTAATCCAAATAAAAAACACAATTAGTGGGTATACCTCTTTTAAACATTTCCTGTTACTGATAATGACCTCAAATGGCTCAGCATTAAACTTTGTGTCTTATACAGCTTGAAACTGAAGTTCGATCCCAGTGAAGAACACAATGTGGATGATATTGCTTTGATAACAAACAACTTAGTGACAAATTATTTTTTGTTGACCAACGACTTTGGTTGATAATACTGAATGGGTTGGAAAGCATAATAGAACATATTAATACTATTTGATTTTTCCGGTAGGAACTAATATAATAATGCTACATACTATAATTATTGTAATCCCAATATGATAATATTTTAATAATACAGCAATGCTACAAAATATTAATAACACTATTAAATTAAAAATGAAAATAAAGTTAGATTTTATAACCAGAAGAACAATAAATACTTAAAACTATATTTTAAAATCATTATTTTAATTTTGCTCTTAAGTACTTAAGACATATATTCTTTGCTAAACACAGATATCTGATATAAAAGTGTTTCAAATTATTTAAATTTAGCAATCAGTTTTGTGTTCATATGTCGCCCTTCCATTATGATACGTGTTGTTGTACCGTAAGAGTTGGTCCGGCATGGCCAGGTGATTAAAGCACTCGACTCGTAATTCGAGGGTCGCGAATTAACTGCCTTCTCTCTAATCTTACATTATTAAATTTGGGACAGCTAGAGTAGATAGCCATCGTGTAACTTTGCGCGAAATTAAAACAAACAAACAAACAAACAAACAAACAAACAAACCGTAAGAGTAATGGTGCTACAAAAGTTGTTAGATTTTGACTAAGATGGGACATCAAACCTCTATAGAGCTTAAAAGAGTTGAATATATATCTTTTTAAACTATCTGTACTTCCTCATGATCTCCAAAAGTGGCAAATATTTCTTATTTTCAAAGTTCATATGTCATGCTGTGTTGCAGCCTTCAAAGTGCGTAATTCTTCTCGTTATTCATGGCATGCGCACATTTTACTGACGTCACGAGAGTCAATGTTAAACATTCTTTATGTGACGTTATCTTAGTGTCTACTGAGTAACTGGCAGAAAGCGTGCTATTGTATTATGATGCGAGTGGTTAAAACAGTCGACCCTCCTATGCGGCCATCGGCTTTCTTTCGGGGAAATTAAGACATGTTTATGCGCTCTTGTTGCAATTAAAAATGCATAGACATTAAGTTATTTACAAATATTTATCGAGACGAACCGTCTTTGATAATGGAGCTTTGTAAATGATGTCTTGTGATTTTCTTCAATAGTGATTAATTAATCAGCTACTATCGTTGCAAAAGTCAGTGTGAACGTGTGTGTCAATGTATCTTTAATAACTACGCGTAAACTAGATTATATCTAAATTTTGGCGTGGATGAGTATCGGACTATAATTCGAGGGTCAATGGTTCGAGATATTATGCTCCACACACTGTGGGCTTGTTTGTTTGTTTTTGAATTTCGCGCAAAGCTTCTCAAGGGTTATCTGCGCTAGCCGTCCCTAATTTAGCAGTGTAAGACTAGAGGGAAGGCAGCTAGTCATCACCATCCACCGCCAACTCTTGGGCTACTCTTTTACCAACGAATAGTGGGATTGACCGTCACATTATAACGCCCCCACGGCTAGGAGGGCGAGCATGTTTGGTGCGACCGGGATTCGAACCCGCGACCTTCAGATTACGAGTCGAGCGCCTTAACACGCTTGGCCATGCCGGGCCCTAATCTGTGGGCAAGTTATAAAATGATAGCTGCTCCCTGTTTTCGGTTAGAAGAACCGCATGTGTTGCTATCTAGCTGAATTCTGTGATCAGAAGTTCAAACTTAGGTTTAACCATATCTGAACTTTCTCACATGGACGCTTTGCCCAGTTACTAAGTTTCACAATAAACCATATTGGATAGAGCATTTTAAGTTTGTGATGTGTCTATATATAAAAAGATGTCGGGTTGTTAGAACGCTCGACTCACAATCTGTGGGTTAAGGGTTCGAATTCCCTTCACCGAAAAGTTCATTTGGATTTTAGGTGACGACCAATCACACTGTTCGTTGGTAAAAAGCGTAGCTCTCGTCTATAACTACCAAATTAAGGACAAATTTAGAGTAGTTTTGTGCGAAATTAAAAACAAGCTCAAACATGTTTAAGAATATTTTCTTGTTAAATGTTGGTTCAACTACTCAGTAAATAAAACATTTCTAACAATTATTATTGTTATTTTTTACATTTTGAAACATTATTTTTCTACGATCTAGCCAAAGGCTGTTATGATAAGAGTGTTTGTCGAGCAAAATTCCACGAAAGTGACAGTGCTTCAATTGAAATCTAAGATTTTTGTTTTGGAAACAGATAACAAGCTTAGTTCTCAGGCGTCCTAATACAATAATATTGAATATTATTGTTTCAGTGCTTCGTAAGGTGCAATGACAAATATTTCCACGGTGAATACGGCATAAGAAAAAAATGAAATGATCGTCTGGTCTTGACAGTAATAAGATAAGAGATTAATAACAAAACCTTAATACACGTTTTTTTGTTAGAAGCATAATGATTTATCTTGTTACTTTATAGGTAGATATGAAATTAGTAGTAACGTTAGAATAGGCCTGAACTGTGCTCAGTTCACTACGTATAAAACTTGCATAATTACAGTCATCTGAGATCTCGCGTTCTGTTTTTGTTTATTTCTACGTTGGTGATTTCTTTAATCTTGTTATTTTTAATGTATATTTATTGTGTCGTGGTCCTTTGTTGACGATATATTCTTAGAAAGATATACAATATAATATATTTATATCATCTTCGTCATTAAACACCGTTTGGAAAAATACATATAAAACAAAATTATGTTTTTCGGTCCATACATTTACACACAAAACACAAAAGAATTATACAGAGTAATATATATATATATAGGTGTGTGTGTGTATTTCCTCACACACATGAACAACAACAACTCGATATATTGAACAAAGATAAATCATACAATTTTCTCTTCTCAAGCAATGTATGTTTAATTTGCGAGTGTGAAACAAATGGGATTTGAACGTTGAAGTACTAGAATTAAAGTTTAAGTTAGTGTTTGATTTTCCGGATATCCGTAAAGTCTAGAACCTTAGGTGATTTCAGGTTTTCTTGATTTCAAACATAAAACTAATTGTGGCATTATCAAAACATGAGAAAGTCGAGATAATTCTACTAGTAATTCAAACTTGTGGCACATTCTGTATAATTCATTGAAGTACCTACGGGTCCAGACTTTTCAGACAACCCATATAGAAAAACCTCATTGTGCTATCTGCTGTGTTAACTGAGGGGAATCAAACCGCAGATTTCAGAATTGTAAGTCTTTAGACTTACAGCTGTTCCACCGGGTGATACTAGATTTAAATAATTTGTAGATAAAGAAAGTTTCACTTTCTGTTGTTCCACACAAACACACAGTAGCGTCCACCATACTAACACTTTATGAATGCTGTACCATCGTATAATTGCGATTTGTACATGACAATGCATTATTTTGCAAAAGTTTAAATAAGGTGATTTGAAAGTACGTAAGTGTTCTGAGCGGGTACAGTAATGGTACACAAAAGGTGATGAAACGCTGATGTATAAACTCATGAATCAAATACGTTAAGCTTTATTTTCCTTCTATGAGGCCGAAGCAGAAATAAGACTTTTATAAAGATCTTTTGTAACAGCGATCAATGGTTTCAACATCATTGTATCAGCTAGTTACATATGGAAGCTTTCGTTACTGCATAACGTATTAGATATGTATAACAGGTTGTTTTAGTGATAAGAATGTGTAAGCGTTGAGATCCTTGTTTGTGATAAAGAGTCGTGTAGCTACCGATGTAATATCACATATAGGGAAGCTGGTATCTTCTTAGGAGAAATAAATGCTTGTTCAGCCACAGTACTAGTGTATACAACACGCTCAAGATAATTGTTAGTATACATATCTATTCATATGTCTCTTCATCGCTGATTCATCAATTATAGGAAATGTGTTTCTTTTCTCTAGGGTCTTATAGGAGTAGGGGACGCTAGAAGGGAGTGATAGCTCATAAATCGGCACACACGCTGAGGGTGTAAAAGTCATTATTTTGATAACAAAAGCCAGCTTCAGATTTTTAATAAGATTACGTAGAAAGTGGTTGAGAATATGTTGTTGATAGTAGTACGACGTGTTGCTTTAATATAACCTCTTTTCTCAGACTCTTCATCTCAGCTCTACCATATCTCTATTAGACTCTGAAACAAACACCTAAGATGTTGAAATGTGTTTTTGGCGAACTACATGATTTAGTTGTAACTAAAGTCTAGTCGTCTGAGAAAACAGATAAGCACATGACTTGATTGCAGAGTTTCACTCAGGAATAAGTTTATCACAGAAAAGCCGAAATTAGAATAACACGTGACAAATATAGATTGTGTATAAAATATTATATCAATACTTCCCTTTATTCCTTAGTTGACTTTTAACCTTTGAACTTGTTCTCAGACATATACAACATTTAATTAAAATTATCAAAAAGGGCAGTAGCATCAGCAGCAGAAGGTTCACTCTAGCTTTGGCCTGATAAATGCCATTATAAGCATCAAAATGCATTTGGTGGTTTTTCTAATGCTGCTACATATAAAATGAACACTTATTTATGCAGTAGGTGCTCAGTAAAGAGATTGAAATTTATAAAAAGAAAACGGTAAAAATTGCGAAATGAGTAATCTTTTTTTATCTGTAAAAAACATATTTTTGTAAGTAACTTCTTATGTTTGAAATATTCAACTTTTAAATTTGTGTGTCTGTAATTACTTTCACGACAATCATCATTTAAAGTTTTATTTTATCATCATTAAACTCTGAAAGAACTTAAAAAACTAACTTAGGACTAATTTCTAAGGATAATAAAAATATCATTAAGCTTTGGAAATAACAACATTTAATCTACTCTTATCCTATATAACAGCCATCAAGTGTACACTTTATTGTATTTCTACACTAGCACTTTTTTATTTCTTTTCTTAATTATAAGCCGCATTTAAGCATTGATATTATAGGGCATCTTTCTTGACGGAATACTTCTTTCATCTCATGTTTAAGTTTTATACGACTTTATTTTAGCCTGCAATAACTTTCGTAGAGAAAATGAAGGTGCTATCGACTTGAAGAGAATTTATAAGAAACTATCTCCTAAAGCAGAGCTCTACCAATGTAGTTTTATGTTCTATACGTTAAATGTGATTATTTTAATTATTGTTTTCGTGTCTAAAACAGTTAGTTATTTATCTCTTTGCTTTACTGATTGTAATAGCTTGTATCATTAGTATTTCTGTCTTATTTTAAAAATGCCAATCAATAAAATGAGAACTAGCAAAATATGTTAAGATAACAATCAACAAAGCATGCTAGTTTTGAAATATCATATGATACATAAGAGACTCAAAGTAACAAAACTCTTCAATAATTTCTAACAAAAACCATCTATCTGTGATACTGTTTCTTATACAGGGTGTTCGGAAACTCACTGTGCACTTAAATATTTATTAATAGACATGTTTCAATATAGAATACAGGAGGTAAATATGAATGACAATTATAAACAATATTGAAAGTGACCCCCGTTGGCATCAATACAGGCCTAGATCCTTCTTATTTTGTTTCTAAACACTGCTATCAGTTGCTGGCTTGAAATAGACTGAATAAAATATGATTACAAAACTGCACAGTGACTTTCCGAACACCCTGTACATTGACATGGTTGTTTAGTGCTATAACTTGAACCAATATTAAATATTACTGCTTTGGTGTGGAGTTCTAAAGTTTTTTCTTGATTCACAAAGGCCCCAGTATATCGATCCTCCATTATCTCCAAGTGGTTTTATAGTTATCTCGAGTGGGGCGCATACCCGTAAACAAGCCACATTAGGATACCAGCTCGTGATACCTTAAAGCGTGTTCCATATGTAGTTTGTGAGTGGGGACATGAACACAATTATTATAATGGCGTCACCGGGATCCCGAGACGGACCACGATAATAAAAACAGGTCTAGAAGGTCTACTTCTAGATTCTCCATAGCACCAGGGTGGCCTAGCAGTTGTAATCACTTTGCACCTTCTTGAAAGGGAAGATATGTCTTACAGAGAAGGACACTCTATGAGCTATTCCGATCCGACTACCAAGGTCGGTTTTGTTAGCCATGAGACGATTTTGCGAAAAAATACATAATGTGAATTAATGAAGCTAGAAAAATTCGTAGGTTCAAGAGGACTTGATAGAAATGAATTAAAACCCAATCGCTTTCAAAAGGTGAAACTTCTTCTTCTGTGTAAGATAAATGGTGTTTTTTTATTTCACAAGTGATTTCTTTGGATATTTTAAAGTATCTTTAATTGCGCTTGTCAGAAAATTTGGCAGTGATTTTTTATGAACTTGCATGTTTGACAACGGGCTTTATTGCATGGACAACAACCATTTTTAGATGGGATATAATTCACTTTAGTGTGGACAAGGATATCTTTTTAGAGTGCTGGTTGTTTGGAAGAAGACCACGGGAACTTCAAGAAATATTTGTTTAAAACGACAGTTGAGATGTAGAAGATGAAGACATTCTTGTTTATTCACAAACTCTTCCACTTCCTTATCTACAAAACACTCCAAACCACTACCAGTGTAAAAGCCACATGTTTCACACTACAGTCTTCACCAGTCGATTAGTCTCCTGTAGAATTGCCTTCATTAGAACACAATAGTCTTTCATGTGTTATAATAAATTCTCAGAACGACCAACAATACACTCCACAATCTGAAGAACATAGTTACTTCCCTCTTCCTTCCATCAAACGTAACCATCTTCTATCTCACGGTTACAACGACTTCTTCACACCAATATCTGTCAACATTCAACGTGAACCTAGCGGCGAATCACTCAGTTACAGAAAAAAAAAAATTATTTAAAAACTTAGAAAACTCGCTGAGAAACGCACAAAACATTATCAATATACCAAGCCACTAGTGCATAATATAAAAAAATCGAAACATATTTCAATCTCTCGCATTAAAAGCACCGATAACAATAGCAACACATGATCAGAACTTCTGCAACAAATGGCAGGAGATCCTTGAAAACATCTGTTTCGAACTCATGTATATTGCTAAAATCTTCTGTCAAGATTCTGTCGATATTCTAGATGAAGAAATATCTCGCTTTTGTCACATATACAACATTTCGCTGTAAGAAAAAGAAAAAAAAATTACAAATAAGACTGATACGTTTCTTCTCAAAAAGGAACAACACAAATCAGCTTTCTACCAATAACACCAATTCTAAAAGCGTTTCTAACAGCATTTGTTTCGTCATAACAAAACTACCATAACATTAAGCAGTCTACCAAAAACTATCAAAATCCCTTTATCTCACAATGAACAATTTAAAACAAGTTTAAAAACACTTCATACTCTAATACCCATAAGTCTTCTCAAAATAACAAATCAAAATAACATTGACCTTATAAAACGTACAGATAACGACGAATACTTACGACATATTTCTAACAATGCTAATCTTTCAAACATAACTCTCTCTGGAGCAGGACTCAGTCTCCTTAGTAAAGGTCTCAACTTCTGCCCAAATTACAGATATGTTAATCTGCCCAAACTTCTTTCTGACTTACATGAATTCTCTATGAAACTAAGAGTCTGTGAATTTTTTTCATAGCAAACTCCATCCAACTAAAAATCGACCGAACTCTAAAGAAAAGTCTTTATGGACGTCTCAACCAAACAGAGAACCACATTTAGAGAGTTGTATTAAAGCTGTATAAAATAACATAATACAGATCTTAAAATCTTCCTAGCAAGGTCCTAATAGTATTAACCAAAGAAAAGGAAGTGCTTTAAATAATCTTAAAACGAACAATAATATCATAATAGAGCCAGCAGACAAGGGTGAAGATATTGTTATCTTTAACATAGAAGACTATATCGTGGAAGTTAACCAGCAACTAGAGGGCACTATTTTGTATAAAAATCTCTCATATGATCCTATAACTCAGTTTGTTAAGACCATAACTGATGAGCTTAAATAACTATCCTCAAACAAAAAACTTAGCAAAGAAACCTTTCAGTATTTGATACCCAGACAAACTTTTCCTGGTAGGTTTTAACTCTTACCTAAAATACACAAACCAAACAATCCTCGCCGACCAATGATGTCTAACAAAAACATGGCTACTGAAAAGCTGTTCGCTTTTTTTGACCATCACATAAAATGTATTCCCTGTACTCTTCCCTCTTACATGAAAGGTACTACTTACTTTCCTAATACAATAGAAAATATTAATACTGACGGACAGATACTACCCAATAATGTTCTTTACACGATTGATCTTTCTTTCTTTTACACCAATATTACACACGATGAAGAACTAGATACATTAGTCCGCAATAAATCTTTCTAACCCATGAGAAGCTGAAACAGTAACTGATCTTGCCAACCTGGTTTTAACTCTGAACAACATGAAATTAAATAACGATCTCTACATTCAAGTTAACGGCACTGCAATGACTACCAGTTATGCCATTTATAAGCCATATTGAAAAGCGCTTCTACAAATCAGCCCTGTAAAACCTCATACATGGAAACGTGACATAAATGACATATTTTTCATTTGGACAGCCAATCTTAAATTAACTAAAGAATTTATAACACATTAAAACTTCTTTCATAAAACAATAAAATTTACTTTTGATTAATGGCCTACCTAGATTAACTTTCTGAACGTCACAGTTTTTCTAAAAGACGAAATTTTACACACTGATTTGTACAAAAAAAAACAACAACCCTACAGACAAACCATAGTACCTTCGTTATAAAAGGTGTCACCCCTCTCACACTAAACGAAACATTTACTGCGATGAAGCTCATAGAATAAAGAAAATATGCTCAGATGAAACAGACCACAGAAAACACACCAAGGAGTTAAATAAAATCTTCTTATAAAGAGGATATAAAGATACCGAAACTTACAGCGAAAAAACATCCTAAATCAGAGAAATACTAAAGTTTCAAATAGAACTCCTCTTATTATTACCTATCAGTTTAAACTCAGAAACATTTTACGAATTCTAAAAAAAAAACATCTACAGCTCAACGATCGTCTTAAACAAATTTTTCCTGAATTTTCCCTCATCTCCTTCAGAACAAATCAGAACTCCAGACATAAAAGTGAATTATATCACACCTAAAAATGGTTGTTGTCCATGCAATAAAGCCCGTTGTCAAACCTGCAACTTCATAAAAATCACTGACTCATTTACTGACAAGTACCACTAAAGAAACTTTAAAATATCCAATGAAATCATTTGCGAAACAAAAAAAACATTATTTATGAAATCACCAATATGTAGGACATACACAAACAATTTTTAGAGAACGTTTCAACAGCCGTAAATCTTTTATCAGCACTGAAAAAGATCTCTCTGTTGCTCAAACTTTAACCAACCTGGTCATTCAATTAACAATGTTACTCTCATCGGCATTGAAACTGGTTTCAAAAGTAAATCAGATAGAGAAATAAAAATGCTTATTGAGTGGATAATCTAAACACTATTTAATCTTTCGGAATTATTATAGATCATCTTTGTCAGAATAATTATTATTATTGTTTGTCTATTTTGTCATGTAATATGAAAACTGGATTTCCTAAAATTTAAAAATTGTTTAAGATAATTTTTCGCATCTGTTTTTATAAATTGATTCGTTTAGCATATCTGTTTCTCCCAATCTCTAGGTGTCACCTTTATTTTACTTTAAACACTGGACTATAGTTTAAATATATATATTTAACCATTTCCAAAGTAAAATATCCCTAATACCTTTTCACCTACACGTCATAGGCTACATTGTATCAGAAAGGAGACGCACAGAGAGATATACTTTTACTGGAAAACTGGATGACTTTCACGATGGTACTAAACTCACTTTTTATATATCACTTATTCGATTACACAACCATTTCAGAAAAAGAAAGGCCCATTTTTTGAAAGTGTTCTGGATACTGGGTTTTTCTTCATTTCTAACGCTCTTCTGTGGAGTTCAAAGACTTCCCCAGTATACAGTGTACCGACCAAACTCCTTTATTGTTCCTGGTGACTCCTCTAACTAACCAAGAGTGGTCTGTATCCAAAACAAACTCTCATGGACACTCACCCTTGGTACCTGAGCACGTGCGCTGAGCTTGTTCTTGTTATCATGTGAGTTTCAAATATGGCACCTCTGGGTGCATTTAGCCCCTTATTTCACCATTATCAGGAAACTATGTCGTACAAAGAAGGACGTTTCCGGGTCGTCCCGAGTCTGCCTACCACGTTTGGCCTCGTTAGTTCCACCACTATGGGAGGAGTTTGCTGACAAATAAATTCATACATAACGTGACGATATGGGTATGTTATAATCAGGCAATAAATATACATATATATATTATGGTATGAACTCCTTCTCTAAGCTGTCTTACAAGACGAAATTGAATTTTAAATATATTCTTTAACAAACTTTATTCTGAAAAGATTTTAAGGAACTGGATAAAGGGTATATGATGAATCGTCAATTAACCATACTTTGTCTGCTTTATGTATTGTCGACGACGCGTTTAATGCAATCCAGAACTCATGAGGTCAACGGTGATACAAAAAAATCAGTAATGGACGTAACTTCACTTATATCAGTAATTTGTTACAACAGTATTTTAAAATTGCTGAGCATGATTATAATTAATTATAGTTGTCATAAGCCATCATTATTAGGCCTAACATATTTTGTAGCATTGCATTCTTTATCCAGTCAGAACATAAAACAAAGACTCAAATATAACTTTTTTATAGTCCTTGCAGTATGACAGAGCAGGGCATTAACTTTCCATTTCACCACATGATAGTGGTTCTTGTTAAAAATATGCTACTTTAACTATTGAAACGCTGAGTGAACTTTTATGTCCATAGAATAATTTACAACGCAATTTTTTGTGAGAATAAATTAAAATAAAGGTGTAATTGTTTCAGTACATTATATTTGGAGAGTTACTATACTAATTAGGCTTAGAAGTATTAACAAACCGAGTTAATGTATGCTGCATAAATGTATAAATAAAATCAAGTAATGGAGACTTAGAATTATTAAAAAAACGAGGTAGTGTGAGCTGCGTAAATGTACAAAAAGTCAAGTAATGGAGGTTCAAAAGTATCAACCAACTGAGGTAATGTATACTGCATAAATGTATAAAAAATCAAGACATGGAGACTTGGAAGTAAGAAAAAAATCAAGGTGATACAGTCTCGGATTTCGAATAGAACCAGGTAATTGTGGCTCATTAATATTAACAATCCGATGTAAAACATGCTGAACGAATGTATAAATAAAATAAAGTAATGGAGACTTAGAAGTATAAAAAAATGTGGTAATGTATGCTGTAAAATGTATAAATAAAATCAAGTAATGGAGACTTGTAAGTATTAATGAAACCAGGTAATGTATTCTGTATAAATTCATATATATATAATTAAGTAATGGAGAGTTGGAAGTGTTAACAAACCGAGGTAATGTATGCTGCATAAATGTATAAATAAAATCAAGTAATTAAGACATGGAAGTATTAACAAACCCAGGTAAGGTATGCTGGATAAATGTATAAACAAATCAAGTAATAAAGTCCTAGAAGTGTTAACGAACCGAGGAAGTGTATGCTGCATAAATGTATAAATAATATGAAGTAATGGAGACTTGAAAGTATTAGAAAACCGAGGTAATGTATGCTGCATAAATGTATGAATAAAATCAAGTAATGCAGACTTGGAAGTATTAACAAACCCAGGTAATTTTGCTGCATGAATGTGTAAATAAAATCAAGTAATGGAGACTTGGAAGTATTAAAAAACCGAGATATTGTATGCTGCATAAATGTATAAATTTAAATCAAGTAATGGAAATTTGCCAGTATTAACAAACCGAGGTAATGTATGATGCATAAATGTATAAATAAAATAAAGTAATGGAGACTTAGAAATATTAACAAATCAAGGAGATGTATGCTGCGTAAATGTTTAAAAAAACAAATAATGAAGGCTTAAATGTAGTAAGAAACCGAGGTAATGTATGCTGCATAAATGTGTAATAAAATTAAGTAATGGAGGTTTGGAATAAGGGAAAAAAAATCAAGATAATGCAGGCTCAAAGTACGATTAGAACCATGTAATGGTGGCTTAGAAGTATTAACAAACCGAGGTAATGTATGTTGCCTGAATGTATAAATAAAATCAAGTAATGGAGTCTTAAAAATATTAACAAACCAAGGTAATGTGTGCTGCATAAATTTATAAAAAAAAAATCAAGTAATTGAGACTTTGAAGTATTAACAAACAGAGGTAATCTATGCTGCATAAATGTATAAATAAAATCAAGTTTTTGAGGATTAAAAGTATTAACAAACAGAGGTAATGTATGCTGCATCAATGTATAAATAAAATCAAGTAATGGAGACTTGGCAGTATTAATAAACCGAGGTAATGTATGATGCATAAATGTGTAAATAATATCAAGTAAAGAAGACTTCGACGTATTAACAAACCGAAATAATGTATGATGCATAAATGTATAAATAAAATGAAATAATGGAGGTTTGGAAGTAGGAACAGAAATCAAGGTGATACATACTCGTAGTACGAATAGAACCTCATACTGGAGGCTTGGAAGTATTATCAAACCGATTATGTATGATGCATAAATGTATAAATAAACTCAAGTAATGGAGACTAGGAAGTATCAGAAAACTGATGTAATGTATGCCTCATGAATGTATAAATAAAATCAAGTATTGGAGGCTTAAAAGTATTGCCAAATTGAGGTAATGTATGCTGCATAAATTTATAAATGAAATCAAGTAATGGAGATTTGGAAGTATTAAGAAACAAGGGTAATGAATGCTCTATGAATGTATAAATAAAATCTAGAAATGGAAGCTTAGAAGTATTAACAAATTGAGGTAATGTATGCTGCACAAATGTATAAATAAAATCTAGTAATAAAGGTTTAGAAGTATTAACAAAGCGATGTAATGTATGCAGCATAAATGTATAAATACAATGAAGTAATAGAGAGTTGGAAGTATTAAGAAACGAGGGTAATGTATGCTGCATGAATATATAAATAAAGTCAAATAAAGCGGACATGAAAGCATTATGAATCCGAAATAATGTATGCGGCAAAAATGTATAAAAATATCAAGTAATGGAGGATTATAAGCATAAACAAACCGAGGTAATATACGCTGGATTAATGTATAAATAAAATTAAGTGATGGAGACTTGGAAATAATAACAAACCGAAGTAATGTATGCTGAATGATAGTGTAAATAAAATCAAGTAATGAAGATTAGGAATTATTAACAAACAGTTGTATTGTGTGCTGCATGAATGTATAAATAAAATCAAGTAATGGAGAAATGGAAGTATCAAGAAACCGAGGGATTGTATGCTGCATAAATGTATAAATAAAATTAAGTGATGAGAGTTGGAAGTATTAACAAACTGAGGTAATGTATGCTGCATAAATGCACAGAAAATGAAGTAAGGCAGTCTTAGAAGTATTAACAAACTGAGGTAATGTATGTTGCATAAATGTATAAATAAAATAAAATAATGGAGACTTGTAAGTATTAACAAACCGAGGTAATATATGCTGCGCTAAATTTATAAATGAAATCAAGTAATGGAGATTTGGAAGTATTAAGAAACAAGGGTAATGTATGCTCTATGAATGTATAAATAAAATCTAGAAATGGAGGCTTAGAAGTATTAACAAATCGAAGTAATGTATGCTGTATAAATGTATAAATTTAAATCAAGTAATAAAGATTTGCCAGCATTAGAAACCGAGGAAAAGTATGTTGCATAAATGTATAAAAAAAATCAAGTAATGGAGACTTGTGGGTATTTACAATCCGAGGTAATATATGCTGCATAAATGTATAAATAAAATCTAGTAATAAAGGTTTAGAAGTATTAACAAAGCGTTGTAATGTATGCTGCATGAATGTATAAATACAATGAAGTAATGGAGACTTGGAACTATTAACAAACAGAGAGAATGTATGCTCCAGAAATGTATAAAGAAAATCACATAATGGAGACTTGGAAGTATTAACAAACCGATGTAAATTACGCTGCATAAATGTACAAATAAAATCAGTAATAGAGACTTGGAAGTATTAAAAAACCAGTGTAATGTATGCTGCATGAATATATAAGTAAAATCAAGTAAAGGGGACATGGAAGCATAATGAATCCGAGGTAATGTATGCGGCATAAATGTATAAAAAATCAATTAATGGAGAATTAGAAGTATAAACAAACCGAGGTAATATACGCTGGATTAATGTATAAATAAAATAAAGTAATGGAGGCTTGGAAGTATTAACAAAAAGTGGTAATGTATGCTGCATAAATGTATCAATAAAACCAAATAATGGAGACTTGGAAGTATAAAGAAACGAGGGTAATGTATGCTGCATTAATGTATAAATAAAATCTAGTAATGGAAACTTGGAAGTATTAACAAACCGAGGGAATGTATGCTGAATAAATGTAAAAAAAAATGAAGTAATGGAGACTAGGAAGTATTAACAAACCGAGGTAATGTATGCTCCATAAATGTATAGGTTAAGGAATAATTCGTGAGCGTTTTTAAATAATTTCATTCAAGCATTACATGGAAGACTATACAATACTTCAATGCATGAACACATTACACCCAAAACATTTATTATGATACTTTACTTCATGTAATACCTAGGTATATAGTATGCATTGTTTTAAACGAAATTGCAAGAAATTAAATGCGAAAAGCAGATGGTGTCGAAAATGCTCGATTTTGTCCACTTGACAGTCCATCTAATGAGCTGAAAATGAAAGCAAAAATTAAAAACATATGAAAATCAAACACACCATCTATTAGAGCAAAAAATTATCTACCAAATGACATGAAATATTTTGCGAAAGCGTTTCATTTATGAATATATTTGTTTAACTTGAAAAAACGCTCACGAATTATTCCTCAACCCAATATAAATTAAATCACGTAATGGACACTTGATAGTATTAACAAACTGAGGTAATGTATGCTGCATAAACGTATAAATAAAATGAAGTAATGGAGTCTTGGAAGTATGAACAAACCGACGTAATGTATGCTGCATAAATGCATAAATAAAATCAAATAATTGAGGTTTGGAAGTAGGAACAGAAATCTAGGTGCTACAGGCTCATAGTACGAATAGCACAAGGTAATGGAGGCTTAGTAGTATTTACAAAAAGATGTAATGTATGCTGCCTAAATGTATAAATAAAATCAAGCCATGGAGTCTTAAAAATATTAAAAAAACCGAGGTAATGTATGCTGCATAAATGTATAAATAAAATCAAGTAATGGAGGCTTGGAAGTACAGACAAACCGAGTTAATGTATGCTGAATAAATGTGTAAATAAAATCAAGTAAAGGAGACTTGCAAGTATTAACAAACCGAGGTAATGTATGCTCCATAAATGTTTGAATAAAACAAAGTAATGGAGACTTTGTACTATTTACAAAAAGAGGTAATGTGTGCTGCATGAATGTATAAATAAAATCAAGTAATGGAGACATGGAAGTATAAACAAACCGAGTTAATGTATGGAGCATAAATGTATAAATAAAATGAAGTAATGGAAACTTGGAAGTATTAATAAACCGAGGTAATATATGCTGCATAAATGTATAAATAGAATCAAGTATTCGAGACTAGGAGGTATTAACAAACCGAAGTAATGTATGTTGCATAAATGTATAAATAAAATGGAGTAATGGAGTCATAGAAGTATTAACAAACCGAGGTAATGTATGCTGTATAAATGTGAAAATAAAGTCAAGTAATAGAGACTTGGAAGTATTAACAAATCGAAAAAATGTATGCTGGAGGAATGCATAAATAAAATTAAACAATGGAGACTTGGATGTACTAACAAATCGATGTAATGTATGCTACATAAATGTATAAATAAAATCGAGTAATGGACGCGTAAAAGTATTATTAAGCCGAGGTAATGTAAGCTTCATAAATGTATAAATAAAATCAAGTAATGGAGACTTGGAAGTATTAACAAACCGGGGTAATGTATGCCACATAAATTTATAAATAAAATGAAATTATGCAGATTTGGAAGTAGGAACAGAAATCAAGGTGATACATGCTTTAAGTACTAATAGATCCTGGTAATGGAGCTTGCATTTATTATCAAACCGAGGTAATGTATGCTGCATAAGTGATTACATAAAATCAAGTAATGGAGACATGGAAGCATTAAGAAACCGAGGTTATGGATGCTGCATAAATGTATAAATAAAATCAAGTAATAAAGACTTAGAAGTATTAACAAATCGAGGTAATGTGTGCTGCGTTAATGTATAAATAAAATCAAGCAATGGAGACTTGGAAGTATTAAAAAAGCGAGGTAATGTGTGCTGCATAAATACATAAAAAATGAAGTAAAGGAGAGTAGGAAGTTTTAACAAACCGAGGTAATGTATGCTGCAAGAAAGTATAAATAGAATGAAGTAATGGAGACTTTGAAGTATTAACAAATCGAGGTAATGTATGCTCCATAAATGTATAAATTAAATCAAGTAATAGAGACTTGGAAGTATTAACAAACCGGGGTAATGTATGCCACATAAATTTATAAATAAAATGAAATTATGCAGATTTGGAAGTAGGAACAGAAATCAAGATGATACATGCTTTAAGTACTAATAGATCCTGGTAATGGAGCTTGCATTTATTATCAAACCGAGGTAATGTATGCTGCATAAGTGATTACATAAAATCAAGTAATGGAGACATGGAAGCATTAAGAAACCGAGGTTATGGATGCTGCATAAATGTATAAATAAAATCAAGTAATAAAGACTTAGAAGTATTAACAAATCGAGGTAATGTGTGCTGCGTTAATGTATAAATAAAATCAAGCAATGGAGACTTGGAAGTATTAAAAAAGCGAGGTAATGTGTGCTGCATAAATACATAAAAAATGAAGTAAAGGAGAGTAGGAAGTTTTAACAAACCGAGGTAATGTATGCTGCAAGAAAGTATAAATAGAATGAAGTAATGGAGACTTTGAAGTATTAACAAATCGAGGTAATGTATGCTCCATAAATGTATAAATTAAATCAAGTAATGGAGACTTGGAAGTATTAACAAACCGGGGTAATGTATGCCACATAAATTTATAAATAAAATGAAATTATGCAGATTTGGAAGTAGGAACAGAAATCAAGATGATACATGCTTTAAGTACTAATAGATCCTGGTAATGGAGCTTGCATTTATTATCAAACCGAGGTAATGTATGCTGCATAAGTGATTACATAAAATCAAGTAATGGAGACATGGAAGCATTAAGAAACCGAGGTTATGGATGCTGCATAAATGTATAAATAAAATCAAGTAATAAAGACTTAGAAGTATTAACAAATCGAGGTAATGTGTGCTGCGTTAATGTATAAATAAAATCAAGCAATGGAGACTTGGAAGTATTAAAAAAGCGAGGTAATGTGTGCTGCATAAATACATAAAAAATGAAGTAAAGGAGAGTAGGAAGTTTTAACAAACCGAGGTAATGTATGCTGCAAGAAAGTATAAATAGAATGAAGTAATGGAGACTTTGAAGTATTAACAAATCGAGGTAATGTATGCTCCATAAATGTATAAATTAAATCAAGTAATGGAGACTTGGTAGTGTTAACAAACTGAAAAAATGTATGCTGCATAAATGCATAAATAAAATCAAATGGTAATGGAGGCTTGCATGTATTATCAAACCGTGGTAATGTATGCTGCATAAGTGTTTCAATAAAATCAATAATGGAGACATGGAAGTGTTAACAAGCCGAGCTAATGTATGCTGAATAAATGTATAAATAAAATGAAGTAATGGAGACTTGGTAGCATTAACAAACCGACGTAATGTATGCTGCATAAATGTATAAAAAAATCAAATAATGGAGGTTTGGAAGTAGGATCAGAAATCTAGGTGATACAGGCTAGTAGTTCGTATAGAACCAGGTAATGGAGGCTTAGAAGTATTTACAAATCGAGGTAATGGATGCTGCATAAATGTATAAATAAAATTAAGTAATGGAGACTTGGAAGTATTAACAAACCGTGGTAATGTATGCTGCATAAATGTTTAAATAAAATGAAGTAATGGAAGCTTAGAGGTATTAACAATCCAAGATAATGTATGCTGCATGAATGTGTTAATAAAATGAAGTAATGGAGACTTGGACGTGTTAACAAAGCGAGGTAATGCATGCTGTATTAATGTATGAGTAATATTAAATAATGGAGGTTTGGTAGTAGGAACAGAAATCAAGGTGATATAGGCTCGAAGTACGAACAGAATCAGGTAATGATAGCTTGGAAGTACGATAAAAAGGAAAGCAGGTTCTCTTACCTGTAGGTTTGAAAATATGAATAGATCCAAATAATGGAGGCTTAAAATATGCGTAAGGCTAGGTACTAGATGCTTAGAGTTATGAACAAAATAAAGTAATATAAGTTCGGAAGTATGAACAAAAGCGCGTCAACTATTCAACTTCGTTTACTGGTTAAAGTACTGGCTTGGAAGTGATAAACGTCTCTTTAATTTTAGTTTACACGTTGCTCAAACCTGATATAATTTATTTGTTAGACACGGTGTGAGATTGTGCCAAATATTTAATTCCTGGTTCTGTGGTGGTGAATGAAGAAGAATTAATAGGGAATGTTGATAAGAAATTGCACAATCATCATTACACAAAAATAATATCGAGAACGTGACTATTACAAGAAAGAATATTCTTGTTTAAATTATATGTTCTATCATCTGGAATGAATCAGCAGAAAAGTAAGATATTAAGATGGAAAAGTGGAATAAGTAGAAGCCTGAACACGTAAAATATAGAGTCTATCCAGTTTATGTTCCGGTATCTCGTTTTAAAAGATCACCCAAGCATAAGTTTTGCAGTCCGATAATCTTATATCTTAATCAGAAGAAAGTAGAATGCAAAATCATTAGATTGCAACACTACTGTTCATCATTTATATGGTGGTTGTGGAAAAATATTGTACACTGTCCAAAATATTATCATTTGTCGCATATGTCTAAAATAAGATATTCTTTTCTAATTAAGTTAAAAAGTATAGGTTTTATTACAAAATAGTTTGCAACGATTGAAAGACTTTACTTGGTCTTCTTGGTTCCTTCAGTTAAATCAAATCACCACATGTGTATAACACACGAGACTCTTTGGTTAAAGAGTCTGGTGGGTTCTGTTGTTTGGAGTGCCGGGTTGCAGATCAAGGAGTACAGTGCTTGAGACATAATGCATGTCAACATAGCTTTGGGCATGTTATAACAATAAGAGTCAATCTTGTTATTCAGTTTAAAGGAACATGACAAACTAGTCAGTTAAAAATTCCAAACCCAGTTCTACTTGGTTAAATCTGGTTAGTAGATAGATAAGACTTTGAAATCAGATTTTCTTATCACTATCAGTAGTTACCAGTAGACTTTAGATTTCTGATAAAAGTCACGTTCTTTGTGAATCGTATCACAAAATTTAAGCCAATTGGTCTCTGATGTGTTGCCAACTTTTGGCATTTAAACCGTAACGTTTAAAATATTTATAGTTCTTTTAGATAAATCAGAAATGATCATCTTCGGATTGGACAACTTGGAATTTTTCAGTTTCTTCAGTTAAACAAGAATACCACTTGTAGAGGGACATTTCAAAACCAGGTTATTGATTTATAAACACCTCATTGCACAGTAGTAACCTTAAAGATAAACTCTTTTACATTTCTTTTGAGCGTAGGGTAAGATAAAACATTTACGTTAACCACTTAAGAGCGATTTGAATTAATGGAGTTCTGGTAAACGCCAATTTCACTTCACGTTAGAAACACATTTGGCATTATGGTTAAATGTGTTACAGTATAGTTCAGTACATAATCAGGCCCGGCATGGCCACGTGGGTTAAGACGTTCTACTCGTAACCTGAGGATTGCGGGTTTGAATCTCCATCGCACTAAACATGCTCGATCTTTCAGTCGTGGGGGCATAATAATGTGATGGTCAATTACACTATTCATTGGTAAAAGAGTATCCCAAGAGTTGGCGGTGGGTGGTGATGACTAGCTGCCTTCCCTCTCGTTTTACACTGCTAAATTAGGGACGGCTAGCTCGTGTAGCTTTGCGCGAAATTCAAAAATAAACAAACAGTAAATAATCTTCATTTGTGTACGATTACATTAGAAGTTATTTTCAAAGCAGCATGTTATTTAACATCAGGCACAAAAAGTGTTTCAACAATACCATCTATTAATAATATGACAAAAAATTCTAGAAAGTTCGATTTTTTTTGTATAATCAGTTATTTACAAGTATAGTTAATGAGGATTTATGTATTGAATAATACTGACAATATCGTTGCTAGATGAAAACAAAGTTGAATAAGATAACTGCATAAATTCTGAGCTTGTTAAAATAAAATTGGTATGTTTAAAGAATGATAAGGCTCGTGGGCGGATGACATTTCCCAGCGGATTTTAAAGGATGGATATGTGAACCACTTGCCACAACGTTTTGTTTTTCAGTGGACATATATTAACAGATTGGAAATTAGTTAATGCCATTCCTATATTCAAACGAGGTAATAGAAGTTGTTCCACTAAATATAGACCTATTAGTCTTACATCAGTTGTAAGAAAGTTTTTTGAAAGTGTTAAAAGATACTACGCAAAGTCATTTAACAAAGCTTAGAATTTTATCAGACAGTCAACATGGTTTCACTAAGGGAAAGTCCTGCCTTACAAATCTTTTGATATTCTTGTAAAAGGTTACTGCTTATGTAGATGAAGGTAAGAGTGTAGATTTGATGTGTCTGAATTTTTAAAAAGCATTCGGCAAAGTTCCATATAAAAGGCTTGTAAAAAAACTTACCTCTGTAGGTGTTGGTGATAAGCTAATTAATTGGATGGAATGAACCAGTGGGTTGTTATATGGGAAGTTTAATCAAATCGGATTAGTGTTGCAAATGGTGTACCTTAGAGATCAGTTCTAGGACCTTTGCTCTTTTTGATTTACATCTATGACATAGATCAAGAAATAATCATTAAATTACTTAAATTTGCTGTTGATATTAAGATATTGAGTGTTGCTGGCTGTGAAGAGGATACTGCTAATTTAGAAAATTATTTATATCATTTAGTGAGTTGGGCAAATAAATGGCAGATGAGTTTTAATCATGGTAAATTCAATATAATGCATGTAGGTTATCACAATTTGAATTATAAGTATAATTTGGATGAGAATAACCTTAACAGTCTCATGAAAGAAAAGGATCTTGGTGAAAAAGCTTATCAGTTTCTTAAGCAATTTAAACAGTGTTATGTTGCTAGTTGTAGGGCAAATAGGATTTCAGGATTTACCTACAGATATATTGAATACAAGTCTAAGGAAATTATAATTTCATTGAATAGGTTACTAGTTAGGCCACATTTGGAGTATTGTGTTCAGCCTTGGTCTTCTTACTTAGTGAAAGACATTCAATTGTTAGAAATAGTTCAAAGGAGGTTTACTAAAATTATATCTGAGATGGAGATTCTGCCATATAAGCAGAGATTCATATTTTTAAAATTGTTTTCACTTGTAGAAAAAAGATTTTGAGGAGATTTGATTGTAGGTGTTCAATGTTATAAAAGGAACAGATAACGTTGATGAATCAACAACGAGAATTATAGAACTAGAGGATACAAATATAGATGTAGGCAAGGTAGAAACCGTCTTTAACTGAGACAATTTTAGTTTTTAGATAGGGTGGTTGGCCTGTGGAGTGAGTTGCCTTCGGATGTTTTGGAGGCAGTAAACTTGATTGAATTTAAAAGAAAGCTCAATTTACGCATCGGTCGGTCCTTTTATGTATTGTAAATAGTTGTGGTTTGACTTAGAAGATGGGACAACCGAGATGGACCAATAGGCCCTTTGGTATCTCTGAACATTATACTATGGTAAAAATAGATAAATTATATGATCGTGACGCACTTTAGAAATTACTTTAACTTCTAAATGAAAAATAATATAATGTTATTTAAACCAAGAGCAGTTTACAATTGTGACAAGAATAACATTAAATATATGATTATATCTGTATTGTAACATACTCATATATTTCTATAAATATACTAGTATTGTCTGTCGTATATCCATGTAACTTCTTCGCGGGGTGTAGATGTATCCTCACCAAAACTGATACCGAGATTCACGGGATTTATGGGGGAGATACATACCAACTTGCAGTTTCACATCTTGAGTTTTGTAGTTTTTATGGGCGTTTTTGCGATTTTTTAAAACAATTACAAATAAAAGAAGTGACTTTACGTGTTCTAAGAAAACCTTTCATCAATTATGAATCTACATAACTTTCTTGCACAGGAGGGTACTCCAGCTGGTATATATGTTATTTTTCCTCAGAGAACAGTAACGAAGTAACGAGTCTTCTCATTGGTACCATTCCGCTGTGGACTAGTGAGATTTTTACGGGCTTGCAACGCTAAAATTGAGGTTTCGATTCCCCCTAGTCGATATAGTCCAGACAACTTTTTGTGTAGATTTGTACTGAAACAAGTCAAGTCGCGTAATTCACTTTCGTGCAATGCATATAACATCATTTAAAAATATTTTTATAGTATTCTGTTTGAACTCTCAAATAACTTCTTAAACTTGTTATGTTGTATTAAAAATAAAAAAATCACATATATGGACGAAAACAAAAAGGTTGAAACCTCTATTTATAAAGTGATAAACTATTTAAAATAATATGCAATATGTTAAGTGACTTTCAATAGAGAACTGTATTTGTTTGTGGAATCAGGTTTATATTATTAACTATATTTAAGAATGAATAAACAAATCTTTGTTTATTCATTCTTAAAAAAAACACACCTTTGTTTATTGTTAAAAGTAAACTATTCATATTGTAGAGAAGAGACCCATCTGAGAGCGAAAAATGTAATTGTTTCTTTCTAAGTCCAAAGCTCTCAATGAAATACGTGTAATATGTCAATAGGAGAGGCACAGCCTTAAATTTTTTATCGCAGGGTTTATTGATTCTAAACATGACTTAGACATTTCTGGATACATCCTTGAGACGAACTACATCAAGAGGGTATATAAAAGCACCGAGAGCTATAGTGTAGCTTAAATGTTTAAGTGTATATGCGATTAGATTAAAAGTTATGCTCGGAATCTATGTATTAATTAGATATTAACGGACATATTAACTATGAAAGTTGAACTACATTACGCTTGAAATGAGTGAAAATGGAAAATAACTCGTACAAGATAGATAGAGAGGTTGTCACAGAAGAGATTATAAAACACAAAGTTACTAGACAGTTCGATGTATAGTTAGGTACCGTTGTCACAGAAGAGATTATAAAACATAAAGCTACTAGACAGTTCGATGTATAGTTAGGTACCGTTGTCACAGAACATCAAAGCAAGTGATCGTTTTAAATGGAATTAATAATAAAACAAACCAATATATTTATTAATAATTTAAAGTAAGACGTCGCAATTAATTTAAATCACTCGCAGTTTGGTTGAGTCCATAGATTTAGTCTTTTTTTACTCAGTCATGAAAAAAACGGATGGATATATTGTTACATGATTATGTCAACACTACAAAACATTAAGAAAATAACACACATTGTTAACGTTCGTAACAATGTATAAATTAAAGGTGCTTAGAAAAAACACACCAACTTTACTGTAATATAACCGGACATTCAAATGTTGTAAAAATTAATTGATTATTATTAAAAAGTTTAATAATACTTCTTTCTTTCATTATCTGTACAGCAAAAAATATAATCCCAAAGTTAAGATACTCTAACGTAAAATAAATAGCTAACTACACAAAATTAACTGTCTATTCTGCGACGTCTGCCCTAATAAGACATAAGCTGACTATTGTTATTAGGTTTTCAAAGAAGTTGATGTCACTAGTTTATACCAAGTAGTTTATTAATAAGAACAGGAAATGATTCAGTTTGATCTTACATTAAAAACAATTATCATCTTTAATAAATCTTATTCATTTAAGAGTTTTCAGTAAATTTCAGTATTTATTTTGTCTGCTGTTTTTCTGTAGGACAGCGATAAGACTGTGGACTCACGACTCAAAATAGGGGTTAGATTCCCGAGCTGGATACAGCAGATATCTTAACTAGCAAAATTATTTTTGTTTGATAACACTATGTAACAAAAAGTTTACTTTTGCTTGTTCCTAGGCAGAAAGTGTTATTTCCCAATTGCTTATGCCTAAAGTAAATGGAAAAGACCTATTTTTTCTCTTCAAACTTTGCTTTTGTGACCTTGGTAATGAAAATTTCAAATTTACCCATTTTCCAGAACATTTCAGGTAGATTCAGTGCTGAATAGCTGACAGAGAATTTTCTCGAACTTACATGAATTTATGAAGACCTTTCTAGAATGTTGTAGAAGCCTCAAAGCTGTGCTGCTCCATAACGAGAATAAGTATCCGTCTCTTCCCCTGGCTCATTCGGTGCACCTCAAAGAGGAATACAACAGAGTCAAGACCTTGTTAGAAGCCTTGAAGTATGATGAGTATGGCTGGGAGGTTATCGGAGATTTCAAAATGGTGGCATTCCTGATGGGTCTCCAAGGAGGCTTTACCAAGTTTCCCTGTTATCTTTCCCTTTAGAACAGCAGGGACACATAAGCGCACTACAACAGGAATCGCTGGCCACAACGGACCGAGTTCTCTGTGGGGAGGCACAATGTCAAGTTGAGCCACTAGTGGACCTCCAAAAGGTGTTGTTCCTATCATTGCACTTAAAATTGGGTCTTATGAAACAATTTGTCACAGCTCTTGATAAGAAGTCTGTAACCTTCAAGTACCTTCAAGACTTCTTCCTTAAGCTGTCTGATGCAAAGGTCAAAGCTGGTGTCTTCATTGGACCACAAATAAAGAAAATCCTGGAGTGCACAGAATTCCCCAAGGAGCTCAGTAGGAAGGGAAAAAAAGCTTGGGGAAGCTTTGTCGCAGTGGTTTGGGGATTCTTGGGTAATCATAAGGCCGAAAATTATGTGGCTCTGGTGAAGAACTACGGTATAATAGGCTGCAGGATGTCCCTGAAAGTCCATATACTTGACGCTAATCTTGAGAAATTCAAGAACATTGGAGAATACTCAGAGGAGCAAGGCGAGCGCTTCCATCAAGATATACTGGACTTTGAACGCCGCTACCAAGAAGCGTATAACGAAAACATGATGGGAGACTATATTTGGGGGCTGATACATGAAAGTGATTTACATTACAGTCGCAAATCTCTAAAAACTACTCACTTCTAAACATTTTAGTATAACTTTAGTATAAATACATGTAAATATTGATTCATATGTTGTTTTATTCAGACCTTATGTAAATGAAAATGTGCAAATTTGCCCTGTTTACATAGAAAATAGGTTAATTTCTAAATTTACATTATCCATGTCACAAAAGCAAAGTTTGAAGGGAATAATGGCCATTTTCTGTACTTTTACAACATAAGCAATTAAGAAACAACACATATTATCCAGGAACAAAATTTGTGTTACATAGTGTAATTATAACTGTACCTCTACGTTATAACGTGGCCCGGCATGGCCAAGCGTGTTAAGGCGTGCGACTCGTAATTCGAGGGTCGCGGGTTTGCATCCCCGTCGCGCTAAACATGCTCGCCCTTTCAGCCGTGGGGGCGTTATAATGTTACGGTAAATCCCACTATTCGTTGGTAAAAGAATCCCTCTAGTCTTACACTGCTAAATTAGGGGCGGCCAGCACAGATAGCCCACGAGTAGCTTTGTGCGAAATTCAAAAAACAAAGAAACGTTATAAGTTAGAATATTTTGCTTTAAAAACCTTCAAAATACTATTTTTAAGTTTTCGTAGCTTGAATATACACAATACAGAAAGAACTATACCTAGGCGAATAGCATTACGATCTCACGTATTTTAAAGTTGGTCAACGCAATTTACCGCCACAGCGCACGTGGAATTTTTATTAATTTTTTTAAACGCACGCACAAAAACCTGAATATTCTAATCGACACTTCTACAGTTTAACTTCTAATTAATAGTTACGAACTGCTGTGAAACCTGTTTGTATTAGTTGGGATAAAAGTGGATGGTGATCATAACATTTATTGTTTGTTAGATATAACCCGAAACTGTAGCGTTATTAGCTCTCAGGTTTACAAGTGAGCTACCAAAGAACTTAGAGTATAAAAAAGGTTATAGAAATTGGAATGTATTTTGACGCCTTGAATAGATTTTTTGGAAACTACTATAACACTGAAAATGATGTTGTCCTCTTTGATCTCAGTAGCAACTCTTGAGGTTGGATGAGCTTCAATAATTGAACTTACATGATAAACGAAATAATGTCAACATCACTTAAAACATTAACCCGAGTGCCCAAGTAATAAATAGTTTTTCCTGTATAAAACAAATGAATATTTTTATCTGCTCTAGTTTCAGACGCGTACTGTTATTCTGACTATGAATATCACTATAACTTTTATGTTATTCTGACCTTGAATATTACTATAACTTTTATGTTATTCTGACCATGAATATTACTATAACTTTTATGTTATTCTGACCATGAATATTATTATAACTTTCATGTTATTCTGACCATGAATATTACTTTAAATTCCAAGATATGTTGACAACGAACACTGATATACATTTTAGGCTGTTATTATTTTGAATGTTATTATTCTGACTACGTATATCACTATACATTCCACATTGTTCTGATTATAAATATTACTAAAACTTTCATGTTATTCTGATTATGACTATTAATTTTACTGGCGTGATATTCTGACAATGAATGTAAAATTCATTCCATGTTATTATGATTAAGAATAATACTATAACTTCCAATTTTTTTTATGAATATGAGTTTTATGATGACTTCCATACTACTATGACAATTCAGCCACCTACTTCCTCTAAGTTATTCATTTTGGCAAAGAATACACATTGCAGGTGGTTATAAACAAGATGTTAATATTTGTTATGAACGATAATATTTTTAAATGTTTTACAACTTAAAACAACGATCTAGTGCAGGAATTGTAGTATTTAGAGTCCAAAACTTAAAATAGAAATATTAACCTAATATTCCACGTTTGAAAGATAATTCAGAAACGAGGCTCATGGGATTAGATAGCAGTAACACATTCACCAGTTTCTTTCAGTAAGGGTTAGCCTGATGGTATCTGAATATAGAATCTTAACACTTAACATCATTTAGACTTCTTTTTTAGAGTAGTTTATACATCTTGTGACAATTACAAAATTTTTTTTCGTTAGGAATCTCTAATCAATACTAAATACTTTAAATATTAATAAATGTTAAAAATAACATTACATGTTAATTTTTTTATCTGGCAATGAACATTTAACTTTTATTTGGAAAGTGGTGAAAATTATATAGAAAAAATGAAAGTAACTCGAATAAAAATAATAAGAAGCAATATTTAAGTGGACTGTTTCTGTTGATGATAGTTATATTTTTAACAAATGAAATCGTTGGGCACTTAACTAAATTGCAGTCAACGAGTTATTTCCAGAAAAGCTTTGTTAAGGTCAATATTCTTTCCACATTAGAAAGGACTGTAGGTACTTGAAACCTATTACTCCCTGGTTGTCCGCAAGACTTGCAGAAAGATACTGTTTGCTTTTATAATGAAGGATTTAAGCAATGTTTAGTTTTTTAGATGTATCTACAGAATACAGCTGTTCTACAGAGTTTTTGAACTTATTTTTAACCTAAAAATAAAGAACAGAAACTAATTTATTTCCAGGTATATATAAACTTGTTTAATTGAATGCATATTTACATTAATATAAATGTTTATCTAACTTTATTACCATACTGTGTTAAGAAATATGTTTTTGGATGAAATCTTGGAACTTAGGTAATTATAGTTTAAGTGTTATTATCTTTTGTTAACTTTCTCATTACCTGTAAAATAGTTTTTAGTCGTTGCTGAGTGATATGTATTTTGTTTGTTTTCTAGCTAGCAGTATATTTCTCATGCTAACTTTGTTTTGCAAGTCGTTGCTAAGTGATATGTATATCACATGATATATGTGTATTTGTGTTCCAGCTGGAAGTATATATTTCATTTTAGTTTCCAAGCCGTTGTTAACGTATATGTATACTTATATATATTTGTTTTCTATCTAAGAGTATATATATATATATATATATCTGATGTTAGTTTTCATGTCGTTATTAAAGGATATATATATTTGTACTCTAGCTTGTTTCTTGTTAGTTTTTAAACCGTTGTTAGATGGTCACGTGATAGAAGGGTAGTTAAAGAACCATAAGTTACAGCTTCCATCAGAAGCAAATTCTGAAAGGCAACTGATAAAGATCCGTCTACGTATGTATGTCATTAATTTTTAACTGATAGCCTAGAGGAAAGGCAGCTTGGAAACAACTCTTAAAGACAACTTTTGTCTGGTAGGATAATGGTTTTTGACCGTCAAACTTATAGCTCATACATGTTCCCAAAGGTCAAAGGGCGGTTTTTTTGCGGCAACTAGCCTCGAACCAAGTGCCGTCGGATACATATTAGGATCACACTAGTCACTAGTCAGCAAGCTACGTCCAACTGCCTCATAGCGACAATGAAAAATTTATATTCAGATTGCAGATGTGTCCCTAGTAGCACTGGTTCAGCTCGCCTAGTAATAATAATAATGAACTTTAACATTAAGACTTACGTGACTAAGTGTTATATGAAAAAAAAATGAATAAAGAAGAGTTTACTTGTATAAGATTAATGGCTTACATCTTTGGCAGGTTTAGTAAAGCGTTTTATAGCATCCAACAGTCACAGGCTGCTCTTAATTAATGACTTAATTATTATCTCCATATCAACTGGTAAATGAAGAGTTAATTTTATCTTAATTTATCTGAAACATACATCGAAGTATGTGAAGCCTGAAGTTATTTTAAAATACCAAACATACTCTGAGCACGTTTTGTTATCACACATGCATGTACCCTATGAACTTGGAACCTTGAAAACATAAAAAGAAATTACAGAAAGGTCATTCTTTAAACATAGGGGATACATAAGTTTTAAATTTTCCCGTTTGTTTTACGAGTTCGTAAACCAACACAGTTATGCAATATTTAATTTTTAACACGAAAGTGTTAAATTTCCGAGTCATGTTTTATTCAGTTTTTTATAACGTAGTACCGAGTATGTAAAGTATAATGCAAATATTTTTATATTTAACATTTAAATGGTGTTAGGCAAAACATGTTAGGATATATCTTACAGTTGTTTTATAAAAGGCAGAATTTATTTGCAACAAATGTCAAAGTTATCACAAGTATTTTATTTGGTGGGGGGAAAAGAAATCGTAATTGGTTGTCAAATATTTTTGGATACGTAATACGGAAATTTACTTGATGCGATTGTTGCTTGGTCTTTAATGTCCGTCCATCTTGAGAGCTAAGACGATAACACTCGTTTTGCTCTTCACAGTGGGGCGTCATTATTAACAGAGTAACTTCAAACCATGATCAGAAATAGTTCAACATTCAGTTAAAATAAAAACATAATCTTGGATCTTAAGATATTATATTATTCCGCAATTTCATAGCAACGCTCCCTAAAGTTTTTGCATCCCTAATGCCTCTATAAATCACACCGTGTATACTCGCCCTTTCAGCCATGGGGTCGTTATAAAGATACGGTCAATTACACTATTCGTTGACAAAAGATTATCCCAACAGTTAGCAGTGTGTGATGTTGACTTCTCTCTAATTTTATACTGCTAAATTAGGGATGACAAGCGTAGATAACATTCGTGCAATTCTAAACTGAACCTCTATAAATACAGATGTTGATATTCCTTTTACTGAGCAGTACGTTAGAACTATAATGTTTATAATTAACGCATTTTCAATAGAGCAAGGAAGAAAAGCAATAATTTGTATCAAGGCAGTGAGCGAGGCAGAAAAACAGAATTTTAATCATTGTTTGCTTGATACCTTCATTCAAAAATCTTGGGAGAGAGAATATTATGATTCAATAATAAAACATAGGCACGCACATGAAAAAACAAAACGGATTTAGTATATGTGATAATAGTACGGAATAACGAAGTTGCAAGCTCTAACTTACCACGAATCTAAACGATGGAGACTGTTAATGTTGCCAGTTCTGTTCTGTAATTAAACTCATTTAGTCTCATGTTTCACTACTGTATGCAACGCTAAACAAGATCATATTTTCGTGTTAAACGCATACAGAATACTAAACTGTACTTTATTTCATTTCTTGGTTTGATTTTTAAATTGCCAAGTTTAAGTCTCTGATGGTTCATTAGATTAAAATTATCAGGGCCTTAAATAATAAACGCTACTCACAGTTTAACTGCCATACTTTGTCATGTCCTTAAATATCATAACTTCGTTTGATAGAACAACAACGAAAAAGAAAATAAATTACGTTAGCGAAGACCAATTTAAGTAGCGTTATGTTGTTTCTTGTTTTATTTTATTGGCACTAATTATGTCTATCATACGGAATATAAATACTGTTAAAGAGTGCGGACATAAACTTTTGTTTAATTAATGGGGAAAAATAATCAACATTTCTGGTGTAACTTTTCCATTCTTTACTCCTTAAATTACGAACCGCATGTTAAAATTCTGATCTCTGCTGAGATGGAGATATAGTTTCGATAAAAATAAGTTTTGTTCCTGATTGTGATATAAGTGTGTTTAATTACACGACACCAGTAAAATTCTGTTAAGTGTAAAACGTTGTGATTAGAGAGAGGATAAAAAGCGTTTTGCGGTGCGTCAGTAGCAAAGAAATGAAACAGTTTATAAAAAACAACAATTTTACGTTTTTATTGCTAACAATTTTATTGCTAGACAAGGAAAACAGCCTTGTTTGTCTATGTACGGAAATCTTCGGGGCGTCCATATTAACCATTTATAAAAAGGCAATCTCTACTTATTTGTTTTGTTTCTGAAATAAAGAAACAGTAAACTCTAGAAGAGAGGATCTTTTAACATGAAACAAAACTGCAGTCATCTGGGAAGAAGAAAGCAAAAAGAAGAAACTGCTAGATTCGCAATCTAAGGGTCGCGGGTTTGAATCTCCCTCACTGAATATGCTCACCATTTCAGCTGTGAGGGCGCTATAATATGAGGAGGAATGCCACTATTCGTTAGTTTGATTGTTTTTTTGTTTTTTTTTAATCTTGCGCAAAACTACACGAGGGCTATCTGCCGTCCCTAATTTAGCAGTGTAAGACTAGAGGGAAGGCAGCTAGTCATCACCACCCACGGCCAACTCTTGGGCTATTCTTTTACCAATGAATAGTGAGATTGACCTTCAATTTATAACGCCCCCACAACTGAAAGGGCGAGCATGCTTGGTGTGACGGGGATTTGAACCTCCCCACGCCTTAACACATCTGGCTATTCGTTAGTAAAAGAATAAGTAGTCCAAGGGTTGACGGTGGGTGGTGTTGACTGTGCTCTCCTTTTATTCTATCACTGCTAAATTACGGTCGGATAACACTTTATGACATATCACTTACTGCTTGAACTAAAACAGCATTTTGGCTTCTTTCGCTCAAGAATGTTTGGGCTGATTATAGAGTACGTTTCAGTGTTCGCAAAATAAAGAAAAGTTTAAAGAAAAATAGGTTTTTGTTCTTCATGGAAGCATAACGTGAAGTTTCGGGAGGTAAACAAAATACGTAATTTGTAATAGCAATACGTTGTTTTAATGACATTAACAAATGCTAAATTTATAACAGCAAAGAACTCAAGTTTTGAACCCATACATTATTTTGATAACGTAAAGAAAATACAGAAATTACAACACCACACCAGTAGGTTCTACTAATGAAGAAGAGAAATATATTTAAAAAATGACAAGTTCTGTTGATAATTCGAAGAAAACGTAAACTTTATAATATTATTACGTTATTTTAATTTACGTAAAATATCATTAATATAAAAGCAAAATGTGCTCATATCTTCCCCACAAAGCTTATCATATTTCCATATAAATATTTTTAATTATTAACGCGCGTCGATAATACAATATATATTTAAAAAATAAAAATATTACTTATTTGATGCAAAAGTTATTTCATTAAATTAAAACGGTAATTCTTGGAGAGCGTCTTATTTTCAGCGTAGCTTTTTAGTGTATATTTTTCAAGAAGTTAGGATAAATTATCTCATGTCGAGAAGATTCGGTTAAACTTTTTCATATTTGCTACAGGTTTGTAAAGAAACAGCGACAAATATTCGGATTTACAATGATAAAATCAGGTGGCTCGATTCCACTTTGTGGACACATTAGGTAACCCGCTGTAGTTTTGTTATATGAAAACACACATACACTTCTGGATAAATATTTTTTTTTTTTTGCACAGTGAGACACGCCACGACAAGAAAAATATTAGACGGAAAAAAAAATGTTTACTAAAATGGAATAATCAACAAATTTTATTTAGCTATTTTATGGTTGAATTTTTAAACGTTTAGCACTTCTTAAAAATATTTTCTCAAAGACATTCATCTTTCACAGTATTGCACTTTATTTTAAGAAATTCATCTGTGGATCTGAAGCATACATAATATATATATATACATTTTCATTCATTTCATACAACTCTAAATATCCTGGTAACGAATGATCTTACGTAACAAATATTTGTTTCGTGACGTTTCTAACATTAGTGTATCAGTTATTAGCTACAAGCGATTTATTTTATTTTAGAAATGTTGCTTTCATCACTGTGGCGTCTTCTGTGGAGCTTGTTCGTTTGTTTCTTTTTGAGTTTCGTGCAAAGCTACACGAGGGCTATCTGTGCCAGCCGTCCCTAATTTAGCAGTGTAAGACTGGAGGGAAGGCAACTAGTCATCACCACTCACCGCCAACTCTTGGGCTACTCTTTTACCAACGACTAGTGGGATTGAACGTCACATTATAACGCCCCCACGGCTGAAAGGGCGAGTATGTTTGGTGCGACGGGGATTCGACCCTGCGACCCTCAGATTACGAGTCAAACTCTGTGGGACGGAAAATAAATAATCTTGGTATAAGTTATAGCATATTCACCAGAAGCATAAAAAAGTAATACGTACTCGGAATGTGAAAGTTCACGGGATAAACATATTTATGAATTTCTATGAAGTAATTTAAAAGTAGCTGTTAGGTCAAAAAGGTTAAAGAAACAAAACACAAAATTGCCTGCAATTTTCATCTATGTTTTAATCCTTTTAAGTACGAATATTAAAATAAAAACGCAAACGGAACGATAAAACGTTTATGTTACGGGACTGCGCATCCACTAGTGGAATAAACATGTGTTGCACACTTTGTAGTCGGAGAGGTCCGGCGCTCCTTCCCGGAAACTGCACTGCCATGATGATATTGATTTTTACTTCTTGCTCTACACTACCAATATTTCGCACCGGATTCGGGTTGCATCATTCCTGTTTCCATGTGAAAAGGTGATGCATGGACAAAATATGTCCGAGATAAGTGAGTAGACAACTATAAAACGAACTAGTCGTGAAGGACCGCTGGATACGTCCAGCAAGATAGTGTATGATCACCTAGTCCTTTGCACCGATAAGACAGAGCGACTGGAGACACACGCTATAGCGGGTTCCGATGACTTTGATCTCTCTCGAGCCTCACCTGGCTACTCGCGGGTGTATGGAGCGATTAGCGGCTTCCCAATCTCAGGTAGAGCTTATCAGCCACCTGACACTGACGGTTCTTGAAAGCGACAATGACCCTCCCTCGGGAACATGTGAGACGGACAGCAGAAACTGTCCGATTAACCAAAGCCTTTCTCCTCATACCAGTAGTCATTGTAGCACTAATTGTAAGCATACTGACGATATGCTCCTCCATTGTACTTTACAGAGACTTCCAATGAAAGACTTTGGGGCTGAGGTGCGCGCATCTATGGACGTCGACCAGTTTTTGAACCAAGCTGTGCTCTTGCTGGATGTTCAAGAGACCTCGTTGGAAGGCGTTGTTGACAGGATGTTACAGAAGGTAAGTGTTTTAATCTCTATGAATAATAACTATTTGTAAAGCGTGAAATGCTATATATATATACCTAAATTATGTTGTTTGTTATAAAGCACAAGCCTACACAAAGGGCTGTCTACGCTCGGCCCACCAGTGATATCGAAACCTGATTTCTAATAGTATAAGTCCGCAGTCATACCACTGAACCACTGGGGCACTCTAAATTCTGAGCCTTTCCTTCCACATGTCTCTATATCTATGTTAGGTCTAGCTTTTTAATAACTTTCTATAACTCACTGTTTTCAATATCTAAAATGATTAAATATTTTGTCACTTCCATGCTAATTTTGGCTTTATGAAGATAAAACAAATACCACTTTTCTTATGGAATGGGAGCCATCATGTAGCTCAAGTTAATTGTCTGTGATTTCCATGAAAACTATAATCTTATATTAGGATCAAGCGGTTGAGATTTTGGTAACTAAAACCTGTTTTTGTTTCAGAACAGAGTTCCTTGTTCCAGTGTTTAGTAGTCCTCGATTTAAAACTAGGTACGAAAAATTTACTGGGTATTGCAGGCAACAAAAAAGCGCTAGTGTACGAAACGATTTGTTTGTTGTGTTAAACACAAGACCACACAATAAGCTACGTGTGCTCTGACTGTCAAGGGTATTAAAACCTGATTACTGGCTTCATAATTTTGCACACTCTGCAGATTTACTGAGGAACAGGAGGTGCATAATGATCTAAGTGTTGCATGTTTCAAAATATTCTCCACTGGAACTTTCATTCTCAATTTTGTTAAAATTAAAATAATAGAATAATCATGAGGATACACCAGTCCTTACTGATTAATTAATTACTATAAGTTTTATATAGTGTTATTTTAAGGTATTTTCCATGAAAGAACTCGAAATTTTCTTATTACTTTAATTTTATATTTGAAACTAGGTTATCGAACATAATTTTAAGTAAACAAACTTTAATAACGAATACAACTCACAGAAAACTCCATAAACTTAACTGTTTTATGCTCTCTGTTATTTTATCATTAAAGATGCAAAACGGACAATCTAAGTTATGTCAGCTGCAGGATTTGAATCTCAAAGATCTCAAACTTACAGTTGAGCTACCAGCGAGGCATTATACATTTTAAATAAATTGTAATACTCGAAGACGGTAAACTGCAAGTTACATAAAATATCTGTTGCTAATGTTGTTCTAAACTTGTTTTGAGTAACTTGCATATAAAAAGCAAATTTTGGCTTACATTACCCTTTTAAATGACGTTACTTGATCCCAAGACATATTCCTTAAATTTCTGGTTTATGTAAAATAATTTTTTTAAAGTCACAAACGCTAAATATTATTCTGATACAATAGATGTTGCATTTTCTCATACTTTGTAAGCCCAGCATGGCCAGGTGGTTAAGGTACTCGACTCGTAATCTGAGGGTTGCGGGTTCGAATCCCCGTCACACCAAACATGCTCGCCCTCTCAGTCGTGGGAGCGTTATAAAATGAAGGTCAATCCCACTATTCGTTAATAAAAGAGTAACTCAAGAGTTGGCGGTGGTGGTGATGACTAGCTGCCTTCCCTCTACTCTTACACTGGTAAATTGGGGACAACTAGTGAAGATAGCCTTCGAGTAACTTTGCGTGAAATTCAAAACAAACCATATTTTGTAACTAGGCTTTTTCATTAAGATAGGTGTCTACTAGAGTCTGCATAGGCCTGGGCGACATGATGTACGATATAGTTGTTTGGATATTGAAACATTGTTGCTAAGAGTTTAGTTTGTTTAGAATATATTTAAGGAAATAATAACAGATGAGTTGTTGTAATTTTTTCTATACAGTTGTTGAGAAAGGAACCTCTTCAGTTTATTAGAAGTGGATGAAATATACAAAACATGGATTTTTTAGTATTTGTGACTTTTTCTGTGAATTTTCAAGTATGAGTTTTTAATTTATTATTATGTTTATATACAATCCTTATGATGGCTTTGCCTTTTGAAATCTTTTAAATAACACAGTTCGAATCAACATTAGGTTTTAAAACTTCTATGAATGTATTTATTCTCTCCATTCAATTTTATTATAAAACAAATACTGTCATTATAACTCTCAAACCTGAAAGTTATTAAGAAGGCGATAATTGCCAATGGTTTCTTTGATGATTTGACTTCCACACTTCCATTTCTCATGCAGATATTTATAAAGCAACTTTTAAAAATAATCTACAATTCCAAATTTGTGGCGCCATTATGAAACTATGAACCAAATGTAGGACGATCAGCAACATTTGAATGCTGGATTTCAGTTCTTAATTAAACTTTTAATTTCAATGTTCAAAAAGCAAAAGTACAATTCATTGAAGAAAAAAGACAGTCTGTATTTCATTTCCTTGAGGTATTGGGCTTTAATGACATAGGGAAGAACTACCTTAGAGGTTGAAGATTTTTGGACAATTTTTTTCTTTGGAGAAACGGGGAAAATAATTAATGAGATTTTTTTCGAACAATTACTTTCAGCAGTTGAGTTTTTTATGTTTCATGCAAGCAAATTTTATCTTACTTAAAACACGTCCAAGTCATTATCTGAAATTTTATAAAGATACATTTGCAGACCTATTGGTGGTTATTTATCTTGTTCATCAGTGCTTTTTCTTTGCTATGTGTAAATTACTTGAATAATTTAGTTGCTGCATGTAGTTTTTTTTTTTTGTGTGTGATGCATTTGGTCGAGGGCCTGGCATGGCCTAGCGCGTTAAGGCGTGCGCTTTGTAATCTGAGGGTCGCGGGTTCGCGCCCGAGTCGCGCCAAACATGCTCGCCCTCCCAGCCGTGGGGGCGTTATAATGTGACGGTCAATCCCACTATTCGTTGGTAAAAGAGTAGCCCAAGAGTTGGCGGTGGATGGTGATGACTAGCTGCCTTCCCTTTTAGTCTTACACTGCTAAATTAGGGACGGCTAGCACAGATAGCCCTTGAGTAGCTTTGTGCGAAATTCCAAAACAAACAAACACAGCATTTGGTCGAATTTAGTGCCTACAAAGAGTTCTGTTTTTTGGTGTATTTTATGATATTTTTGGAAAGAGGTGAAACAGTCCAATTTCTGTATGTAAAATATTTAGTGTTTTTTAGTATTTGTTTCTGGCTCTTTTATAAGTATATAAAAAGATACATATCACTTACTATCTGACTGTGATATTTTCAATTTATAATATTCCATACATTTTAGTATCCGTGTATAAAAAAATACATATATTACTGTCTGATTTTAGTACTTTTTGCCTGTAATATTTGATACAATTTAGAGCGAGCATGTTTGGAGTGACGAGGATTCAAACTCGCGACCCTTAGGTTACGAGTCGAGCGCCCCAACCGATGGGGCGATGATGATGAAATATTATGAAAATACTCTAGTGTCTCTACTAGACAATCAGAGTTGAGTGATAAAGATAAAAATAACGAGCTAAAACTCAAACAAACCGAGCTTGAACAAGGCAGTATCAAAGCTTAGAGAGCAAACGCATATCGAAGCCGAGAAAGAAATTAGGCTGAAAGAAATAGACATCAGGCTCAACTCCGATCGACCAAGGCAAAATGTTAACTTTGAACTTCATCGATATAATTAAATGCCACCTTTTAATGCAAATGAAGTTGATAAATATTTCCAATCACGGAATGGCTCACCGATAAATGATCATTATTATTTCAAAGTGTTTTAATTGGTAAAGCACAAAAGCGTATGCCGCTCTGTCTTTAAAAGATTGTACGGATTATGGTAAGGTTAAAACAACTATTTTCAAAATATACGAGTTAGTACAGGAGGCTTATCTCCAAACGTTTCGAGATTATCGCAAACAAGATAATTAAACTTATATGGAATACAAAAAAAGAGGTTTATTTTGATCGATTGTGTATTGAGGGTGGCTTTGCTAATGTTCCTATTCATAACAATTACTTGGTATTAGACCTAGTTTCGGGACGAACTCTGCTAATTAAGGGTATATTATTATTGTTGGCGAGGTGAAAAGTTGATGCTGAACTCAGAATGGTTAGCAAGCCAATCATTGTTTCATATGAGGATGTTGTTGTAGTTGGGGAGAAACCACACGTGTTTCCCTCGTGTGCTGTGACTCGAGCTCAGGCTAACATATTAAGCTAAAACCAAATGATAGATGCGTGTTTAGAGGACGTTATTATACATTTATCTCAGATATTTTTGGGTCAGACGGGAATCTTGTGACAATTCCTTAGCAAGTGGTAATGATAGGCGTGAGGGATCTGGCTCACTTGGTGAAGTTCCATTTGCTAGAAGTAAACTGATCACTGAACAAGAAATGCATCCACAGATTTCTTCACTATTTATATATGCACCCACACAAGATGAACTGGAGAAAGTTCCAAATGGTTATTTTTTTTCAAAGTGCTCATGAGGGAATGAAGACCACCAGATGTGCTTGCTTCAAACTATTGGGAAATAGCTTACCAAATAGTTGTTCCCAAAGCACATGGTTCTGAAATATTGAAAGTAGCCGATGACAACTCCCCGTGTAGGTATTATTAACAAGACATATGATAAAATTATGAGACATTTTGTTTGGCCAAAAATTAGACACGATGTTTTTCAGTTTTATAAAACTCGTCATACCTGTCAGTTGGTTGGAAAACATAACAAGAAAATTCCTTCTATACCTATCCCAGCTCGGTCGTGTGATTATGGATTGTGTTAACTCAAAAAAAAAGATAACATACGTATTTAATCCCTTTTACGCGCTAAGTAACTTTATGATGAAAATGTAATTTGTATTCATTGTGTTATGTACTGTCATGATTATTGAAGTTGTATAATTTTTTGATAATGTATTATATATAATGTATTGTTAGCAATGTATGTGAATATATAATATGCTAGTTAAAAATGTCTAATGCCAAGTTTTTAATTTTTAAGGACGGAGGTGTAATGGATTTACTAATTTATATCTATTTTAATGTCTGTGTTTGTTTTAAAATGTATCTAACTTATATTGTTAAATGTGTATTGCGAAAGTTCCGCCAATTATATAAATTTGCAGAAGATTCTGGAGCGTAAGAATCAACAACATACGTTTTACGAAACCACTAGCGTATATTCGAACATTGTTATCAACTGAACTTTCGAGAAAAATTTATAAGTTTAAAAGTTTATAAATCGATGCGCCAAGAGACATTTTAATATTGTTGGTTTGCTACAAATAGTATGCTATAAACCTCGGAAGCTACACTTCTGATAAATGCTTATTAATAAGAATACTACAGATATTTGACCAGGAACATTTATAGATTTCGAGCATTATGAACCGTTCAACTTCAGATAGAAGACGAAGTATTGTTTGCTAGTTTGTAAAAGTTTGTATAAAAATCATTATTTGTAATAACAGTTATTATAAATTGTATTGTTGTTTGTATATTAAAATCTATTTGTGTCAAGAAAAACAATTGTTTGCATCAATATTGTTGGCAAGTGTCATAAATATGATAGATATCGACACTCAATTCAAAATATTTCACTCATTTGTGTAATTCGTTTAATGCAAAAAATCTGAAGGTTTTAGTTTCAGTTTGTAATTTGTTACAATTAGTATGTGTAATACATTTTAATGCCCATTTCTAGATCATTCTGTCTAACATATTGGATGCGTTTTAATGTATATTTGTGTGCTATAGGAATGAAGTATATTATACATTTCTAGTGCTATTTCTAAATCATTCTGTGTAACATATTTGTTATATTTTAAAGCATATTTGTGGTGCTATGGGAATTAAGAGCGTGATATAGTTCAATGCCAGTTAGTAGTTCCTTCTTATTAAAATATTTTGTGTATTTTGTGGTCTATTTGTTAGAATGTGAAACAAGTATGTGCTTGTACGTAGATTTTCTTTAGGTGTTCTATGAATTTATGTGTTTTTAACATTTGAAATGCATTACAGTTTGTAATATGATTCAAAAGTACTGGTTTTGTTTTTCTACTGTGGTGTAATAGTTGTGTAATACTGAAAATGTGCTGACATGAGATGATTAGACATATTTTTGGCCGTATGTTACCTGACAAGATACCATCGTATTAAGGTCAAATCAAGGTAATACAAAAGCATAAACTTACATACTTTTATAAATACTTTGCACTAAAGCAAAATATTTTCGATTTATGGGAATATCGTTGTGAGATATAATTTTCATAATAACGCATTTTACCCCAGACCGATAATTTCAGGTTAGAATTTGCTTGATCTTGATTTGATATTAACAAATGGTCCTTAATGTTTCTAAACACGTTATGTCTGCTGATTTTTGATATTCCACAGCAACTTGACAAAAATTAGGAAAAACAGAACTTTCGACTCACTCTCTATATATTGCAGTTTTGTGGTCTAAAAACGTGATGCATTTTAATGTATGCTGTGGATTCTCACAAGTGAAGCACGTGACATATTATCATGTCAGTGGCCCGGCATGGCCGAGCGCGTTAAGGCATGCGCTCGTAATCTGAGGGTCGCGGGTTTGCATCCGAGTCGCGCTAAACATGCTCGCCCTCCCAGCCGTGGGGGCGTTATTATGTGACGCTCAATCCCACTTTTCGTTGGTAAAAGAGTAGCCCAAGAGTTGGCGGTGGGTGGTGATGACTAGCTGCCTTCCCTCTAGTCTTACACTGCAAAATTAGGGACGGCTAGCACAGATAGCCCTCGAGTAGCTTTGTGCGAAAATTCAAAACAAAATCATGTCAGTTTTAGGTGTTTGCATTTAAAGAATTGTTTTGCCATTTGGTGTCTTTGCGTAATATCATACAAGCGAAACGTGATATATTTCATGTAATACTCCCGCGTGGTATACTTAAGATATTTTAATGTGTATACAGTTCTTTACAAACAAAGCATGCGACACGTTTTAAATTTTTTATTGTTTTATCTGTTTAAAGTATTTAATGTTCGAGTGATTTTGAATGAGACACGTGCAATACATTTTAGAGTATGCTCATAAGTTTTATGTATATTATTTGATCCGTTTTAATTTTACATTTATAAGCAGTTTTTGCATTTTTGTGTTTGTTTGTGATTCCTTACGATTGAAGTATGTGATAGTTGTTATTCAATGTTTCTAAACTTTAGTGTGTAAAGTATTTGATGCAGCTCTTTACGAGTAAAACATGTGATAGATTTTATTCTATGTTTCTAAACTTCCGTGTGTAAAGTATTTGATGCAACTTTTTACGAGTAAAGCATGTGGTAGATTTTATTCTATTTCCAAACTTCAGTGTGTAAAGTATTTGATGCAATTCTTTACGAGTGAAGCATGTGATAGATTGACATATTTGACATATTCCTCTAGTGACACAAAAATATGTCTGTGGATTTACAACGCTAGAAGCCAGGTTTCTGTATCCGTGGTATAAAGAACACTGGTAGTCTCTTGTGGAACTACAAATAAACTATTTCTACATATGTAATTTTATGTGTATGTTTCCGTGTAAATTAATTAATGTTTTCTTCTAGCTATTTAACGTTGAAATATGTGGTGCATTCGTGTTGAGTCTATAGTTTGTTTGTTTTTTTAAATAAAATATTTATTTATTTTAGTAATTCTACATAAATCCGTACGAGTAAATCATGTGATACACTTTAGTGTTTTATTTAGAGAATATGATGTGTTGTAACATCTTCTTTAATTCTTTTTTTCAAACTTTTTTTGCTTCCTATAGCTGGTTCATATTTTTCTTCGAATGAAGGAAGTAATATATTTTAGTATTCTGTTTGTAATTCCTTCCAGGTAAATCATTTGATTCATTTTATGGTATAAATTTCTATTTATTCAATTATTAGTAAATAATGTCACATTAATTAGTTTTTTATTTCTATTTCTGTGTAAAATAGATAATGTATTTTGGCGTCTCTGTCATTTTTAAGGGTGAAGCGTTTGGTAAACGTTAACATGTTTATTTACTTTTCCAATGTTTAATTGTTGAAGCATTTTAGTGTCTGTTTCTTGTCCATTATGGGCGAAGATAAAGGATTATTTTATCATACGTAAATAGGTTGACAGTGTAAAGTAAGTGATGCATTTTATAGTCTGTTGTTTTTATGGGTGAAGTGTAAGGTACATTTTACGGAGTAAAATAGCTCATGACTTTAGTATCTGATTGTTGTTCTTTAAAGATGAATAGTTTGGTACCTTTAATGATACGTAAGTAGTTTTACAATTTAAAATAGCTCAGGCACTTTAGTAAATGTTTCTTCTTCTTTAAAGGTAAAGAGTGAAGTATCTTTTATGATATCTAAGTCGTTTTACAATGTAAGATAGCTCGTGCACTTAAGTAAATGTTTGTTGTTCTTTAAGGGTAAAGAGCGTGGTTCCCTTTATGATACGTAAGAAGTTTTACAACGAAAAATAGCTCATGTACTTTAGAACTTGTTTGTTGTTCTTCAAAGGTAAAGAGTGTTGTACCTTTTATGATATGCAAGTAGTTTTACAACGAAAAATAGCTCACGTACTTTAGAACTTGTTTGTTGTTCTTCAAAGGTAAAGAGTGTTGTACCTTTTATGATATGCAAGTAGTTTTACAAAGTAAAATGGTTCATGCACTTTAGTTTCTGTTTGTTGTTGTTTAAAGGTAAAGAGTGTAGTACCTTTTATGATATGTAAGTAGTTTTATAGTATAAAATAGCCCATGCATTTTAGTATCTGTTTGTTGCTTATTAACAGTGTCGTTCTGTTTATGATATATATAGTTTTACAATTTAAAATAGCTCATGCTTTTTAGTATCAGTTTGTTTATCTTTAAGGGTAAAGAATGTGGTACCTTTTATGATACGTAAATAATTTTATTTACAGTGTAAAATAGGTCATGCAATTTACTATCTCTTTGTTTGTGTTTAAAGGTAAAGAGTGTAGTACCTTTTATGAAAGGAACTACACTCTTATGATATGCATATAGCTTTACTGTGTAAGATAGCTGGTATATTGTAATTTGTTTCAAAAGTGAAGCGTGTGATACATTTTACCACCTGTAGATAGTTTTGGCGTTTAAAATTGCTTATGCATTTTAATGTCTGTTTGTTCTTCTTTAAGGATAAGTTGTACCATGTATACGTATCTTTACAGTGTAAAATATTTCATGTGTTTATTGCGTGTTGTTCTTTAAGGGTGAAGAATGTGATACATTTTATCTTTTATATCTAGTTCTGCAGTGTATATTTGTAGAAGTATTTTACTGGCTGTTTCTCTTTGCTTAAAAGTGAAGCTTGTGGTTCTTTCACTATATACAGTCATGTGAAAAAGTTAGGACACCCTATGAAAGCCTGTGTATTTTTGTAACATTTTTGGATATATAGATATTTAATCTCAATTTTAACAATACTGAGAGATTATAGGAATATAACTAAACAATTAAAACTGAAGAAAAGACTTTTCAAGATCTTATGTAAATGTAATTCTACAAAAATGCATATTCTAACTGAGGAAAAAGTTAGGACACCACCACATTTATTCCCACTTAAAATGGTTCAACTCACACACAGGTGTATCACACCAGGTGCACATGATTAGAAGATCGTTACTCAGCATTTTGAATGAGGCTTGCCCTATTTAAACTTCATACATTTAGTTTGGTGTGCCCCTGACTGTTGAAGTGAGAGTGAGCACCATGGTGAGAGCAAAAGAGCTGTCTGAGGCCTTCAGAATGAAAATTGTAGCAGCTTATGAGTCTGGTAAGGGATTTAAAAAGATCCCAAAAGATTTTGAAATCAGCCATTCCACTGTTCGGAAAATAGTCAACAAGTGGCGGGCTTTCAAAACAATTGCCAACATGCCCAGGTCTGGTCGTCCAAGCAAGTTCACCCCGAGAGCAGACCACAAGATGCTAAAAGAGGTCTCCAAACACCCTAAAATGTCATCACGGGACCTACAGCAGGCTCTGGCTGCTGTTGATGTGAATGTGCATGCCTCTACAATCAGAAAGAGACTGCACAAGTTTAACTTGTATGGGAGGTGTGCAAGGAGGAAACCTTTGCTCTCTAAGAGAAACATCAAGGCTGGACTGAAGTTTGCCAGAGAGAATGTAGACAAAGATTAGGACTTCTGGAATAATTATTCTTTGGACAGATGAGTCCAAAATTAAATTATTTGGACATCAGAACAAAGAACATGTTTGGCGTAAACCAAATACAGCATTCCAGGAAAAGAACCTCATACCAACTGTGAAGCATGGAGGTGGAAGTGTCATGGTTTGGGGCTGCTTTGCTGCAGCAGGACCTGGACAGTCCACAATCATAGAATCCACCGTGAATTCTACTGTGTATCAGAGGGTGCTTGAGGATCATATGAGACCATCTGTACGAAAATTAAAGCTGAAGCGGAACTGGACTCTGCAACACGACAATGACCCAAAACATACAAGTAAATCCACCAAGAACTGGCTGAAAACTAAAAATGGAGAGTCCTGGAATGGCCGAGTCAAAGCCCAGATCTTAATCCCATTGAGATGCTTTTGGGTGACTTGAAACGGGCTGTACATGCAAGAAACCCCTCAAACATCTCACAGCTGAAATAATTCTGCATTGAAGAGTGGGGAAAACTTTCTTCAGACCGATGTCAGAGATTGGTAGATGGCTACAAGAAGCGTCTCACTGTAGTTATTTCAGCCAAAGGGGGTAACACTAGCTATTAGGGAGTAGGGTGTCCTAACTTTTTCCTCAGTTAGAATATACATTTTTGTAGAATTACATTTACAAAAGATTTTGAAAAGTCTTTTCTTCAGTTTTAATTGTTTAGTTATATTCCTATAATCGCTCAGTATTGTTGAAATTGAGATTAAATATATATATATCCAAAAATGTTACAAAAATACACAGGCTTTCATAGGGTGTCTTAACTTTTTCACATGACTGTACATGTCGTTTTAGAGTGCAAAATAGTTGAATTTCAGTGTCTGTTTTTACTTCTTTATGGATGATAGAAGTGGTACATTTTACCATTTTTATCTGGTTTTACAATATATATATATATATATATAACTGTTGAATTATGTGTATGTGTTCTTGTCTATGTATGCGACTTTATAGTGTGAAATGGCTGATGAATTTTAGTGCCTCTGTTTTTTTTTTTTTGTAAAGGCAATGTGTGTTATATATTTTACCGTGCGTATATAGATTTATAATATAAAAGCCCTTGCATTTTAATGTTTGTATGCTGTTCTCTTAAGGTAAAACTTGTGGTACATTTTACTATATGCATTTATTTTCATGGTGTAAAACAGTTGTATTTTATTTGTTGTTGTTCCCCAGGATTGAAACTTGTGGTACATTTTAACATCTTTATTTAGGTTTTCAGTCTATAAATTTGAAGAATTTTAATATATGTTTATTATTTTTCATGGTTGAAGTGTATTGTACATTGTACACTCTGTTCAAAGTTTATTTTTCAGTGTAAAATAGATGATCTATTTCAGTTCTTGTCTTGTTAAAGTTGAAGTGTATGGTGCATTTTGTCATGTGTATGTAGTTTCAGTGTTAAATAGTTGAGGTATTTTGATGTATATTTGTTGCCTTCTAAGGGTGAAGCGTGTGGTATATTTTACCATATGTTTAGTTATAAATAAAACAAACGATTTTTTTTTCATTATATGGAAGTCTGTTATACATAGGATTGTGTATTTGTAGATATTTTCTCTTTCGGCATGAGTGAAGTGGAGAATCTATTTCTATTATTTATTTGCGACAGTATATATGACACACTTCGATGTCTTTTGTGTAAATATAGGGCAATTTAGTATTTGTTTTTAGTTTTTCGTGTGTAAATTGCTTAACTATTTGAGTGTAAGGTCTGAGTTTCGTTATTATTTTTTGTAGTTCTTTACGGGTGAAACGAGATACATTTTAGTGTTTGTAGTTCCGTACGAGTAAAGCCTGCGTTGCATCTTTGTTCCTTGTGTTGTACATGTCAAAGTAATATTTGTAATGTTCTTTACTAGCTCTTTATTTTTATAGTTTATATTGTGTTACATTCGAAACCTCTGTTACTCACGAGCGAAAATAATTGTTTGTAATTCTGTGTGTGTGACAAACACTATAAATCTTATTGTCTGTTTAGGTTTGTACTAAGTAGACATCTGAAACTTGTTTGCATAGCTTTGTATTTTTTAAATATTTGATAACTTCAATGTCTGTTTTTAGTTCTTTAGGCTTGCTCAAGAGATGCGTTATACTTCTGTTTGAAGTTATGTGACATATATCAAAACGAATGTTTATGATAATACTCGAGCATTTCATGTTTATGATTATTAATATGTTATAAATATCGTGTAAATAAACTTTAGGATTATTAATGTGTTCTGGATACTGTGTAAATATTATTCAGGTTATTAAAGTGTTCTGGATACCGTACAGATAATGGTGATGATTCTTAACAGGTCCTGGATACCAAGGAACCAACGCTTTGCATGTCAGAAGCCAAGGCTGGTCTTTTTACTCACGACTCTAGTAAGTGTGCTTTCTTGGTTTACTCACTTAATTTCTAGTTTGCTTGATATTTGCCAAAACATAAGTGTACTCGTTTATGAATTTACTTTTTCCTAGTCAAAACGTGTTAGACGGTTTATTTCTTTGTCTTCAGTGAAGTTACAACTCTTGGCGAGAAAGTGGAACATTCATAAATGAATTACCGGCTAGTCCGGTGAATAATAATTGATAATTAATTGTGACGGTATGGTCATTTCTTATTCAAACACCAAAGGTTTTCAAGTTATTAGTTGTGAGTGAAACCGACAACATGCACTTTATACGTTTAGTGATATAACTTCGATGGAACTGTTCAACATAAAAAACAAATTACAAAAAAACATCAGTTCGATTGGAGCATTATACAAGTAGAATACTGTAAAAACCAATACAGGTATATTTATAATACCGTAAGTTAGAAAGAATAGAATATCATATAAACAATACAGGTAAAATAATGAATATATTGTAAAGAACGGATTTGTACTACAGTCAAGCAGAAAGAAATAATTAATTTCTTCTGTGTTACATAATGCTAGAGCTTAAAGTATTGTTATGATATGGAATCAATAGTGATGGTGTATTATAATATAAGTCAAACTATTCATCAATTTACTCTTAACCTGGGCAGTGCAAGTTTCCTGTAGGAGAAGTTAATATTGTTGATTGGGATTAGTGTGGGTTTCCTAAAGGGAAAATCAATATTGTTGATGAAAATCAGTTAGGGTTTTCGATAGGAGGAGTTAATATTGTTGAGGGGGATTTAAATATACTTGTCTCTGTACTATATACTGTTTTACAAGAATTTAGGTGTTAGGCAACAATATACAATTTGTTTTTCTATAAAATACTACTTACTATATAGGGCTCTTAACTCACTATCAACGACTACCAGGCCAGCCGTATTACAGTGATGTCTTTGAGCCACTAGTTTACAAGTGTTTATCGCCAAAACTGGCAAACGCTAATCTCTTTCAACATAATATATGCCACATTGTAACTCTCAGTCGAGACATCATTGTGAGTAAAAGCACAATAATACCTTACAAATAAGAGCACAGACGAGTCGCCATTGTTGTGTAAGATAAATGCATGATAACAGATCTTTCAATATAATAACAAGTGGAAAAATATTCTACAAAATTGCGAATGTAGGAACTGGCAACCAAAAAGTGAGAAAACAAGGTAAGAATGAGCATTGTATAACAAAATTTCCTCTGTACCATCTCACAAAGGGGGCGTATCCAACATCTTTTCCTTGCCTACTTCGTTTATTTTTTCCTATCTCGTATACAATAAACCAGATGAACTAAATTTATCAAACTTATTTATGCCAGAGATTTCTGTGAAACGAATTTGTGGAGGCAATACATATGCTGTAAAATATGTTTATTTGACATCAGCAGAATCAAATATTTGTGCGGACCCATACGATGTATAATCATGAACACATGAATGGAGTACTCACTCCTACACTTTCAATTAATCCCCCTCATTTGTTCGTGCACTTTTTTTTATAGAAGGCGACATAATCTGATGCACGATTAGCTCATTTGTTTTAATATCCTATATGCATCAGTGTGGGTGTGCATCATAATATTATGCCATGTGCAAATAGTGGCGTGTGTATGAGTTTGTTGTGCATTCTCTTCGCTTGTGGTGTATTTATATATCGTGAGTGTGCATATGTGCTGTACGTGTGATGCCACACACTATAAAGTGCAACGTTATTCAGGTGATGTAGTGTCGTGGTTGTAGGCTTACACTAATGGTTGATAAATTAGGTAATTGATTTAATTAACTACTTCACGTTACTATTAGCACGTGGTTCATGTGCTGTTGTTTTATTTGGTCCACTTATGATAAGTGTTTATTACACAGTTAAAAGCCTTTGTCAATGTCAGACAGCCAGTGAGATTGAGAAATTTATGGTTTTGTGAATTTTTTTATATCTGCTTTGCTCAAATGGTTCTCTAACTCGTAATTTTGTGGTTTGTTTATTATTGAAGGATGTTCTCAAATAGTTTTGAAGACTTGTTATTTGGTGGTTGAAGGCGTATAAGAGTGAATAGTTTTACAGCATATATTGTTTATCCACTCTATTTCTCCTATAAGTAATGCCGTATTAATGACATATCCTCGGCATTATTATGTAAATTAAGGAAGGACAACATGTCTTAAAAAGAACTGTCTAGACGAATCAGCATTGTTGTGTAAGTTTAAATAAAGCAGCAGGCCTTACAAAGAACAATATAGATGTAAGCAACCAATTCACAATTCAGAAAGAAAGATATATTATTAAAATAATTTATACTAAATATGCACCTTAAATAATACTCAGAACTAATAATATTGTTTTAAGTTTATAACATGGATATTAATTTAAAAAAATGAAAAATGGTATTGAAAAAAGTGAAGAGGGAAAATTAGGGTAAATTTCATTAGAAACATAGACTTTTAATATTTTATACAGACATGTAAACCAAAGTATAACACGATACTTAGTTTAAATATTACAATATTTGCTTCGTTTGCTAGCGTCAATGGTTGTGGATCTGCGAATCTTGTGTTCCCATCCCTTTGTCGCAAAAGCGCACTCCACAGTTGAGAGTGTTATAAGAGCAGCAGTAAAACTTTACTATTCGTTTAGGGCAGCCTAGGAGCTGGAGATTAGTGTTGTTTACCAGTCGTTTTCCTGTCGGGTATCAGCTAAGGTTACGGACGCTCAGAACAGAAAATTCTTGTGTAGCTTTGCGTAAATAACCGAAACAAAAAATAGACTAACAAACACTTGACTTGTCACTTTTCATCACACTTGTCAAGAATTATTCTTGTCTAGAAAGTACTGTTTGGTACGTTTGTCGAGTAGTCAAGAAACGAAAGCCTTGAAATACGTGTTTTACTTTTAGATAGATGTTATTGACACATTGAGAAAGATTTATAAAGTTTATATGTTTTCACCAACTATACACAGGGTGATTCATAGTTTGTGCAACGCAGTCAAAGCATTGTGAAAACTGGAGAGTAACTGAGATGATAGATAATGGGAAAAGACTACGAAACAAACACCTTGCGATGCAACGTTTAACATCTAGATGGTTGTTTATATTATCTAAATTTCGTGCCAAGTTACACGAGAGCTATATGCGTTAGCCATCTCTAATTTAGTAGTGTAAGACTACAGGGAAGGTAGCTTGGCATTACTACCTACTGCTAACTCTTAGGCTATTATTTTACCAACGAATAGTCGGATTGATCGTTACATTATAACATTCCAATATCTGTTAGGGCGAGCATGTTTGATGGGGCGGATATTTGAATTCGCGACCCTCAGACTGTGAGTCAAGCGTCCTAACCATCTGGCCATGTCGTGCCGATAGGTGTTTAATAACGTCATCTGCTATGCATTTTGTCTAAAGTAGTTGTTCCACTAAAATGATTACTGCTTTCCTTGGAATTGTGCCTTTGTTATGCTGACTCCTATCAAACACAATACCTGCTACCACACCATTACTTCCACTTACACTACCCTGTGATGGCCAAGGGTATGTATGTCACACAATGCCTCTGCCATAGACATTTTCCCTTGACATATCGCCCTTTTTGTAACATCCAGGTATCGAGACGCTCCAACAATGTTGTGCAAATTAAAAATCGTCTTCAGCAACAAAGAAAATTGGATAACACTTAGTGTTTGATTTGCCATGAAGTATATATATATTACTAGACGAAAGCAATCCTGTTACAAAAACAGTTTTAACCATCAGCATGTTGTTAGCTGAGCGAATCCTTATCGTCTTCAGATACTGAGCTCACTTCGTACTCGTTATATCCACATTTCGAGTAAAGAGGACTTTTACCCTTGTTTTGTAGATACGATTGTTTGTTTCGAATTAAGCACAAAGCTACACGATGGGCTACCTATGTACTGTCCCCCCACTTGTATCGAAACCTTGTTTCCACCGTTGTAAGCCCGCAGACGTACGATTGTGCTACTGGGAGGCTGTAAATACGAATATTGGAATTCTGGCTGACTCGATCGAATGTCTGTTTTATAGAATTAAGATAAACTATTTGCGTCCAAAAAACATGTTACGCGATGAAAAAAAAACTCTTTTAATTATTTAAAAGACTTCAATTCTCCCTTGCAGAAAAGAAAGAATACTTATGAAAATATTAAAAATATAACATTTACAGTCATCAAACGTTTTCGCCTATGAGGTATTTTAGCTGAACTATGCTCTATCATAACAAAACGTAAGATAGAATTTTATCAAATTTGTAGCCAATAGTAACAACAGGATTAAAATGCAAACCAAATTTTACCATGTTTCTCTTCCTTCGTCGGGTTCGTGCTTAATATTTACTGTATAATTAGTGATGAAGTAGAATATTTTAATGAAGAGGCGCAATCTTTTTTCATCTTTTAAATACATGTCAGATGCTCATCATGAACGACGATAATAATTATGTTCTACAAACTTGTATTGTATTTCTTCTATTTTGTTATCTTATGTAGTGAAACAGAAAAAATAAGGAGTCTTTTTTTATTTCCTGAAGAAATTATTTTCCAGAGGACTCTTCTATCTTTTCTTTAGTTTTTAACCTTTTCTATGAATATAAATATTGAGAAAATTCTCAGAGAAATATCACTAAAACGAGAACATTGGATTTACGAATCCATCTAATTATTTATTCATCCTATAATGATGGAATAAGCGGGCCTGCACTAACATGAAAAGTGTATATCGTATTTAAATATTATGGAATCAGATAAAGTATCAGTTAATAAGACTTACAATGTCAAATATTTTCTTTAAATCATGTAAGTTTATGCGTTAGTTTTGTATTTTATTGATATTAGACAACATAACTTACATATAATGCAACACACACACATATACATCACGGTGAAAATATTTAATGTTTATTATTTTAATAACAATATTGAGTTTTATGTGTTTAACACTTTTTGTCCAAATTAATTTGAAAAAATACTTCTAATATCAAGGTGTTTATCACACCTCTTAAAATACTAAACTATTTAAGTTGCTGAACGCCACCTTTATACACGATAAAAGTTCCCGATCGACTAATATTAGTTAAAGTATATATATATACACACATGTGTGTGTGTGTGCAAAGATTTAACAATGAAATATTTGAAATACACCCTCTAATGGGTACGCATACATATATGTATGTATCGTTGAGTGGATTATTTCTGATAGTAAAACATTTTATTTCTTATTCAGAATCTTTCTTTTACATTTTATCTGATTTCACTAAAGATAATCAAGCCTAAGTTATAAACGAAGCTTAACAGTCACTTATTTGTTAAGCTGTTTCTTGTATCTACAACACAAGCTCAAAAATATACAACACTGTTTGTTTTACACCAAAGCCGCATCGGACTATCTGCTGTGTCTTCCGGGAAAATCGAACCTCGGATTTTAGAGTTGTAAGTCTGTAGACTTACCACAGTCCTATTGTGGGACATGCAACACTGAGCCGACTTTCTAGAAAACTAATTCACACATTGATCAAATTACTGTTGTTCTTATATTACAATACACTTATTTTTTCCAAAGATTTAGAATATTCAATACATCAAGTCTAGAATCTCAAGAAAAGGCATATGTGTCACACATCATCACCACGTCGTGCTAACACTTCCAATGGCAAACAACACAAAACGTCTAAATTAAAATGTTAAAACATAGTTCACTTAAACTCTTTATATTAAGCAATAATACAATACTTTATAATTAACATAATTGATATTCACATACCTAACTTAGTATTAGTGAATCAATACTGCATCATACAAAATAGGATATTAAGTTTGGTAAGAAAAAGAGTTTGTCTTTCTTTATTGATTTATAGTGTCTAAATTGCCTTGTCAACAAATCCTTTTTCGTATTTTCTCTCAGATGTTTTTATGGTACAAAACAAGATGACTGTGTTATTTTGTCATTTGGTGAGTTTTTTCTGGGTAGATTAGATAGTTAGCCAAATTCACAGCTTACACCACTGGATTCTGCTCTGTTCCATTCCAGGTCATCAGTACTCTGTGCGCTCTTCACTCCTTTTTTTTGAATTTTACACAAAGCTACACCAAAACTATCTGTGCTAGCCGTACCTAATTTAGCAGTGTAAGACTAGAGGGAAGGCAGCTAGTCATAACCACCCACCGCCAACTCTTGGGCTACTCTTTTACCAACGAATGGTGAGATTGATCGTCACATTATAACGCCCCCACGACTGAAAGGGCAAGCATTTTTGGTGCGAAGGGGATTCGAACCCGCGAACCTCAGATTACGAGTCCAATGCCTTAACCCACCTGACCATGGCGGGCTTCTCTAATGCTACTTGGCATCTAGCTTTGGTGGTTTAATTGTCGTATTGCGTACTAGGCAGACTCTAAAGCTAGCCTAACCTCACATTCATTACACGAATTAATTTCCCAATATGTATTTTTTCTCGATGAAAATTAACCACACATCATGATGTGTAAAGAAATTTCTCATAGTGAGAGTTATTTTAGTGGTAGTTCTTCAGAGTACAAAATAACAACAACATAAAAGCTATGCCTCTTCAAAGATTCTGTAGAAATTAAATATTTCTCAATTCTCATATTATTACCTATGTTTTATCTGCTTTGTGGCGTAAGAGTCTTCGGAAACCCCATATTTTGTATAAAACTATCAAATATATTATTTTCTCCACCTATGCTATTCATCGACGTAATATCTCGTAGTTTGAACCACAGAACAATTGTACTTCTTGGAAACAGCCAAGAGGAACTGATTCTTCTGACCGAGTTCAACAAAAATTTTAATCCGGCTGTACAGCTAATAGAACTAATTAGAAAGTAAGCTTAAAAATGATCAATAAAAATCATTTTAAAAAGTTTGGAACAAAAGGAGCACACGAACCTCACAAGGTCGTGATGAGCGAAACCTGGTAAAGGTTTAATGATTTTGTAGCTGTTCAGAGTTTTTAAAAATAAAAACAATTAAAAATGCGTTTCATTACACCCTGTACTGTAGCTTTTCTGTTACAAATTGCAACGATTTATCTTGATTTGCAAATTATTTTGGAGTTTTAAGAATTTGAACTTGTCTTGCATGACGGCAATTGGTGTTTATAGTTATGAAATATTTGAGCCATAAGTATTTCATAACTATAAACACTGTTTACTCTTCCACATTTTGGGGTTAAGGTTAAAATACCTTCAGTCTTCTTATTAGTTTTAACTGTGAGCTGCCACTTCCAACGTTTGAATTGCTGAAACTTTATACTCACATGCTGTTTGAATCAATCTATTCTCTTTCTAAATCTCATCTAAATTTTCCACCTTTCACAGCCAGGTCGGATGGAATGAGTGTAAGTTGAATCAACATGTTGCAAACTTCCCTTTCCCATCAATAAACAATTGACAATTTTATTTTATTAATATTTCTACTGGGACATATATTATCCTTATCCTTAAGGTATCGTTTCCTTTGTTCATTACACTATGTAACAAAATGTTTAACCTTTTCTTTTTCCTGGGCAGAAAGTGTTATTTCCCAATTGCCTATGCCTAAAGGAAATGGAAAATACCTATTTTTCTCTTCAAACTTTGCTTTTGTGACACAGATAATGAAATTTTCAGATTTACCCATTTTCCAGAACATTTCAGGAAGATTCAGTGCTCAGTAGCTGATAAAGAATTTTCAAGAACTTTCTAGAGTGTTTTAAAAATTACGGGAATTTTCTAAAACTTTCCATAATAATATATATACAGGGGCTCACCACTCCAGTTTAGTTTTAGCTGCCTAAGTGAACACATAGACCTATCTGATTTTATCAGAGATGGCATCAAGAAGATGCAAGCATTCTCTAGACGCATTCTGCCATGTACGTGGCCAATTTATCAAGACAAGAGCGAAAAAGTACTCTGTGACAGCATCTGCTAAAATGTGTGAAGCATACAAGGCATATTTTGGCATGCCTGTCGGGGATCAAGACAAACCCTGGGCATTTTATTTTACCTGCGAGCACTGCAAAAAAAAAAAAAAAAAATCTAGAAAGTAAGACGGACAATATTTGCTTGCTTGAATTGTAAGATTTTATATTATACAAATTTTTAACCTTTCAAAATTAATATCTTTCGGTGTACCTCAAAGAGGAATACAACAGCGTCAAGACCTTGTTAGAAGCTTTGAAGTATGATGAGTATGGCTGGGAGGTTATCGGAGATTTCAAAATGGTGGCATTCCTGATGGGTTTTCAAGAAGGCTTTATCAAGTTTTTCTGTTATCTTTCCCTTTGGAACAGTAGAGACACCGCAGCGCAATACAACAGGAAGCACTAGCCACAACGTACCAAGTTCTCTGTAGGGAGGCACAATGTGAAGTTTGAGCCATTAGTGGATTTCCAGAAGGTGTTGTTCCCACCATTGCACATAAAATTGGGTCTTATGAAACAATTTGTCACAGCTCTTGATAAGGAGTCTGCAGTCTTCAAGTTCCTTCAAGACTTCTTCCCTAAGCTGTCTGAGGCAAAGGCCAAAGGTGGTGTCTTCGTTGGACCACAAATAAAGAAGATCCTGGAGTGCACAGAATTCCCTAAGGGGCTCAGTAGGAAGGAAAAAAGCTTGGGGCAGCTTTGTCGCAGTGGTTTGGGGCTTCTTGGGCAATCACAAGGCCGAATATTATGTGGAACGTTTTGAGGCTGTGCTGAAGAACTACGGTAAAATAGGCTGCAGGATGTCCCTGAAAGTCCATCTCCTTGACGCTCATCTTGATAACTTCAAGGAGAACATGAAAGAATACTAAGAGGAGCAAGGCAAGCACTTCCACTAAGATATACTGGACTTTGAACGCCGCTACCAAGGAGCGTATAACGAAAACATGATGAGAGACAATATATGGGGGCTGATACGTGAAAGTGATTTACATTACAGTCGCAAATCTCTAAAAACTACTCACTTCTAAACATTTTAGTATAACTTTAGTACAAATACATGTAAATATTGATTCATATGTTGTTTTATTCAGACCTTATGTAAATGAAAATGTGCAAATTTGTCCGTTTTACAGAGAAAATAGGTTAATTTCTAAATTTCATTATCCGGGTCACAAAAACAAAGTTTGAAGGGAATAATGGCCATTTTCTGTACTTTTATAACACAAACAATTAAGAAATAACACATACTATCCAGGAACAAAATTTGTGTTACATAGTGTTATTATTGCTGATTCACCACAGTCTCAAATGTATTGTTCATATTCTCTACACTTATAAAAATTTCTTCCTTTTTCTTTGAAGCATTTTTTACCATTATGCCATTTTAAGCTACAGTTTCTACACTTTCTGTCTTGCGGTTAACGTTTTCCATTCTGTGTTAATAATCGTTTAACTAATCATTTGAGATTTTCTGAAACTTCAACAGAAGAAGTTGCTATTTATAAGCTGTTTTATCTGATAACATAATTATTGGAAGATGAATTTAACTGTTTATGTGCGACTTTAACTTACTCCAGTTACATTGACAACCAGAGGCCTTTTTTTTAAAATAAGTAAATCTACGTTGCATTAGGTGATTTGTATGTTATCACCCGCTATAGCATCTATAAAATGGTCATTTGCAAATAATTTATCACTCGACGTAGAGCTTTTGGATGAAATAACTGGATAAGCCTTTTCACACCTTCTGTAAACTTGGCTACAGTATCAACTTTGCTCTTATTGGTGAGTCACATTAAACCTATTTGGTAAGAAAGTCATGAAAGCCAGATAGTTGTTATGGCTCTCAGAGGGAAAGTTGCTTAATGTTGTTAAAGTTGGTCCTTTCATACTAGCTGTTTACTATTCCATTTGTTTCCTTTGGAAATTATTTCCAAATAAGCATAATGTATTCGTTTTTGAACTGACCAGCTAGATTGTGGAATTGGATTACATAGTTATATAACTGTAATATTTAACATTCTGCAATCTTAAGTGACTCAGTAAGATAGTGCAAGTCTAGGTAGACCAGACGAGTTAATGTATTCCATATTTCGTTTAATAATGCTGAGGTTGGTATTTTTGAGAGTATGCGGACAGAAGTGTTGTTGGTTTGGTCAGATGGTTCATGCTGGCATCAGTATTCTTTTGTACTTCTTCCGATTCGTTATTGTAACTCATGCGAACTTTATAGATAAAGATTATTTTTGGTTCTTCAGTTGTTTTTCACTTTCCGCACTTTACAGATGTCTTTTCATACCTCTTCCATTTTACTGTTATAATTTTTTTGTGCATCTCCAATAGTTCTTTTGTTCTTGTCTCGAACTACGACGGCTATCTGCACTAGCTATCACTAATTTAGCAGTGTAAGGCTAGAGGGAAGGCATCTAGCCATCAGGACCTACTGCCAATTCTTGGGCTACTCTTTTACCAACGAATAGTGGGATTGACCGTAACATTATAACACCACGGCTGAAAGGGCGAGCATGTTTGGTGTGACGGGGATCCGAACCCGTGACCCTCAGATTATGAGTCGAGTACTTTAACCACCTGGCCATGCCTAGCCATATTTGAATTGATATAATAAAGAAAAGGAAGTTAGTAAACACTACACACCGCCAACTATTAGGCTACTCTAATTGAATAACGAGGTACGAGTTTGTGTATTAAAGAGACGAAAACCATGGACCATTGGATCCTTGGATAAAAAAGATATAATTATGATGGAAATATTAAATTGTACAAATGGGCTGAGTGCTAGTAATAAAAGCAAAACAATAGTTAAATTTCATCTAACTTCCTTTACTTAGAGCAACAAACAAACCGATTAATGAAGCGTGTTGTGAGTTATATAGGCCAACTGTTCTTGTGGCATGCAAGCAGTTGAATGCAGAAGTGGAGCTTTAAATAAGTATTTGTTTTACACTATTCCTTGTTTCTCTATTTTATAAAGTTTTCAATCAATAATCTCCGATCAACATAAATATAATACGCAAGCACAAAGACACGTAGAATAAACACCAGCATTAACTTTCTCCATGTTACGAACACCTTACTTAGGTATACCTATAGAATTTTGATTACACTGACAAAAATTGGTATGCAATTGTACAGTGACCCATCTTAGAAATTTATAGTTTATGAAGGGTCAAGGTCACGAAAAAAATCCTATTTGTTAATATGGGAATCGAGTTTCACATCAGTTTTGCTCTGTAACTCAGTCAAAAATAATCAGATATTCATGACACTTGGTGGATATACATAGAAGATTATTCATCATTGTTCTGTCAAAAATCGTCCGTGTCTGTTTATACCGATAAACATACAGATATATTTTCCTAGTTTTTGAGAGCTCAGTTTGATCAACAATGCGTGGGGGAGGTATGTGTTTTACTATGTGCCCCTCTAGTTTTCAATGTTTTATATGGAACACAACATAATTATGTCGCTGTTAAAAAAAGACTGCACATTTGAAAAACAAGTTATATAGTTTTGTCTTAGTTCATTACCTTTTTAGGATAACAATGTATAACCAGATTCTCACAAGTGCCACTGGGAGAGAGTATCATATTTTCCGACTAGTTTAACAAGAAACTAGTTGTCATGAAGACATTAAACTGTATTAAACATTTGCCAGTTAGATAACAATGATAAAGGCCACATGGCTTCTTTAAAAAGGTAAAGAGAATTATTGCCTATTTCTTAAATCAGTATTCCGAAGGTGTACTAAGCTGTGTTAACAAAGTCCTGAGTTTTGAAATAGATTTTAACAGTTTTACGAAATTAGGTTTTTAGTTATAAGATTTATCACCCTGCGAAGTTGATGAAATGGTCCAATTGTGGTAAAACCTATATGAAAAAAAAATTAATTTTCCCTTCACTGAGGAAATAATTTCATTAATATTTTGTTGCTTTGATTTTGTACAACGTTGTAATATAGTATAAATGACACGCATAAGAACAAATAATACAGGCTGATCAAATAGACCAAAAAAAAAACACACGAAGTAGTAAGCCTCACCCACCACACAACGTTGCATTACATTTTTATTTCTGTTGTGTCACGGGTGAATGGTTTATAATGTACTACAGAGTAGCCTCAATGGCTATTAACCATGTTAATGAAGTCACAAGACATCACTGTTTATCCATCAAATTATGATGCATTTCATTAAATTTATGATACACGAATACACAAATTTGTTTTTTCACCCGCGTATATTGTCTGCTCAAGAAGAGTATGATATGTTACTGTAAAACGTGATTATCTTTTAGGTATGATGCATTTTATATTATTGAATTTAATAATCAGTCAGAATCTGCTACTACCGCGTATTTGTTTACCTATGCATCGATTAAGTACACTATAGTGAAATAGACAAGTGTCTGTAGAAAACAGCTTCAATAACACCTTTCCATCCGTCTAGTTTCATCAACATTTTCTAGACGTTAAGCAACAGGCACTGTCGAGTTTTACTTGTCTCTGTAAACACAGTTTGATAGAATGCGCTCGATTAATAAGCGTCTTTCTTCTAATGACTAAGGACAACGTTGTGAGAGAGCTTCGATTGAAATACGTTGCAACAAGATGACGTCACTGTAAATCATGTATCATCGTCTAATGTTTCAAGTACAGAATAAACAGCACATTGATTAATGACAAAAATAAATCAACTATTTAACTGCTTACTTTAAATGAGATGAACATAATTCTTGACATTCAAAGATGTTGTCCTTCCATACAGCTAAGTTGACGAAACTACAAGGTTTCTACTCGTGTCTGAAATCATCGATTGAACAATAGTTTCAGTGCACTTCCATGACAGGAAGAGATGAGTTGTTACGGATATTGAGATACAACAGGAGATTTCCACAGAGACCGATAATAAACAGCTGTGTGAAACGATCAGTTTATGTTAGAAATTTCCTTTCATGTGAAGGAAGAGCAGCGCATAAAAATCTGGAACAAAAGCTGCAGTAATCACTTTATTGTAGAACTTATGTGCATGAATGAAAACTACTGGAAGAAAACAATCAAGTCACTTGAAATATTTGTTTATATGGATTAAAACAAATTGGAAAAAAACAAAAAAGTAAAACGATCAGGTTACTTCAAAAAATTCTTAATGTGAATGAAACCTAATAGGGAAAATAAGTTAGTAAAAAAATCAAATTACTTAAAAGGGTCGTCATATGAACAAAAATAAGAAACCCAGTCAGAAGTTCGAAATTATATTAGAAATCTCGCGTCACACGTAAAGTTTAGGAAACTATATAATAAATTAATTAGTTTCAAATATTTTTTATTTGTCAATTCTGATTAGTGTAACAAGTGTAACAGCAACGTCTTAAACGCTATTCAATGTGGCTTACATGCTAAAATTTCTGTTTGAAACATGATGAAGGATTCAGTATGTCTTTGGAAATGATGACTTGACTTTAAGTCAAGAAGTTGAAGCGTTCTATTAAAATCGAAATCTGCAATGTACATATTCTATTTCATAATTTACAGAACAATTCACATGCTGTTTGATATACATCTTCGAATTATAAGACTACTTTGAAATTATCTTTCATTAGAAAGATTTTCGCTTAGATGATTTTATTTTTCAGTTGACAAAGCATTAAAATAAATCCAGTTGCATTATATATGTTTATCTGGTCTAGTCTGGTTAGTTTTGGATAGTTTTATGATTACGGTTTGCAAATTTCCATGTTGCTTTGCCTGCTTTAATTTGAGATGTCAGGTATACGGATGATTAATTGTACTTATAATTACAAAGTTCCATAGAACTCATCTTCCAACTGTTGACTGCAGTTACCAAGGTAACAAGTTACTGGATAGGACCGTAAGATTAATCCTTGATTACGTATTTTGTTACATTTTCCACACGCCCTCTACCGTAGGTGTACATCGACTTCTATGGTCGCATGAAAATAAATGTACAGAATTTCTTTGCACGCAACCAAATGATTTCGTACATGTGTCAGAGAAAACAATATACCAAATACAGGTTTCATTCTGGTAGCAAAGTTGCCGAGAGTAGTCACTTTATTCTGATGCAACCAATCTGTCTTGGTATCCTGACAGTAATCCTGAAGTTTTTATTATTCTGTTTAAAATCGTAGGTTTCACGTGTACTCATTTTTTATCCAATGCCAGAGCCTTAAGTACATCTAGTCCTTACCTAATGTTAAACAAACTTTTCAGTGCATTTGTCGTAATTTTTTTGCAGTTTATTTCTCTGTTGTTAGTGTGTGTAGGAAACAATATGTGCACAATGAGATGCTTATAAATTATCTTGCGTGCAGTTGACTGAAGTGTGTGTTAACTTATTGATATCACTCACTTACTGGGAGGACGATGATGGAGTTTCTAGATGACGAACTGTCTATGAACATTTATAATGATAACAATAGCAGTGCGCGTTATGTACTCGTTGAACAGTTTTACATCATTATACGGGAGTGATGGTACAAGCTACTATATTTATAGCTAGTCATATTTGAAATATGTGTACTCCTTATTTTCATCTTCACCCATTTCATATAAAGATCATATGGTACTTCATTGGAAGTGACTGCAATATTATTCTCTAGACACGTGCTTTCCGTTGCTGCATTACACTATCTGCTGGTTGGAAATTTGACGCGAATTAAATGTATGAGTGTTAAACATCTCGCTGAGACTCACCTACGGCGTACTCTACTACGCTAGAATAGCATAAGATTGTAAAATACGACGACTAAATTTCTGTAAACACAATTTACGATGCGCAACATAGCGTAGAAGAGAAAACAGGAAACTGTTTACATGTAAATGAATGAGAAACATAAATGGAATTACGTAAAACTTGGTTGAGAGCTTAGTGTAGTTACGTATAAACATTGTATTCAACAATCTTGTAATCAACCTAACTTCTGTAGTACAGAGAACGAAAGTTACACTCAAAAATGGTGACTAATATCGAAAGTTTACTGACAAAATCTCCCATGAATAATGTGACCAGATTTACTGGATTATTTGTTTTGAATTTCACCCAGAGCAACTTGAGGGCTTTCTGCGCCAGCCATCTCTAATTTAGCAGTGTAAGACTAGAGGGAAGGCAGCTAGTCATCACCACCCACCGCCAACTCTTGGGCTACTCTTTTACCAACGAATAGTGAGATTGAATGTTACTTTATAACACCCCCACGGCGAAAGGGCGAGCATGTTTCGTGTGACGGGGATCCGACCTCTTAGCCATGCCGGGCCGCTCGCTGGTAATTGAAGTTTAACTTGTTAGACACAACAAAACTATAAGTTCCTAGATAGGGAAAATGTGTTAAAGATGAAAACATTCCACACACATCAGCAGGTGTAAAGCTTCAAAAAGTGGTTCAAATAACGTTTTTGGTCTATCTCTTAAAATTATTACCAGTCCTGACTAACTGTCCACTAACACTAATATTAATTTTAAGCATTAAAATTGGTTAATAAATATATTAGCGCTGTTGTTGCTTTTCCTGACTTACGTGTCAAGGTTAACACAAAGTAAAGGGAAACTGGGGAATTTATAATTTCTAGTCTCAAACCATCTATTAAGAGTACGATTTGTTTCGTCCCTCGTTGGGACAGCAGTAAGTCTTCGGATTTACAATGCTAAAAGTAGAGGTTCGATTCCCCTCGGTGGGCTCAGCTATAGGCCGATGTGGCTTTGCTATAAGAAAAACACGCGCGAGCACGACTTGTTTTACGTATATTATATTGTCAGTCTAACGAACGATTGAAATCATCGAACAGTTTTTCGGAAATTATAAGAATAACACATTCTGTCCATTCAATTCAACCACTATGTGAGATGTTATTATTTTTCCCCTGCAACTGTTGGAGCTAATATTTTGCCTTTGAACATAACGTTTTTTTTACTTCTGTGTTTAAACCAGTACGGATAAATAAAGAGCGCCACTTCAAGACTGGCAAAACGGTTTTTGTTTCAATTGCACGGACATAATTGTAGAGAAAATAACTAAAGAAATAAATGGTTTCAAGCTGTAGAAATATATTTCACAGTTATTTATTTATAAAATAAAAATGGATTAACGATATGTTTACTTAATTTATTAAAATAATAATAATCTGGGAATTTTATTATATTTGATAATTCGCCCCAAAACAGTATCAAAATATTGTGACCAAATCAAGTATCAATAAAATTATTGCAACTGTTTATTTGTTCATCACACAGAGGATGGGTTGTATGACAGGACCCATACCTCTATGACCTGGGGACTAAGATATCACTTACGTTTATTAACATTTGAAACGAGCTTACAAAAGATGTAATAAGGTACTTTATACAATATTTATTAGCTAGTGTTATCTTATGGAAAAGTGTCGTACAGTTTCAAAGATCGTGAAAACGTTATATATTTAGTACACTGGTCTTTAAGATAATTATAACATAGGTTTAAAAATCGGGAATTCAACCTTCGCTGTATACGTCACCCCTCATTCTCTCTAACATTACATTCTCTCTAATGTAGATTGTGGTTATATATATATACATACCTATCGTAGAAAAGCAATATTTCAGGGGCACATTCAAAAGTTTGGACGTCGTACAGAATGGTACACAAGCTGTCACTAAAGCTAAATATAGATACTGTTCATTAAACATTGCAATACCTGAACACTGACACTCATTTTACCTAAACTACCAATCTCGTAATCTTAAAAGAAAGAAAGAAAAAATTCAGGAAAACAAAGTGATTTTTAAACACCCTCTACCATATCCCAACTTCCTTGAGTTAAATCTATGATTTTCAATGTGCTTCTAGTGAAAGTCAGTTCCTTCAAAATTAGTTTTTGCGTAGAATCATGTTAAATATGAAGTTTTCCTTATAATCACCATGTCCATCAAAATATTTCAAGCTAAAGTTTCTTACACATTAACCCTTTATCAAAAATATTTTGGTAACTAATAAAATAGTTTCCTTCTCTTCCAACTCTTTAACTGGTTATTTGAAGTCACTCTAAGAGCTTCAAAAACTTTATAATACAATAAAGCATATAAAAGTAATAGAGTAAAATGGCTGCACACTTCTCATGCAGATTGGACCCATATTTAAAAAAACAAAAACTGTTTAGTTGCATTTCCACTAAACTTACTTTCTCGCAGGTTTATGACAAAAATTACTTTTGAATATCAAAGTTCCTCAGATTAAAGGCGACAATACAAATCAGTCTTAATTGAATTTCCCTTTATATCAATCTATCAATCAGCTGTGATACATCAACCTTTTCTGTGCGTTACGTTAAAATATATGTTCCATTGGTTGGTAGTTGGGGTGATATTACATCACAAGGCGGCGGCCAGGTGGTTAGGGCGTCCGATTCGTAATCAGGGCGTTGAAGGTTTGAATCTCCGTCACAATAAACATGCTCAGCCTTTAGCTGAGGGGGCGTTGTAATGTACGATCAATCCCACTATTCGTAAGTAAAAAAGTAACCCCTCGTGTAGCGTTGCACGAAATTCAAACATTTTTCTCTGTCTATGCATGAGAATATCTTCATACTTTAACCTATATTAATTGAGATATGTTGCTGAAGTTCTGTAAGTCACTATAAAAAGTGTAAAACAGAACAATCATTTGGTTTTAAATTCCATAACTTGCAGTTAAAATGTTACTTTAATAAACCATTTGAGAAAATAAATGTTATGATTTATCATATTAAAACATAACCAAGGGTGACCATAACATTAATGATGGTTTTTGAAAGTTATATCCTTATCTAACGCAATGTGTGCTTTTAATAAGAGTACATTAATAAGGTTATTTCAGAAAGTGGGTCATAGAACGCAGTGCATAACATTTTGGAATCACTATCATTTAATTAAATCGTATTTGGCTTGATGAACCATCGCAAAATGCTCCAGCTTCTAAATACGAAAATAATTAGTAACTGTGATTACAATCCAGAACCTAAATGGTAGACGCCAACACCATGTGTCTTAATTTTGTTTTAAAGCACCTAATCCAACATGTTAACTTTGAATTCCAGGAACCTCAATAGTTGAAGGACATCCAAATGTTTTCATTTTCATAACATCAAATTTCTCTTAACCTTTATTTCCAGGATGATCAGTTGTGGATGATAAACATTTTTACCTGAAACATTTTAACCTTCGTTCCTGAGAAGTTTCAGGACCTATACCTGATAAAATAGTTCCCTTCTTTTACAACTCATTAATTTGTTATTTGAAGTTACTCTAAGAGCTTCAAAAACTTCATAATACGATAAAGCATATAAAATGTAGAATAACACACCCTCTAAGCTACATAGAGTAATTAATGAAACTATATGCCATGCTATTACCTTTGATTGCAGACAAGCAAACTTATAAAAGCAATAACAATATTACATTATCTAGTTTTCTGTTGTGATAACATTTTATTTCGTTATTTATTCATTGATATAGTTCGATATGCTGCGAATAATCAATCCGTCAATCGTAGTGTTTACTCTAATATTCTAGAGTAAATAATTTGACTTGGTTTGGTTTGAATTTCACGCAAAATTACACCAGGACTAATTTAGCAGTGTAAGACTAGAGGGAAGGCAGCTAGTCATCACTACCCTCCGTCAACTCTTTAGCTACTCTTTTATCAACGAATAGTGGGATTGATTGTCACATTATAACGCCCACACGGCTGAAAGGGTGAACATATTTGGTGCGACGGGGATTCAAACCCGCGACCCTCAGATTACGAATCGAACCCCTTAACCCATCTGGCCATACCGAGGACGTAATTTGAGTACAAGCAAAAATATCATATTTATTTTTGATTATGTCCTATACTGTTTCCTGCAGCTCGTGAATGATTCTTGTCACTTACCTTGTTAACTTTCTATGGCTCGGGGTGCGACTCGTTGCAAGCATCTTTCTGGATGTTTTACAATGCAATAAGTAAAATAAAAAGTCCTCATTTTACAAATTTCGAATCCACAATCTGAATACCTTCATGATCTGAGTGTCAGGGACGACGCAAGGGTATTTGGCGCCCTAGACGAGCCCTTAGATGTGCGCCCCTATTAAGTTTTGATAAGTTAATGTAGGAACTCCATTATTGTATTGCCCATCTTAAGTCTCGACAAAACATTTATAACATGTATATTTTCATCTTATGATTTCATATCTTAATTCATGCAAATAGCTAATTTATTATTATTATAATAATTCAGTGAAGAAAATATGAATGAAATACAATTTATTGTTAAGCTTTATTATAAGGTAATCTGTAAAAAAAGAAAATATACATATTTTAAGCATTTAGTTAGCTCTCTTAACCTATTAGTTATAGTATTAAATTATTATTATTGTATTCGAACCCGCGACCCTCGGATTACGATTATTGTGCCTTAACCACCTAGCCATGCTGGGCCAAAAAGAAAAAAAGAAATAATCAAAATTGGAAATGTCATATCTCAAGTATTACTAAATAGATTGCCATGAAATTTGGCATGTGAAGTAAGAGTCCGGGCCCATTTAGTGGAAGTCGTTAGCAAAACGATTATCATCATAAGAAAGTATATAAGATTTACAATATGGCTATCTGATGATAAAGATACTTAGAGGAAGAGAAGTAACATCGTTTCAATCTTTCTCATACAAGTACTTTAAGTAATGTTTCATGAAAAGCAAAATTGGATATTTTAATATATACACATTTAATAACGTAACGTAACGTAACGGCTTATCTTCTTATGCAGAATAAAATATATAAAAAAAAAAAGTACCAAAAACAAGAAATTGTGTTAAACTTGGTACATTAGCCACTTAAAATTGATACGAGTATAAAAAAACTGAAATACGCAGCGTAAATTAAAAGATAATATTAAACAGGTATTTTAATTACCAACTAGAGGTAAAACATTGATACGTATTCCTATCAATAATATTTAAATTACGTCTTTTATGAATCATCTTTCTTTTATGTTAAAAGCACGAGCACCTCGGGCTTATCAAGCGAGATCAAATGCATAAAATCGTAATTCAGTTTTATATTAATGTTATAGTAAAGGATTTTCCGCAATATTACTAATTACGACTACCTTTTATGCCAGTCTTCACACTAGCGACTTCCACCTAGTATACCATACCACATTATTTTTCACAATATTACTTTTATGTCAATCTTCACACTAACAACTCTTCACCTAGTACACCATAATACATATTTTTCACAATATTACTTATTACGATTATCTTTTATGCTAGTCCTCACACTAGCGACTCTCCACCTAGTACACCATACCACATTATTTTTCACAATATTACTTATTACCTTTTATTACAATCTTCACACTAGCGAGTCTCCACCTAGTACACCATACTACATTATTTTTCACAATACTACTTATTACGACTACCTTTTATGCCAGCCTTCACACTAGCGACTCTCCTCCTAGTACAGCATACTACATTAATATTATTATTTTAAGTCTTTGCGACTTTTAAAAGGTTCGTTTAAATGAATATTGTTTTTCGCACAAAAGTGATTGACGTCCTTAATATTCAAGAGATAGACTAGATGGATGGCAGCTAGTCAACACCACACAACGCCTGTTCTTCGCCCACCCTTTACTAACACGTAGTAGGAACGACCGTTATTTTAGAACTTCTAATGGCTAAAATGACGAATAAGTTCTGCGTCAGGATTCGTTCCCACTGTCGTCAGCTCGTGATTCGACTCCCTAATCATTAGATTATGAAAGGGAATCACTCTCAAGAGGAAAGAAATGCAATCTAAAGATTAGGAAGTACTGCCTTAATAAAATTATTAAAATAAAGCGTTTGTCGAAAACGTAGATGAAACTGAATTAAAACTGAAGCTAATGAGTTTACATATAATAATACATGTTTTTATAATACATTTTATAACTCATTTTAAGCAGTAGTTAATTTACATTATTCACATATTTTCTTCCTAATTAGACCATTTGACAAAACATTTCAGCGTGAATGATTGTTTCTAAAAATGTTTAAAACAAATCCAATTTTCTTAAAAAAATATTTCTATCTAAGACAAGTCTTTTCATAAATGTCCTTTTTTCTTCTTATTTGTAAGGAGTCTGTTTGTGTCTTTGTAGTTCAGTACAAAGCTACACAATGGACTGCATGTTCTTTGTTCATAATGTGTATTTAAAACCAGAATTTTATGGATATAAGTCTCCAGACTGAACCACTGGGAGTGACATTTTTAAGGAGATTAGATGCAATCCTTTTACCTTGGATTTTACCTGAGTATGATAACCATAGAATACATATGGACTTTTCACCTGTCTAGTTTTAATTTTATTTCGCAGAATAACGTTGAAATTAATGATAAGTTAATCAGAAACATCAATTCTCAATATTTTTAGAGCTTTTCTGGGAAAATACATTTCACTTACAATAAAACCTCAATAACCAATTTGAGATTAATTCTTAATGATTAAAAATGACCCCCCCCTCGAAAATAAAACACACTAAATTCATTCCGAAATGTTTCTCAAGTGAGCAAAGATCTATCAAGTCGTCTTCTGGTGTATATTAACAAGCTCTTATTTTGGTTTACATGAAGCGTATTTTTTGTTTGCCGTTTAGTTATCATAAAAATATATATGTATGTAACATTCTAACTATTCACTTACTAATGCATGGCATTAATGAATGACAATGAACTTCTTAAACATTATTGTAACGTAAACAGCCGATGAGTGAAAAGAAATTCCAGTACATTTGGCTAGCAGGCTCGTTTCTATGTTCAACTAAATTGGTCACATATATAAGCCGCTCTAGTTTCCTTTCATTCATAAGGTATTTAACTGTGAATTTAAAATTTCATACAATTTATATTTTTGTAGTCACGCAATTATTAAGTTTATTTATCACCATCCAACCAAACCATAGAAATCAGAAGTTTAATTAAGCTCATTTATACATATGTTTTTATTACTGAATCATTTGATATCAGAAATCAATAAAAATAAGCTTCCTAATAAACATTATTGCAAAGTAAAACTCGAAAAGCAAAAATAAACTCTGGGACCGAGACTTTTATCTAGAAAGTATGACTAGAAAGGCCAATGCTCTATCTAGGTGAGCTATCTAACATTAAAAATATCTTTCAAAAAGTAAGTTAAGCTTTATTTGTGAATTAGGCCTGTGACATGTTTATCATTAGTTTGTGAAAGCGTATTAATTATTAACAGACAACTACATAGGGAAGACATGTTTCACATCAGGAATATTTTATTTTTATTACAATCATGATGTTTAACTTCGATTATATTCAAGAATTAATGATAAGGACGATACTTGCATTTCTAGCTGAACTGGTGGTAAAACACATTTAGTCAACTCCAGAGATCATTACTGAAAACATGGAAAGAAACCTAAATTAGCTTTCTTGTCTCCACCTAGGGTCATGATGGATCTTTCCTGTCAGTTTCAAGGAAGGGGTGTTCTCCAAAAGGGGTAGCAGAAGTGATAAAATGGACTGCTAAAACACAGTCATACTTACAAACACGAGAAATGTGTAACAAAATGCTAAAACAATGCTAAGTAAACGCTCATTCAGTTCATACAATATTATTTTCCAAATCTCGTATTATATCTAACAGTACAGATAGATAAAAACACAATACTATGGCAACAGGAGTGGAATATTAATCACCTGTTTACTTTTAAAAATCCTTTATATGCTTTCAATTTTCATATCACTTCTAACAATTGATTTAGACAAAATATCATATCGACAGGTTGGTATGTTAAATACCTATTGATTACATGTAAGAAATGTGTAATGTAGCATTTCAACTCGTATAGGGGGAGTGAAGAATGATGTGATGTGAATAGTAATCAGTTTTATTGTAATGTTATGTAATTCATACATCATTACTAAATGTAGTGCTCTGCTAGTTAAGCATAAAAACTTCTGTCTTATATGACTGAAATTAATCATTTGTTTATTTTTAACGACGCTGCATCTTCAGGCTTGGTACATCCTACAGTGCACGCCCGCAAGACATCGTTACTGAACAATGATGACTCGCTAGACTATATAAATAGTCCATTGGTGGTTCGCTTCGGTCTTGCCTAACAGTTATCTGAAAATCGATAAATCTGCAGTAGCCTGCTGAGAAATGTGATCATGTTATTTTGCGGTTTAATTTATGAGTTTTGTATCTGTTATAAGGTGTGCGTATTATTAATTTGTATATGCATGTTGTTAAACAAAATCCGGGCGAATGAAAAGGAAAACAATTATTTTCGATATAGTCGAATAACGTCTTAAATGTTATAGTTCTTTTCAAACTATTTTTTGTGATTTTTTTGTTACTACGTATGTTTCATAATATTAATGTTTTCTTTTATCTAATCTATGCAAAGCTTATTACATGTGTTCCTCGATCATTCAGCGGGTAAAATCGAAGCCTTTTAACGCTAAAACTTGTGGCTCGATTCTCCCATGATCGATACAGTGCATATAGCTCATTTATACAATTTTTATTCTTAGTTAACAAACAAACTTAAATTCATAACTCTAACATTTGTTAAACAGTCTTATATTTACATTTGTTAATGTTTCTAAAGTAATACGTTTAAAATATCTCGAGTGGTACTGAATATATTTTCCTCTACAGTGCACATGCTGACCAGGACGATCCAAGGAACCTATATAAGTGAAGGTGGAGGGTTTGACTACGATCAGTCTTGGATTTGTGCAATGTAAGTGTAGTGGCTTGTTGAATGAAGAGGGCTGTAAATTCAGTTATGTTTATTATCAACAAACTAATTCTGACTAATGTAATATCAAAGAACTTTTAAAAAAAATCATCAGATTTATTTATTAGCACATAAATACAATTATTATCAAACAAGATTTATATTGTTTAAGTGATTTGTTACTAATGATTTAAATGGTTTTCTTTTAATAACTTTGTTACAATAGCACTAATTCTTGATGACGAGAAACCCACTTGAAGTAAAAATGTATTTTGGAACAGCTGGTATGAGTACTTTTTCTAATAAAACTGAGAACAACGTTTCGAAATTTTTAGATCATCGTCAAGTTAACCTTTTTGTTAACCTGAAGATGACCCAGGAATTTTGAAACGTTGTTCTCTGCTTTATTAGTAAGTGTTTAATACCCATACCAGCCGTTCTGAGATAGAATAGCACTAATTACTTTTTCATTGTAAATAATAACTAGTATGAAGATTGTAGTTAAAATATACGCCGCAGAAAAGCACATTTCTCACGTGAATGTTGTAGTTACTACTTGCATTACCATGTAAATTTTTGTTACAGAAAATTATATGATATTATTTCACGTAAAGCAATATTATTATTATTAGCTGTATATTTTAGAGTACTAATTTAATGTAGTGCAAAACTTCTGTTATAATCTAGATATTGTAGGACCCTGACTAAATTGTTGTTGTAATAACGAACTGATCTTATGTACTGTACTACTACTACTGCTGCAGGATATATCCTTCTGGGAGTAACTGTTTCACGTAATTATGTGATAATTGGTACTTTTGTTGTAATCTATAGATATCGCGAGATAATTTCCTGCATGCCTTTTGTGACCTGGATATTTTAGAATGAGTCTACATAATATGAAGACAGTATTATGAGATACTTACTTATATTGCCATTGTAAATTTGATATTAGGTGATAATGATAAACTGGTGTAAACCGGATAGGAGAGAATCTATGAACACAAAGCTCAGTTGAGAGAATCTTTCACGTGTTCTAGGTAATGGAGAGCAACATATCCAAGAAGGATCTTCGTCTGAAAATAAAGATCTAGTCACAGTGCTTATAAACAGCTGGAAAATAAAACTTAGTTACACTATTGCGTTCGAACGCGTACAGGTCAAGTTGTATGACGCAGTGTTCGTGGATTTGTCTGATCGGGATGTTGAAATGTACGCTGGGAAACTGTTGTTTTTGTAGGTTGGATAGTGTATAGAAATCTTATAGGAGGAGGGTTTGACATTCTAGACTTGATGGAGCATTTTGCAATGGAATATGTTGCAGATCTATTGTCAGGTATGCACGGTTGTCAGATATAGCATGGGCAGCCGTCGCGATTTGGAATGAAACTGCTTGCTGAGGTTCCAGAATTGTATTAACATAACCTACGGAACTCGCTATATCTTATTTGAGAAATCAACATTCAATTCATTCTGTAAATTATTATTGAGTTTCAGTTTTAGGCTCAATGGCTTGTAATGCAAGAATTCGGTTTCATACCTTGCTGAGGGAACAACGGAGACAGCACATCGTGATATTTTGATTTGAAAAGTGAAACAAAAGAAAATTTCTGAAAAAGGAAAGTCTGCATTGTGAAAGGTCTTTTGATTACCTGGTTTATTGTAAAACCTTCTCCAAAAAAATATGAAAATCTCCTCCATAAGAGATAAATGTTTTAACCTAAACATTTAAGTGATATTTAATATTTACACTACCTGTACTGAATTTAAGGAGTTCGCTGTCTTGAAATCAAGATTTCATAAAAGACTCATCTGGAAAACAGTCCTTTAATTTTATTGGTTTAAAATTAACTAAAAAAGGAAGTTGGACATTTCAGTTTAAAATGGTTATTATCTACCATTTGGCATACTTGTCGCTATCCTAAGCACTCTTTGAGGCTCTGTGTCTGCCAATACAGGCGGGTCTTACTAATTACCACAAGTATCAGAATAAAAAACCAGAAAGTAACAAAAGCTGAGCACAAAGTAACTATAATGCACCAGAAATTACTTAAAGCTACACAATAAACTAAGACATTATGTATATAATGTTCTTTCATTGTCTTTCATTAAATATTCAAACTATAGGTCTAGGTTACATATCTAATAGACGTGTGATTAATAAAGTTTACTAAATAAAGAAACAATTGTGATTTAAGGAACGAAGATAAAATTTACAGTCGGTTTGAGTCAAAACGTTTCTCACTAAACTCAACCATGTTTTATAACTAAAACGTCAAGGTTCTAAACTTAATGAAGGTCTCGGCTAAAGCTTCTATTTACTTAACACACCCTAGATCAAGGTTATAAGATTACTGATTATCTCGAGTAAAGTTTTACTTTATGTAGCATACCATAAATAAACGTTATCTTATCCAAGGCTTGAGTGAAATATTTTTGTACAGAGTGAATATAATTGAAAAGTTAATAAAATAGTGAAGTGAATGAACATCAGAATCGAAAGCATATACTTAATACAATAGTTATTTTATTTCCCTGCAAAAAAACAGTTTGTTAAAAGAGATTACTGAAAACTCTTGATGATAAAACTGTATGTGCGTATACATAACAAATCAATAAAATATTTTATTTTGCTTAATAACGCGTGTGAACATTTTTGGTTACCTAATTTATGTGTATTTTTGTTCGGCTAGTGATCGCTGTTTAATGTACCCACCCGTTTACCTCTCGAAGAAGGCCTAGGGACTCCTCGGATGGGGCTAAGATAAGTCATATACAAACCTCGATTCCTGTCGCTTTTCTGGGTGACATAAAGCAATATGCTTGTTTTGATGGTAATCAGTGCAATGGTTCTTCAGTTATAAACGTGTACAGTGCACAGAGAAGAGACTAACGCCCAGAGGGATGAAATGGGAATTCAAATTGTAATGCCAAACTTTTTACATCAATCCCTGGGTAACTAACTCTTAGGGTACGTTTTCGACGATGGGTATCAATGGTTCTTGTAAGCGGATAGAAAACATGTACAAACTTTTTGTGCTAAACTAAGTAAATACATTAATTGTAAATATTAGACCACCAGAACAAATTAGCGGATTATCATAACATTCAAGACTATAACTTTAGTCCAGACACATTGGAATTTCTTGAAACATTTATTTTGGAATAAAATACGTCACAGTTGAAAATATGCATAACAACTGTAGGTTTCAGGTAGTAAAGATGTGGAAAATGCTAAAAGTAGTATTTGAATTTTGTTATTTTCAAATATTGTTATTTTTCGGTAAAAAATCAACAAATGCTACTATAAAGTGAACAATTTTGTCTGTTTCTCTTTTTATGACTCTGCATTCTTCGCAACCAAAACTTTGAGAAATATGTTTATTTTCAACTATAAAGCCATCTATTCAAAAACATATTTATTAAATGACGACTTCAGCTATAATCTCTAATTGCAAGACAATTTTTCAAGCCCTTTTGGGGGTATATCACTATATTTAGGAAAGCAACTTTCTGAATTTTCTGTAGTTGTATTTGAAATTTTGTTGCTGTCAGCGATATCCCACTGTATTTAGTTCAGAGACTATATATTGTGACTGAAGAAAAACATAAATGTAGCTGCAGTAAGACGAAATGTGGAAAAAGTGTTTGCTATAGTTTCTCTAAGGAAAAGAGAAATATGGGATCAACGTTCCGACCAAATGACCAAGATCTGAGAAAGCTTGTTACCACGCATTTCTAGATATTACCATCAGTCACTTTTATAGACTCATGAATCTTGTCATCAGATACTTTTTCAACAAGAAATAAACAAGATAGCTGCGCCAACAAATATATGTGCTATTTTTATTGCATAAATAAGTGAAATGTCGGAGAAACGAGATGTCGTAGTTCAATCTTATTTCCTCCATCCAAGTTTCCTATATCTCTTTCAGGTGACACGCTTTTATGTCTAGTATTTGTTCTGAAGAGTGCCTGTCTTCGAACTTACTACAAGCAATCGCTTTCTGGTCCAAGACGAAACTTGGCCGTTTGAAGCGAACAGTAATAATACTGGTTAGTTTCTCCTCGGCGATATAATAATACTGGTTAGTTTCTCCTCGACGATATAATAATACTAATCAGTTTCTCCTCGACGATATAATAATACTAATCAGTTTCTCCTCGACGATATAATAATACTAATCAGTTTCTCCTCGACGATATAATAATACTAATCAGTTTCTCCTCGACGATATAACAATGCTAGTCAGTTTCTCCTCGACGATATAATAATACTGGTTAGTTTCTCCTCGACGATATAATGATAATAATGGTTATACAATTTCGTCTCTTTGAGAGTAAGTTCCAATAATTCCACAGATTCTTTGATCTTCAGTGGCTCCAGGCGTGCCTAATTTTTAATATCCGCAAATTAACCGTCTCACTTATTGAATGTAATATTTCATCTTGAGTAACATTAATTGTGAAAGAAGCTACAATAACTAATCACAAAATAGTTTGTGTTTCGTGTTTTTCTTATAGCAAAGCCACAAAGGGCTATCTGCTCAGCCCACCGAGGGGAATCGAACCCCTGATTTTAGCGTTGTAAATTCGGAGACATACCGCTGTACTAGCGGGGGCGACAAAATAGTTAAACCAGTGTAGAAGTGCTGACTGTGTACTACCTTACATGAGTGCTAGTTATTTTTGTGAGTTCAGTTAGGATGCAATGTTAAAATCATTATTAAGTACTCGTGCGTGAGTGTATATCTATATAAAAACAGACACACATATATGTGTATGTGTAAAATAAAAGAAAAAGATAAGAGTGTTTATTCATTTTTTTTTGGTCTTATAATCAAAGACGTTTTTGTTCAAATTTCATACAAATCATCTTATATTAAATAATAAAATATATAAAAATATAACCTCAATGAAAAAAAGAGAATTAGCGTAAGTCACCCTTAAGCTAGTTAAACTCTAAGTTAGGCTGTAAGGCTTTGTTAAATGAGTTTTTTAATTAGTCATTCTTTGTTAGTTCATTTTTGGAGCTACTCTGGCCTTGTTGATTCGTTCTCAGGTAATGTGTCTTGTAGGTAATTTTCTATTTTTTTAACATCTGTAAAAAAGTGTCTGTTTATTAACTGGATTTCATTTATGCCTAACGGAAAAACAACAAGAAGCTCGTCCTTTCTTGGTTTAGTTTTTACAGTGCCTTAATTTACAATACTATTAAAATTCTGCGTTATCCTTCTAAAACACTAATGCTGTGATTAATATTACTGAATTTGCTAGCCCTATTGTGTAAGAAGATTAACAGTTTGAAGAGAAACTTGAAGTAAAATTAGTTTTTTTTCTAGCTGTAGAGCAGACTATACTTAAAATAATGATTTTTTTTATTCACACAAAGCAAGTGATGTTAAAATAAAGAAATAAACTCTATAAATTGAGCATCTTCAAGAACTAGAAAATTGAATTTGCGTTCCTAACAAAAACTAGAGAATATAAATAAATGCGTAAAACCCTTATTTCTTGGTAATAACAGAGACAAGTGGAACAGCTTTATGTTGCTTTATGTAAATATTATACCGTACAGTTGAGTTGCAATGCAACTTTGATCTGTTCAAATTTCCGTTTAAAGGGAAACTAGGGTCTGATGAGAAATATATTGGATTATTAGTATATCTCAGAACGACTGGTATGGGTATTAACACTTTTACTTAGAAGGAGAGAACAATGTTTTGATCTCCCTAGGTCATCCTCAGGTTAAGAAAGATAGTGTTTGAATGTGACAGTTGAAGGACACATGTCATAGGTCATACCAGTCGTTGCTTTTATTTCAAGTGGGTTTCTCATCATCGAGAACATCGGATTATTTTTAATTTTTACTTTTAAGGTTCAAATACATTTAGATAGATTATATTACCAATTACAAAAACATTACCATAGTGAACTTGACTTACGTCCTTGTCTGCAGGTGTAGCCTTCCCTCTCTACAAAGAAGACATGTGGCTATCGCTAGATTGAAGACCCCTGCCAATATGGGGCGTACATCTCACGAGGTCCGATTCTTCATTTTGGTTCTGACACCCAGCAAAGAGGTAAGAACAAAGGATGTATCATGTTTCATTTAAATAAAGAAGAGCTCACGAGGAATGATTAGCTATTAGAAGCAAGCAATCTCTTTGATATTTAGAAAACTCCGTTCTATTAATATTATCAGGAAGTTTGTATTAAAGGGAAGTATAACGTTGTTTTTTGGATATGTGTAATATGTTTATAGGTAGAAAATGCTGCTCAGCTACGAAAGCTTAAAATCCTAATGCTAATACACAACATTACTGTTCACAAAATGCAAGATTTGCACTTTCGTTTCTAATTTATGGTGAAATGAGTCAAGTGTTTCATTATATTTTGTCTTCGGGATTACTAACATGCGTTCTTTCCAAATGGGATGGACTAAACCCATAAAAATTGTTTCACGAAGTTTGGTCATTGTAGGTTTTGGTTTCGGTTAGTTTTGGTCATCGCTTACAAAATTTACAAAAATCAGTTGCTTGCTCGTAAGATAAACATAACTTACAAATACACAAAACCTGAATACAACGACGTCCTCATATATTTCCAGTGGTGCATGGAAAGCACATAAAAAACACAAAACTTGTTTAAAGGAACGCTAGTTTCCTCTATGAATAATTTTACCAATCAGTGATTCTATAGCAATAACAAATATAACATACTAAATTAGAAAGAAAAAAAACCACAATGTTAATTTGATATGGATGTCAAGTTATCCTCAGACAGTTAACCCATTTTCATAAAAAAGAAAATTGTAACAGTATTAAACTGATATAAACACAATGTTGTTATCAGATTTTATACCGACTAATACAGAAAGAAACAACCGTAAGTGTTTCATTATATAAACACAATGTTGTCATCAAATACTAACTTAAAAAGAAAAAAAACAAAACAAAAAGAAAATTATAACAATGTTAAACTAATGTAAGTTTAGTCATCAGAATGAGATAAACTTTGAACGAAATTTCTGAAGCAAATCTTTAAAAAAAATCTGTTCTAACTTTCCTGTAATTTGTGTATATGTGTTTATATGTTTCTAATTTAATTGGATATATTTATAAACGTTTTCTGTCTGAAATATGAACTACTTCTAAACCTCTTGGGAAAAGGGTTTTTATTAATACCGATGAGTAATTCACTAAATTAGAAAGAGTAAGTCATAACTATGTTAAGTTGTTAGCAAAGAGAGAGCATGGATATTAAGGACTTTGTAACCTACAAGCATAGCAGGTCTCCACTGAAATTAATCACGTTTCACATGTACCATGTTCCAGGTCTCTAGCTATCATAAGAACTACTTTTTTCGTTGATGGTGGTTACTTTAATAGCCACTATTAAGCATTATTGTCTACTACTGTAATTTCCGTTTTAAAATGCTTTTTCTGAGGAATAGAGAGATCGTTCTTTGACCATATAGTTTAACAATTTTTTACTAGACTTCCCAGACTGTTTGAAGATTGGCTTTCGAGACCATATTTAACCAGGTCAAAGCTCAAAAGTTAATTGAAGCGTCAGTTTCGCAAGAATATATCGTCGAATAGCGTTATTATATTTTCATGTTTGTCAGCAATCTGACTCAATAATACACATTGATTTAGAGAAATACTTGAAAGTTTGTAAACGCTTAGCTTCTGAGATTTTATCAATTTTAGACTCTTACTGAGAGCGGTAGGAGATATGTCCAGTTTCATTACGATGGCTTTTCAAAGTCAAAAGGTTCTGTTTTCTAACTAATTATAATTTTCATTTTAAAAATCAGAAAACTACCCTAGCGTATATACAATCGTGATTTCGTAACTTTTTGTTTTTCGAAACACACTGTTGTGCCCTTTGTTTAGTTTCAATGGAAAACAATGAAGGCTCTTTTCATCGAGAAGTTGTAACTTTTAGTTAACATTGTCTAAAAAATCTCATGATTTGAATACTTTCTCCTTGAAAATATTTTTATATTCTCTCAGCCATAAATCTATTAGCAGCAGGGTTGTAATGTTAGATGAAGAAAAATTTGCTATGAATCAAATATATAGATGTGGTTAAACATGTTTCTTGGTGCGCCATGGCTCATTCAAATATATAGATGTAAACATGTTTGCTGGTGCGCCAAGGCTCACTCAAATATGAAGATATTAAATATGTCACCGAGTGCGACATGGCTCGATCAAATGTATAGTTGTTAAACATGCCTCCGGGTGCGTCATTGTTCACATCTGAGGAAATACTATTTCAGAAGCATACACATACAGAGTTCAATATCAAACTACGAGTTATGTTGTTAGGAATGTATTCGGTGTTGTTACTACAATTTAGAGGAACATAATCTTATTTATTTTTGATGCAGTTTGATATCTGTTTGCCAGGCCCAGCATGGCCAAGTGGTCAAGGCTCACGGCTCGTAATCTGAGGGTCGCGTATTCAAATTTCAGTCACACCAAACATGGTCGCTCTTTCAGCCGTGGGAGCGATATAATGTGACCGTTAATCCCACTATTCATTGGTAAAAGAGTAGCCTTAGAGGTGGGTTGTGATGACTAGTTGCCTTCCCTTTAGTCTTACACTGCTAAATTAGGGACGGCGACCTCAGATTGCATTCGTGCAGCTTTGCGTGAAATTAAAAACAAACAAATCTATCTGTTCTTTATTTGGTTGTTTAAATTATTTTTTCAAGCATTTATTTTAGCTTGTACTGTTTTAAAACTTAATGTTATGCGACTCTCTTAGTGATCTTTTGATTATCTTAGCCCATTATCGAAAATAATCCAAAGAAAGGATGTGTATAAAGGAAACTTATGTTGTGTTTATCATTTTAGAGTCTCTGTTAGCTGGCTGCCTTCCCTTTGGTTGCTAGTTCAATAGTAGGGACAACCATACCTGAAGTTTTGGTATCTCTAAAATAACTGTTTAACTCAAGTATTTGTAAGATTCTTTTAATGTCGAAAATCTGGACTGCTTAAATTTAAAAAAAATCTGTGAGGAAAAAAGAAGCCGTAAGTTAACGTTATTCTAAACCCAGCTTTAATATAAACTGTAGTTTACTAATCACTGGTAGTTTTATTACGAAATCTAGAAACTATTTAAAACTACTTATCAGTATTTAGTTTTCATTGCTTTGTGTACCTTAGATGAAGGGACTTGAGTATTTAATACAAATGACCCATACCGCTAAAGTATTATTATTCTGATTTGTATGTTGAACTTTGACAATTACATTCCATCATAGGACCGGCATGGCCAGACGGTTAAGGCGCTCGACTCGTAATGCGAGGGTCTTGGGTTCAAATCTCTGTCACACCAAACATGCTCGCCCTTTCAGTCGTGGTGGCGCTATAATGTCACGGTCAATCCCACTATTCGTTGGTAAAAGAGTAGCTCAAGAGTTGGCGATGGGTAGTGATGACTAGTTGCCTTCCTCTAATCTTACACTGCTAAATTAGGGACGGCTAGCGCAGATAGTCATCGTGTAGCTGTGCGCGAAATTCAAAAACAAACAAACGGATAATATATTCCGTCGTATTAAATATAAATGTTTCTAATAGTTCTTTATCATATTATGTATATCATTATTGCTTACCGAACTTCTAAAAAGGTTTGATTAATGTTAAGTCTCTCAAATATATATTAACAGGTATTATAGTGGATATAAGCTTTCAGTGCAGTATCTATAAACCATCATGCAATAGTTATGGGCGTTTCATCTACTAGTTAAAGGTTTTTTTTTTCTAATGTATCTGTAACTTGAGGATCAATGTGTGTTTTTTGTTCCATAGTAAAGTATATCAAGAAAATCATGGCTATCGAAACAAATAATTCTCCATTGAAAATATTAGGTTTTGGAGACAGTGGGATTATTGTGTTTTATAAAGGTCACTTTAACTTAATTAATTTGTAGCGAATAGACGCTCGAGAAACTACAAAAGTATCTTAATATATTTACTAATGAATTGCGGTCCGAGAGAATCCATGTGTCATATTCCTGCTCCGCAAGAGCTTAGCTTATTCACTTAAACGAAGAATGTGTCTTTCATAACTCATAGAATTATAAAATATCAAACATTTGTAATTGCTGAGAGCAAGGATACACAATGAATGATTCAGTGCATTCTAATCATTATAGGTTTTAATTTTCTTACGTGTTGTCGACTTCTGCTCTTAAGTGTTCATAGTCAATTTGTTATAAAGAATTGTCTCTGTTATTGTAAAAGTTACTTTAATCCTGACATATACATACATACATACATACATACATACATATATATATATATTGCTAAATTACTTTTGATCAGAATATTTTAATAATTCCAGACTTCTAGCCTGTAATTCGGTCAGTTGTGAAATAATATGTTGAAAAATGTAATGTTTACGTATACATTTGTATAGCTGCTAAAAGAGAATAAAAGATAAAATGAAAGAACGAGTATAACTTTAAATATAAGAAGAGTTTTAATACGCATGCCCGACATGGCCAGGTGGGTTAAGGCGTTTGACTCGTAATCTGAGGTTCGCAAGTTTTTGAATCACATTTCTGGGAAATGAAATGCAAGTTCAGTTTTATAAACAGTTTCTTAACCATCTCAAAATAGTATTAGTTACACATTAAGTGTTAGCTCAATCTTGAACCGTATGACTAGGGCTGGAAAGTATCAGATCCAAGTTCAGTTTTATAAATTGATGATAATCAATCTGACATAAGCTTTACGTTTAGTTTTAGCGTAAACTTGAATAATATGTCTAAGGTATTAGTTCCGAGTTTATTTATAAAAACGGTTGCAGATCCATCTGACAGAGGTATCAGTCTCAGAGCCAGCATTAGCTGAATCTTGAATGAAACAGTCTCAAGTTAAGCTTTATTAACGAATGTTGAACCACCTGCTTAAAAATACGTAGTAGTTAAATGCTGAATCATATGTCTAGAGTATCAGTTCCAAATTCAATTTTACAAATGATTGCAGAACCGTCTAACATTGTATGAGTTGTACACTCAGTATTAAATGAATCAGTTTGAAATTCAGTTTTGTAAATGGTTTCCTATACATCCTAAAATGGTATCAATTTCACATCAGTATTAGTTGAATCCCGGATGATGTGCCTAGGATATCAGTTCCACGTTCACTTTTATAAATGGATGACAAATAATCTGACAATGGTATCAGTTTTACATCAGTGTTAGCTGGTAATAAACCATCTTATGAGATCCACTTTTGCGATGTGTTATAACTAGTTTTAAAACCTTTTCAGTATTCACACACAAAAGAGTTAATTTCTCTACGGTTGCCCCAGCTATCTGATGGGTGTCAACTGAAATGATCCAGAAATCTCTGTAGTTCAATAATTGTCAATGTTTGCTCTAAAACATGTCTTTTTATTAATTAAAGTGATAATGTGTTACACAATATAGGTTACTTTCACAAAGGAAGACATTCCTAGATAATTATTTGCTCCAGTTTTCAGTAGTATAAATATTTTTCTGATGAACATTATCAATCTGCTGTTTAAGATAGCTGTTTTAAAAAAAAAAATATATATATATATATATATATAATTGTAAACACATGGTTTTATTTGGTTATTTTTTAAAACTTATGCATCTCATTGTAATCACATGGTTTTTATTGATAATATTATTTTCTACCTTATTCTTAACTTATATTTTATCAAACAAATGAATATTTAACTGTGATTATATAAATTTATATCACAATATGAAAGTTTATGAAAGGAAAGAAGAGATCACTTAATATTAGTGTTATGCACAAGGATAAGAATAAATGATTCTACGAACTACAGCCTCGTCTGGAAGTTTTTATGGTTTGACATAATGATCATATTATTTGTTTGTTTGAACTTTGGCCTCAGGAGTTTTGAGTTATTTTCACTCACGATCATATTCTAAACTTTCTTTCTCGTTTCTTAAGTTTTAAGCTCTGTTGAGTGTAATTTTTGCTTCGGTTTTAAGTCATTATATGTAAATAGCTTTCTTTTTTCAAACTTGAGGGCTTCCACAATTTTACTCAAAGTTATTATTTAGTGTGGATGTTCAAAAAGAAAGAAAAGTTCTGGATTTGTTTTATTTTAACTCTGATCCTATGATGAATATCAGCTTTCATCTGGATTTATTTCTGAAATTAAAACTTGATTTGTGATAAACGTCAGATCGTGTCTGGTTTTAATTAATTGTACTTGTATTAAAACATTAGTATTAGGCGTATTATATCTTTTAATACTACGTTCTTCATTCAGTCCAAATATGTTCGTTTTTCAATTTCTTTTAAGATATAAAATAACAGGTTTTGAAAAATGTTTTGTCATGTTTATAAAAATAGTTTTTCTTTTATATAGATAAACTGTGACACTTTTGCTGCATGCTTATGGTTGATTATAGAAAAAGACATTCTCTTATCAGACTGGTGTATGAAAAAAATGCAAAAAAATGTTAAAACATTATCCAGATCAAATGCTTCCCAAGCAGATTATTTGTTTAGAAGTTGACATCACAGAATAGATTTGTTTATTGTAGCCACACGGCAGAGGAGGCCGCCACTGTGCACATCAATTTTCCCTGAGAGAAAAAAAAGAAAACATGCCCTGTTAAAATATTATATATAAAACAACATCTGTTTGAACCGAATTAGAATATTCAAGGCATACAACAAACGTATTATATGTTTCATAAATGTTTAGTACTCTATTTTTCGAAATATTTCTGAATTTGCGACAAATTTTCTACTCATAAATAATATCTTTTTTTCATTTCCTGTTAAAATTTATGCCATTTTTGTATTCATTGTACCCCGCTTGTACAACTGTAAGTCTGTGGATTTTTAACGCTTAAATTAGGGGTTCGATTCCACTCGGTGAACTCAGCAGATAGCCTCATGTGGCTCTACTATAAGAAAATGCATACTCTATTATATTCAATGTATGTATTTTTATTTGATTTTGCAAAGTTACCAGTATTTAAAACAAGAAAGTCGAACTTCATTTTTAAGTTTTTCATTCTTTTACTTGTTTGCCTCTATATATATATATATATATATATGGAATCTACTCTGTTTCACTGCCTTTTCTAAGTATTGTCTGGCCTGAAGTATGGTTCAGATTATCTGAGAAGTCTGGGCGTTTATTTTCTCTAAATCGTTAGCGCTCGCAGCTAATAAGATTAATGAATGAAGTAGAGATAATTTCATACAATCTAAACGAGCGAATAAAGTGAGAACAGATAAGTTTCAGCGTCCTATGTATTATCCTGACACATCAAACGAACAAACACTATTTATTAATCTCTTTAGTAGCTGCAATTAACATTCAATAGACTTTTCCGGATAATTTTTACAAGAGTGTGTGTGTTTTCTTATAGCAAAGCCACACTGGGCTATCTGCTGAGCCCACCGAGGAGAATCGAACCCCTGATTTTAGCGTTGTAAATCCGGAGACATACCGTTGTACTAGCGGGGGCTTTTACAAGAGAGAAAAATCAGATAATCTATTTATTTTTGTTTATATAAATATGTGTTTATTTCCAAGGCCCAGCATAGCCAGATGGTTAAGGCACTCGACTCGTAAGCTGAGGGTCAGGGATTCAAATCCCCGTCACATTAAACATGCTCGCCATTTCAGCCGTGGGGTCTATATATAATGTGACAGTCAATCCCACTATTCGTTGATAAAAGAGTAGCCCAATAATTGGCGATGGGTGTTGATGACAAGCCGCCTTCTCTCTAGTCTTACTCTGCTAAATTAGTGACTGCTCGTGCAGATGGTCCTCGTGTAGCTTTGCGCGAAATTCAAAACAAACCAAAACTTATTTCCAACTAAGCAATTAAATTCAAAATAATGTTTTTTTTATTTATTTACAACAGTTTAAACAGAGGCACGATTTATATAAAAATAATTTAAATAATATAGTAGAGCAACATATTTTCTGTGTATTTTTCACCTCTTTCTGATAGTAATCGAATAACTTGCCCAACATTTATTTCCAGTTTTGGTTATCCAGTTTAAGAAATGTTCCTGCTTAGTTCACTGTTTTATTCACATTCAAATTATGTTTAGCGTTTTAAACCTTGACTATTAAAACTAAAATATTTTAAATTTAGTACACACTAGATTTTTTGATGATAATAAAGGATCTTAACTGTCTGTCTGTTTTGGTCTTGATGTGAGGTACTTTCAGACTTTTAAACTTGATAAACATCCGGGAAAAGGAATAAATTAGGATTAGAAATTAAATGTGCTACTTTAATTATTTGTTGAAGTTAAATAGTTACTTTTAATACAGTACTCAGTGATTGTCCTTTATTTTCGTAGAGACTTGTCAATAATATGGTAACACCAGAATATGTATATTCGTAATTTGTCAAATAGTTGCCAAAAAAACAATTTATTTTCACATAATGAATTCTTATTAAAAAAATGTATGATCAAAGTATAAGAAGATACGAATAAAAAATAGATGTTTATGTTGCGTGGTGTCCCCCGCCAGTACAGCGGTAAGTCTACGGATTTACAACGCTAAAATCAGAGGTTCGATTCCCCTCGGTGGACTCAGCAGATAGCCCGATGCGGCTTTGCAATATAAAAACACACACGCGTGCAGCGTAGTCAGGTCTGAAAATATTGTACACCGGTGGGACAGCAGTAAGTCTAATGATTCGTAATGCAATAACTGTTACTTTTCTGTTCAACTAGCAAACAGGATGAGTTTTACTCTCAAGATTATAGCAAATCTTAATAAAGCCAATTATATTAGGTGTTACTAGATTTGTGTGTTTTATCATGTTAACGTTGTAGTTACTACAGCTTCAGACATAAAATTTTAACTGGACTTTTTGTTTCTTTTATTTATTTCTTCCAATGTGTAGTACTTAAGTCCAGGAACACACAATACCATTGTTTTTATATCAGTTGTGACATTGTGAAGATACAGATCTGGTTTTGGTTTTCTTGTGAAAGATGGAGGGAAGTAGATTGTTAGTGTTATAGACTAATGGCGTCAGTTCGAGCTCATCGAGCCCATGTGTCGTAGGCGGGTCGATGTGATACCTTCTGTGATGGCAGTTCTTATATTTGTGTATTATGTGGAAGACCTGGCCTGTTATTTGTATTACTGAAATACTACGCTTTCGTCTTTCTTTGTTTGTCACTTGCGATAAATACTGATATATATATATATATATATCTAAGTTATTGTGTTGCAATGAAACGTGAACAATGTTTTTAACTACATTGTTACACAAAACATTTAATTTAAAAATACGACATTACGTGTATTGTTCGATCTAACAAGTCAAATGTATCTTCCTTCCTTCCCCTGCCATTGTTTTGTTTAAAATATTTTCAGTTGATGATTGTTTTTGCCCTATGTTTTTGTTAGGGCCCTCTTGAATGTTGACATAATCCACAGGAGCTCGAAAGAGCTTAGTTCTTGTTAATTCATTAACGTGAAAAAATTCTTAAAACGAAGTAGAAGATCTGGAAAATACTTTACACTTTGATTTGTTTTAATAAATTATAAGTAAAATTGTTAAGTACATCAATATTTAATTGGTTAAAAATCGATATGAGCTTGTGACAGAAACCTGTCTGTTTTATCATCTGTATGCGTTGCGAATAGAAACACTGTGTACTATAAATTATTTTTGACTTAGCTTAATATTAATCTTAAAAATAGAAACTGATATATTTCTTTCTAATATTTCGATTTTTATTGGGTAATTAGTATAGCGTTTATTTTCCAATATGAAAACGAACTACTACTACTACTGCTGAAAAGTTCTAAGAAACAACGGCCATTGTTTCGTCTCGAACTATGTAACAACTCAACTAAGCAATATAATCAGACAGTTACAATGATATTAATCATTATTTGTAAATTGTTAATTTTCAGTAGATATATGCTGTTCATTCGTTGTGGTTAAAGGTCTTAAGAAATCATATGTTCATTACTGGCTCAGTAGCAATAAGTAAAAAAGAAATACAGGAAATCTAATTCATTAACTGTGAGGTTTGAAAATATGTGATATATACCAGTTATCATGAGTGACAATACACCGTGGAACATTAACAATTAGAGTTCCAGAGTTTTAACTGTTCTTGTACTAAATCAAAAGCTTATTAATTCAAGAACGGGGATAGTTTTAGGGTTATAAAGGTTAAATAAGCATTACATATTCACTAAAGTTTCATTATGTTATAAAAGATAGATTCGTTTGTTAAACAATGTATAAAATATTATTTTATAGCAGGTTACAGATTTTACAGTAAGAAAAGTTATTTTTTAGAACAGATAATACGTTTCTATTTCTGGTGGGATAATTATGAAATACACTAGTGTTTGGTTTGTTTTGAATTTAGCGCAAAGCGACACGAGGGCTTTCTGAGCTAGCTGTCCCTAATTTAGTAGCGTAAGACTAGAGGGAAGGTAGCTAGTCATCAACACCCACCGCCAACTCTTGGGCTACTCTTTTATCAACGAATAGTGTGATTGACCGTAACATTATAACGTCCTCACGGCTGAAAGGGCGAGCATGTTTGGTGCGACGAAGATTCGAACCCGCAACCCTCGGATTACGAGTCGAGTGCCTTAACCACATGGTCATGCCGGGCCTACACTAGTTTTAACGGACAGTTTCGATTACTGATGGGATAATTCTGAGGTACACAAGTTTTAACAGAAAGTGATCGAAACGTCTTAATAAACAATCTTCCTCACCGTAAAAGTTGTAACTTGTAATAAAATAACACTGAACCAGTAAGTAATCACAAAACGATTATACTAATGCAAAAAGGCAATTCGTTGTTGCTGTTTCAACACGTAGCTACAGCATTGGTTTCCTTCAGTCTGTCTACAAAGGAGAATCGCATCTAAGTCCATAAACTTACGTTTCACTCTCTTGGAGGAGGAGGAATAAAAAGGATTCTCTTACAGTCAAAAATTATTTCCATGAGTTTGAAGCTTTTGCAGTGACTACTCTAACGTGTAGTTGCTCCCGTTGTGGGACTCTTAATACAGTGCATGTATCAAAGGTTGTAATACTGTGAATGCTTATTTTATCACGTACACGTTTTAACTGTATATGAATAAGAAGTGATGATAATATAAACTTGTACATAAACAGACATGAGACATGTGTCAAAGATACTTTAAATTAAGCATGATATACAAATGGTAATCGTAAAAGTCACTAGCGCAATAAATCAACGCTGAATAAGCTCGTTGTAATTTTAAAGGAGGTATGTTAGTTGCCATTAAACGTTTGCAAAGCTACCCTCGCTGATCTCGGGGCGTCCCGTTGCTGCAACAGTGGATAAAATATGGATGCTCAAATAAGCACTTCCTGTGCGTGGATCACTAGCTTGTTATTAGGATTGTAGTATATGCAAGTTCGACTAGAAACAAGTGAATAATCACATTGATTACGGAAATAAGTAAAATTTGTTTAAATTACACAAAGGTAGAAATTAAGAAACTTTTCAGAGAAACATAGTTATCTCAGTCATGACCATTAAACCGCTACTAGCGGTTAGCGCTAGTATGTATATAAATACTAGATGTTAGCGCTTTCGACGTTCACTTTGTGCCACTTTACTATTACTCCCAACACGACTGTTTGAGATTCCTTTTAAATAAGCATCAGACTGTTACTATTGCATTTCCAGTATTTATGACCTAGAAAGGCTAAAAAGTGTCTGTTCACTTACGAACACTTTACTTCACGTACGTTATATCATAAACCCTGGAGCTACGTGAAACAGAAACCGAGTATGATAGTATTCTGAAATAATGAGAGAAGTGAAAACAACACGTAAAGCGTTACTTAAATGGAATAACACGTTAAACTTTTGTGTAGTGCGTTTAAAAACACTCTAGTTTTTTTTAATGAAATGAAAGAAGCTATAGTGAAGTTAAACGAAGAAGGAAAGCCGCCAACAGTGTCAGGGTTGTTTATAATGTTAGTGCCATCCTCAATGATATAGTTTATGAAGGCTTAACTGATAAAGCAGAAGTCGAATTTACTCTGTAGTTACTTGAAGAAGCAATCTTAATAGCCACCAGTAGAATTTAAGGTGTGGTTGATTCGGGAAACATTGTCATCGTAAGCACTAGAATATGGTAACGTCAACTGAATAAACAGCGTCATCGTAAGTAGCAGAATCTGTTAAGGTTAACTGAAAAAAAAACTATGTAGTCATAAGCAGTAGAGTATGGTAAGATCAACTGAAAAAACAGTGTTATCGTAAGTAGTAGAATACGATATTGTCAACTGGAAAAAGCAGCGTTTTCTTTAGCAGCAGCTTAAGGTATGGTTAACTTGAAAAAGCAATGTTTTCACCAGTGGTACGAATCATGGTAAAACGTATTCCTAGAAGAATTTGCATCACCACTGGTTTTAATAACTATCGCCGAAGGGCATAAAAGAGCACAAAAATACGTATTCTGGTAACTTCTATAGTGAATTACACGAAACTGTGGATATATACAATAACATTATTACTAGATTCATTCACAAACAAAAAATACTCCTTGACATAGCATGACGTCAAAGTCCTATATTTTAAACCATGTTTTAATATGGCCAAGTATGGACATAGGACTGACCCCATATAACTGGCCGAAGGTTATTAGCATAAGGCCCGGCATGGCCAGGTGGGTTAAGGCGTTCGACTCGTACTCTCAGGGTTGCGGGCTTGAATCCCCGTCGCATCAAGCATGCTCGACCTTTCAGCCGTGGGGGCGTTAAAATGTGACGGTCAATTCAACTATCCGTTGGTAAAAGAGTAGCCCAAGAATTGGCGGTGGGTGGTGATGACTAGCTGCTTTCCCTCTAGTCTTACACTACAAAATTTGGGATGGCTAGCGTAGATAGCCTCGTGTAGCTTTGCGTGAACTTCCAGAAAACGAACAAAAACAATTCTTAACATACGCATAATATGCGTATAAATTGTTCTAAATTTAACTACTTGGTTATCGTATTTGCTAACTTGTTTTCGCAAATGCTGTTGAAGTGTGCTCACAGCGTAAGCAAATTATTTGATAAAATCACACATTTCTTGGTTGTGATATGGTAAACTGAACCATACACCGGATTTTCTAATAATGTTTCTTTACTTACAGTTTTCTATAACTCTACCACTCTATAAATTAATAGAATATGCTTTTTGGTGGTATTTTGGGATGCGTATTAGAACCATTGACAACTGTTAGGTCTATCAAATAGACAGTTTAAAAAAGTATTGTTGGCATCGTTAATATCTTAATTAGGGTTATTTGAATAGTTAAAGTTAACGTCTGTACTGAAATATATGGTAAAGTTAATTCAAAAATCAATCTAATCACCAGTGGTAAACAGTATGATGATGATGGAGTTACCTTAAGAATCAATATCATCACCAGTTGTAAAGAATGTGATGAAATTAACTTAAGAATCAATATCATTATCAGTGGTAAACAGTATGATGATGATGGAGTTACCTTAAGAATCAATATCATCACCAGTTGTAAAGAATGTGATGAAATTAACTTAAGAATCAATATCATTATCAGTGGTAAAGAATATGATGGATTTAACTTAAGAATCAATATCATTATCAGTGGTAAAGAATATGATGGATTTAACTTAAGAATCAATATCATTATCAGTGGTAAAGAATATGATGGAGTTAACTTGAGAATCAATATCATTATCAGTGGTAAAGAATATGATGGAGTTAACTTGAGAATCAATATCATTATCAGTGGTAAAGAATATGATGGAGTTAACTTGAGAATCAATATCATTATCAGTGGTAAAGAATATGATGGAGTTAACTTAAGAATCAATATCATTATCACTGGTAAAGTATATGATGGAGTTAACTTAAGAATCAATATCATTATCACTGGTAAAGAATATGATGGAGTTAACTTAAGAATCAATATCATTATCACTGGTAAAGAATATGATGGAGTTAACTTAAGAATCAATATCATTATCACTGGTAAAGAATATGATGGAGTTAACTTAAGAATCAATATCATTATCACTGGTAAAGAATATGATGGAGTTAACTTAAGAATCAATATCATTATCACTGGTAAAGAATATGATGGAGTTAACTTAAGAATCAATATCATTATCACTGGTAAAGAATATGATGGAGTTAACTTAAGAATCAATATCATTATCACTGGTAAAGAATATGATGGAGTTAACTTAAGAATCAATATCATTATCACTGGTAAAGAATATGATGGAGTTAACTTAAGAATCAATATCATTATCACTGGTAAAGAATATGATGGAGTTAACTTAAGAATCAATATCATTATCACTGGTAAAGAATATGATGGAGTTAACTTAAGAATCAATATCATTATCACTGGTAAAGAATATGATGGAGTTAACTTAAGAATCAATATCATTATCACTGGTAAAGAATATGATGGAGTTAACTTAAGAATCAATATCATTATCACTGGTAAAGAATATGATGGAGTTAACTTAAGAATCAATATCATTATCACTGGTAAAGAATATGATGGAGTTAACTTAAGAATCAATATCATTATCACTGGTAAAGAATATGATAGAGATAATTAAAGAAGCAGCGTCACAAAAGCGGTAGAAAAAATGTGTTGAGAATTAATTTGAGAAGAAATATTACCATTGCTAAAGTCTATAATATGGTTAGTGTAAAAGTTTTTTTTTTTTGCTGTTGGACAAACCTCTGGTGGAATTACAGAAGATATTGTGAAACCCAGTAACTAAGGCTATATATAGTACGTAAATAAAGTAGCAGGGGCACCAGTTAGTAGGTGATAAATGTAATTATGTAAGCGGTAGTAACATCAGCGAAAATGTCTGTCGCACGTTTGGTTAGTGTGATTTACAACTACGTGTCTAGAGAAAACTATAGCGCTGTCTGTGGAATTTTAATAACAAAAGCAATTCCGTTGACAGTGATTATTAAACTGTTGATTAGAAAAGCAGTAGTATTGCAAGAGGATAGTTATACTACGATTAATTATAAACTTAATGACATCTGTTGCTGGAGAGGCTATCGTATGAAGAAGTCTTAAAGTTGTAAAACTGTAGCATATTTATAAATCTCTATCAACTATACTTAGAGTCTGACTTATAATCTGAGGGTCGTGGGTTCGCATCCCCGTCGCGCCAAACATGTTCGCCCTTTTAGCCGTGGGGGCGTTATAATGTTACGGTCAATCCTACTATGCGTTGGTAAAAGAGTAGCCCAAGAGTTGGTGGTGGGTGGTGATGACTAGCTGCCTTCCCTCTAGTCTTACACTGCTAAATTAGGGACGGTTAGCGATCTCAGGTAGCTTTGTGCAACATTCAAAATAAACAAACAAACAAACCTTTTCAGTTTCTAGAGCCGAAGTTTTTATGTATGTAGAAAGAGTTCATACTAAGAATATTCTTAAAGCTGCAATGTCAAAGAGTATTTATATTCTAAGCTTACTTTATAGTTTTAAAGAAACATTGTATGTTAATATATAAAATAAATAAATAAAAACATTTAGACATATGGTTAAAATGTACAGGACAAAATTTGTGAACCCTCTATATTAAGTTATTTTATTTAAATAGCATTACAGCAGCAATGTTTTCTGAGTTACTGATAATACATTTTTACATTATTGCACTCAGTTCAGTCTGACGTCGTAACACTTTATCTTAAACAAAGATTGTTGAGTTATAATAGAGTATGTTGTTTGTTTGCTTCATGTTCGTTTGTTTTATTTCTCCAGAAAGGAACGAAGAATGCCCTAGAGACCGGAAGGACATTCTCCACCATATTTGCTGACATGGACTTTCGGCAGCGCCTCCTAGAGGTAAATAACGAGGCCGATTTTAACAGTATCTTGCTTAAACATGCTCAGGATCTAGCAACAGAACAGAGCAGTCCAAATAAACGACTTGGAAACAATGAAAATGAAGTTAATTTTGAGGTAAGTAAAAGCAAACAAAGAGAATTAGGATGGCTAAAAAGTTATTTAAACCAAACAACTTAAAAGCCAGTGAGTAGATTACAAGGGAATTTATGACAAACAAACGGTTTGGAGACAAACAACATGTTAGTGACTGCGAAATAAGTTAAACAGCTTTCAAACAATAAGAAAGAAGTTGAATAGGAAATTGGTTATAATAAACGGTATGAAATGGAAGCAAGGACTTGGTCACAACATAGTATATAACAAAACAATTCGGACTGAAGGCAACTAAAACTGAATTTATTAGAGTTACATTAAATTGTTATACCTTGTTACCAACAATAATGACATAAGTGTCTTTATACTGTCATCGCACGAATAAAGAGTAACATTTAGCAACTGAAACTTAATATGCGAATATACATTACATTGGTTACATACTATAAAGCATCTCATGTATTTACATTTGCAATGATATAAAATTTTAATTTTTTTGTTAAGAAATATTCAGTTTTAATCGTAAATGCTCTTAATCGGAAAAAATATTCAAACTGTTATTCTCGACACAGACCAGAATACAACTGTTTAAAATATCTTGAAATAAGCCGAATTACCTCAAATTAACATTGATTACCTTAAACAGATAGGAATACGAGGTCCAGATTGTTGTTTTTGAAATAAACTAGGATATTACTTTTTACCATATTTTATTTGTAAAACAAACCAGAAGGTTAATTGTATCTACCATAAAAAATCAAAATGATGACTGAATAAATCTTGTAAATTGAAATGTGGTAGAAGACCACTGCCTGAATTGTAGTTTGAAAACAAACTAAAGTTGGATGTTATGCTTTACTGTAATCAAAACAAGCTAAAAGGCAACATTATGCCTTATTGTAAATGAAACAAGTTAAAATACAGCATTATGTCTTATCAATTGTAATTGAAATAAGTTAAAAGAAAACATTATGTGTTATTGCAATGGAAGCAAGTTAAAAGGCAATATTATGTGTTATTGTAATTGACACAATCTAAAATACAGCATTATATCTTACCAATTGTAACTGAAACAAGCTAAAAGGCAACATTATGCCTTATTGTAATCGAAATAAAGCGAAGAATATTTGATATTTTATTGTGTTTAAAACAAATCACAGAATAAAGTTTTATCTTACTGTAATTTAAAAGTAGTTAGAAGACTAATTTTACCTAAAACAAACAGAAATTTCATCTTACTATGCTTAAAATAATTTTAATGAACCAGAAAATTGTTAACTAGACTGAAAAACAAATTAATTACATTATTTTGTTTAAAGTAAAACGCAAACATTTATTTTAATTGAAGCAGAAAAGAAAACTAAGTTCCATGAAATAAAAATGTAAAGTAAACAAGAAAAAATCACATTTTACTCTACGAAATAAACCAAAAGATCATTTATTAGGTTCAATGAACATAAGACAAACTAAAATATCTCTTTTTATTTTAATATACACGGAACAAAGTAGAAGACATTTTTAAGTATGAAACCTAAATAATAACTTTTTACTTTAGGAAACAAGGGACAAGGTCACTCTTTACTTTAATACACATAAAACAATCAGGGATTTTGTTACTGTATTATCGCATGTAGAATAAACTGTAAGATCAATGTTTACTAATTTTAGTGTGTTCGTTCTTTGTAAGTCTCATAAAAGTAGATTGCTATTCATAAAGGCAAGGTCTTTATTGTTTTACGTAAATTAATTATTCTCTCAAAAGCCTAATGAAATTTTCTGAGATGAGTGCGAAATGTTATGTCCATTAAGATGCCACATTATTACTTTCAGTGAAAAACGTCTTAAATCATAACTAAAGCATGAAGAGGAACATAAAATAATGTTTTATTGGTTTTGTATTCTTATCGGTAGGAGTCAGGAATAGGTTTTGCCAGTCTTCCCGATTATCGTTGAAAAAAGAATGAGCCATGTTATCAAGTAACCAATGAAAGTCTCAGTACAATCAAGTAACCAATGAAAGTCTCAGTACAATCAAGTAACCAATGAAAGTCTCAGAACAATACCTTCAAGCCAATACTTCTTCAAGCCCTAATTTATTTAAAATCCAATCAAGGGTAGCGTATGCAGCAACCGTTGTGTATAAAATTCCCTTTAATTACTTTATCAGACAAATCTAACCAAAATTGCGCTAAAGGAATGAATATATATTTAATAACTTCACGTGCATGAATTTCAGAAGCTTGATACTCTGAGAGATAATCCGTAGGTGTTTACTCTATAACACTGAGATCGAACAAAACAAAAAAAGTATTCAGTGTATTTATAATCAGTGATGTCGAGAAATCCCACTTGTTGAGAAATATATATGTAAAAACGGCTCGTTTGGGTTGAGAAAATATTTTTATGTAGAGGAGCGAACAACGTTTCGACCTTCTTCGGTCATCGTCAGGTTCACAAAAGTGTATTTATATTCATTCAGAATATAAGACTTTATAATCAGAGATAAATAAGTATTACTTTCAACTAAAAGTAATTTGATATAATATACTCTCTTGCGTTATCAACAAAATTCCCAAAAAGAAGAGAGAAACAACGATGTATTATTGGATTTATCATATGTTTCTAAGTTAGACTGTTTATTTAGAATTACAACCCTCATCGATAGCCCTGAACACACACACACAAACGCCACAGAACAAAAACCGTTAGTTCTGTAGTGAATAACTGAGGTTTACGTGTTTCAGTTGTTATTTCAAACATATATGTATATATATATGTTTTAAATAAAAAGAAGTAAAACCACTAATTTAAACGAAAGAAAGAAATATTTGAAATAATTCACTACAAAAGTAGCAAAAAGTAAGATTCCTTCTATTGTTGGTTTTGTCACAAGTTATTAAAATAAGTCGCTTTTGGGGAAATACAAGTTTCTGTAGAAACTCTAATCTGAAAAATAAAGAAAAGAGATATAAACGTAATTTGCAATGTTTCATAATACTGAGTTTTGAGATGAATTATTAGCCACAACAAATTTTTTATGTGCCATAAGAAACACAAAAGCTACACCAATGGAAGTATTGCTTACTGGCTGACTGTAATAATCAGTATAACATATCTATGCAAATATTCATGTGAAAATCAAATTCGTAATATCTATTGAAGAGCCCATATTACTTTAATACTATTTAAATGTTCTGCAACGAAAACTGAATGAGACAGAGATCTTATTTCTTTGGCAGAGATAAAATTTCGTAATGTTACTCGAAACCTATGTATATTCCGTCTTGATGATGAGGATTTACGACGTTTGCTATCTAGTGTTTGTCTGAAAAAAGTGCCAATATAAACCAGCTTCAAAGAAGTAAGCTGTTTCGTGTATAAAGAAAATGATTATTGTATATTTCTCTATGCGGATGTCATCAAATCTGAATCGACAGCTGTCACAAGAGATTACCGTAAGTTCAGAGGCACACCTATTTCCATGGAAAACTTAAAGATACTGCTACTTTACTTACTCATCGTTATATAACATACCGCTCTAAGAAATAGTTCGCAACCTTCAGTTCACTATTGCTAAGCTTTCAGTGAGATAATCACGTTTCTGATATCTTGAAATGGCTAATGCTACTATTGTTTTACTTTATGATATTTTGAACTCGGATGAACTAAACCAGAAAACAAAACATTACTGCCCAAACATTATTGCGAAAATTGTTGTAGAATGAAGCGCTGACTTCGGATTCATGTTATTAGCTTGAACGTTGTAATATCTAAAGAACATATCGACTGTTTAAGTCATTATCTAAAAGTTGAGTGAAATTTACTGTTTCCTGGAAATCAATTTTATCTGTCGGTGTAGCGACTCGTGAAATTGGTTGCTTTTACCATGTACAATACAGTAAAATTTTTGATGTAAATATTACATGATATAAAATTACTTATTAGAATTTATGCCAAATTAACTGAGAAAAAATGACGGATTTTTTTAACTATTATTTTTAATGACCTTATACACTAGCTCAAGGGTCTCGTGTGATAGAAATCACACAAACACACGTTGAAATCCTACAAGCCAGAAAAACAAAATTCAACTTTGTCATTTACATGTATTCACTTGCTTTAAGATGGCATTAACAAGTAATATTATGTTGATTTACTATGTTATAGTATGAGTGTAAAACATAAATAAATTGATTAAGTTTTGTTTGAGCTGAAAACTACGTACTTCATATAAAAAACACTAAACTTAGTGTTTAAGAGGTCAAGATACTGATGTGTTGAAATCAATTTGTAACGATGATTATATTCAGAGTACATTTCTGGTTGTCCGGAGGTTCCACGTTGTGAACTCGTTGCTGCTGGAAAGTGGCCAGAAACTACTGAAGCGTAACCGCTGTAAACTACTTTGATAGTTTGGTTATAATTGAATATAATTTTACATTCCAGAAACTCTTACTATACATAATTAGTGCTATGTTACAACTACGAAGCCTTGCCGTAGGATTAAATTAATGATCATCTAGGTAATATTATGTGTACAGGTTTTATAATTAGTTAAAGTACACTACTAGAAATCTATGTGACTCTCTGTTATTTCGTAAAACTTGGTCGCCTCTGGTTTGTGTTTTCTCTTTCATCAAACTTGTTTAACATACGGTTAAAAACAAACAAACTTTAAATGTATTCAAAACTAACTAATGTACATGTTCTATATGAAAACATAAAGAACCTGTTATTCTACTGCATTATGCATCTCTTTACAACATGTTCTATATGAAAACATAAAGAACCTGTTATTCTACTGCATTATGCATCTCTTTACAACATGTTCTATATGAAAACATAAAGAACCTGTTATTCCACTGCATTATGCATCTCTTTACAACATGTTCTATATGAAAACATAAAGAACCTGTTATTCCACTGCATTATGCATCTCTTTACAACATGTTCTATATGAAAACATGAAGAACCTGTTATTGCATTGTATTATGCATCTCTTTACAACATGTTCTATATGAAAACATAAAGAACCTGTTATTGCACTGTATTATGCATCTCTTTACAACATGTTCTATATGAAAACATAAAGAACCTGTTATTCCACTGCATTATGCATCTCTTTACAACATGTTCTATATGAAAACATGAAGAACCTGTTATTGCATTGTATTATGCATCTCTTTACAACATGTTCTATATGAAAACATAAAGAACCTGTTATTGCACTGTATTATGCATCTCTTTACAACATGTTCTATTAGATATTTTTTAATTTTTTTATTTCCAAACCTTTTCTCTGTGGTTGCACGACTATAGCAAATAACTAACAATATGGCGCCGTTTAACCTATCGATTGGGGTGAATTTGATCCCTATAGAAACGTTTTCCGAAAGCAAATACACGCTTTAGGGCACACCTTTGATGGTTAAACATCATATCTTTTGATTTTTCCATTTGTAATTTTTCCTAACCTTGACTTCACTCCCTTATTTACTTTTCTGTTTTTATTACTTCCCTACGTTCGTTTGTTTTTCTTTGTTTGACTTTTCTATAAGTGTTTCGCCACCTACTGTTTTCTGCGCTTCATACAATTATTCTTTTTGTATTTTCAACTTTTCCCTCCTTGTCTTTTCTCATTTACCTTTTGTTTTCTTCTCTGTTAGTTCTAAAATGAGCTAGTGGTTAGGGTGGGCGACCCGTGTACTGCTGGTTTAAAACCTTGTCATCGGATATGCTCAATCTTTCAACCATAGTACGTTGTAATGTGACGGTTAATCCTACCATTCTTTTGTAAAGAGTTGATAGTGGATGGTTTTGATTAGCTACCTTCCTTCTAGTCTATCACTTCTAAATTAGGGACGGCTAGTGCAGATGCAGGCAGTGTTCGAGACGCTTTGCACGAAATTAAAGAAACAACACGACAACTTGTTTTTCGCGATCTTTTTATATATTCATCACCCTCACTACCTGTCTTTTTCTATTCTTTTTTTATTTTCCATTGTTTCATACTTTCTGGAAATTAATTAGATTTCATATTAAGTTTATGTGTTAACTGAAAGTTACTCTATAAAATGTTTTCGTATCAGTAGATTTAAATGCAGATGAGGCATGGAACCACTTTCTCTGATTAAAGTACTTTTTATATATTTTATCAAAAATTAGTTAGTCATTATTTGTATACATTTTTAAAGAACTGATATATGTCTTTGTATATCATTTAAAGTTATCAGATAGTTGTTCGAAATCAATTTTGGACATTTTATCAGGATTAGGCAATTTCTATCCATTTCTCAGTTTCTATTGTATAGTTTAATATTGTTTTCCTTTTCTCTTTATAAAAGATTTTACCATCCCTGGTTTTCCACCACTGTCCAGTTGTTTATCCATCTTTTCCATTCTTTACTTATTTTGTCACCTTCTCTCTTTTCTCCTCTTTCTTTCTTTTTCTTCATTTCTACTTCTTCTGATTTTACAGCTTCTAGCTCAGCTTGGTTAGGTGGAATAATACGCCAGAAGATAACAGGCAAAACGAAATGAAATACAGAAAAAAAAAATCGAACACTGTATGGTTTAGGCTTCACTAGACGTTATTGCTTTAGTCAGCAGTTTTGAAGCTTTAGCGAACGGACTTGCGAAGAGCGACGTGAATTCGAACTTTGCAGAACGTCACTAGGACCAATACGCCTCGTTCCTGAGGCAAATATCTTCCGGAATAGAGACCTTTTGAATAACGTTTACCTTTAAATCGGCTATTTTTCTATTCTTATCACAGATCAAACTGACTTTCTTTAAAGAAAGTCGCGCGTTCTTTCTGTTTGGACTACAATGAGTGTGTGCTTTTTTTTTAATAATTAAGACCACGTCTTACATTTAGTGGAGCGTAATGACATTTAAAGAACTTTGTGATATAAGAATGTAAAAATGTTTTTTTTATAAACATTTAGTCGGTAGAGGTTTTGATACTATACCCATATTTTACCAATAGTCGGTAGAGGTTTTGATACTATACCCATATTTTACCAATAGTCGGTAGAGGTTTTGATACTATACCCATATTTTACCAATAGTCGGTAGAGGTTTTGATACTATACCCATATTTTACCAATAGTCGGTAGAGGTTTTGATACTATACCCATATTTTACCAATAGTCGGTAGAGGTTTTGATAATATACCCATATTTTACCAATAGTCGGTAGAGGTTTTGATACTATACCCATATTTTACCAATAGTTGGTAGAGGTTTTGATAATATACCCATATTTTACCAATAGTCGGTAGAGGTTTTGATAATATACCCATATTTTACCAATAGTCGGTAGAGGTTTTGATAATATACCCATATTTTACCAATAGTCGGTAGAGGTTTTGATAATATACCCATATTTTACCAATAGTCGGTAGAGGTTTTGATAATATACCCATATTTTACCAATAGTCGGTAGAGGTTTTGATACTATACCCATATTTTACCAATAGTCGGAAGAGGTTTTGATACTATACCCATATTTTACCAATCGTCGGTAGAGGTTTTGATACTATACCCATATTTTACCAATAGTCGGTAGAGGTTTTGATACTATACCCAAATTTTACCAATAGTCGGTAGAGGTTTTGATAATATACCCATATTTTACCAATAGTCGGTAGAGGTTTTGATAATATACCCGTATTTTACCAATAGTCGGTAGAGGTTTTGATAATATACCCGTATTTTACCAATAGTCGGCACAGGTTTCGATAATATACCCGTATTTTATCAATAGTCGGCACAGGTTTCGATAATATACCCGTATTTTATCAATAGTCGCCACAGGTTTCGATAATATACCCGTATTTTACCAAGAACAAAATCTCGATGTTGTTTCAGGTGCATGTGAACCAGAACATGTGAACTCGACTAGTAAAATATTTGTCTTTCTTAAGTGCTACCACGTAGTCTACCGTATACAAAACTAATTATGAAGTATTCGTTTAATCTATTACGTGAGATCGAAACTTGTATATTTGAACAATCAAGAAAAGAATTTAAAGTTGAACTAATTGAGCTATTATGTGCTATAAAACCTATACTAGTAGTTCCAATAATTTAATACATTTTTAACGTTTCTATTGTCAAGTTGAATAATCGGTGCAAAGTTTAAATTGTTTCAGTTGATTAACACTGGTGTTTTGTGGTTATAGCTCCAATGCTGGCGAAGAATAATCTGTCAGTAGTTATTTTGTAAATAAGTTTAATCGCACCTTTCTTTACCGGGTCTATACATGTTTCCAATAAGAAAAATATATAATAGGTCGGCCATGTTTTCAACACACATAGCCCAACTTATAATTCTATTTATATAAATCATTCACAAAATACCATATCTTATGATGTACAATCCAGACAATCGTGACGTGACATCAACCAAATTAACATTTACAAAATATTTTGTTTTGTATTAATAATAGAATAAGGTTTAGTTCCTATATCTTTATTCGACAACAAGACGTTTTCCCCATGCTAAACTTCTTATTATTGTTCGATAACCACCCAGTTTCCATTCTGAAAGCTATATCTAATAACTAAGTATTCTGATGTTGACTTGCAGTTAACCAGCAACACTTTGTCTTTCAACAATATTATACAACACAATCTTCTGTAGTTCAACTCATCCAGTAACAATGCTTTTTTATTATAACAATTCTACGAAATATTTTGGGCTTTAACTTGCAATTTGCAGTCAGTTAAGTGATACATGATATACGATTTTAAACGGTGATGCAAAACATATTATTAGAGAGTTTATTTCTTACCACATTCCATTTCACTTGTCCATTTTTTGTTAGAAGTGCGTCTTATAAGTACGCTTAACTAATTTTCTTTTGCTTACCTACAGTCCAGTCGTAAGTGTTGGTTCGCTAAAGGATTGTGGGATGACATACGTCGGAGAGCTTCACACTATCTCAGTGATTTTACTGATGGTAAGTAATAAAAAGGAATTAATTTTACCATGGTTTGTTCTTTTGTTTGGTTTAAAATAAACTTTGTTGATCTGCCCGTTAACGACAACCGAAAGTATTATAGAATTAGTAGCTAGCATATGAAGTATTTATTGTTACAATGTAACTGTCGTTTCTATAACATGAGTATATGAAAATAAACATGATCTGTTTTTACAATGTTATGAGATTAATTAATTTCCAATGGTGACTGTGAGATGCTTGTTTTGAAGGTTTGTAAAAGATTTTTCTTGTCTTATCAGGAGTTAAAGGTCATAAGACAATCCACAAGACAGTGTCAACAACATTCTTTCTCTACTTTGCTTGCATTCTTCCTACAATTGCTTTTGGAGCTCTTAACGATAACAACACGAACGGAAAGATAGGTAAGATTGGTTTGTTTGATTCACTTGAGCACACTTATATGTAAAGAGCACATAAAAGGGTTTAATTAACGAAAGATACAACAAAACCTATCTTGTGGAAGATCATTACTCCAAGTAAGACCCTCACAATAAGTGAAAGAACGCTTCCTAAAGATGAGAACCAGAAAACTTGCCAAATATTTTGTTTTCAGCTGACGAAAGAAACACCGTCCATACAAACACAATTTATTTTAACTGAGATGACGCAAAAGCTATAAGACGTAACAGACGCACTAAACAATTCTAAGTTATAAAGTATGGTGCAATAGTTACTTGTGTAAATAAGAAGCTTTTGTCATGTTGGTACCATTTTTGTCCTCTAGGGGTGGATATAAAAAACGTGTATTTTTTGTAGCAACCTTTTAATTAATGACTTTTTGAGGCGTTTAAAAAGTACTTGGCACAGTACACAAATATTTATCCCATATTTATAACAATTGTAGAATAATAGCTTTTAATTCAAGGAAATCTTGAAACTGCGTTTCTACATTTAGTCCGTTTGATCTTTGTTACTGCACTGATAGTATAATATAATACTACAATTAAAATCTGCCCTTCTACCGAAATACATGCTTTTTGTTGTAGGTAACATACAAAATTAGAATTACAACTAAGAATGGTTTTCTTTTATACGTTGAAATTTTTATCTCAGGTAGCGTCACTACACGAAATTAGTTCTTAAAAATTTGTTAATATCTACTATCTTTTGCAAAGCTGTCTCATTACAAAACCAATCACATTGAAACATTAGACCGTTCCTTCATAAAGATTTTTCATAATCGGATAATTTTCAAGATTCAACATTAATACGTTATCAACACAATTAAGAAGTATACGCACAAATAACAATAGTTTATTTTTTCTCACGTCATTAGAGTCGCAAAACGCGTGAATATATGCTTGTAGAATATATTCGGTGTTTTCAATTCAGAATACACTTTTATTTTTTTATTATATCACCGTTAAAATGTTTAGTTGTAGATTCTTCAGTATTTCACTGTCGCGTCACTACGAAACAGTTTTAATATATGCTTTATTACATCAGTGTAAAAATGTTTGGTTATAAATTCTTATACATTTCTATGTCATGTCTCTGCCGTAATAAGCAGTCGAAAACTGCGATGTTTTATGAGATCTTTGTGAAAATGTTTAATTATAGATTCTTACGTGCTTCTGTGTCACGTTTGTATTAAAACAAGCAGTCATAAATTCTGATGTTTTATTAAATCGCTGTGAAAATGTTTAGGTATAAATTATTATGTACTTTTGTGTAGCACCTATATCAAATAAAATACAGTCTTAAAATTGAATATTATGACGAGAAACCATCTTGTCGAAACGTACTTTTGTAATAAATATTTCTTCGTTATTCATTCAAGCTGTCTCCAAACTTTTAGTCTTAAACTTTCACGTTTTATCACAACGCCGTAAAAAACTTTTAATTGTTGATTATCCTGTACTTGTGCGTCACGTCACTATAAAATAGGCAGTGTAAAAAGTGTTTTTTATTGCATCACTGTGAAAATGTTTAGTTATAAACTGAACTATACGTTTTTGTTAAGTGAATATTAATATTCCTAGTCCTGGCTGGTGTGTTCTTATGAAAACATTGTTAGAATGTTTATTCTTGTACTAAACTATATCTTATTATTTCGTTGCAAAAAAAATTAGTTTTAGAGTTATTAAATATTGTAGTAACATTCAGTCTTATACTATAAAAACAGCAAAACAAAAACTGTGAAATCGTAAATTTTCATATATTTCCTCAAGAACCCAACAAACCTTTATGCCAAATGTAATGAAGTTCCATCAACATGGGCGAAATAGTGGATAAAAACCCATAAAAAAGAGTAATAAAAATCGCAAAATGCAAAATTGAAAATTTGTGTGTATTTTTCTATGTACCTAATGAGCCTCCATACTACATTTGATGAAGATCCATCCACACTCTGCGAAGTATTTACAAGGACATACAACTGACAGTACTATCATACTTATAGTAGACGCCAGCGCATTAGATCCGAGTGTGACATAATCATAACGTCATATCTGCATCTTAAGAATGGAGAAAAATAAAGTTGCCCGTTACGGATGCAGAGGCAAAATGGAAAACTCGTGGCCCCTATTGCAAATCTGTATGTACACAGAATTAAAATTCCGCTAAGTTGGGGGTTGCACATTGTGTAATAAAAAGGTTTTTCCAGTATCATATAAACAAGAGTTTCATTATAGTACGATTGTCACACAGTAAAAATATGCAACTTTGGAGATACGTTACTTATTAAATACTTGTAGAATATTCAGTTTTGCATTACATTGTATATTGTTATCACGCTGTAAAAAGATCATTTTTCTAGACTTACTGTGCTTATTAAACACTGTTAGATTGATTGTTCAGTGTTATGCTACACCGTACTTTCCTCTCTGATAAAATGTTTAATCTGAGGCAGTAATACATTTTGTTACGTCTTTCCAAATGCATTGTTTCTTGAGTTTGCAATATTCTTTATCATATCATAATTGATGGGCCCGGTATAGCCAAGTGGGTTAAGGCGTTCGACTCGTAATCTGAGGGTCGCGGGTTCGAATCCCCGTCTCACCAAACATGTTTGTCCTTTCAGCCGTGAGGGCGTTATAATGTGACGGTCAATCCCACTATTCGTTGGTAAAAGAGTAGTCCCTAGCGTAAGACTAGAGGGAACGCTAGCGCAGATAGCCCTCGTGTAGCTTTGCGCGAAATTCAAAAAACAAACATAATTGATGTATCTATTCTTGAACCATATCTCGATTTTTTTAGTTTTAATTTATGATTTACTTGTAAAATCGTTTTTGAGTTGTTTAGTCTGCTATGGTACTGTGCATATGATATGTTTCTGTTCAGATATTTAGTCCTAGACTGTAATTTTTCTTTTTTAAATACGTTGCTGTTTCTATTATAAAAATTATTGTAATATCTTATTTTAATATGGGCAAAATAGGTTTATTAACTTAAAAGCATGTTCTAAATTTGTTTATTTTAATATATCGTGTTATTATTTATTTTCTTAATAACACCCTTTTTCTCTAGACTCTGAGTTTCGTTTTACATGGTAATTTTACTGTAATGCGAAGTCTATTAAGGTTTCCTTACTAGTATTAGCTTCTTATAATATTATAAATGTTTTTTTTTAAATAACATAAGTGTGTATAAGCCTAAAATACAATTTCTTTGAAAACATTAGCTTTCCAGAACCTTTAAATCGAAACTAATTATCAAACCTTTCCTGGTGTAAAACACTTTAGTGAACTAGAATGTTTACGTTATTTGCTCTTAAAAACTAGCAACGTTTTGACAATCGGCGGACGATTTCCTGCATTAGCATTTGTTAAAGTGTATTGTTTATGTTGTCCTCTGATTATATATTTATTAGGTTCGTTCTTGATTTTGTCAATAAATTGAATTAAAAACCAAAGGTGGTTTAATAATAAAATATAAGATTATTATTTTTAGATAAAACACTGTTCATAATTTTATATCTTTTAATTTCACGAATATCAAGTTATGAAAAAAAATGTGTTTTTATATAATATATACATTGTTCACTTAGATATATTTCAAATGTATTTTGATGTGGAGGGCAGGCTTATGACCTGATCATTCCAAAACTATAACAAATCTGCAAAATGGGTTTCACACTTACAGCTGTGGAATGCGTTGTAAGAACGACAGTCGGTCCCGATATCTAGTTATGAGTTGCCGCTTTAGGCGGCGAGTGCTACCAACTTGTTTCTTTGCTCCTCGTCCACAGTTCAAAATTAGGAACGGATGTGTCGCTTAGCCTATCCTGTTCATAAGATGTTGAGGCCGTTTAATCTATTATATGTATAAGGAATCGTTAACAAACAAACAAGGTTTTAATAACACATCACCCACCGACTTGAAACTCAGAATTTATTATAAATAGATTGTGTGTGTTTCCTTATAGCAAAGCCACATCGGGCTATCTGCTGAGCCCACCGAGGGGAATCGAACCCCTGATTTTAGCTATAAATAGAAGAAAGATGATTAGAAATAATACCTGTGTCACTTTGAGAATTTGTTACTCTGATCCTATTTCAGATGATGAGATAAAACTCATATCCTTGATACTGCAATAAATCAAGCTTATTTATAAAACCTATGATGTGAATAGTAATTTTGGTTATAAATAAATAAAAACATCTGACATTATATACTTCTCTCAGTAAATTTAATGCGAAAACATCAATGTTTTTGGTCACAAGTAGGCCGAGAGAGTGTCTCGTTTTTTGTTAACTGAATTTTGTTGCAAAGGAAAAAAAAACTCGTGATAATTTCGAAACATCTTCATTCTTAGCCGTTGATTAACAGTACAAATATCTTTATTCTCAGTAACAAACAACGCAAAAAAACATAGCGATCACAGTATCAGAAAAACACTTTAACGCGATTTGCTCTTTGCGTTGATAAAGAAACACGCAGCGTGGTAATTATAAAATGTCTTATAATTTAAAAACAGAAAAAGGAGAAAGGTAAACAAAACAAAGGGATCAGAGAAAACGATGGGTTCAAAATAGGCAAATTTGGAAATGTGATTAATATGTTTTAAACATAAGAAAAACAAGTTGTTATTCCTGGAGATTAGGACCAGTTCTGTATCTTACAGTACAGAACAACGTGGAAGTTAATGACGCACATTACTTACTTTTACATCTTCTAACTGATAGTTTATTCCTTGTTGTATTTACATCTTTCAAATGTTTGGACACTTTATTGTGTTTATAGCGAATGGTTACAGGTTTGTCTGTTGTTAAGCACAAAACTACGTAATGAGTGTCCATGTTCTGCCCAACATAAATATCGGAACGTTTTTTAGCATGATAAACATCCTGACTTCCCCTGAGCAATCAAAGTAACAAAACTCGTAATTGTATAATACGTGGAATATTGATGGAAAAAACGTTGAACGTATATTTATGTTGTCAATGTTTTGGCCAAACGACCTTCACTGGTTTCCCATGACTAAATAATAATATATTGTTTATTACAATGATTGTAATCACTTTTTTGTGTTTTATTAGACCAAATATAGACTTCATAATTCTGAAACTACGACAGATAGGTAAAAAATATCCAGACTGGCTAAGTCAGTTTGTTTATCAATTTGGTAAATATACTATTTGGAAAATTTATATGTCATATCTTCCACCGACTTACAACTGAATCTGTAATATCGTGCAACCTTTAAGTTAAGTAAATTAGAAATAGAAGAATAGTCGGGATGAAATTCAAGGTCTTTCTGAAACTTTCTCTGATAAATGCTGTATTGAACATGATTGTTTTGTAAAACAGTTTCATCTGGTTTATAAATTCAGCGCATTCATAGAACCGCGAGCACAAAAGAAGAAACACAGGTGTTGTTGAGTGCCAAGTTTTATTCATTTGATAATTTTTAAATAACAACAACTAAGTTATGCGCGTGAATACGAAAGTTATCCTTTCAGTTATGGTTTATTTATGGTTTTTTTTTCTGTAAATGTTTATCGTGCGTTAGTTTTTGTTTTATTCAAACTTGTTTTTCTTCTTTTACTTGCTCTCTTTGTGGCTTCTCACCAAAGGAGGTAAGTGTTTGTTTTAAATACAATTTACTTTGAAAACCTCCTTATTACCGATACAAAACATATGGAACGAGTCATTAATAATAACGCTAAGAAGTAGTGGTAATATTGACATACTGATAAAACATATTGTAAGTCTTATGATTTAATTTTTGCGATACGATCGTGAAAAAAAATTAGCTTTAAAAAGCCTTATCACATTATCTTTGCTTTCGAAGTTGTTATAAAATAAATAATTTAAGCTTTGTTTGGCTAAAAACGTACGTAAATAGCAAGCAATTTTTTTCTAAACAATAATATATTGTTTATTACAATGATTGTAATCACTTTTTTGTGTTTTATTAGACCAAATATAGACTTCATAATTCTGAAGCTACGACGGATAGGTAAAAAAAAATCCAAACTGGCTAAGTTTTCTTCATATAATCTAAATCCGGCGTTTTATGGCATCAAATTCGTGTTGAGATAACGTTACAGCTTCAGCGTGTGTGTTAGAAAAACAGTTTTACAGGGGGCAGTCATGCTTCGTAGCTAATGCACTCAGCGTTTATTGTTTGCGAACCATTTCAGCAAAAACGCGCTCTACATTTTGAAGTCATGAGTATGCTACAATAGTAATGGTCAAATCTGACTGTTTAATAGGCCAGTAACAGTCCAGAACGTGGAAATGGATGTTGTTGATTAGCTGCTTTCTCCTCTAATTTAACAATTCAATATTAGAGATAGATATGAGCATATAGTCCTTGCGTAGCTGCACAAAATTATGAAACAAAGAATGAAAACAATTTAGTAGAGTAACTTTCATAGTGAACACTCGTACTTTTAAGTTAATGTGTCAGAGTAAGTGTTGAAATAAACTAGAATGATATACGGTGTTGTTGACCGTACCTCTTCTGCCACAAACAAAAAGGGATTGTTAGAAGGAGTTGATTTATCTCAAAGAGGATCCTTGTTTTAATTAACGAAAATAATTGTTATTATGTACCATAACAATTAACTTGTTCAAATTTTTCCGTTGTAATTAAAAAGGTAGTAGTGTTGTAGACATATCTAAGTAGCTATACTATTCTACAAAATTATTTTATATCAAAACACAATTCAATTTTGATATTGTAAGCTAAACATTTTTGAACTAGCATTCAGTCTAATTATAGTAACAATAATTTTGGAATATAAGAAAATTTGTTTGATTCCATATCAACATTGACGATCCCGTTGACATCCTGTTGTTTTAAGATATATTCCAAGAGCATCTTCTTTACAGTGTTACCCTACACGTTTCAAAATGTTATACATTTCAAGCTTAAATAAACAAAAGGTAAAAAGCAGCTTCTGCGCACTAAGGACATGTCTTTATACAGCGGACTAGTGTATCTGTATCAATATCAACTTATAAAAGAAGCAACTTTAAAGGCAAGCATAATGAATTGAGGGAGATAGAAAACAAAATAAGCAAGAAGTTTATAGATATAAAATCATCACCTGTGTACAACTGAAAATTTGTTGCAAACTTTGATATCTGCTGGGATTAACAACGATGGTATATTATTGTTTTATTATGCGTTTATTTTTTGAATCTGAGAAGTAGAAACGGCTTAGAAAGTATTTCGCTCTAAAATGAGGCAATTAAAGCAATAAGTTTTGGTAATCGCAATGGAAAACTTCTGTACTGCAGAAAAAAAATTAAAAGGAAACTTTATTTTATTTATAATTGTTGGTCTCTTATGAACATTTCAGCGAAGAGTTACGGCTTGTCTGGGCCTACTTACTCTCATATCGGATCGATAAACATCAGTGACATTGTAAATCTTTGATGACGTCAAACCCTTGACTACTAAACCTGCTGAGCAAGTCGGTCACTTTATTTACGAGCGTCTCGAGAGATCTTGCAGAGTGCTTACAAATTCTGGCAAAAGAGATTTGAAAAACATTATTGGAATTTTTTTAACAGATGGATTATTTTCTGTATATAATTAACAATTTTATCTATTTATAAAGCTACTTTCTTTCAGAAAATGGATCTTACGTTGTTATGGCAACTTTAAATGCCACGTGCTATCCATGTTAAACTAAGCGAAGAATTAATTTGAAGTTTTGATGAAGTGCAAAGCTAAACTGTTCTTGTTTGTTTGTTTTTGAATTTTGCACAAAGCTACTCGAGGGCTATCTGTGCTAGCCGTCCCTAATTTAGCAGTGGGCTATCTGCGCTAGCCGTCCCTAATTTAGTAGTGTAAGACTAGAGGAAAGGCAGCTAGTTATCATCACCCACCGCCAACTCTTGGGCTACTCTTTTACCAACGAATAGTGGGATTGACCGTTACATTATAACGCCCCCAAGGGGGCGAGCATGTTTGGCGCGACGGGGATGCGAACCCGCGACCCTCAGATTACGGGTCACATGCCTTAACACGCTTGGCCATGCTGGGCCCACTGTTCTTGTAATCGCTAACATAAAATCATTAAGTGCACTGATGTTTCTTAGAGGACCTTTCAAACTGGTGAATGTTTTAACAAAAACTAAAGAGGATGTTTATAAGAAAAGCAATATCTTAAAATGGATAAAACATTTCTTTTCCAATACGTTTGACTGTTGTTAATGAAATGACTTCAAACGCAGACTTCTTATATACTAGTTATGAAGCAACGTAGATAATAACGTGAGAACTGATGTTAACGTATTTCAATTTTGATAAATGTTTTGTATTTATTTCAATACTACACGATTACATTTTGCTTGAATTTAAAACACATCTTAAGAAACTTATCAACCCAGAGGACTAAGTATGATGTGGACATTGTTACATTAACAATAGAGTCAGTATTTTATAAGTATATAAAGTTTTTCACACGATTGTTTGAAAAACATTTATAGTTTCAGCCCGACATGGCCAGGTGGATAAGGCACTTGACTCGTTATCCGAGGGTCGCGGGTTTGAATCCCCGTCACACCAAACATGCTTGCCCTTTTAGCCGTGGGGGCATTATAACGTGACGGCCAATCCCACTATTCGTTGGTAAAAAAGTAGCCCAAGAGTCGGCGGTGGGTGGTGATGACTAGCAGCCTTCCCTCTAGCCTTACACTATTAAATTAGGGACGGCTAGCGCAGATAGCCTTCTTGTAGCTTTGCGCGAAATTCAAGAACAAACATTTACAATTTCAAATTAATACCTAGAAACAAAACTTTGTGCAGAATATTTATTAATTAAATAGAATATCTAAGAGATAGTAAAGAAGAGTATATCATAATGTGCCAACTGCCTTATATTTGCTTTATCTAGAATCAAACAATTCTTTCGTCAATACCAGGACTTTTTTTTAGCCCAGATGAGATACAACAGATATAATAATCTTTAGGACGTTACTTACATTAGCAAATATTCTAACAAAATTTGTTAGAGTGTGGACAGAATTAAAATGTAGAAGTACTTCAAGTAAGTGTGAAACAACGTGTGCAGTTTTAAATTAATGACTGGAAATAAAACTTCGTATGCAGTATTTGACATAACATTGAGTTGCTTTCTCACGTTTCTTTATATTGCTGACGTTGCTGAGGACTGGAATTTAGGTTTCACAACGTTTAGGAAAGTTAACCAAACGTTACACAGTTAAAACATGTATAGACTCTTTTGAGGTCGCTGAAAATCTGATAATCGAGGTATTTAACTGTGCATCTGAAAACATTATTCAAACTGAATCCACTGATCATATATCCTAATATTATTATTTAGTTTTGATGCTGAACTTTAATAAGATAACGCCACCTACATATTTTTTGATTTGCCAACTTCATCCTTTTCAAGATATAATTATTTGTGTGTTTTATAATCTGTATAGATTCTTTAATATCTTCCCACTGAATGTCATAACCGATGTGGCTTGCATGTTTATCAAGTATAGGAGTTTTACTTTTATTATTTTTAACATTTTACTGAGGATTACTTTTATTTTCAACTTCATATTTCGTTTAGTTTGACAATGTGCACACAACCACATTTATAATCAAGTTTAGATTATCCGATTTCCTCATTACATTAATTACATCGTTAATTCTTTAACATTTGATTCATTTCATTCAAATTTTAAAAAATCGGAATAGCACTTATATCTCGTTTTTTAAATTTCCGAAATATTTGGACCCCTCCAGTGGCACAGCGGTATGTCTGCGGACACACACTCGCTAGAAATCAGAGCACAGATTGTGTAGCTTTGTGTTTAATTCCAAACACACCAAACCGAAAAATTTGACACGATAAAACTGGGACATCTGGTAAAAATAATATTCCAGTGTCTGATGCTACATATTTAATCAATTACAATTCATTCTTTAAATATTCTTGATTAGAACAATGCTTTAAAGATCTGCAAAATTAAGAATAAAAGGCTTAACATTTTTTGCGACTTCGTATAAGATGACTCTTGATGTGGTTGCACGATAATAGAAAGAAGCTTGTAATAACCAGTGGGTTTTAACTTTTTTTGTAACTAACACATCAAGAAATGGTAAATATATGAGAGTGAAGAAAGTAAACATACTAAAAATAATTATCAAATCTTGAATAAGCATGAAAAGTTGACACGTCGTAAAGAATGTAGATGATGCTATCTTCTTTAAGTATGTAAATTAAGAGGTGCTATTGGGTCACATGACTAATGTTTTTGATATATATGGTTTACAGTGTTTTTTACTTTACACTCCTGAAGATTACATAACTGTACGTCGAAATATATAGGGTCTTTTTTTTGAGACCGTTAACAGTACTGGGATAAACCTTATAAATTGTATTAAGAACGTTGATTACTTGAACGTTTTAATTATTCGTTTACACAAGTACGTTGAATTTTTTAGTGTTTTAGTGCAACATTGCACAACACTCAGTATGTATACAAAAAAGAGAACACCAAAGTGCAGATGCTAACATCACACACGCGTACTGACAACCAATTAGAACTGGACAAGGGAAGCAATAACATTTATAGAGTCAGATTCAGTTATATATATGTTTACGAGTTAGAAAAAACTCTGCATTATAAACTAATGTGTTTAAAGAAACTGCGTTGAATAGAGAATAAATCAATTAAATAATTTGAATATATACAAAAAGTTGGCTTTTTTTTCACAGATACCAGTGTTAACTAATAACTTTTGTTTGATTTATGCACTTACGTAATTTATTTCTAAATCACTATGAGTGCTGAACGTCAACAAATAAAACTAAAGATGTTCCTGAACGTTCAGTGTATGTATTAAAACAATGTGTCAGTTGTTGAATATTTAGTGTGTGTACGGTGAAAAATGTAACAGTTTAGCTGTTTGTTCATTACTTTCTTTATTGCTCATTCTCCACAGATGTCAGGAAAAGTATTATTGGTCAGACAATTGGTGGTTTGTTGTTTGCTCTTCTTGGTGGTCAGCCATTGGTTATCATAATGACCACAGCACCTCTGGCGTTATACATTAAAGGTAAGTGAGTGTATCATAGTCATGAAACTATCAACAAAATTCGAAGCAGTTATGTGTTACTCTCCACTGTTGCTTATAAGAATAATTTTTTCGTTAAATAACTAGTTCTTTACGATATATATATATTTTTCAGATTTTGTTTGTTTTTCGAACTAACTGTATGTGATTAAAATATTGAAAAGAATAAAAAAAAACAATAATAACAATAACAATCGCGAGATACCTATTGAATAATACAATGTAAATAAACAAATGTTGAAATCTACACAATTAAAGATTTCCAGTGTTTTGAAAACTGAGAAATGTGTGGATGTACAGGGGCTGTTCAAAATGTTCTTTAGGTAATCTCCTTCTTCATCGTATGCGCAATCTTAGCAATTTCACTTTTGCAACTGTAGGGTTATAAAGGGAACACTTTCCTTTCAATTATAAGTGTTCTGGCTTTCAGACAGTTTCTGTTTTATCTCTGCAACTGCATCTATTACTAAATATGCTATTTTTTTGTTGTTAAGTCTAACAGTTCAGTTTGTATTCTACCTCTAAGTTTAGTTGTTCATAAATAATATTTTACTTTCTGTTGTTTAAAATTAATAACCGTGTCCTATTCTACCACCGTAACTATAGCTGTTTGTAGATAATATGCTTGTTGCAAACGAATAGGTTGTTTCAGTATATTCAGTTTCTTCATAATTATTTCTCTATCTCTTTTTTTCAAAATTTCTTAATTATTCATTAAAATGTTTTTATTGTATAAGTTTGGTTGTCAGTTTCTTATTAAAAATAGTAATTATCAGAAACCCATGTTTCTCAAGAGAAACGATTGATAAGAAGCATTCTTAGATTTGCGATAAATTTTAATTCAAAACTAAACACATGTAAGTACACACGGTAAAGTTGTGCTTGAAAGATAGTGAATATGTCAATGTTATTTGTCTGTGTGATCACTTAAACCTAATGAGTAACGATTTTTATATAGTTAGATTCTGATTAGTAACTACTTTGTTTTTATGTTTTGGCTACTGTTGACTTCAGAGACTTTCTAAGAATGCTTATTACTGTATTCTTAGTGGCCGGAATTCAATTCTAGATCTGCTCCATAGGAGTGTTAAAACACACTTATAGTGACTTCACTCGAACCATTTCATGATCATGTTACTTTTTCTTGACTTATTGATTTGATTTTTATCTTAACTCGGAAGAGAGGGCGACATTGATGAAGAGAAACATGTATATATGAATAATACTGTTTGAACAATTTAATAGAAAAGTAAGTTGGTTTTTGGTACAGCACATAATAATTATGTATAACGTACACAAAAGAAAACTGAATTTCTTTAAGAAATCTAAAGTTTAGTTTCTTATTAAAATCATATATTTTAACAGTTATTAAAATCATACTATATACTTTAACAGTTATCCAGCATTTCCATGAATTTCTTACTTTTTGTACTTTATCTTATTTTTATAGCTATTCCAAACTATCATTTATTAGAAGTTGCTGGAGTTTAATAAATGTACAAGAAACAAGTCGGTTATCTTTCATAGACATAAAAACTATTAGCTGGCTCAGAGTGACGGTATTATATATTTATTTATGTACTGAAAACTGCTATTCTTTATTTTGAAAATTATTTGATTTTATTGTATACTAGATGTCATTTCTAAACTACAATAAGCAATTTGATCCAGATTAAAGAGCGAAACCTTTTTCGTTCTGTTTGTATAACGTAATGTATATCTACAACAACTTAATCTATGTTTAGTGCATTAACTATTTTAATGCATGTAACATAAATATTTCTCTTCATTAAACTAAATCTAAATGGTCAGAAACGTCTATAAAGTCTACTGAAGTTAACACCTATCTTGAATAAGCGTATTTTAAACGCAACATAAGACTCAGCTTGTTGTCAGTTGATTTCTAGACGTTTAATGACTGGAAATGCAACATTTTTATATACAGTTGAATATATAACAGAATCTAGTCGCATCTTTTCATATACATAGAAGAAAATCTCGAATTTTTAAAAATATTTTAATCATTAGGTGCTTCACAATATGTTAACATCTCGTTTTTAAGCTTGTTTTTGCATATACTCTCCAGTATCACTTTAAAGCGTAATGTATTTAATATGTAGTGGAAAATATACATAGATTATTGTGTGTACAACCAAATATCGAAATGGGCGTGTCCCAATTATGAATCAGATGGTTCAAGATTCACTTTCAGTTGCCCTAGAAACGTTTACAACGCTTTAGGTCCGGGGGTAAGCTACAAAAATAACAATCAAACCCTACTATTAGAATCATATCAGAGAAGCTAAGAGTAGGCATAGAGTTCTATTGACAATCTGACATTCTCATTAGTTTATTAATGCAAAATTAGTGACGGCTGGCGCAGATAGCCCTTGTGTACTTTTATGCAAACAAAGGAACAAACATCAAACAAGTCATGTTATTACAGATGTTTTTTTATGAAAATTGTTGTGTCATGTTGGGCGTTGTCATTTTAGGAATTGTAACGTGATAAATTATTTCTTACCGTCTGTTATAAGGTAAAAACGTATATAATAACAATTTAGAAATAATGTTTATTTATTATTTAAAAATAGTGCATTTTCTAATTCTAAGAATGTAGTAATAAATCTTACTGGAATATCTATGTTATTTGGTTTGTTGTTTACAAATATTATTTTAAATATTTGATGACATTTTTGAAAGAGAAAATTAAATATATGGAATTTCTAGAATACTAGAATTCAAAAACTCATTTATTAAGTTTACAGTTTGTTTTTAACTCCTAAACTGCGAATTTTTACTGATGTGAAACATGTTAAATGTATTTCAGTTATATACAGTATATGTGAAGATTTTAATTTAAATTTCTACGCCATGTACGCATGTGTGGGACTATGGAATACCTTCTTTCTGGTGATATACGCTCTATGCGATGCGAGTAGGCTTATGAGGTTTTCTACAAGGTGAGAAATTTCAATATTTAATTACATAAAAAATCATGTGCACTAAATTAATAATTTAGTTTTGCTTTCAGCTGAAAGCAAAGACATTGGATAAGTGAAACCTATAATTAAAATATATCAAAATAATATTTTTAAGCCTGTTAACTTCTAAAAAATAATGTAAAAATATAAAATAAGCAACTTTTACAATATGCAAGTTCTGATTTTGGTAATTACAACTTTTCTATCCATAGAATATAGTCTTCACAAGTAAGAGCAACATTCAAGAATACAGTTAGATTTCAAGTACTTTAAAGACTCGTAATGGTGATGAAATTTGTAGGTGGCGTTAAATTTTTTTTTAGTAACATAAGGGAGATAAAATATTAATATAAATGGAGAGTATGCATATTTTTATAGCGTTAGCCTTGACGATGTCATCAGTAATGTTTCACATATTTTTATTCTGTTGATGTCTTGTTATCTTTGGATGAATATTGTTTTCAGTGATAATGCGTTTGTTTTTTTGAGAAGCTCCAAAAATCCCTGACACGTTTCTTACGTCTGAGCTTCATTTCTCTCCCGGTTTCTACAGTGAAAAGTGTTTATATAACTTGTGTTTGATTTCATGGTAATGAGTTTCCTGAACTTTATACCTGACTTTTGTATGACTATAATATCTATGCCAATGTTATGTGTTTTCGTGTGTCGTTTCCATAATTCATTTAGGTTTTTGCTGATGCGTTCGACATAAAGAATTATGGTGGTAATAAAATTGAAATGCTCCTCCCCCAGTGGCTCAGCGGTATGTCTGCGGACTTACAATGCTAAAAACCGGGTTTCGATACACGTGGTGGGTAGAGCACAGATAGCCCATTGTATAGCTTTGTGCTTAATTGAATAACAACAACAACAAAATGAAATGATTCTGATCTTTCAGGTTTGTATTTTTTGAAAGTGTTGATTATTTTTATTTACTTCTTCCGGATATTTGTTCCTTTGAACGAATATTTCAGAAATTCTTTGTAGTTCATTGTCCAAATTGTGTGCAGAACAAATATTAAGTGCTATTTATATAATAAGCTTCTTGGATCCTGTTGTATAGAGTGTCCAACTTATGTATTATTCTTAGTTTCATGCTTTTTTATTCGTTTTCACTTGAATGTTGCTGAAGAAAACATCGTCCATATATCAACCAATATAAGACGACTCTGTTCAAGACCTATGTTTTTCAGTTGAATTAATAATGTATTTCTTAGTGCACTTCACAGTATTCCTTCCATACATGTTAAGGTTTTTGTGTGTTTTCTTATAGCAAAGTCACATAGGACTATCTGCTGAGCCCACCGAGGGGAGTCGAATCCCTGATTTTGGCGTTGTAAGTCTGTAGACTTACCGCTGTACCAGCGGGGAACTTTTCCAAACAGACACTGGAAATACAATGATTTCACCTATTGTCAAATCGACAAACAGAACTTTGTGGCGAGAGTAAACTAGGTTAGAATGTTGGATACTGATGTGAGTGATTCATTTAAAAGCCACTTCGTAGATTTATCTTCATGGAAATTATGTGAATAGAGTTTGCACATTAAAACTTGCTATCTTTTATTTTGGACCGACTTTTTGAAAGGAATTAATAAAATATGGGGTGTTTTTGATGGGGTTATCTGAGTTGTATGCTAAAATAATACAGGTCACTTATTTTCTAAGTTTATAGCTAATAATTTACATAGGTGTTTTATGCATTTACTACAGTCCGTGGTGTTTAATAATTCTACTATTGGTGTATTGTAACCAATTTCAGAGTTCAAGGGTCATACAGCCTTCTTTTTCAAGTACTGTTAGCAGTTTCGTCATTTGCTTTTGGAATAGACTTTTGAAGTTTCATCTGTTATTAAGCATTTTTAGGGTCATTTAAACCTTTCATTTATCAGTGATATATTATCTTTTTTAACTTTTATTCTTTTTGTGTAATTTAGTTGGGGCTGTTACGTAGCTTGGCGAATTCAGTGTTTTCTTTCTTAATACGTTTTTCTTTTATTTTATGTTGAGTGTTTAAAATGGTTTTTGATTTGGTGAAGTTCTTTAAGAAATTATTTGATAGAACCCGTCTTTCTGGTTTGTGAGAATACAACTCCAGTAACTTGTAAGTTACCTGGTGAAAACTCGATACTTAATGGTGAAAAGTTGCTGTTGTTGTATTTGTAATTAATAATTTAGTTCCTTGAAGGACATTGAATTCTAAAAAATACGTATGATTTTTTTTCCAAAGGTGCAAAAACAAAATCGTTTAGGTATTGTTTGAGCAAAAAAGTAGACATATATATCTAAAAAAATTGATTTATTTCTTAAATTTGTCTTGAAAATAATTAATTATCACATATTGATTGCTACACAAATAAGTTTCAAAATAATAATGTTATCTTTCATCTTTATGTAAATGTTGTAAAGTTTCCATATTTATAGTTCTCACCCCTACCTTTTTTTATCCCATTGGATAATAGCTTCACATATTTTTCAAGAAAACGAACATCTACAGATATTTGTTTCAAGCTATGTACGATTGAGTTAGTTATATCACAAATAAATTAAACTAAATTTAGACAACTCTTTTCAATCTCCACATTACCGTACAATCTTGTTTCTTACACTTCTCAATTGATAATAAATCAAGGCCAAAAAAAAAAAAAAAGTGCCCCTGTTAAACGGGTTTTGCTGTTAAACATTTAGTGACGGAGAGAAATTAGCTTGTCAATGGATTAAACTTTTGATGAAGGCAGTTTTCCATCTTACTGACATTTGACATACACACGCTGAGAAGTTGCATAAGCTAGACTAAAACTAGCCATGTTTACTGTCCTCTAAGGGAACCAAAGAACTCGAAGCGAAACACAATAATATGTCCTGTAATTAACTTAATTTTTTTGAAAGGAAGTCTACCTATTATTTCTTTTTCTTTCAATGAAATTATAAAGAAGCAATATTTTGTGTAATTAGTTTGTAATGTCGTTTATTAATATTATTCCAAATATATTTAAATAGGTTTACTGACATATGTTAAATAAAATGTTTTATTATATGTGGTCGTATATATTGAGCTACACGTAATGCACAGTCGTGCCACACTATGTAGCTTTTCTCTTATAATAAATAATATTTTTATAAAAGCGCAGAATTTTTTGCTCTACAATGTAAACAGAATTAATGTAAATATTTTTATTATTTAAACTATCTTATTATACAGTTATTTTCGAAGCTATGATAAAACGTTCGGTTTGGTTACTATGAACTATGAATATGCGATTTTTTAATTCAAGATTTACAGGTCGTGAGACGTAAATCTGATCACATGGCTTAAATATCTTTAAGAAGAAATAAGATAATTATTAATATTATTTTACGTCAACTTACCTTTACAATCTGAGACAAAAACGTAAGTTTAACATTCTTTCACAACCAGGTAAGTTAAATTATTTATGCGTGATACGTTTATGCTTTCCTTAAATCAATATTAATCGTATTAGTAGAGACGTGAAAATACTGCCTTGTTTTTTATTACCACGATTTAGCAAGAAAAGCCTTTAGACAAGATGAAAGAGATAGTATTAAACCTTTAACCTTTTCCGTGGCCCAACATAAGCTTGTTTTTTTAACTTTTCATGGACATAATGTATCTTTGATCACAAATATATATGTTTATGTATGCGTTATTTCTCATAGATCAACAGAAGAAATATTTTCCTTGTTTATAAGTATCGCTTTCTGTGTTGATGCTGGAAGAGATGCACATAAAAGTAAGTGTATTAATTAAAAATCTGAATACATTTTATTTTAAAATAGTCTTTTCATTAGCATTTATGTAGATGTGATAGATTCAATCTGTAGTGATATTTTACTTAATTAATAAACTGTGTTTGTTTCTGTCATACTGAATACAGTGTATATTGAAGTTATTGAAGTATATTGTATTTTAATAGACTTATTTAACCTAACTGATAATAATTCAAATACGTCATAATTGTATACGATGTGAAAATCAGATTTAACACTGTAACTTTGTAGCATATGTTATTCAATTTTTTTATTTTGATATATTCTGTATACGTATTTAACTGAACTGATAGCAGGTCAAATACGTCATATTTGTAGAAGTTGAAATGCAAGTGAACCCTATGATTTTGTAGTATTTGTTGTTTACTTTGTATTTTAGTATGTTCTGTAGACGTAGTTAATTGAATTGTTAGTAATATGGTTATAAAGGAAGTTATTTTTTTTCAATGTGGCTAACGTTTCACAGGTTGATTGTTGAAGTTAATTATAAAGTAAGAAAAAAGTCACATACACTTTTTTTGGAAAATTAAATAAACATTCAATTGAAAGGTAAGTAAATCAATAATATTTTAATATCAGACTCAAGTATTTCTAAAAATTAGATTTGTTAACACCAATATTAAATAACAAGACATCAAGTTTTGTATGTCCTAGAAGTTTAACGTCTTACATCGCCAATCATGTTTAATATTTTCTTGATTCATTATTTATTTTGAGATTTCAAAAACTAAGTTTATATTTATATCTTTTAACATCATATCAAAACTTTCCATACTTTCAGACTTCCAGAAATATTACTACGCATCAGAATGCACAGAACAACAAGTTTCCCTTTCTCAACTTTCTGATTGGCTGAGCAACTCCACCAATAACAGATCTCAGTCACAGATTGGTATTCCGGATTGTAAACGGGAAAATAGTCTACTGTTCCTCTTACTGATGTTTGGAACAGTGTGGCTTGCAGTGTCTCTTTATAACTTCAACAAAACGTAAGTAATGGAAACGTCTCCTTAATATTTATTTATAACTTTTCTGAAGAAATACCGTAACAATATTTACCGTTATTTCTGCTTAAAATAGAGATACGTAGAAGGGTTTGCTTTAAGGGGGAGAGGCAGTTATTTGGAGATAAAAGAATTTCCAATTCGACTTTGAAGATTATATGAGTCATAGATCAGTAAATATTGTATATTTTTGAATGATATCATCTAATACAGACTGCTTTGCAATTTCCAAAATAAAAATGAGCCTCAAACGTCGAAATTAAGGACCGGTTTTTATCACATAACCAAGAAAGTAAAGGCTTAATTTTACGTTTTCCATGTTTCGTATATAAGTCATATGTTTAACAACATATTAAAAATTAGACAAAACTGAATGAATGGAAAGTAGGTTTATAGCAGACCAAATATTAGCGGGTTCGAAAATTTCCCAATGTCACTTAGGTGATTACGGTAGTCATAGGCCAGTGAATATTGGCCACATATCAAGACTAACGTGTTCTTGGAATCAATATGAATAACAGACACAATGTTGCGTTGTTTTAATAGGAGATTACAGATCTATCACTTACTCATAACAATTTGTTTGTTAAGAAACCAATTTAAAAGTAACCAATAATTCATGAACTATATTTCGTCTCGTATGCTCACGTCACTTAATTTTTCTTCTTCAAATGAAACTAGCTGAGAACGCGAGCAGGTTCGTTCTCTGCAGATTTAGTATATGTTTTCACAATGGAGACTGTAGTGTTTTTAGGCGTATCATAATCAATAGCATTGGTCATTATCAGATTTGTAGTTACGTTTGATCATACGTAGTATCAGGTCATCCCTTAAGTAATGTCCGATTTTAAGTTCAGAAAAAGAAAAAGGATTTTGGATGCTTTTAATTTTATTTTAATAAGCAATGTATGTTCTATTATTATTAATTACTTTCTGCAAACGATTCACAAACTTCTGAATGCCACTTCTTTAAAATTCTTGGGGTTTGGAGGAAAATAATGTAGGGAGGGTAGTTTTGACATCTTCATGTGTTCCGAGCTCTTTTCCATCAAGCTAGTTCTGCAAACTTCGGAATAGATGGTAATCAGATGGAGCAAGGTCTGGAGAATAAGGAGGATGTGGAAGTGTTTTCCAGTCTAGCTCTTCAATCTTTACAGATGCGGTCCTTGCTGTATGGGGTCGTGTATTATCCTGGTGTTGCACAACACCTTTACGATTGATCAAAGCAGGCTCTTTTCTTTCAGTGCAGCATTCAACTGCTCTAACTATTGACAAAAGAAGTCTGATGTAATCGTCATATTGAGTGGCAGCAACTCAAAGTAGATCACACCAACAATACCCCACCAAACGCTTAAGAAGACTTTTCTAGGGTGGAGGTCCATTTTGGGCTGTGCTTTAGCTAGTTTACCTGCACTGAGCCATTGTCTACGGCGCTTAACATTTTTTGGACAGTTTAATGACGTTCACGAGAGGGCAGAGAAGTGCAAATATCCACTCTTGTTATAAAATTGGCTTCTGTCAAATCATGGGGGACCCATTTTCCAACTGTTGACACCTTTCCAAGCTGTTGCAGATAACGGTGAACTGTTGAATGGGTTGAATTAAGCTCCTGTGCTAGTTCTTCAACTGTTACAGCACAATCTTCATTAAGTGCAGCCAACAGCAAGTCATTACTAAATTCAACAGGACAACTTGGATGTGGTGCACCACTTAAGCTATAGTCACCTGATCTGGACTTCTGAAAGTACCTTCGACATTTTACTTTATTGAGATACTCCACACCATAAACACTTTGAATGTTTCATGTAGTTTCTGCTGCATTATTGCCTTTTTTTAAACTCATAAGGCACTATATGCCTAATGTGCTCCTCAGACGCATCCATCTTCATAAGGGTTTATATGATTAATGATTTGAGAAGGTGGATTTTAGTTAGTCTCTTTTATTTATCTGAACATTTTTATACACGTCCTACTATATATTTTGGTCACTAATGCTTTCTACAACAACAGATGTGACGATGCACTTTCTGTATTAAATTTTCCGGTCATTACTTATGGCATGATCCGATAATTCGGATTGTGACGGATCATTGCCAGTAGATACTAGATGAAGTGGACTATTTAAACTTGCCATGTGGCACAGAATAACTTTTATTCCAGTTACTGTTAGCTCATATGAAAACAGTGAAGCGTGGGATCGCTGATCAGCTAATGTTGAAAGTTTCTGAAATCAAAATTTCTCAGTGGCTTAAAACTGAAATAAATCTACAACAGTTAAATCACTTTTTTCGTTTGTTTTTGTAACAAGTGTGTAACTCGCGTCTGCCAATATCAGCTGTAAGTCATGTTGTTACTGCTAAATAAGTTAAAGATGGACAAATTAGTATTTTGTATTTTAGCCTTTTCATTAAATCGTAAATATCCCTTAAGTTTAGTTACGAAGCTATTTTTATGACTTGTTCAGTCAGTGACCCCATCTAATCAGCAGAATTAAGCCGAGAACTTTTTATACCCACAAATATTTACCATCACTTTCCCTCCAAGTTGATATTTCTTTACTTTGACGATGTGATTAATTGTGAAAACCTTATCTTACATTTTTCCCACTTCAGTGCTATTTTGAGTAGTTACTATTAGACTAAGTGGTAAGAGCGTAAGCATGTTATCTGTTGCTGGTACCCTACAAAATCTGGATAGCATAAATATATGATATACACGACAGCTGTTTGGAAGTGCTATTCGATTATCCGTAGACTTGGAATGGCAATTATGCCGAAACAGTAAAGAACGTTGACCATGTCAGTGATTTGTACACATGTCGAGATGGTCAGTATGCTGTATGTACTCTTTACAGGTCACACAGAATTTCATATTTCTTCTTATGATAATCACTTTTATGCCTAGAAACTATTACTGAATCAAAGTTTTACTTGGTGATTCAATTATGGTGAGGGAAGTATCATTATGAATTGATATGTATAGTTTGTTATGTTTTACTGGATCTGATTGAAGAGGTGTGTAACCCAGTTGTACGATCTGTCGCTTAAAATCAGATCAGATATATTTACTGATTCAGTGTAAAAAATGGTGTCATTCTGCCAAGCTAGTGATAGGTTACCGTAAAGAAGGTGAACTAATTTGGATCAGGGATTTGTGAACAAGATCTGGAGAACATCTTAGTTTGTGGATACTTTAACAACGGTTTAACTAGTCACATGTGAAAAATAACAGAATCCCCAGTAACCTTGTCACCAAATGGTTGCCACGGATGCAGGCTTAGCACCTTTTTTTTTTTTTTGTACCAAACCTGACACTCAGATAAATTGATTTTGTAAAACTAATTTTGACCATGATGAATCTGAAAGCATCTAGATCCTATGACTTATAAACTGTTTTCTTAACTATATCTGCTGAATGTATGGCGGTCTTAATTATATATATGTATATACTAATTGGTTCACTTAACTGAAAGATAATTTATTTAAACTATATCTTCCATTTATTTTTATTTGTCCAAATAATTTACACACATCAATTATCTTATCAAATTTATTATCACTATGCAATAATACTTTTATTTAGTTCAAATGATTTTGTCAGTCGTTCACGTGCATTGTGTGTTAAACATCACATTCCGTATTGCAGTATTCTTTAAGTAATCTCACATCTATCGTTGTTGCATGACCAGTATTGTTATTTTACTTTTATTTTATGTTACTTAATGATTTCCCTATTTATTGCTATTTAATTGTATCGTGGTCTAATGATAACTTACTAATGAATGGAAAAAAAGTAGAAAAAAAAAGACTTGTACTATTGCCATCTAGCGGTGATAATTATTATTTTATTTTATTTTTTTATTATAGTAAAACAATTTACTAGAATGATGTTTCAGAAACTCTTCTGTATTTAGGCCATATCTACAAGCAAGCAAACGTGAAATGTTAGCAGACTATGCTTTACCGGTAGCTGTAATCACCTTAAGCTTCATCGGCTCATTCGTCTTTCAAGATATCCGAAGTAGGGAGGAACTTGTATTCTATACGTTACTTTATTATTTATATACATTTGAACCTACTTTTTGATAAAATTAAATATTTTATCAGTATTTAACTAAAACTCTTATTACACTTTTTTCTCAACGCCTTAATGTCTAATTAAGTTCTGAAATATATATGAAACAAAACCTTCAGGAATATATCCGGTAGTTACAAGCAACAACCAGATACTGATATGTATCATACATTACTTGTGAAAGAATTTGGTCCTCGGTGACTCAGTGGTAAATTTGAGAGCTTATAACGCTGACATTTTGGACTCGATTCAGAAAGGTCAGTTGTTTCTTAAGACAAACAAAGAGTATCAGTATTTAACTATTAATGACACAGGCATCATAAGATAACTTCAGTATTTGATATGATTCATCTCTCACTCTTCGTACGTCATATTATGTTAAATAGAAACATTAATGTTGAAATAATCATTTTTTATGAAAAACAAACAGTATTTTGTTCTGTTTAGATGTGTATGTGAGATATTAATATTAATGAAACTATTTCCCGTATTGTTCTCTATGTTGTCTGTGTTATAGAGAAAAACAAACTGTAATTCTATATTCAGTAAAAATCATAGTTTACATATTGGTCGAACGTTAGAAGTTTGTTACTTAAACAAATCCAGTATATAAATTTTCTCAATATATTTACTTTGGTCCTCATTGTAATTCCTTGTATTTAATTTTGTGGTACGTTTTCAGAATAAAAACAAATTACAGTTATTAGTTAATTATCTTTCTTACGACTTATCTTACAAGCAAAATAACACTTTGATTACTTTCTTTTGTGCTTGTGTATTGTGTTGAACATCAAACATTTAGTTTTTACAGGTACGAGACAGAAACTTCCGGGCCCGGCATGGCCAGGTGGTTAAGGAACTCGACTCGTAATCCGAGGGCTGCGGGTTCGAATCCCCGTTACACCAAAAATGCTTACCCTTTCAGCCGTGGGGGCGTTATAGTGTTTCAGTCAATTTCACTACTTGTTGGTAAAATAATAATTCAAGAGTTGGCGGATGGTGGTGATAACTAGCTGCCTTCCCCTAGTGTTACACTGCTAAATTAGGGACGGCTAGCGCAGATAGTCCTCGTGTAGCTTTGCGTGAAATTCAAAACAAACTAAACTAGAAACTTCTGAATTAACTTAAACTCACTAAACGTCGTGGTTTAAACAATGTAGAATAGTATTTTAAGAACAAAAAGGAGTTTAGAACGGGCTTAGCCTAGTGTCTGAATATTAACCAAACGTGTTTTATTGTATTACTTCTGTTTTCAGCTGAGCATTTCCACTACAACACTGGTATCAGCTTCAGCAGAGGTCGTGTTGAGGATCTTCCATGGACGGCCGCTATTGCAGCGATGGGATTAGGATTTGCACTGTCACTTCTCTTTTTTATGGATCAAAACATTTCCGCCGCTATGGTGAATAATCCTTGTAATAAGTAAGTTCCAATCACCATAATCGTGCTAGCTATTTATTCTATGTATATTTTTAAATGCCCATAATGAGAATAAAATAGTTATATATGATACAACAAACTAAATTTTAAAATAAAATATACTGAATCACTTCTTGGTAGCAAAAAATAAAAACAATATCACAACTGTTTTCAAACACCACTAACAGCGGCGCTGACTTCCAACAAAAATTTAGTAATTACTTCCAACGTTATCGTATTTGTGTTGTTATGCTAAATACTCGAAGGAAGTCTACGTCATGCCAAATTAGAACCACAACACTTTTCAGTTTTGTGTCAGTGTTGACTTAAAACGACTTAGTTACCATGACGAAGAATATGCAAACACAACATTTAAGAAATAATTAATTTATTATAGTGTAATTTGAATATAAAACTAGATTAATTTGTCAATATATAAAATGTTTAAATATTATTTAAAATAAGTGTAAAATTAATTATTTTTTAATACTTGAGGTGTGACAGTAACAATATTCTGTGACAAAATTGTTTGAAATTTTATGCCAGTTAAATTAAACTTACAAGATATTTTCAAGAGTTATGCTATCAAATTCTAAACTGCATGTTATCAACATGTGTCAGATTTTATCTCATCTCTTCTTCGCTTTAAAGATACGACCAGGTTATTAAGGCAATCGACTCGTAAACCGAGGGTCGCGGGTTCGAATCCGCGTCACACCAAACATGCTAGAATTTTCAGTCATGGGGGCGTTATAACGTGACGGTCAATACCCCTATTCGTTGGTAAAAAAGTAGCTCAAGAATTGGCGGTGGGCGGTGATGACTATTTGCTTTCCATCTAGCATTACTCTGCTAAATTAGGGAGAGCTAGTGTAGATAGCCATAGTGTATCTTTGTGCGAAATTCAAAAACCAAAAGCCAAACCGCTTTAAAGACAATCGGACAAAAGGGAATTAATCCGTCGACTTGTACAATCTACCTACAGAACACGAGGAAAAGATTCCACACTCTATTATAAGTGTTGTTGGCTTATTTATCATATTAAAATACTAAAAAGTTTAATTTTGTTTACTTAAAAGGTGAGGGCATTACGGAAAATGACATGGGATTTGGCCAGGAGTAACAGTTGTTAACCTAATATAAGTGAAACTCTAGTTCAGTATAAACACAGTAGGTTTATTAACCGGAAATACACACTGAAAAATTAGACTTGTAGCGACAGAATACATTTATAAACCAGAATAAAAGTCATGATATACTAACATAAAAGTTGGTACTAAGTTTGTATAAACTTATTAACTGTACATATAAACTATTAAAAATAATACTTTAACTACTAGAAATTTGAGATCTTTATGGACAGTAAATATTTACTAATTAGAAATACCAACTTTATATTCTGACAGGAACTTCTATATTGTTACAGACAGTATATACTTACTAACTGGAAACAGACAGTCTCAGTACTATGTCAAGAAGTGTATAGTCTGTCAAGAAAGTAATGATTTCATAATTGGTAAAATACAATCTTGATATTTTAATAGTTACTCCACAGGCTGCAGGGAAAGTGCATACTTAATAACTGTTAATATAAAGTCTCAATGTATTGCCATTAAATCCGTAGCCTACAGGAACAGTATATATTTACCAATTAGAAATAGACAGCATCCATATTTTGACAGGAACTTCTAGGACGGAAGGGGCAGTTTGTATTTATCAACTGGAAATAGTTTTGATATTCTGATAAAACCTTCTCTGTCTGTAATTAAAGAGATATTTGCTTAGTGTAAATTGACAGTGTTTATATTATGACAGAAAAGAAACTCTTAGGTTTCTAGGGGTAATAAATATAAACTTGGTATAAATACTATGTAACAAAATTTTTACTTTTTCTTGTTCCTGGGCAGAAAGTATTATTTCCCAATTGCTTATGCCTAAAGTAAATGAAAAAGACCTATTTTTCTCTTTGTACTTTGCTTTTATAACCTGGGAGCGTATAACGAAAACATGATGGGAGACTATATTTGGGGGCCGATACGTGAAAGTGATTTACATTACAGTCGCAAATCACGAAAAACTACTCACTTCTAAACATTTTTGTATAACTTTAGTATAAATACATGTAAATCTTGATTCATATGTTGTTTTATTCAGATGTTATGAGCACAGATAGCCCTCGAGTAGCTTTGTGCGAAATTCCAAAAACAAACAAACAGTCAGATGTTATGTAAATGAAAATGTGCAAATTTGCCCGTTTTTATATAGAAAATAGGTTAATTTCTAAATTTCATTATCCAGGCCACAAAAATAAAGTTTGAATGGAATAATGGCCATTTTCTGTACTTTTACAGCATAAGCAATTAAGAAATAAGACATACTATCCTGGAACAAAATTTGTGTTACACAGTAATATTTATTAATTGGAAAAATCCCCGTCGCACCAAACGTGTTAGCCCTTTCAGCCGTAGGGGCGTTATAATGTTTCGTTAAATCCCATAATTCGTTGGTAAAAGAGTATCCCAAGAGTTGGCGGTGGGTGGTGATGACTAGCTGCCTTCCCTCTAGTCTTACACTGCTAAATTATGGATGGCTAGCGCAGATAGCCATCGAGTAACTTTGCGCGAAATTAAAAAAACAACAACAAACAATTAAATGGAAAATGCACAGTTCTCATATTTCACGAGAACTGAGAGTTCTGTAGAGGCAGTATGTACGTAACCATGGTGTTTTACAGAACATTTTAAAGTTGTTGAGGTTGCATATTTTATCTAATTAGAAAGACATATTTTTTATATTTGACAGTAATAGCTAGGATCGTAAAGACAGTAAATATTTACTAACTTGATATATACAGTTTTTACGTTCTTAGGGAAGCTCTTAAGTAGAGAGGAACTTCTATCTTATACATTACCTTTTCATTCATAGGTTTATTTAAACCTACATTATGATAAAATTAAATATTTTTATCAGTATTTAGCACAGATTTGATATTTTAACAGGAACTCTTAGGTGTGTAGAAACTTGAAATATTAACTAAATAGAAATTAAACACTTCGAATTTTGACAACATATTTATTGTAGTGTTGTTTTCTAACTGAAAGCACACAGTCTTCATTTTTGATACACACACTTTGGCCTGTAAGAAACAGTACAGCAGCAAGTTTTTTTTTAGATAAAAATACACGGCTTTCGTATTTTAACACGAACTTCTAAGCTTGAAGGGTTCTTATACATTTGTTTATCGGAAATACCCATTTTCGATACATTCTGACATGAAAATCTAGATCTGTATCAGTGGTTGGTACTTACTAACTTGTCATATGCAGTTTTTAAGACTGAACAATAACCCCTATGTCTAAACGAGAAGTGAATATTTACTAATTGGAAATAAATAATATTCATATTTAGGCAGTAATTATCGGTTTCTGGCAGTATTGTATATTTATTTACTTGTAACACACAATCTTGACATTTTATCCTGAATTCATACATCTTTGAAGGTTATATAAATGTACAAAGCTGAAACAGTCAGTGTATATATATGGGAGCTCCTGGATTTTTAGGGCCAGTATATACATATATTTACTAACTGGAAATACGTAGTTTTCACATTTTGGTAGAAATTTTTACGTTTTACAGGAACTCCTAGGTTTGAAAGGACAGTAACAGTAACTTGTAATAGTCTTCATATTCCAATCTTAAATCCTGGGTTAGTATGGGCAGTATATATATTTACTAAATGAAAATAGACAATCGTTATATTTTGATCGGAAATCCTAGTTATGTAGAAGAAGTGTGTAATTCCTAACTGGAAATGTATAGTCTTGATGTGTTGACAGGAACCTGTAGATCTCTACAGGCAGTATATATTAACAATACTTACCTCGCTTGATATTTTTAGAGTAACTTTCTTCTTTTGACAGATACTTCTAGTTTATAGGAACAGTAAATATTTAACTGTTAACACCCTTTCATGCTTTAACAAATACTTCTAGTTTATAGGAACAGTAAATAGTTAACTGTTAACACCCTTTCATGCTTTAACAAATACTTCTAGTTTATAGGAACAGTAAATATTTAACTGTTAACACCCTTTCATGCTTTAACAAATACTTCTAGTTTATAGGAACAGTAAATAGTTAACTGTTAACACCCTTTCATGCTTTAACAAATACTTCTAGTTTATAGGAACAGTAAATATTTAACTGTTAACACCCTTTCATGCTTTAACAAATACTTCTAGTTTATAGGAGCAGTAAATATTTGATAACTGTTAACACCCTTTCATGTTTTGACATCTAGTTTGTAGGAGCAGTAAATATTTGATAACTGTTAACACACTTTCATGTTTTGACATCTAGTTTGTAGGAGCAGTAAATATTTACTAAGTGGAAATACACGGTTTTCATATTTTGACAGTGTGTTCTAGGTTTGTAGGGGCAGTAATGATTTTGTTCACTACAAATACTTTAGTATTAATATTTTCAGAGAACCTTACAGGTCTATATGGTAGTACACTATCTCTATACTTTGACAGCCACTTCTGGTTCTGTATGGGAAGAAAATATTTTGTTATTGGAAATTCGCGGTCTTGTGTTTTTGGACAGGTCAGTGGAGTTAATAAATACTCACTCGAAATTCACAACCTAGATATTTTAAAAAGAGCTCTTAAGTCTACAGTGACACTATGAATTTACCTACTGGAAAAACTGGAAGTTTCTGTATAAATATTAAAGACAATATATATAGTAATTGGAAATACATAGTGTTGGTATTTTGACATGAACTTCTAGATCTCTAGAGACAGTAATTATCTACCTACTGAGAAGACAAATAATTATACTTTGACAGACACTCCTATACGTTGAAGCCTTTTAGGGAATTATACATATTTACTAACTGAAAATAGTTAGGTTTTATATTTTGAGAGGTTTATTTGTTGTTGTTTTTTTTAATTTCAATCAAAGACTATCTGCACTAGCCATTGCAGATTTAACATTGATAGACTACTTGTAATCAACACATGTCGCCAACTTTGACTACTGTTTTGTCAACTTATAGTTAGATTGATTATATTATGACGCCCCCACTGCTGGGAAAGCAGGCAGGTTTATATTTTAAAAAGGAACTCCAAGACCTGTCGAAGTAGTATATATTTGTGTAACGGAAATACACAATCTTCATATTTTAACAGTAACTTCAAGTTATTTGGTGGCAATAAATATTTAGTATTTTTATTTTGAGAGTAACTCATAAGTCTGTAGGAGCAAAAAAATATTTACTTTTTGGAAATTCACAGTTTCATTTTAATAGTAACTTCTAGGTTTTAAGGTGCATCAAATATTTAGCAACTAGTTACACAGTCTTCATGTTTATACAAGAGTTTCTAGATCTGAAATGCAAGTCTGGTTTCTCAATCAAAGGTAAACATTTGTGGTTTCTGAATTAGGTGTAAGTCTCGTGGCTATATTAACAATATAAAGTAATAAACAGTCTTGACTATTTAAAAAAAGAGTTATAACACACCATCGATGTACTACTTGTTTGGAAAGGTAACCTAATAAGTGATGAAAACTTTTTTTATATCTAGATTAAAGAAAGGACCGGGCTACCATCTGGACTTATTTGTTGTGGGAATATTGAATGGTTTCCTCTCTTTGTTCGGTCTTCCATGGATGCATGGTGTTCTACCCCATTCTCCTCTCCATGTTCGGAGTCTTGCAGACGTCGAAGAACGTGTAGAACAAGGGCACATCTACGAAATGTATATTATATTTGATTTAGTAGCGCATCAGTGTGTTACTGTTGAATTAATCTTATATATAACGCATTATAATTTTACTTCAGTACAGTTATTATAATATTTACGATTTTATTTGAAATATATTATACATTTATATCAAACCTCTCTTCAGTGTTATGATTAAGATACGCTACTACATGTTCTGAATAAATAGAGTAGAGAATAAGTGTATCTCACTAGCTTTATGTATTCAAAATGGTTCACGTCCTCCTGATTTTTTTTTATAGTACTGATTTACCATATAAACCGTCATGCATACATGTACAGTATTACGAACATCATCGGCGTAGCTTACACATTGTCTCCACTGCTTTGTCTTCTCTGCTATATATATAAATGTCTTCCATGAACTGTATAAATGTTCGTTTTTCACAGTGGTGATATTTAAGTTAAGAAACCAAAATGTTATTGATCAGAATATTTTGTATAATAGTGAACATTTTGGTTTTAAAAAATGAAGGTGCGTAGTTTTGTTGTAATGTTACCGTTATTTTACTTGCAGAATTGTCAAGGTCCGAGAAACAAGGTTGACTGGTATTGTATCTCACATCCTCATAGGTCTATCAATACTACTTCTACCTTACCCTCTAGGCTACATACCTATTGCTGTTCTTAATGGCCTTTTTCTCTACATGGCTGTAACATCCTTAAATGGAAACCAGATGTTTGAAAGGATTACACTTCTTTTTATGGAACAGGTTTGTTTAGAAATTTTGTTATTTATATATTTACTTATTAATTTTTATCAAATTGATAACAGTTTATCAGTTGTTTAGAAATTTTGTTATTTATATATTTACTTATTAATTTTTATCAAATTGATAACAGTTTATCAGTTGTTTGGAAATTTTGTTATTTATATATTTACTTATTAATATTTTTAAACTGATAACAGTTTATCAGTTGTTTAGAAATTTTGTTATTTATATATTTACTTATTAATATTTTCAAACTGATAACAGTTTATCAGTTGTTTAGAAATTTTGTTATTTATATATTTACTTATTAATATTTTCAAACTGATAACAGTTTATCAGTTGTTTAGAAATTTTGTTATTTATATATTTACTTATTAATATTTTCAAACTGATAACAGTTTATCAGTTGTTTAGAAATTTTGTTATTTATATATTTACTTATTAATATTTTCAAACTGATAACAGTTTATCAGTTGTTTAGAAATTTTGTTATTTATATATTTACTTATTAATATTTTCAAACTGATAACAGTTTATCAGTTGTTTAGAAATTTTGTTATTTATATATTTACTTATTAATATTTTCAAACTGATAACAGTTTATCAGTTGTTTAGAAATTTTGTTATTTATATATTTACTTATTAATCTCTTATATTTTTACTTTACCATAATGGAATTATTCATTTTCTTAATTTAAATAGGTAGGAAACTAAAATTCAAATTCATTGTAATTGAAATGTTAGTTACTATAAACCATCGACCACAAAAACTACAAAATCTAGAAATTTTTGCTTTCAGAACCACGTTACTTTGATTTCGATTTATATGTAAAATACATGGTACAATATACCTCAGTAATAATTGGTTATAGATATGTTATTTATTGTTTGATGTCTTACAATTTTTCTCGTTATCAAGCGTGAGCTCAAACCGTGTTTTTAAGGTATACATGACTTCCCCTCTACTAGTTTATCAATTTATTTGATGGTCTAAATTTTAGCCTTGGTAATTTAATCTGAAGCGAAACCCTATATTAAACTTTCCAAAACAAAATGCTGAGGTTGTATTGTAGATTATAATTAGTTGTTAGTATATGTGTCGTTTATTACAGACTGCATATCCACCCAATCATTACATCAGACGTTGCCCACAACGAAAGATTCATGTGTTCACCTTGTGCCAAGTGATTCAGTTGGCTGCCATGTGTTTCTTTGGTTTCTCGCCGTGGTCTTACGTAAAGATGGTGTTTCCTGTTATTATATTTCTGCTTTTACCCATCAGGTATTATTCTTATACTAAAAAAACAACAATTATTCCTTTGATTTCTGCCATGTTGCTACACAAATGCCTTTTCTAATATAACAGTTGCTTGTTTGTTTTTTTAAATAATGAAACTGACAATAAATGCGAAAATAGTACCATATTAACACACGGATCATTTGTGGTGGGAAATTGATTTCAGTCTAGTAGGTTATATATATGTACCAGCTTCAGTTAAACTGGGCAATCATCATTATCATCATCTGCCACTCAGTTCTTTCAAGGAACATAGGGCCGCAATCACTTGCTGTTTCTATAACATGTTTTTTAAGTGAGTAGGTTGTTAGCCCACTGCTCCGAGCCGTCCCTAATTTAGCAGTGTAAGACTAGAGGGAAGGCAGCTAGTCATTACCACCCACCGCCAACTCTTGGGCTACTCTTTTACCAACGAATAGTGGGATTGACCGTCACATTATAACGCCCCTCACGGCTGGGAGGGCGAGCATGTTTGGGGCGACGCGGGCGCGAACCCGCGACCCTCAGATTACGAAGTGCACGCCTTAACGCGCTTGGCCATGCCGGGCCTAAACTGGGCAATATACAAATTAAAATGAAACATACTGAATGAATGGAGTGCACACTTGATATGTTACATATTTTCTTAGGAGACGTTGTGATTTCTGTCAAATGACACTGCACGCACTAAAGATAACTTGTTTTTCTGTCTTGTTTTGAAAGGTTTCGTGCAAAACTACTGAAAGTTATATTCGCATGTAGGTGTCTCCAGTTTTAAACTGGTAAACTAGTGGGAGGGCAGTAGTTAATAGTACCAAAAACCAATTAATTGTTGGAGTACTGTCTGACCAAATATTGGAATTTGATTGTCATTCTTATAACGCACCTGTGACATGAATGCATGGAATAATGTGTTTTTGTGAAAATACGAAGCGTTTGTTTATTTGTTTGTAATGAAGTACTCAGAATACATAGTGGGCTACCTGTGCCCATCACAGGTATCAAAACCTGGATTCTAGCTTTCTTAGTCAGCAGACGTGGCGCTGTGCCACGGGGTAGGGGGGGGGAGTAACACAAAGTGAATTATAAATTATCGTATTATGCCCGACCTTAATATCTTATAAATATTTCACTGGTTAGAGATACCTTAGGTCCTTATCTAATTTTAAGTATGGAATATTGACTCCAGAAAATACTGATATTCCCTTGATATTAATCATAAACATACTTCGTACTGAAGATAAGTAACTGTAAAGATGAAGATCAAATTTATTTAATGCTCAGTTAAAAGTTTAGGTTATTTCACTATTTACTTGTTTTTCATATCACATAACTGACAGTCAGATTACCTATTTGTATGAAAACAGGTTGAGATGTAAATGTTATTTGAAACTAGTGGTTTCAGTTAGTCATAGCTAAAACACTATCTCATTTAACTGATGTAACAATATGCAATCATTTTGTTGAAACGCTTTAAAACAGAATAAGCTATATTGATTGGCAGGTTAATTTTTAATTTATTTCTAAGTATATTATAACCTGTTCTGATTGGAAGTTAATGTTAATCATTGAATATTACATATATGTTATATATTTTACGACAGCTAAAAGCAATCATTATTAAAGTTTGGATATTTTCGCTTAATAGAAATATAAAATGCAGTTGTAGAGTAGTTAGCTTTTGAATCAAAGGATTTGCCTTAATCTGAGATTAGTGCTTTGGCCTTATATTGCACGTTTATGACATTCCTGCCATCTTATTTAACTATTGCAGCTTTATATTGCACTTTAATGATGGTGCTGCCATCTTATGTAACTCTTGCTAACTAACTAATGATTTGATAACTGACATGATATCATTTATTTTCATTCCAGACATGTGGTTATACCTTACCTTATCCAGGAAAAGTTTTTTAGAAGCATTGGATGGTGAGCATCAGTAACTTCAAGAAAGTACTGCAATAATTCGAGACTGACAAGAACCACCACCCGCGGTTGGAATGCAGTGATCTAGTGTACTGTATTCAGCACTCATTCCACGAACCTTTCCTGCTCAATCATGAAAGAAACATGCGTCCTAGAGGTTGTACATAGAAATCTGTACAGACGAAAAATAAACTAAAACACATCGAAAGGCCCTATGGTTATTCTGTGTTTATTTTGTTTCACCCAATTCGTCAGTTTCATGCTAGTGACTTTGTAATTCGCAATAAAAAGAAAAAAATAAAGGAGCATAACTACTATTTTAATGTGTATACTATATACATATGGAATATTACAGTACAGGTAAGTGACAGATAGTTACTCTTATTGTTAGCTATTGATATTAATCACGAGTTTAGCCTTTTTATTTTTCAGGTGATTAACTTTTATTATAGAGTTAAATTACTAAAGCTTCCACTAGGTGGTGCCACTTGCTCTTATCATACCATTTTATGGTTGTAGAAAATACTGTTTAAAAAAAGAATCATTGATAGTAGTGACAGTTAATACCAACCATGACACATGTATAAATACTTTTAGATACACCAAAGAAAACAGTTCATATAAATCGCCCGGGTTTTACTTAAAGCCGATTTCACTCTAAATATCTGCAAGTGAATAATATATTTAGAAATAATTATAAAGCTATTCTCGTTTGTGTAAATGTAGTTATTATGTAGCTATACTTGTTCGAAGCAACTCAACTGTTTCATTCATCTTTTGACTGTTCTCAGTGCTCGTGTATTAATCAGTTTCTCAAGAACTAACTGTATATATTAATAACATTTGATTTGTAACATTTATATTATCTTTTCCTGATTAGAATGTTCGAAATAATAGACCAACGTTGACTTGTTGATGGCTAATAAGCTGTTTTTTAACGGTTTGAAACTTGATAATTTCTTTCATGATGATAGGTGCTGTAATTGACGATAATATCTACAGAAACAGAATGCACCTATGCAATTTTTTTACTATTCAAGTTTACAGCTTTATTAGGCTTAGTTGCAATGAAAGTTTGACTATTAGTGTCAATAATTTGTTTTCGAAATCCACTTATTCCAGATATCTTGTTTTGTTTGAAAACAACATAAACTCCAGTTGATGAGTAACTTTCGTTTCCCAAGTATGATACTATTCCTCAAAGTGCTTTACGGAAAAAAAAATTAAACTTAGCAGGGGAAAAAAAAGAGTTATATTTAAACCGAGGAAATGTTGTTTCGTGCTCCAAACAGAAAAATCATGTCATAAGAAATGAAATTGTTATATGTTTTGACTTTATTAAAAACAAAGGTTTAAATATACGTATACTAACATGATAATCAAGTACTTACTAATTAAATATGTTTACAGTAGAAATGTTAGTCTGATTTATGTCTGTTGTACTCAAATGGAATTTTAACAATTAGGTGACATATAGTTAATAAATAGTCATCAATTGGTTTAAAAATCTAAAAATATATTATTTCAATGAAAATACAGCTTATCCCGTATATACATGTTTGTTTTTGAAAATCGTTACATGGTATTAGACAATTTTACTATTAAACTCATTTATCCGTGAGTTTTCCTGGCTAGGACAAACAAAAAAAATACATATTCTTTAAATGTTATTTATACGTTCAAAATTTAACACGAATATAGAAAGAACAGCTCTTTCAAAATGTCATGGCCGTGCTTCAAGGAATTATATAGAGAAATATACAAATTGCGTAATCTAAATATATAAATCAGTGTTTGAGCACCAAAATCAAAACCTCTTCTACGTTTTAAAAATATGTTAAACGAATGTGCCAAAAAACAAACAAAAAACCCTTAACAAGGACACAGTTTCCGATTTCTATTTTATTCGGCGTGTAGCTACAAATATCGTCGTATGTCTTATTTTTACTCGCCTGTCTGGTGTTTAGTTCTCACTAGTAACTTGTACAGAGCTTTGATATTTAGATGTACAATTTTAGCTAGAAGCTTGGCACAGGTATAGATAGAGGGTATCGTGATCTAAGTAAATATATTCTATACTGTGATCTAAATGTAGCCTACTATACCATTTCTTGCTGAGAAGATAGGTTAACATGTATGTACAATTCTATATTAAGTATTACTTGTAGAGATATCATTATAGCCTGAAAACTGTATTTATGCCACGTGTGGTTTTTGTTCTAATTGTTATGAGCCATTTGTTTATGTAAAATGACGTTATGGAAAGAAATGTTGCATCTTGACGTAGTCAACACGCGACACAACAAAATCAATACAAGTTATTATTATTATTATAATGCTTACACACGTACATGTATATATATATATATATATATATATATATAATATATAGGAGAAGAAAAATGTTTTCTGTCTGTTATATGAATGTTCTTACATAGGTATCTTTGGATTAACTGCTAATATAGATTTACTAAGTATGTTCTTTACATATATATATATGTAAACACATACCTATATATATATATATATATATATATATATATACATATATACGTGTGTGTTGTTCTAGATAAGTGGTTGCTGTTCAAATGTGTCTGCAGTAAAAGAAGTCTGAAAGAACAGGTAGCGCCATATGTGACCTGTATAAACTGTGTATATGATAAACAAAAAGCTTACGGGTGTTATTTTAAAGTAGTACAAAATAATATTTAGCAGTTGTTACTTAGTAGATAAAAGCCAGTCCCATTCATTATATGGGCTGTTATGTATGGATTGGAAAATAGTATTGTGCCTCGTCTCTATTTCATTGTATTATCTACAATATAGAGGCGAATCACGCACAATCATTGTGAAAAAGGGAAATAAAATAATGCTATTAAAATTGTTTCTAAAAGTCTCTTGAATTTAACAGTGAATAAGATGTTATTTGTTTGCTGTTTCTCTATGCGAAACATTCACTTCTCTTTAAATACACTTGAATTATAATTGGTATAAACAATTTCAAACTGTAGTAGAGAATATGACTGTCCGTTACAGATAAAACCACATGGTCTTAGCTGTAAAGTCAGAGGATATGAGTGTCCGTTACAGACAAAACCACATGGTCTTAGCTGTAAAGTCAGAGGATATGAGTGTCCGTTACAGACAAAACCACATGATCTTAGCTGTAAAGTCAGAGGATATGAGTGTCCGTTACAGGCAAAACCACATGATCTTAGCTGTAAAGTCGGAGGATATGAGTGTTCGTTACAGGCAAAACCACATGATCTTAGCTGTAAAGTCAGAGGATATGAGTGCCCGTTACAGGCAAAACCGCATGGTCTTAGCTGTAAAGTCAGAGGATATGAGTGTCCGTTACAGACAAAACCACATGATCTTAGCTGTAAAGTCAGAGGATATGAGTGTCCGTTACAGGCAAAACCACATGATCTTAGCTGTAAAGTCAGAGGATATGAGTGTTCGTTACAGGCAAAACCACATGATCTTAGCTGTAAAGTCAGAGGATATGAGTGCCCGTTACAGGCAAAACCGCATGGTCTTAGCTGTAAAGTCAGAGGATATGAGTGCCCGTTACAGACAAAACCACATGGTCTTAGCTGTAAAGTCAGAGGATATGAGTGTCCGTTACAGACAAAACCAAATGATCTTAGCTGTAAAGTCAGAGTATATGAGTGTCCGTTCAGAAAAAAACATTTTACTTTACCTGTGATGTCATAGAGGATACGACTTTTTGTCACAAACAAAACGAAAACCATATGATCTTAGTTGTAAATAACCAATAAAATATGTACCTATAAATAACACAAAATACAGTACTATATTGTTTATTATTTTGGATAAGTAGTAACTCTGGTTGTATTATTCTATGACAAATATTTTCCGTTAGTTTAAGCTGCCCTCGCATCAACATTAAAGAGACAATAACTTCAAAATTCCTGGTTTATAAACAACCTAAACTACTATATATTATTTCCTCAACCTTTATAAAATTATGCAAATGAGAACTGAAACTTTTGGCAAATGATTAAGGTGTACAAATACAATTATGATATTTTTTAGGGTTACAAAAACTTTTTATTCTAATTAAAAAATAACTCTCTATTTATATGTGTTTTCTGATATCCACAATATTCTGTTTTTAATCCACCAGATGATCACACCAGAAACAATACGACTCAGATGTAATCAGCTGTAGTTTTTTCTTCTATTTGCCTGCCAACTATCTAATTGTAGAACAGTATAAAAACATGGGGCATAGCATATTTGTCCCATTAAATACATATTACTATTACAACTTCTTCAAGCCAAGTGAATCCACTGAATTTGTTAATAACAAAAATTCTCCAAACTTTTTGTCTCAATAAAAATATTAAACCTTCAGTTATACTACATAAGTAGTATTCACTTGTCTCTTTGTTTATAGCAAAGCCAGTAAGTCTGCTGGCCTTAGTTTTGAACTACTGAGCAAAGGGAGCAACTGAAAAACAGCACCCACTGCCACCTCTTGAGCTATGTTTTTCTGAGAAATAGTAAGATAGACTGTCACATGATAATGCTTCGACAGCTGGAAGGGCTAGTATGTTCGGCGCCGAGTTGCGATTCCTCGATTCTCAGATTGTGAGTTGAGAGCCCTAACCACTAGGCCATGCAATGCCTCGTTGCTAATAATAGTCAATATATTATCTACAGTATAAAAATAATTAGTAGTTTTTAATGATACTCAGTTTTCACTAAAATATATTTCAGAAGAGAGTAGATTAGTGTGCTATTTAGTTTCGATATTTTAAATTGAATTTTAAAAAGACACCTCTAGAGCATGTACCTTGATAAACATGATGTTTCTTTAATATGGCCTTCCAGTGGCTCAGCGGTATGTCTGCGGATTTACAATACTAAAATCCGGGTTTCAATACCTGTGGTGGGCAGAGCACAGATAGCCCATTATGTAGCTTTGTGCTTAATTCAAAACAACAATAATTTTTAATATGAAAAAATAATCTTGAAATATAATGTTGTAAACGCTGAAGTAATGAAGCTAAAATATTTCTCAGATATGTAGCAAATAATAAATAATATGTAAATACTGCAAGGAATCAAATTATTTTGACACTTAAAAAAATTCTATTATTTAGTTTAACTTGCAAATAAAAAGTTACTATAGAGATTTCATTGGTTACTTGATATATCAGAATAATCTTTCAATGTATTATTAATTAAATGATTTAAAATGGAACTTGTAAAAACGATATCATAGGTCATCGAAGCATATGTAGTCATTTTTAGGGTAAGCGCCTATTTTCCATAACTATTTACTTTGTAATAATTTTAACGTTGTATTTCTTTGAATTACAAATGTGTTATTAGTTCTCACGGGCCTCCAGTTTATTATGCTCCGTATTACAATATCAAATAGCCTGAAACTGAGCTAAATTGAAATTTAAACTTAGAAGATAATTAAATATAGAAAGGTACAGATACACACAGTTTTCTTTCTTAATACAAATACACAAATAGTAATACAATTTATAATAACCGTTATAACAAGTAGTTATTACAAATGATGATTTATATACAAAAGTTTTAGAAACAATATTTAGTCTTTTATCCGATCCGGAATTTCATTTATATCTTTTTGAGGGTTCACGGCGAGTGAAATAATATCTGAGATGACATAGGTACCATTCACTTAACGGGGAGCTAAATAGTTATTCACTGGTCACACGTCAGTTTTCACCACTGAAGTTGTGTAATGCCTTCATAAAAATACTAACGCTGTTGTTAATTCGCTGAAATTAAACGGTTTGTAATGTTCGAAATCTATATACGTTCCTGATTAAATATCTGTAGTTTCCCGATTAATAAGCTTCCGACGTTTATTGTGTATACCAATTGTAGCAAACCAACAATATATAATGTCTGTTGGCGCCACCAGTTGGATACGTTTTATATGCGTTAGGAGAATGTCTAGATATTTCAGCTGGTTCAACAATGCTGACGATACGTTAGTGCTTTCATCAAAATGCATATTATTGATTCTTACACTTAAGAATCTTCTACAAATTTAGTGAATAGACGGGAATTTTGCGATACAAGGCTAACAGTATGCAGTATATGCATTTCTGAATATGTATATTTAACTGAAACAAACATCAATATTTCAATCAATATATAACAGCAAATCCATCACAATAAGTATCCATCTATCCTTAGATTAACTGAACCAATGAATATTTCAAATAAACAAGAGAGAGGAAACCTTCGAAAACATATTAAGCTGCACAAGGTCTTCATAGATTTGTTTGTTTTGAATCTCACCCAATGCTGTTCGAGTGCTGTCTATGCTAGTTGTCCCTAATTTAGCAATAACTAGAGGGAAGGCAGTTATTTAACACTACCCATCGCCAATTCTTAGGTTACTCTTTTATCAATAGATAGCGGGGTTTATTGTCACATTATAACACCCTCACGGCTGAAACGGTGTTTGGTCGTGGGGATTCAAACCCGTGGCTTGCAGATTACAATTCGAGCACTCTGACCATCAAGTCATGACAGGGCTTCTCCCCTAGTTAGCTATTGTAGTACGTAACTTCCTTCTATCCGGAACTGGTAATAATTATATATTTACGACCCTCCTAAGTCCAAGTTAATCGTGAGAAACTAACTACACGTGAAACACTTGCATGGAAGTTTATACAAAATTACACGTATGTATCTAAGTTAGATATTTTGTATACCACTTAGAGAAGTATGAAATATTACATTTTCAAACACTTCAGTACAACAACTCCACATTATATTTGTTTGTTATTAGATTTCAAGACAGGTTTTGAAAATTATCCATTCTGCGGACGTTATTCAAATGAAATCAACAGTTCCAGGTATTATATAAACATGTAATATATGGAATATTTTGTAATAAGGTGTTACAGTTGGTAAATCTGTCCAAAACTCATCAATAACAGTTTTATCCAAGAATTACGTACAAACTGAAAATTGCGATATGCTAAAACAAAACTGATAGCTTTAGGTAAATAGATGTTGATGGCAATTTCACTCTTTTGCTATATTATATATACACAAACGTAAGCCTAGTATACAGTATAAAGCTTCAGAAATAGAAGTTTTGATAATATTATGCAAATGTGGAAGCAAGTTTGTTTAGAAACAGTGGTGAATACGAAAATAACACAAGTTAAACGGTTTAAAAAAGGAGGGTAAAGTTCACAACAAAAACATGTCTGATGAAGATTTCTGATGTGGGTCGTGATTCACTGATGGTACTGGAACCTCACAGTTACTCCAACAAAACTCCCAACTATAGGCATAGCAGCAAACTTTGAAGATGTAGCCCAAAGCCTCCAAAATTGTAAATCAGAACAATTTTGACAGCTAACTTATGGTACCTAAAAATTCTCAGAAGTCCAAACCTGGTCTATTTAAAGATCGTATTTTATAATCTTAAACAACCTAACTCCAAGATTTAGAAGCTGAAAGATGGCTCGCAGAATAAGGATTACGGCCTTATATGTATATATATAATTGTTATATGAAAATAGTATATAGCTATTAAACAGTGTTGTAGTTTAATAAATATATATTAAACTAGATAATAATAAGATACATGCATTTCTAAGTACGAATGGATAGCGAAATTTACTGACACATTATAACACCCCCACGGCTGAACGAGGGGACAGTAATAGTATGGTAACAAGACATAAATCACATTGTATGAAACATGTGTCTTTGTCATTAGCTCTCCACTCCTATAAGATTTTTAAACTTCGTAACTTTTCAACAGAGACAAAGGTTTGGCGATTATTAGCCTTTGGTTACCACTGATCAACAAATAGGGCAACTTAGTGAAACCAACTACAACAACTACAAATAAGTAAATAAACTCATACAAAACGTTACCAAAGCTCTTGCTCACATTAACCATTTAAAGTCACAAACCATGACTTTCAGGACACGATAGAATTACTTGTAAACGAAACGATAAACAAACTAAATATAAATGGAACTCAATCTAGGATAATGTATTTATCGTGCAAAGGTCAGTGGTATTTGTTTCCTAACTTTATGAGTTACCCAAGATCCACAAACCCAGCATACCTCTTAGACCTATTGTCAATGTCATCCACTTACAATCTATTTAGTTTTCTGACATCAATACAGTAATAAAAACGAGGCAACACAGGATACTACATTCCCATCTCTAAGGATCTCTGTCAGCAAAGAAACAATTAATACTTCAAAACCTCAAAATATGTTGATTAACTTTAATGTAATCACAATGAACATTTGTGACATGATGTTTACCTCTCAAATAAAACTTTCATTAATATTGAAGTAGTCAGAAACTTATCTACAGTGAGAGTACAGCGCACCTACATCCCGTACAACAATACATTGTATGAATCAGGTATCTTTGTCATTAGCTCACCAGCGTATCAGGTAGTACTTTGAAATACAAATCATTCAATGCCACAGAAAAAAAAATTGCAGGTATTTTGCTGACGACATATTTAAAACTTTGCCAAACGGACGGAAAACCTAACATAATTTTCGAAACATTTGAATTCTATAAAGAATATAGAGCAATTTCCCACGGAAATGGAAAATAGCAAACCACTTCTGTTTGGGGACTTACAAACGTGACATTCACAATTAAAAAAAAAAAAAAAAATTCATAGAAAGAAATATCTAAGCTCCTAGTTACATTAACCATTTAAAACAAAACGAAGTATCATCCAACAATGAATACACTATGTAACAAAATTTTTACTTTTTCTTGTTCCTGGGCAGAAAGTGTTATTTCCCAGTTGCTTATGATTAAAGTAAATGGAAAAGACCTATTTTCTCTTCAAGCTTTGTTTTTATGACATGGGTAATGAAATTTTCAAATTTATCCATTTTTCCAGAATATTCCAGGTAGATTCAGTGCTAAATAGTTGACAGAGAATTTTCTCAAACTTACAATAATTTTCAAGCACTTTCTAGAATGTTGTAGAATTTTCTAAAATATTCCACAGTAATATACATACAGCGGCTAACCACTCACCATTTACGTTTAGTTCTAGCTGCCTAAGTGAACACATAGACCTATCTAATTTTATCAGAGATGGCATCAAGAAACTGCAAGCATTCTGCTATGTATGTGACCAATTTATCAAGACAAGAGCGAAAAAGTACTCTGTACTACCTACAAGTGCTACCTACAAGGCATATTTCGGCATGCCTGTCAGGGATCAAGTCAAACTCTGGGATGGTACAGAGAGGAAAGAGAGCCATGAAGTTTGCTATTTCAAGAATTTGGCGTGAATCCACTGACCACTCAAGCAATTGCTACTTTTGCATGGTAGACCCTTCCAAACGTCGAGCTGGCAAAAATGCATCTTCTGTCACGTATCCGGACCTTCCATCATCCATCTTCTCAGTGCCACACTGTCCTAAGCTCCTTGTACCCACTCCACAAGAGAGAAAGCAGCCATCCTCAGAAAAGAGCAGCAAATCAGAAGAGGAGGTTGACGTTGAAGATCCAGATTACAATTTCAGAGGTTCAGCTGGTGAAAAAACACATACTGCTCCAACCAAAGAGATCTCCATGCTTTGATCAGAGATCTTGGTCTAACAAAGTCAAATGCCGAGACTATATCTGGGGGCTGATACGTGAAAGTGATTTACATTACAGTCGCAAATCTCGAAAAAACTAACCACTTCTAAACATTTTTGTACAATTTTAATATAAATACATGTAAATCTTGATTCATATGTTGTTTTATTCAGTCTGTATGTAAATGAAAATGTGCAAATTTGCCCGTTTTTACATAGAAAATAGGTTAATTTTATTATTCAGGTCACAAAAGCAAAGTTTGAAGGTAATAATGGCCATTTTCTGTACTTTTACAACATAAACAATTAAGAAATAACACGTACTATCCAGGAACAAAATTTGTGTTATATAGTGATATCAGAACTGAAAACAGTTGTGGCCCAAATTTTACCAAGGGAAAAAAATCTACATATTATTCACTACTTCAAACAAAATGGCTACTGTTACAGTTTTATAAGAAAACAATATAACAACACAAAACACTCACTCACACCAAGGATAAGAACACACTTGTTACATTTACATATGAGTAAAAAAACAAAAATTTTACAGATTACTCAAATCCTTGTTTGGTGTAAACACAAGAAATTACGAGAAACAATAGCCACAAAAAACATTATACGTGGAATTTCATTTTTCCTGTGAGGATATCTATTGGAAAGACAGAGCGATACATTGGTGGAAGAATAATATATCATAAATAATACTGTACTATAGAAAAAGTCATTATCTCTGCTATTGCAGAATATACTTTGTTAACAAGACATACAAGTGGTGCAATTAAAGAACCTTTGACACGGAGAGGTTTTGGAAAACTAAAGAAATTAAGGACGTTCTTTACATAAGGCACTAAAAGGTTCACTGAACAAAGGTTTGTTGATTATCAGTATTTGGTTACCACTGATCAACACAAGAGAAACATATACATCTATTACTCAAAGGAAACTAAAACCATTTCATCAACAAATAAGGTTCCAGTAACGCCTACCAATCACAACTCACATCTTCGTCACTATACAGATTATATACACATAACAACTGTTATGTTGTGACCTGAAGAAGGAAGACATTTGAAACTTCAGCCTTTTTTATTTATACTCTTTCATAAAATTCTGTTATCTATGTAAGATGTTTGGTGTCCTCAAACATTCTTCTTTGCTTCAGCATGAATACACTACTTGAATCATCAATCAAATAATACTTACGGCTTGGGAAAATATTTTTGTACCTTGAACAGAGGCTTCGCTAGGTACTTAAAAGATTCAGGGCTCGAGCTCACAGGCTTTTTCGTTTGACATCTACCATGGTTTTCTATTGTGATTATTCAAGACACCAACTATGGATTCGGGACATTGTCAAATAAAAAAATGGCACAGTATCGTGTGCAAGTGCCTAGCCATGCTTTTGGCTTTAGATATGAATATTGCTGTGTAAAAACTTGATGAATCAAATAAATAAATACAGATGAATCACTCACTATGAACGTGTAATGGTCAACCTGAAGAAGTCATTTCTTGGAACTGAATTTGTAAGGACATTCTCTTAGAACTCTCGTGCAAGTCAAGAGTGTTCAAACGACGTTCAGGACAGTTTTTTTAAACGTTATTTTGGACCCATCTTCCAACACGTGCACACAATAAATCATTTTGTTAATAGCTAATCAAATATAAAAATATTATCTAGATGCAAACGCACCATACAATTTGTAACTGAATACGTGTCACAAATATTATGTCTTTAAGCATTTTTAACAAGAATTTGAAAAACAGGAATCAAATATTTCATTTTTTTAAGATAATCGGATATTTGTAAATATGACATACGAAGCAAATCTATCTACTCCCTGAAATTTACTAAGCTTTATATACATATTTTAACGAGTAACATTTCATCTTTATTACGAGATTAATGTGTTTCAAGCTCATCTGAAACGTTGAGTGAATATTTGAAATTAAGAATTTATTCAAACTTTAGGCCGTTGTATAAAGAAAAGGTCCCTGAAATAGGCTTATTGGATTAAAAACAAATCAGAATTATTATTATTTCAAGTGCACGCGAAACTGTAGGTTATTTTATAGTCTCAAGACGGGCTGGTATGGGGTATTAAAACTTTAATTAAAATAAAGTACAGAACAACGTTTCGGTTCTCTTAGGTTGTCTTCAGGTTAACAATTTAAGTCTTTTTTTCTTTCGGTACTTAAACACACCTTTTTTATACGTTTACAAAACTTAGTGTAATAATTTCTCCAAAATTTAAATATATGTGAAATTGAGGATAATCACGTTAGGGGTGAACTGAAACTTTTATATCATTGAAGTAATCTATCCCTTATGTTACATGCAGTGAATACATAACATCATCAATAGGCTATATTTATAAAATTACAAAAGCTAATGTGGAAGATACATACATTTCTACATCATCTCTAACAATACTGACCCCCAGTGGCTCAGCGGTATGTCTGCGAACTTACAATGCTAAAATCCGGGTTTCGATACCCGTGGTAGGTAAAGCACAGATAGCCCATTGTGTAGCTTTGTGCTTAATTCAAAACAACAACAACAACAAACAATACTTGTGTCATAAGACAAAGATCGCTGTTTAAACTATGAAACTTTCACGTAGGTAGAAATGTTCCTATAGTGTAAATGTATTATATGAAACACAATTAGTTTCTGTTATATACTCGGAAACAAAAGCTCACATAATGCATAACTTTTACGATATTCAGTCCAAGAAGTACGCTAAAGGCTGGAATATAGTATTAACTACAGGCGTACGAATTTTAGTATGGTTTGTTTGTTTTTGAATTTCGCACAAAGCTACTTGTGGCTATCTGTGCTAGCCGTCCCTAATTTTGCAGTGTAAGACTGGACGGAAGGCAGCTAATCATCACCACCCATCGCCAATTCTTGGGCTACTCTTTTACCAACGAATAGTGGGATTGACCGTCATATTATAACGCCCCCACTGCTGATAAGGGCGAGCGTGTTTGGTGCGATGAGGATGCGAACCCACGACCCTCAGATTACGAGTCGCACACCTTAACAAGCTTGGTCATGCCTGGCCGTTTTAGTATGGAAAAACATATTTGAAATACGTGTAGGTTTAATAAGTTTGACATAACAAAAGTAAATGTATAACATTTCAGATCCATGAAGTTTATTCAAAGGTCCAAAATTATTTAACCCCCGCAATATAAAAAATACTATCAGTTAAAAATGAATAAGTGCACATTATGCACAGATAATTTTTCTCCATTTACAATGAAGTTCGATTGTGATTTCACTTTTTCCGCTTTATATGCTTTAAGTGAGACAACGTTTTAACGTTTATGACATTATGAACCTATCAAGGTAACATAATATTAATTAAAATATCTTCATGGATACATATAATGTATCGTTGTTGTTATAAGTTTTCACCAGTGTTTAATTCACTTATTCAGGTACAGGTATATTCGAGTCTTTTTTGATAAAATTGTTAATGTTCAAGTATGATTTAAATTTAATGTCTTAGACCAAACAAAGTATGGTTACTTATGTATTCATTTTTGTAATCTACGGATGGTTACATCGCAGGTGTTACTTTGTAAATACGGTATATACAGTTATTTTGTTAAGTAATCACCTTATTAATATGACATAATCTGACTTGATACACCTTTTTCTGTTTTAGTAATTCGAATAACTATTAAATTAATTATTATGAAAAATGTATTTTGATATTTCTTAATTACACGTATATATTTCCAAATATTAATTGTAAATAATAATATCTTTTAATGTATTTTATGGTCATTTTGTAATACCAGTTAGTCTCATTAAAATGTCATTAAACATACTGTTTACCCTAAAGTTTATAAACATTACTTATACTACAATGTCTGCGGACTTACAATGCTAAAAAACTGGGTTTCGATACCCATGGTGGGCAGAGCACAGATAGCCCATTGTGTAGATTTGTGCTTAATTCAAAACAACAACTTATACAACAATGGATGTTTAGAATAAGTTAGTTATTAGATTTAATATACGTTAGTAGGGAATTTCCTTTTAATAGGAACAACAATTTCGTAATATGAATGTGTTTAGTTTAGTTTCAGCTTTCCATCTTTAAATCTGATAAGAAATGATGAACATTTGTTTACTTATACAAAGATGTACTGTTTACACTGCACTCAGTCTAACCATGAGTTTACCTTGAAAAATAATAACATTCTCAACGTACAGAAAAAAATATCAAATGCACATAAAGTTGCGACTTTTTAGTTCTTTCTCCAGTAAGACATGCATCATATAGCGTTTAGGACTCGTGACTCGCAGCGTGTATGTCGAGGGTTCGAATTCCGTTACTGAATATGCTCTCCCTTTCATCTTAGGGGTGTTATAATGTAACGGACAACATCTTTATTCGTTGATAAAGAGTAGCGCAAGAATTAGCAGTGGGTGGTATTGTAGAATTGCTTCCTCTATCTAGTTTAAACATAAATAGCCCTCGAGTAGCTTTGAGTGAATTTTAAAACAAATAGTAAGATATGGATAGAAAATTTCAAACAGATACCATGTATTCAAAGCACCGTTAGTATAATGAATAGGTAAACCGATTGGATCTGTGAATATTGTGTTAAGATTTAACAAAACAGAAGAGTTATTTACTTATCATGTGTTCTGCAGAACATATAGTGGATAGTTGTTGGCTTTTAATATATTTTATGAGCTAGATAAAAGCTGTTTGTCTCTGATGGACTATAAAGAACAAAAGGGAGTTTTTTTTTACTTATAATGAGCTTAATAGAACAGAGAAAAGACATTTATTTGTGTTAGTTGTACAAATCGGAGGACAGCTGTGTGCCTACGTTGGCTCTGTGGAATTGAGAGGAATTTCTTGCTTGTGATGAGCTCTGAAGGACAGAGGACAGCTTTTAGTTTGTGTCAGGGGCTACTAGAACAGGTCTTTATGATTTTTGTTTGTTCTAGAGCATTGTTTGTTTGTTTGTTTTGGAATTTCGCACAAAGCTACTCGAGAGCTATCTGTGCTAACCGTCCCTAATTTAGCAGTGTAAGACTAGAGGGAAGGCAGCTAGTCATCACCACCCACCGCCAACTCTTGGGCTACTCTTTTACCAACGAATAGTGGGATTGACCGTCACGTTATAACGCCCCCACGGCTGGGAGGGCGAGCATGTTTGGAGCGACGCGGTTGAAGGCTTTAGCTGTTTCAGCATGAGGTAGTAATTGAAATAATAGATTCTGTACTAAAGACGAAACACGATGATTACTGTGGACGTAACTCGGGCATCCACGAAACATTCTTCGTTCTCAGCATTTTCTCAGTTGAACATTTTCCCAATGTGCAAAAATCGTGTAGTTGGAGTATTAAAAGAAGATATGCCTGGTATTATATATAATAAGTTAGCTATTTTTCACGATTGTTTAGAAGACTGTGATATTTCTGGTTAGAGCTTTAGGTGAAAAAATATAAGAACCAAAGAAGGTTTGTGATTACATAAGCTAGTTTGTGAATACCCAAGTTACGTAAAGAACTTAATATTAATCAGTTTCATTTTTGTTACTGCCGAAGTTATAATTGAAATTTTATTTGTGCCTTGGGATGGTTACTAGATAAGTGAGATTTTGGATGTAATTGGTATCACAATCTTAGTATAATATGGAACATAAAAAGTAATTCTGAAAGAGTTTAATAGCTGCTAATGGAACTGGAAGAGAGGAGAGATATTGAGCTTTAAAATGAATTAAACTCTTAAAAACAGTAGTTTGTGTTTGAGAAGAGACAATTATTAATCAAAGAATCAACTTGACAAATATTACTTCAGCAGTGTTCTAGCAACCACATTAATGTGAAAAGAAAGAACGAAAGAATAAAATATTAGCTTATTAGTATAAAGCACTTACTTAAGAGAAAGAGGCATTTATTTCAAACTGAACTAGTAACAACTTTAAGGAGTCAATTTTTTAAACCTGTTATTAATCAGTTGAATGAGCAGTGATACTCTATACTTGTTGACAAGGCCTAAAGTTATTAAAAGATTGGTTCTACATAAAATGTTCCTTTAGTTCAATGGCATATTGACAACCTTAGTAAATGACGCGATTGTAGAAAATGAGTTTTAATTTTAAAATGTATTTAACAGTTGTAAACCAGAACTTACTTTCAGTGCTGGTTGTTGTCAGTTTCATTAGATTTCAAGTTCTGTTTTATCCCGAACTACCAATTTATCACGAGTTATAACCTTGCTTCACATCTGTACTAGTATTACGTGTTTCATATATCGATAAGAATGTACTCAATGTTTGAGTTTTTATGAAATTTTAACTTTTTTTTGAAGTTAAAAATTACAAAAATGCTAAATAAAATCGAGTGCTAAATCTATAGCTGTAAAATCCACGTGACGCTAAAAATATTTAATAATTGTTAAATCCATATGCAAAAATGGCTCGTTTGGGTTGAGAAAATATTTTACATAGAACCCAAACGAGCCGTTTTTGCATTATATTTCTCTACAAGTGGGTTTCTCGACATCACTAATTGTTAAATCCATTGACACGTTAATATCCAACTCTGGAAATGAACAAATAATCAAAATGGCACAGCACGACATACAAAAACATTTTATATAGCTTCTAAGTTGCAAATGTAATTATATATAAACGTAGCAATTAAATTACATAAATAATGTTAATTATAACATTCATAAATTTACTTGCTTTGTTATCCTTAGTCATTTATCTTTTTTCCCAAATGCTTCTCAGTTGACAGTTTGTCTGGGTGACGGGTGATCTGGACTCAAGTACTAGTGCCACTTACTTTACTTTTTTCAGTCTTCTAAAAGTTTTCATTTCTCTTTGTAGATATTTAAAATTCAGGACTTTAAGGAAGTCATATAGATTCGAGGGTTATTTGTCTTAAGGCAAAACACAGATAGCTCAACGTATGGCGTTACGCTTCACAGAGAAAAACAAACAACAAAACTAAACTAAAACAAAGTTTTCTAGAGATCTGCTACACCTAGTTAACGCGTGAGACCAAGTTTCGCGAGAAACCTATAATAGCTCCCCCTTGATACGTTACGTCGTTGTCGTTTATGGCTAAATACAAGGACAGTAACACATCCTGTCAACGATGCTGCAACTGGGTACATCTGAAACTTTATAGACTGGTTCAAATATGTGTGATTGAACTAAAGTACATTAATTACAACTGAGGAAATGAATAACAAAATAAGTGATTTCTACATTTTTATGTGCGTGTTGTTGAAATGGAGTTAATTATATCCATTAATAAACAGTTATGATTGTGTTGAGGTGAATTAAGCCTATCTGATGAGCGTGGGTGACGGAAATTAATCGAAATGAGAGTTGAATATGACATAACTGAGAAGTCAGGTGTTGGCTTGCTTGTTTTGAGGTGGAAGCAATGATAGGTTGTATTAGGTTGAGGAATAATTCGTGAGCATTTTTAAATAATTTCATTCAAGCATTACATGCAAGACTATACAATACCTCAATGCATGAACACATTACACCCAAAACATTTATTATGATACTTTATTTCATGTAATACCTAGGTATATAGTATGCATTGTTTTAAACGAAATTGCAAGAAATTAAATGCGAAAAGCAGATGGTGTCGAAAATGCTCGATTTTGTCCACTTGACATTCCATTTAATGAGCTGAAAATAAAAGCAAAAATTAAAGACATATGAAAATCAAACACACCATCTATTAGAGCAAAAATTTATCTACCAAATGACATGAAATATTTTGCGAAAGCGTTTCATTTATGAATATATTTTGTTAACTTGAAAAAACGCTCACGAATTATTCCTCAACCCAATACATCATCTCAGCTGGTAGAACACGTGGAGGGTAACGATGCGAATTAGAAGATGATCTGGACTCAAGTACTAGTGCTACTTTACTTTACTTTTTTCAGACTTCTAAAAGTTTTCATTTCTTTTTGTAGATATTTTAAAATTCAGGACTTTAAGGAGGTCGCACCATTTAGATTCGTGGGTTGTTTATCTGTGTGGTAAATTCAGGTTGAATGGTTTGAAAATACCTTTATTTTAAATATATGTAATTCAATCTCCATATTTATAGCCCTCTAACACTATAGCTTAGTTACATACAGCAGTTTAGGATCTTATTTGTATTGGATGGATATTAGTTCTAAAACATTTTAGACTTTTTTATTATTAAAAATATTCCACTCTTCATGGAAGTGCAATATCTCCGTAATTTCGATTATTTTAAACCAAAAAGTAAATTTAAAGTATTGTCTTATTTAGAGTTTAAATCAATTTTTGTTTTAGATTTTATATCCTATCCTTTAAAACTTTATAATAACTCATATTTGGCATAATGTATTTGGCAGTAAACCTTTTACTTCTATAAGTAAAAATATTTTTATGTCGGCTTTCTGTACCATTTTTCAATTATTAAAAAGAAGCATAATTTTTGTCTCAGAACAATGCTATGAATAAGCTATCTGCGCTGTGCATGTGTCAGAGATCGAATCCTCAATTTTAGCATTAAAAAACCTTGAAGCTTACCGATGAATTACAAGAAGCAATTAAAGCAATTTTATGTTATAACAAGGATTGGAGGGACGGTTCCACGAAGATGTCATCATAACGGACGTCTCTATCACAAACATATTAACTTGTATTGTGGTTAATAATTTAATATAAACTGAATACTCTGTTTATCAGACTTATAAATATCTTAATAGACTCGTGAAATGATAGCCTACATGTGAATGTTCATGCTAGTTGACTATACTAAATGTTTACAAAAATAATACATTTGATTGCATAATACTTTACGATTGAAAGCTACAACGTCTTAAGTTAATATTATACACTAAGAATGGTAAAATAAAACTTATTCAAATATTTTCACATGACCAATGTTACATGCAACAATAAATAGCATAATGTTACGTGAATACTGAAAACGAAAAACGTTGCATGACTGACAGATACAAAAATTAGCTTCTAAATCAGTATCGTAACAATTCACGTTAGTTACATGACCAATACTAGAATTTCATCTCATAATTAATAGTACACATTTTAGTTACATGACCAATACCAGAATTTCATCTTATAATTAATAATACACAGTTTAGTTACATGACCAATACCAGAATCATCCATCATGTGACCAATACTACAATTGTTAGACACGTTGGTTGTACCAGAACAGTTCCTCAAATGACTTTTAAATATATGTCTAACAAGAGAATCGTTCGACACATGACTAATACCCCAATTGTTAGATGCATGACTAATATTTTAATCACTAGACACATGGCTAACACCAGGATTTGAGATCATTACAGGAATTCTTTGCATTGGTAAGGTTGGGCGAAGAAATATATGGAAACGCACCCAACTAGAATTAATACAGAAACATAAATTTACAAGATACACTGGATAATATATCTTTATATGATTACGCGTATGTAAACAAATATCTCAATGCAAGGACACAAATATCATAATACCGTTAAGTAAATTTCTCAATTCAGATCAGGAAACGTCTCAGTGCAACTAAACTGATCTCAGTGCAGAGAAGCAAATTTCTTACTACATGTTAACAGGTATCCTAATTATCTACAACAATACATTTGGATACCTAAGAGCAGGCAACCAAATGTATTGTTGTAGATAATTAGATAATCTTACTACATGTTAACCGGTATCTAAGAGCAGGCAACCAAATGTATTGTTGTAGATAATTAGATAATCTTACTACATGTTAACAGGTATCTCAGAGCAGGTAACCAAATCTATTGTTGTAGATAATTAGATAATCTTACTACATGTTAACAGGCATCTAAGAGCAGGCAACCAAATGTATTGTTGTAGATAATGAGATAATCTTACTTCATGTTAACAGGTATCTCAGAGCAGGTAACCAAATGTATTGTTGTAGATAATGAGATAATCTTACTTCATGTTAACAGGTATCTCAGAGCAGGTAACCAAATGTATTGTTGTAGATAATGAGATAATCTTACTTCATGTTAACAGGTATCTCAGAGCAGGTAACCAAATGTATTGTTGTAGATAATGAGATAATCTTACTTCATGTTAACAGGTATCTCAGAGCAGGTAACCAAATGTATTGTTGTAGATAATGAGATAATCTTACTACATGTTAACAGGTATCTAAGAGCAGGTAACCAAATGTATTGTTGTAGATAATGAGATAATCTTACTACATGTTAACAGGTATCTCAGAGCAGGTAACCAAATGTATTGTTGTAGATAATTAGATAATCTTACTACATGTTAACAGGTATCTCAGAGCAGGTAACCAAATGTATTGCTGTAGATAATTAGATAATTTTACTACAGGTTAGCAAGTATCTCAGAACAAGTATAGTTTGGTATAGATAATTAAGTAATCTTACTACAGGTTAGCAGGTATCTCAGAGCAGGTAACCAATATTTTGCTTTAGATAAGCAAATTTCTCAGTGCAGGTAAGCATATATCTATATTTTACAGATGAACGACCTCTAACTACAAGTGAGTACACTTCTATGTATAGATAACCAATAGAAAAATCTCTGTTTGCAAATAAGTGCATTTCTAAGTGTAGTAAGCATATCTCAATCCACCATAATATGTTATTTTACACTAAACTTTATTAACTCTTTCAGTACAGCAGTTTATACTTGCAACTTGTTTAATACAAGAATCTATATTAAAGGTTCATTTCAGTCACGGTTCACTTTTCTTCTTTGAACGATTAGATTTATTTTTATGAATATATCACAAGAACTGGAACTTATATAAGCTCATTTAATACACTACTTTATACATATACCTGTTTGTTTTGAACTTCGCACAAAGCTACACGAGGGCTATCTCCGCTAGCTGTTTCTAATTTAGTAGCGTAAGACTAGAGGGAAGGCAGCTAATCATCACCACCCATCGCCAACTCTTTCACTAAAGAATAGTGGGATTGACCATCACATTATAACGTCCCTACGGCTGAAAGGGCGAGCATGTTTGGTGCGACGCGGATTCGAACTAGCGATCCACAGATTACGAGTCGAGTGCCTTAACCACCTGGCCGTGCAGGGCACCACCTATAGCTGTAACCTGATTACCACGCTATTTTGTATTCGGGTCGATTTAATTTCTTGTAGCAACACCATATTATGTACACAGCTATATTCTGCTCAATAGATTATTCTGGCTTCATTTACTTCAGTACCTCATTCACTCAGATACTCTGTACTCTAATGTTAATTTTTATAACCGTTTATTATATCAGTCTTCACGTCTTCCATAAATGGTCTCTAACATGATTTCTCCCTTTTTGCATGTTCTCTCCTATTAATGTTATCGAAGAGTAACAACTCTTTCAGTTCTACGAATCATTTTGGATTATTTACTACTATTACGCTTACTTTCTACTACATTCGCTAAATCGTTTTGTTCTTATTGGTGGGCTCCTTAAAACCGTTTGTTGAACGATTTGGCTCATATATTATATCATATTTCTAGGTTTACTTGCATAATCCACTTGTTATACCGTTTGTTTTGGTATCAAAACACAGGTCCAGTTTACCTGTGTGCTGACTTTTGAAGCCCATTCTTATTACTGTTTTACTTGTATTACACATAATGTTTCTGTTTTCACGGACTAGTTTTCGGATCCCGCTAATTACAACCTTTCATGAATTAATTATTAATTAGAAAGTCATCTGGAAATGTTAAGAATATCCATAACATTCGTAATGAGGGTAATGGTGTTTTAATTGAAGTATTCGTTAGAAATAACACCCGTATATAGGACTATACTACTTCAAATATCCACTATAAATAACACCCGTTTATAGGATTATACTACTTTAAATATGAGCTAAAAATAACACTCGCACATGAGATTATAGTGATATGTTTTGCTTGTTTTTGAACAAAGCCGTATTGGACTATCTACTATGTTTACCTCGTGGAATCAAATCTCGGATTTTAGCGTTCTTTGCCTCTGTTCTACTAAGAGACAACTACAGTGCTTTAAAGTATCCGTTAGAAATAACACTTGTGTATAAGTATCCAGTGCAACGGTTCCCAAACAATGGTTCGCGATCTTACGCGTAGTCGTGGAGTCAGTCGATGAGGTTACGAGTAGATGATTATAATCAGACCTACTTTTGTTCCGAATTAAGAATCATTGAAGCTCTACTTGTAAATGTGTTGGCTGCTATACCTTTTATGGTATTGTCTGGGATCGTAAAAAGTCTTATGTTTCAAAATGAGGTCAAAGAAAAAAAAACGTTGGAGAAGTATTGCAATAGGGGTTTAAATATTGGCTAGAAATTATAACAGTTTATGTTAGGAATGTAATAGTTTAAATATTGGCCAGTAATAAAATTAGTAGATAGGAATGTAGTGTTTTAAATATTGGCGAGAAATAACGTTAGTATATTAGAGGATACTTGTTTAAATATTGGCTAGAGTGAGGTTAGTCAACAGCAATGTTGTGGTTTAAATTTTGGTTAGAAATAATGTTAGTAGATAGGAATGCAATGGTTTAAATATTGGCTGGAAATAACCCTCATATACAGGTATCTAGTGGTTTCAATAAACAGTACAATAACACTTGTATATAGATATGTGATAGTTTACATATTCCCTCTTTTTATGTAATTATTTGACCACTGCCCTAATTAAAAGTATATTTATTATCTATAAACATTATTTTGAGACACATACATATATGAGTAGGAAGCGAACCTATATTTTCACAAAAGTCATATCTTTATTATTAGAACCGCTGAAATTCCGTGTGTAATATAACATTCTCTAGCACAGTTGTTGTTCATGTCTTTTACAGATGATGATTGTATTATAAGGTGTAAATAGTTTAGTACGTTTAACTGTGTAAGACGGTTAAACTTAGAAGTTACAAAATTTTGGAACTGATATCAAATTACACTTGACTACAATCGTGATTCTTCACTGACACAGTGTTAGTTTGGATGTATCATCACAGGCGCTGATGGTATCAATAGATACAATTTTCCTTTCTATTGTTCTTATTATTACTTAAGGTATAATTAGTGCATATGTTAATCTCTGTAAATATTTTATCTTAAAACTATGCTTAATTCTTGTATCTATGTTATAATAATTCCTTGTTAGTATTTTTTATTCTATTTTAAAAATATACTTATTTTTTGTTTGCACTATATTTATTTCGGTATTAGAAGTATCTTTCGATAGGGCAGAAGTAAGACTAAGGACTTATAACGCTAAACTTCGGGGCTCGATTCCTCGCGGTAGACACAACAGATAGGCCAATGTTTTGCCCTGAAACAAACATAGAATTTGTTTTTTTAATTTCGCGCAAAGCTATACGAGGGCCGTTTGCACTAGCTGTCCCTAATTTATAGTGTAAGACTGGAGGGAAGGCAGCTAATCATCACCACCCATCGTCAACTCTTGGGCTACTCTTTTAGCAACGAATAGTGGGATTGACCGTCATATTATAATGCCCCCACAGCTGAAAGGGAGAGCATGTTTGGTGCGATGGAGATTCGAACCTGCGACCCTTGTATTACGAGTCGAACGCCCACCTGACCATAACTTACAGTTAGAAGTACATTTATTGATTTCTATGTTATTACTGTAGTTCCTGCAGTACATTAATATGTTATTACAATACAAAAACTTGTCTGTTTTAACTGCTCTGATCGTCATATGTTTAATTTTTTGGTTTAGACAAGGGTTAATAAGAAGGAGTGGCGTTTGCTGAAGCTATCTCGTTTACTGCTAGTCATAAGAATAAATAAGGCAAACAACTAACTAGAGTCTCTTTGTACTAATAGACTTTGTTTTGATTTCGCTACCGCAGTTGTCTAATTCTTTAAAATATGGGTCAGACCTTATATAAGTTAGACCTTAATTTTCAATACTTCTTTGAGGGGGGCCAAGCTCCTCTTAAAGTTTCACTAGTATACAACCTATTAGTGGATCTGATTACCTTGCTGCCTGGTGTGTCGTGTTTGTTAAAGTCGACAGTGGCTCCATCTCAACGGCACAAACCAAACCAATACATAGGTCAAGTTTTGACTTTTGTTTTTAAAGAATTCAATCGCTAAACCACATTAATAACTTTGGTAAGTACGAATATTCCCCAGGAAAGAGCCGGGTTAGTGCTAAAACTTGGGATTTCAATTTTTTACTAAGTTTTCTCCATGTTTTGGTTTCAACTTGTATTTTGATTTAAAACAACCATCAAATGGAACATGATTAGTGGATACGTAAAGGTTTAAGAAAGATGAATACTCGAAAAAATCGTAACTAACAGATTTCAGACAAGTGAGTAATGCAGTTTGTTTTCTACAACAAAAAAATAAAAGTATTTGATTTTTTGTGTCTAATTTATTGCTTAATAAATTTATTATTATTATTATTAATATAACGAGTTTAGCACTTTCACTTCGACACGTTCTGAAACTAAAGGGGTATAGGGGTATTTTCGACTCTAAATGTTATTTTAGTAAAGACAACCATTAAACCAATTATACAAAAACATCTGATAAAACAAGTCTAACTTTGCATCACTCTATGTATTCAGTAGTTAAATCAAAATGTTATTAACGTTTGTACATTTTAGTAGATGGGGATATAGAGGATAAATTCTAAACAAGCAACATGCCCTTATAATAACCGCCTATTAATTAAAAACATCCAGTTAAGAAACATAAAACGATACAATAATTATTAATGAATGAGGGCTTGTAAAAAATACGACCTCCTTCTGTGCCTACCCGTATTAGCTCTTCACTACAGAGAACAAATCTACATTCACCTGGAAGTATATACATTTTTAACAACATGAGAGACACCACTATAAACATAGAATCTTGAATATACCCCGTGAGCACCATTTTAGTTTCTCATTACTTTTGGTGTATGTGTTTCCTTTCACTTTTTGGTAAAATATGATTTTTTTATGGTACATCTTTATCGTGTCAGGTCACTTCTGAGGATCAAATTGATTTTACAAAATGCTTCTTTTAACCGCAGCTTTTGGTTAGACTAAAGCAAGATTATAAGATCATACTATATTTAAAGATGAGGATATAATTCATGTTAACAAAATACTTCTTATGTAACATCATATTTTATACTAGCTCATGTCAACATGGAGATAAAAAAATAAGAGAGAGGCACGCATGATATCATTCACAAAACCATCAGAAATATTTGGAGTTATCGTAATCGATCAAACTTCAAAAGGTTTAAATTCTCTGAGTTATAAGGAAGTTAAAAGTTTGTTTCTAATTCAATGAAAAGTTTCCTTTAAAAGGTGAAAAGGAGAAACAATCTGTACAAACTAGAAATATTCGAATGTGTCTTAACTTTGTTTGTATCTCTTTTAGTTTTGCTACTACATGGATTTGTGTGATAATTTATTTTCCAAGCTCTTTCTTGTTTGCTTTTTCAGTCTTTTTTCTTATATTAATAGTCGACGGATATTGTGTAAAATAAAATAAGTTTTTAAATGAATTTTAGAGAAAGTTAATCAAATCCTTACAAAAAGACATTATATTCTTTATGTTATTTTGAATAATTTTTAATAATAGTTTTTGTTGTTACGCACAAAGCTAAACAGTGGGTTATCTGTGCTCTGCCCTCCACAGTTTGTAGTGTCTTAAGCCCTCAGATTTATCACTAAGCCACCGAGATAATTCAGCCGATAGGCTATAGGGAAAAGACTTAGTTAACAACATCATCATAATATCTAGGGCTACAAAACACCTAGTTAATAACATCTATCACAATATCTTGGGCTACTCTTGTTTGACAAAATAATGGTGATTTGATCCGGGCTCCCAAGGTGTAAAGCACATTTTTATAGAAAAGAGTTGTAAAACACGAGCTCTTGGGTTCAATGCCCGAGTATGCTAATTACTGAGCAATTCTCAGCCTCGGGTAGTCGTTAATAAAGAACATACAGATGCAGAAATCTAGTTAATTATTCACGTCATTAAAACACGGATATCGAACCTTGCTATATTGTAAGCACTGATAATGCTTCACTTTTTATACAGCAGATTGTGGTTATTTTTTACATAATTAAAAAAATAAACCCATTCTAATAAACCGGTCTATTTTTTCTAATTTTATGTTTTTTTTCACTAAAATCTGGACTTCGATTCCTCTTGTGAACAGAAAGTAGATAACTCATTGTGTAGTCTAGCTCTTCAACAAAATTTATCATGTTAATGTTCTTTATTTCCAATAGAAATATAGTATGATAAATCACTTTTAACTGAAATAAAACGTAAAACTGAAAGTTGTTGGGTTATTGAAAGAGCTTAGAAAGTTAAATTATTATACACGCCCATTATCCATACGAGATTGACAATAAATTGAGAGTAAAGATCCACTTTCGACTGAAGCAAGTAATACAACTACTGTCCTGATCATCTAGGGCTAACAGAATGTAATCGTATTGAGCTACGATTATCCCGAGTAAATAAACCAATAAACAGAAGAAATAAACTCACTAGTTATTCGACAACTGCGAGATCTTGACAACTATAGTGCATTATTTTCTTATTGAGTATGAATTTTCTACAACTCATTTGACACTCGCTATTAACTTATCTTTCGAATTACAATGATTGTGTTTTTAATACCTACGTATTTAAGTCAACAGTAACATTTTCAATACTTTCTACACTAATATACCCTCACAGTTTATGTCGCTTAAATATCATTTGCTCAGGTTTATCAATTCAAGTTGCAGCACCACACTATATTTTCACATCTGCCAATCCAGTTTTTGACATATGTTTTTCTTATAGCAAAGCCACATCGGGCTACCGAGGGGAATCGAACCCGTGATTTTAGCGGGGAGGCGACATATGTTTATAGATATATATTTGAAATGAACATCCAAATCATAAAAAAGAAACGTTTACCATAATAACCGTGAAAGAAGTTATACAGTTATACAGTTACATACCAATGTAAAAATGCTATACTCTCTTCAAGAAAATCAAACATAAGCTAATGTCTTAACCCTGAAATTGCTGACTTGTTTTTATGCTGTTCTCTACATATTGCAGAAAATCAAGCATCAATTGACTACTGTCTTAACTCTAAACTTTTATGACTCATCTTTATATTTTTCACTGCGTGTTGTATCATATCGAGTAATTTCATGTTTAGCTGTTGTATTATTCCGTGATTGCAAAATCTGAGGGAAATCATTCATTTTTGTTTAGGTTGTTCCTGGTTGACGAAGTCAGGAACACTAACACTGAAATACTGGGCTCCCCGCGATGGAGAACTCTATGTACAATTCATAGTTGACTTCACAATTAATTGACATTATTAATTACAATACTGCGGTATTGTTCAATGTTTTTGTGTTATTAAGAACAATTCTGTCGTTGAACAATAAGGAATCGCAAACCCACAACAGTTTACTTCATAAATAGTTTAAAAATTTAATAGGGTCTATGGATTAAAAATAAATAAAAACAATCTAAATAATATGTAATAATATTTGTGTTTACAGATCTGTGGTTGTTGTGAAATTAATGATACGACAACAGGATAATAGATTACAATATATACGGTTGTTTGATTTTCTACGTTTGCGCGAAATACCAAAACCTAAGCCCAGTACGAATACGCAACGATAAAAAAATACCCAATCTAACATCCGGTCTCTCCTTGATTTATTTAATACCGTTTTAAAACATGACTTCTATGGATACTTAGATCAATGATCTAGTAATGACATTTAAATTTCTTCTTTTATACAATGATTATTCAGAGTGGCTTAAACCTAGAATGTTGGGTCTAACAGTTGCAAGTGGTGTGGTCAATAAAACATTCTGTGTGAGGAGATAAAATGGTAAATCGTATCATTTCCGTGTGTTTTTTGTCTCTGGCAATGCTGTTTTTCAACGAACGTACCGAATCACGTTCATCTGGAGTCAAAATACACGCTCTAACTTTGGAGTTATTGCAATGTCAGAGCTGTCATGTTAGATATCGAAATAAGTATTTTTAAATAAAAAAAACACATGTCAGTGTGCATAACCTCTTGAACGGAAATTGTTAAATATAAGGTCTACTTATGTTATATTATGTTTAATGGATACACATGTCACGATAACAAAAAATATTAAATATCTATTTGTAGACGATCTACTATTTAAAAGAAGTAAACAGAATGTCTTTAGTTGTAAAAATAAAATTGCGGTTACACTTGCGGTGAATGTAGAGCCATCTATATTGGCAAAACAAAACGCCAAATAAAATTCGTACAACTTGTATAGGACTTTCAAGCAGACCGGACAACCACTGCTAAATCCACGTGCTTTCCCTATTCACATTGCCAGGCAATCAAACATGCTCAATTTAATGACAGCTTCAAATTTTAATATTACAATCTTCAAACTACGAGCTTCTGTTTAAAGTAGACCTGTATATCTAAATAATAGATTCTTCAATTATTTTCATCTCATCTTGTTCTCAGTTATTCTCTTCTATGTTTTGTATAATTGTTTTTCTGAAAGTCAAAACTTTTACTATTTGTTGGTATATATTTGTATATACTGCATATCTATGTTATGAGAATATTGCATGTATAGAATCCGAAAACGTCTGAAGGTTAAACACGTTATGTTTTACCATAGTGTCGCTATTTTTAATGTTCATTTAGAAAGTTGCTAAGTCGTATGGAATAATTATTCAAAAAGATTTAGTATATTTTATTTATTGTTAACAAGAGTAGTCCATTACGCACTTTATGAGATGGCAGACTATTTCTCCCGTGATACCACCGAGACTCAATCTTTTTTTACATGCTTCAATAATATTTCATATACCTCTGTGCTAGTTTATCGTAAAGGATAGTAGTAAGGTAATTGTTTAAGACTTTGTAGACAACGTGTTTTAATGGGAGAGAAGCGGACATATGCTTTTCATGGTTAACTCGTTTTGTTTCTTATAGCTTAAATTAGTTCTCCCAAAAATTTCTCCAACTTTTTTCAAACAGGGAAACTGTTTATTACTGGAAAGAAGGCTTTAGGTTGCAGCACTGTTTGCGAGGGTGATAAAACAGTACGAGAAAATTTCTGAGAAACATACGAATGACTTAAGAGTAAAGATAAACTATTAATTACTATAGCTCAGGTTTCTCACCTAAAGTTATAAAATATTTTGACTTTTGGAAACGCCTTTTGGATTTAACAGTCTTTTCCACGGAAAAAATAATATATTCATAGGAAATGTTCAAAAATCTTCACTGCTCTGGAAACTTATGCACAACTTAAGATGAACATTCTCTTGAACGAGCAATGTATAAAACACTTCTACATTGTATGGTTTAGTTATACGTTTTTTATGTTGTTGTTTTTTCAGTTTCCAGCAAACCACATGGTTAAACAAGACTCCGGTAAGAATTTCCAGAGCAAAGCATGAGTTAAGGTAGATCAATGATCCTTGTTTAAGTCGAATTTAAACGAAACTCTTAAAGAACATCACACATCTCAGCTTGCATTTATTTTTAACAGAATGTCAATAATTATTTAATTTTTTTGTTTTAGTTTGGGGCAACGTTATCCAAACTTTTATAACCCACGTATCCTCTCTAATAAATACGATTTCTTGCGCTCACTCAAACGTTATATATAATAAAAAAATAAACAAAATTTCAAGTGATCTGTTTTGACTGCAGACAAAAGGCATTTAACATTTAGACTACAAGACCAAGTAGATATAAGTGTGTTTCTTTCTCAGCTAAACTCGTATACAAAAATATTTTAAGGTATAACTAAGTTGTAATTAAAGTATCGAAAGAATCAATTTTCTCTCGCACTTTAAAACAAAAATGTTTATAAAACTTGATAGTTTGGCCGACAACTTATTAATAAGAAAGAAAAACATGTTAAGTTTAGAACTCTAATATGAGAACCTTCATTTAATTACACGTTCAAAAATGTAGTTCTTTCAAAATCAAGTAACCAGAAAGTGCCAATTTATGTATTTTTTTCATTTAAAAATTAAATAGATATTGGCGTTATCACATTAAGTATAAAAACCCATGTTTTGTTTTTTTCTAAATATTATTTCATTGAAAACCGAATGAATATTACGTGAGAATCTTTCCGAGTTTGTTTTTGTAAACGTATCCTAATATCCAATCTGTACTTCAAAATGATAAAAACATCGTGATACAAAATTTTTAGACATAACTGTTTAAAAAGTTAACTAACGTACCAGCCTTTATCATTATATAATGAGGTTTTTGTGTGCATAAAAGCAAATGGAGCATTAATTGACAGGCAGTTTCGCATCCAGTTTAAGCTTTGGATTTATTTTAGGAAGGGTAAATTTGTAGGTAACAGAATGATTATCATCATGTGTTATGTTACATACAGGAATGAAAGAATGATGTTTATTTAGAATCAAGCACAAAGCTACATAATGGGCTGTCTGTACTCTGCCCACCAGTGGTATTGAAACCCAGCTGTTAGCGATTGAATCCACAGACATACCGCTGTGCCACTGGAGGGTAGGCATAAAAATGTACAGAAACAAACGCAATGCTGAAACTCAACATGACATTTTATTTCGAATCTAAAAACGAAATATTTCAATATATATGTACACATTTTAAAATACACAGATAAATACTGTATAGATAACGTGTTATATAAGTTACTTTTTCACATAAGTGCAAACAGTGGAAATGATCACATTTCTTACAGATTACTAAACCCTGAGTCTAGATATAGATCAAGAAAAACAAAAAACCTTCTACCAAAATCTTCAACATCAACAAACAATAATCTTCTAGTCTAAGTTGGAGTTTTTAAATTAAATAACATTAAACATTTTTTTTTCACTTGTGTGGTAAAGCGTGCATTATGTCTAATATCTAGTAAACTTCTTACTTTAAATAACGAAATTCAGCTAGAACATCATGGAGACAATTAACCTTGGTGTCACTTTCCATACAAAACGTTGACCATCTTTATAATATCTTCTTTTTCGGAGTGCATAAGTAAAACCTTCAAACAATCGTTAAACATACTATTCTTGAAACAGTTAGACCTGGAAAGGAAGGAAGATTACTTTAACCTGTCAGTACGTACGGATAAGTTGTACATAAAGACTACTTTCTGTACGTTTATGTTTATTATATTGATAACGAATAAGATACAAGTCAGGTAGCTTTATATTTCACATGATTTTGTTTTGAGTTTCACGGAAAGCTATACGAGGGCTAACTGCGACAGCCGTCTCTAATTTAGCAGAATAAGACAAGAGAGAAGGTAGCTAGTCATCACCACCCACAACCAACTCTTAAGTTACTATTTTACCAACGAATAGTGTGATTGACCGTCACATTATAACGCCTCCACCACTGAAAGGAAGAGAATGTTTGGTGTGACGGGGAGTCGAACCCGCGACCCTCGGATTACGAGTCGGTGCCTTAACCACCTGGCTATGCCAGGCCTTGTACGTGCTCCTGTATATATTTTTATCCTTAATAGTTTATTATCAATTTAAGGTAAAATCATTTGTTTCATAGTGCATTTCACATGTTTGCTTGTGTTCAAAAGCAAAAAAAGCTACACAATGGACACTCACTGATCATACTGCAGATATCGAGCTCTGATTTGTAATGTTTTAAGCTACATTTCCAGTTTAATCATAGTTGGGGCGAGCATTTTACATACAAGATATATTACTTATATACTATCTGCTTGCGAATATGTTTGTGATTTGTAAAGCAAAGATATAATGTTTACAGATCTGTATTAGCTCAAATATGCATCATAAGCAATGAAGATTTAAATCTGAATAGCTGTTTTGTTTCTAAGGACTACAATACAGCCATATTTCCATTTGGACAAATGACAACAGAGTTTAAGTTGAAATGTAATATATTAGCAAATAAATATTTATATTAAAACCTGATAAATTAGAATATAAATTTAGTTTTCATAAAACTTAATGGGTGATAACAAGAAATAGGTTTTGAAAGTGGAAAAATATTTTCGTTAAATATCGTGATATTAAGAGAAATATTTTTATTAATTCCATGATAAATGGCCCGGCATGGCCAGGTGGTTAAGGTGCTCGACTCAATCTGAGGGTCGCGAGTTCGAATTTCTGTCACACCAAACATGCTCGCCCCTTTCAGCCGTGGGGGTGTTATAATGTGACGGTCAATCCTACTATTCGTTGGTAAAAGAGAAGCCGAAGAATTGACGGTAGATGGTGATGACTAACTGCCTTCCCTCTAGTGTTACACTACTAAATTAAGAGCGGCTAGCGCAGATGGCCCTCGTGTAGCTCTGCGCAAAATTCAAAAACAAAACAAACAAACCATGAAAAATCGCGTGAAAGGTAAATTACAGGTAAGACAATAATTTGACCTAAATGTTATAAGTCACAAATTTCGTTTTCTCTTTTGAACTCAAAATTGGCCAAAAAAAGAATATTGTAATTTTATTTATTCATATTCACTTACCTGCATTCCTGATGTATAATAGGATCTCGGTAAACATTGTAACACTCCTCACAGGTACGTACCAATCGGGCAAAAATAGCTTTATCAAATTTTCCCATACATCCCAGATGAGCAAAACTTCGTTTTTTAATGTTTTTGGTTTCAATTACTGTTGCTATGAGCAACAACAATGTTGCCAGATTAGCATAAGCGACGAGGTAGTGATTTTGTTTTAGCGTCATCTGTTGAAGATAGAAACGAACACATTTAAATATGAAACAAAGTAAATATAAAAATTAGGTTATTATTTATAAGTTTACAATAATTTAATCAAAAGTAAACAATAAAAACATGGAAAATTAACAGCAATTTTGGAAATACAACAAATGTGCTATGAAAATAACATTAATTTCTTCAAACGTTCATAGATTTTCTGTAAAAGTTTCACATCGTTTGATAAGTATTAAATAAAAATGTTTTAAAAGCGAGCAGCAGCTCAAAAGCTGAAAAAGATGAAACAGTTATTTAAAATGAGTATCAAAATACATAAGCATCGGTTTGAATAAAGTGGGTGTTTTACATATTTACAAGTTTAATGGCTGATGTTTACTGGAATGGTAGGGTTGGAAGTATCGAAGTGCAAATTTTGTATGAGAAGGACCGATGCAACTAAAAAAAAATTGAATTGTTTAAGGGCAAAGTCACATTAGGTTGTCTACTGTGTTCACCGTGGTGTATCGAGCTCCGAAATTTAGTGTTATAGTTCAGTAAACTTACCGCTGTCCCACGGGGTCAAATCGAATTGAGTTGAGCATTAAAACTAAAAGCTGTTCCAATTCTCTCCAAAATATTAACATTAGAGATATTAATATAATATTTGCCTTAAACATTTAATTTTGAAAATCAAAATTATAATAAAAACGTGATACATAAATCAACAATAATAATGTATAAAGTAGAATTGGTTTCTGCCAGCTGGTTCTGTGGTCAATGGTTTGGTACAATGTTACATGGGTTGAACCCTAACAATTGTTTGTAATGAGACTTCACACTTGGATGAAGAACAGCTTGTACTTGGCCTGTTTTAAGCTTCACTAGCATGAACACAAATGTTAATAATGAAAACACTAACCATGCGTAAAGCTAAAGTTTCAGTTTTAAGTTCAAGAAAATATGAAATTATAGAACAATAAAATGTGTGTCTGAAAGTGATTATAGTGGATTCAAAGCCGTTTAGAGTGCCAATAATTCATATTCAAATTATTTGAATTGATGGCTACCATAAAACAATATTATTCAAACAATATGCAAGTGTAAAGTATTGTTAATATAGTTAATTTGGATAGCCTATTCCTAAAAGTATTATTAAGTACATGTCTGTAGAAAAACTGACAATGTTGTTCTGAATAAAAACAGAAACCAGGGGTCGTCATTGTAACACTAAACTTAAACAGTCTTACGTAATAAAAGAAAGTAATTTATAGAGAATAAAACGAATTATTTAGGTAAGAGCAGCCAATTAGACCAACTATATAACATTTATGTTGCTTCAAGTACCAATGAAATAAAATTTTAACAACTTACCCGATAAGCAGCATGCAAACAGTTGTTCAGGCGGGTTAGTTTTGTTTCTTCTGGTTATATAAGTATTTATACGCTCTCAGCTAAGTAAAATAATGACACAACCTAGCTACTGCACCCAAAGTAGGGCTGTGTCCATGGCCGATGTTAGGTGAAAATTGTGTCATAGAAATTACGACTAAACCTTAATGAATATGGAGCAACAAGCCAAGGGTAAACGATGTATGTAACTACTTATCAATGTGTTACTCAGTGGCGGAAGAGAAAAAATAGAAACGATGGCACAGCTTTCAAAAGAAGGTAAAACTTTCTGCATAATAAAAGCCTCAAAGTAATAGAAGTATTGATGAAACATCTAAAACCATTTAGATATAGAGAAATAGTTGAAGTTCTCTATTATTAAGAAAATTTTACTGCATTACAAATAACTTGCTTTCATTCTGCTTGTTGAACTTCACATAACAAAAAGTCATTCTACATTAACATTAAATAGAATGAGACAAACATACTATCACATCTCAGTACGATGTCAATAATTATAATTACATTTATTCTGAAAAGCAGAATAAATTTAAATGAAACATTTCTTTCGAACGCTGTTTCTATCTATACGCATTAAATACGTAACGTGAAAAATATGGAAAAATGTCATACAACATTTGTGATATTTTTAGTAACCTGGTAAGTTACTATATAGTTTGTTGGTACAGTCTGGTTTAATTTTTGTAAAAAATTCTAATTAAAAAAAAATCAAATCAATAAAAATTGCAAATGTTTATTCGTTACAAAGTTATAAAATGTGAAACTTCTTTGAATAGTGTAAGGAAGAAAAGTTAACTACCAATAATATATCACTAAATGTCCCATTACGAACTATTATCAAGGAATGACCACCAGCTACCGATATATCATTAAAGTTTCAATTACTTAGTGTGATTAAGGAATGAGTATTGGCTAACGGTACATCTTTAAATATCTCATTAATAAGTATGATTGAGAAAATAGTTTAAGCAACAGGTATATCATGAAATGACCCATTACTAAGTACGATCAAGGAACGACTATCAGCTACTGGTGTATCATTAAATATCAAATTACTTAACATGGCAAAGGGATGAACATAAACTATCAGTATATCAGAAAAAGCTAACATTAATCATATCATTATTAACTAATTTAGTACCGGTTTCCTGCAAGAGGAATATACAATAGTACGTGATCTACAACATATCGTTTGTACGTCAGTGACGAGATCTTTCTATTCAGTTTTAGAGCCCGTCATGTCTACTGAGGTATACCACACGAAGCGTTGATCGAAAAGATAACATATATACTTTACAATACATCTAGTTTAATAGCGTACACTTTGAATTGCAATTAAAATATAAAAAGCTGAAACAGCTTAATTTGAAATGAAATTTAAACATACTTTTGAAAAAGCCCCCGATGGGACAACGTTAAGTCTTCGACTTTAAAATGTTAAAATTAGGGTTTCGATTACTGTCAGTGAATACAGCAGATAGCCTGATGTGGATTTGCTATAAGAAAAACACACACTTTAGGAGAATGGTAGTGTCATCTATTGGCTATCTAGGTATGTGTAGTTTTTAAGACGGGGAATCATGAATATTTTTTCTTCACCCAAGTAAAAAAGAAATCACTGCGTCAAATTATTAATTCATCATAAGTTAGTGTTTTTGTATGTGGATGTTGCAAAGTTGTTGTTTTTTTTGGTAAACGAACTAGTTAAAGTCAACTTTCAACAAACACAACTGAAACCTCTATTTACAATTTAGCTCTGACGTAATAATTCATTGTGTGTAGTGTGAAGGATCGTTTGGTAACAACCACACATTCAGAGACGAGATCGCGTGTTACCAAGTCTCGTTTAGTAAAAACAGCAAAATGTCACTTCAGAACAGGTGGTAGAGTTTAGAATGTTTGAAACATAATTATTAAAGAAATTAACTATATAAAATTATTCAGATACGTCTTTACTTCTGAAACGGCAAAGGTCACCTTTGTACGTTTTTGTGACTTTAGTGCCACATGCTAAACAATATTTTAATTTATCTTGTCTGAATAAGTATTACATTTGTCCCACGCGATTATATTCAATCAGAATGTCACCTTTAACAGCAGGTATGCCAAACAGCGAGAAGTTCCATTGTTTAACTTCAGCTTACTGTTGCTTACGAGGTGGATAACAAACAATGACCGAACAGTTGTCTTTGTGGCTACACTTTACAAAATACCCGAATTTACTGGCATTTTTATAACATCCGCACTTAAAGTGTGAAGCATGTTCAGCAGCATACTAAACACCGAACCTTGGATCTTTCCATAGTACACTGAACATCGAACCTTGGATATTTCCATCGTAGTTCAGCACGCTAAGCAAATGTCATGCCCTAAGTTACGTAAGAACTAAACACATCGTGATGCGAACAATATAAATAACATTAAGAAAGCACAAGTATTTCAAAGCTGAATGAGTCAGATGAAATACTTGATAACCCTACCGCTGTCTCGGAAGACAGACTCACGTCTTTCATAATTCTTACTTTGTGATGTATATCTAATATTAAACATTACCTCAACAACCTGTTTACTTCGTTTCTGTGGTCCGTTTGACCAGGCGCTATTAACGCGGGACAGGCAATGAAATATTAATCACACGAGTACGATTCAAAAAACTTATTTTTTCTGATAAAACCTTAACATAATTATAATGAAGGTAACTCTAAAAAAATTTAAAAATATATGAACGAGAAGGGAAACGTGAAAACATTACAGTTTCTTTTTCTCTCAGTCTAGAAACAATTGGGGGTGTTCTGAGATAGCTCTTGAACCTCGTTTCAACATGACCGAAGACAGTTAATTAGAATTGGTTAGATATGTATATAAATGTCACAGAAAAGTAATATTTCTTGGAGGCAAAAGCTAATGAAAAGCTGTTAAACTAAGAAGTTCAGTTTAAGGACATGAGGGCGGGGCTTTTAGTTTGTTTTAGATATTCGTGCAAAGCTACACGCGAACTGTAGCAGTTCTCAATTTTGAGCTGATAGGTTAGCAAGAAGGTAACTAGTCAATAACACACACCACCAACTCTAGGGATACACTACTTGAATAATAGGTTTTGATTATCACACGTATAACGCACTTACGGTCACAAATGAAATAATGTTGCTGTAAAGAAAGACAAACCATGGATGCACAGACCCACAATCTGGCACACTATTCAATAGGTTACATCTGACACCTACCTGAAGAAATGAACAAAGTAACAAAATTAATAACTACATATATACAATTTAATCTCGTATTAATGAGTTACGAGGACAAATGTTTCGTAAACATTCAGAAAGTTTATTCAAACGTTAAAAACAGTTAAGATAATACAAGAACAAACAGGAGATTAAACCGATATTCTCAGCATAAAACTTTCCATAAAAGATGTTTTTAAACCATAAAGTAGTCCTTCCCATTTCGTGACACATTCAGTTAAACATAACCGTTGAACTAACTTTCACTGCACGTTTCGTTATGCTTGCCAATTAACTTGTCTGCCGATCACTCAGTGACTTTCCATTTTATTCGATTTTGTAATTGTAGAAAACAGGCAGTACATGTTATTTTTCACTAATTAATAATTCAACTTTAATTATTCTATAGTAATTAGTACTACTAGAGAAATATTATGTTGTAATTATTAGCGATATGTAGTATTTCTATAAGTGTTGTTAGCGTGTGTTTCTTATAGAAAAGCCATATCGGGCTATCTGCTGTGTTTACAGAGGGGAATCCAGTCGCTGATTTTAGGGTTGTAAATCCGACGACATTAGTGAAAATCACGAACTAGATTTTAAACTTAAACACCTGTTTTAGTAATTTGCAATAGTATATGATCTGCCCTACTAGTTATATTTTTACAGCATATTGGAATGATTATCGCTTACACATTATTTTATGACTGCAGATTAACCATGAAAGGTGCCGATTGTTTGAGTAACAATTTTTAAATTGATTTTGGACACGTTAGCCAGGTGTTGATTTATGGTTAGCCCGCAGGGTTGCGAATCGGAAAGATCTAAAGTTTACGACGCTGAACAAGTTCTGAACTTGTAGCTGTGGGTGTGTTATAATAGTGAGAGACAAACTCATCTTGTGGCGGTGGGTGTAGTTAATTGGTTTCTCTCTCCCTCTCTCGTGTTTAGTTCAATATTGTGGACTGTTATACTTGAAATTCAGTGGGTCTTTCACCTAATCGTTCAACCTACTTACGCACAAGCTGCACTTTCACATATAAAGTTTCGTACGCGGCATTTATTAGGATTCTTATCAGTTCAGCTGTGCGAGGTAAATATTATTTACATTTTTCATGCATTGTGTTTTAATTATGGGAAACTGACGTCACTGGGAGAATATTTTTTTAGCGTAAATTGAATAACAAACCTGTGGAGTTTAAACTCGAGATTAATTCTCCAAATAGCCATCCATTTTATTTGTTATTTTTAAAACTAATTATTTTGGTCGTTACATAACATTTAATTTAATTTTTGTTATTATTGAATATGATAATTAAGCCAACAATAAACCTTGAAAGCTCATATTATATACATATATTTTAATGATTTTAAATCTATCTGCACATTTTTATTGATAGAGGAACTAGACCATGGATCAAAAGTACATTGAAGGTATTTCAATACAATAAATTTTATCTGAATAACCTTTCTCAGTAACAAAATTAAGTGTTACATACTTTTCTTACTGTCTTGAAAACGTAACCACTTGAGTTTTACGTAACTTGACAAACCACGTGAATAAGAAAGCCAAATGTCACGAGACAACAACTGTGGGTTGATGACCGTTCTAGAATCACGAGGTTCACAAACCAACGAGGAGTAGAGAAATGAAGTAGAATCATAACCGTGAATTTCTTATATTTTAGTGAGAGAAGCGATCTACCAATAAGATGAGGAGCTGTGAAATAAGGGCTTGAATTTTATTGGTCCGATATAACCTGATTTATGAATACAAAAAGAGAGCAACTATAATGACGTACCTAGTGTATAAATTAATTATTCAAAAGCTTGTACATGACATCTGTTTTTGGCGCAGACTTGAATGGATACGACAAGCATGATTACGCCAATAGTGAACCCTGAACAAATATAATTACTGTAGGAAAATACAAATAAATTAAATATTGAAACATTTAAATAAAGAGTGTCTGACAGGCTGCTGAGACAAACGTTTTTGATGGGAAAACTCTCCTACAGATGCTTCTTGTAGTAACGTTCAAAGAGATACAAAACCCAATATCTGGGAATAATGTACAGATTTTACACTACCAAGATATTTATATTGTTATCTACTAAATCCGCTTATTATAAAGATATTAGATACACATAGACACTTTATAGGTGACATTGTGAAGGAGCCCATCCTGTACGAATGTGACATTCGAGGTGAAAAGTATGACTGAGTTAAAATTCCCTTTGTTGTGCTGTATTTTTCAACAGTTTCACTGTTAACTAACAGATATTAGTATTGCTACAGTTACATGGCATTATTCAACCAAAGTTAGTTTCTAAGAAGTATATTGTAATATCTTAATGAACCAACGTATTAGTTGAAAATTCAATGTCAGTATTTGCTACTGTCTGAAACAGAATCTATCCAAAACACCTATCCAATAAAATTTAACATGCGCTCCTTAGAAAAGACATTGAATTGTTGGAAAGGGTTCAGAGAAGGGTTACTAAAGTGATACCTGGGATGGAGGGTTTGTCATATGAGTATAATTTAAGATCCTTAAAGTTATTTTGTCTTGAAAAAAGAAAAGTTAGAAGAGATCTTATTGAAGTGTTTAAGATTGTAAAAGGAAGTGATAATGCTGAAGCATCAATATTTTTCATACTTAACAGTGAGAGTTATAGAACTAGAGGACACAAATATATACAAATAAATATACATTTAGGCAAAGTAGAAGCTGTCTTCAGATAAGACAATGTTATTTTTTTCAAATAGTGTGGGTGGTCTTTGGAATGAGTTGCCTTGTGGTGTTGTGGAGACATTAATTTTGAGTGAGTTTAAAAGATAGAAATATGAATGATAAGGGCTAGCTTTAATTTCTTTTATTTAGTTGTTTTAAATGGCTTAGAGGATAGGACAGCAGAAATGGACCAACGGGTCCTTTGTTGTCCCTAAACATTGCTTTATTTTATAACACACTTCCATCGTGCATGTATGCATGGGTCTCAAAAGGTGTTAGACAACATTAATGTATCTTGCGTGCACTACTCTCCAAAGAAAAGCAACTGATGAGAGTTAAATACATAAGTGATAAAGTTTTATGTTTAATGTTAATGCTATTTGACACAACATGAAAATTTTATAACGTCTGAAATACATGTTAGAGCAAAATGTTATATAAGAAACTATCTGTGTTATACTTACCGCGGATATCTAAACCCGGTTTCTATCGTTGTAAGTCTGCAGATATACCGCTGTGGGAGATTCACGAATTTAAAATGAATTGAAATTGTTAATTACATGTTAAATGCGCATGATTATAACATAAGAAATTAGACTTTATATAATAAAATAAATATAAAAGTACATCTTTGACGCAAACGTTTAATAACGTTGATCAAACCCTTACAATTCTTTCGATATATAATATAGTTGTGGTCGGGTATCGTTATAACGACTTATCTGTTTGCCTTTTGAATTTCGTGCAAAGCTACACGAGGGCTATCTGCGTTGGACGTCCATAATTTAGCACTGTAAGACTAGAAGAAATGCTGCTGGTCATAACCACCAACCGCCAATTCATGGGCTGCTCGTTTACCAATGAATAGTGGGATTAATCATAATATTATAACGCTCTCGGCTGAAAGGGCGAACATATTTGGTGTGCAGGGGATTCGAACTCTCAACCCTCAGATTACGAATTACCAACAAATTTTGTTTTAATCGTAAATTCAGTGTGGTTATTTCTATTTATGTAAACGGGTCAGTTTTCACTAACGCTGTGATAGGTTTGTTTGCTTTGTTTTTTGAATTTCGCGCAAAGCTACTTGAAGGCTATCTGCATTAGCCGTCCCTGATTTAGCAGTGCAAAACTAGAAGGAAGGAAGATAGTCATCACCACCCACCGCCAATTCTTAGGCTACTTTTTTACCAGCGAATAGTGGTATAGATTATATGCCTCACGGCTGAAAGGGCGATCATTTTTGGTGTGAGGGGGATTCGAACTCGCGACCCTAAGACTACGAGTTGAGTGCTCTAACTACCAGATCATAACAGAGTCCATTATCTGTATTGTGACATATTGCTTATGCAAGTTAACGTGTTCTTTGTCAATTTTTTAAGTTTCTCTGCATCCAATATGGCGCCACTTTCCTCTAACTGGGGGTTGTGAAGTAACACACATAAGGTCTCTAACACAAATTTTTATTAGCTATATATTTGGTGAAAGGATGAGCATGTTCGATGATGGTAATCGAACCTTCTATCTGCAGATTAAGAATCAAGTGTCCTAACCACCAGGAAATATCAGGCGTGCAACATTTTATGATTATGATTACACACGCGTTTAACACATAATCGGTTAAAGTGAAAACTGAAAACTATTTCAGACCTAATCACTTGCAAGTAGAAAATACAGACATAACGTTAAATTATTATATTATTTTCAAGTTAAAACAGAAATTTTGATAGACGAATCTAAACAGAAATATATAAAAATACTCTTTTAATAATGACAGTTAAAAAACCTGTTATTGTTCAATAAATTCTCTTTGACTTAAATACATTTTGATATTAAGAACAAAGTAATTATTTTACACTGGTGTTACTAGAAGAACGTCGGAGTACAAATAATGTATTTTTAAGAATTTAAAAAAGAAGTAAATTTATTACACAAATATTGAAAATATCAAGGCAATGTATTCTAGGGACCAAAGTACATCTCTGAAAGGAATTAAAAAAGTTACTTATACTACCAGAAAAACGAAGCAAGTTCTCTAAAATATAAAAACGAGCAAGAAATGCAAAGATAACAGTAATAACGTTACATAATTTTATTGGGAAACCTTAGGCCTTCTTGTTTAACCATTTACCCTTATACACAATCTTTCTTGTATTATTCAGTTTTTGACAACTTCCAGAACTTTGCCTGGTACCATGTGATGCTAGCTGATATTTATAACACGTATTGGTAAATGTATATACAAAATGTTCACTACATTATACAAAAATTATTTTGAGAAGGCAAGTTAGCAAGTCACATGACAATCACAACTGATATAATATGTAAAGGAATGTACCACAACTACGTTTGGCATCGTTTGGCGTTCATAGACAGTGCAATACCATATAAAGTTAATTGCTTTGGGATAAGGTATGTACCAACCATTTCCGACACAAAATATTCATAAACTTAGATCATAACTATATGATCAGATTGGAGGTTTAGAATTTCCAAAATGGGTGTTCTTCCTTATACTTAATGATATTGAAAAAGAAAAGAAATACCAATCATCTTTTTGGCTCCATAACCATCCAAAAAGATACCCGCAATAAGTTGTACCACAAACGTGGTGAGCAAAATGCTGCGTCTTGTAACAATACATAAACACAAAATCAGTGGCAAAATTCGTACATTTTCCACAAACTACAGTACCTGACATAATCAAGGACGATTTCCGTTTGGAAACTAGGCCAACAGGGAATGGATTCACTGAAGTAAGGTTTCAAGTCATACCTCAAGTTCAACTATTTCATATCTCAAGCATTTGGAGGAGGTTGTTCATATTATTCCGCAAGAAGATATATAGATCAGACATACGCGCAGCCCCTATGAGATTCTATGCAATCGGCTGTTAAATTAAAACTAGAAAACCGTCATCCTCTTACACTTGGTGGATTATAGAAAGCATGAAGTAAGAAGTGCTGTGATTGTACATAATATTCTTATGAACGATCCTTTAGTAATTGGAACTATAATGCTGGACTATTTTCAAAACAAACGTGAGGATTTGGATTTTAATAACGATGCAAGGCTCATAATAATTTTAATATAACTTACTCAACCTCTATACTGTTTGTTTCTTCGAAAATACGTTCCCACAAATCTATGGACATGGTAAGTAACAAAGATTAGATATTAACACTAACTAGCCTGCAAAGGGAGATTTTGTCACTGTTTTAACTTCTGTGGTTTATGTGTGATTCGACGACTATTCATCCACATCGTAAATTCTGTCTCCCAAGTTGCTGGTCCAGCATGGCCAAGCGTGTTAAGGCATGCGACCCGTAATCTGAGGGTCGCGGGTTCGAATCCCCGTCGCACCAAACATGCTCACCCTTTCAGCCATGAAGGCGTTATAATGTGACAGTTAATCCTACTATACGTTGGTAAAAGAGTAGCTCAAGAGTGGGCGGTAGGTGGTGATGACTAGCTGCCTTCTCTCTAGTCTTACACTGCAAAATTAGGTACAGCTAGCGCAGATAGCTCTCGTGTAATTTTGCGCGAAATTTAAAAGAAACCCAAGTTGCTAGGACATGAATAGCAATGAAAACAAATACTGATTTCGTTTTACAAGTATGTTGGTATCAAACTGGGAATTGAGGAAAGAAATTCAAGAAACAACAAAGAGATTCGGAAGTAATTTTCAATTAATATTTAAATTAATTTTTTTGACTGATGCAAAGTATTATATATCGAAAATAAAACTACCAACTCATATGTTTGTCACACATTCGGAATTAGTTTTTCAGTAAACAATTAATAACGTCAAAAGTTTATTTTTCTAATCTTGCATAGAATATAAGAAACAAGGCATAACTAATCATCATCATTTGTTCTCGAGTTTGATATGTTAAAGCCTATATATAATATTTAACTAGCAGCACAAGGGTAACATGGTTGACTCGTGTCAGATAAAGCCTTTCTCTATAGGTAATGTAAAATTGTTTCTGTCTCATTGAGGTGAGATGCAATTCGACCGCTAGAGGTATATGGTCAGTAAATATATATTACTAAGCTCCGTATCACCCTTCCGCCTAACAAGGAATGTAATCTCGGATGTTTGCTCAAGCACAAGACTATGGTGTCACTTGGCGAGTCAGTACTTTAACTGAAAGTAAGTCTCTACTTCATGATGTTTTCCCCCTCCAAAATCTTTTTAACTCGATTTAAAGAAAGTAATATGACAATTTAATGTATTTTTATTGAGAGTTTTAGGGGCGTAACAGCTCAGAGCAAATCTGTGCCATTCAGTTCCTTTATATAGAAAGATAATTTACATATATATCTTTGTTTTATACAATTAACTGAAAACAAACAAACACCAAACAATAACCGTTCTACTTCTGCTGGACGGACGTGGTATATTTCGTTGTATAAATTATTATCACGTTTATGTTATGTTTATATATGTAATTATATCAATAGTTTGTCTAAACGTCAGATACACAATAGTTTCTAGTAATTAACTTATTTATACGTTGACACGAAAAGCTTGAGTTTGAACGACAAATCTTTGTCAAATGTGGTTGTTTTTTGAGAAAACTTTTGGCTCCTGTTCTCTTCCACTGAGGTGAAAGATGCAATTTTATCTATATAAATCCATACATATAAACACTAACTTAGATAATAATCTCACAACAAGAAGAAAGGAATTATGTTAAGTTTATTATTTCTGTATGTTTGATTTATTTTATAATTGTATAAGAACAATTTATCAACAAAGAGATCGAACTTTGAATCATGAGTTTATAAACCTTAAACTAATCGCTGGATCACTGGATGGCAATTTTTATAACTTTTTTATTATGGATGTAAGATATTGGTTGTTAATATATCTTAACGGTTAAATATTCCATTTCTTAGGGTTATATTTTATTTAACTGCTCAATTTTTAACGTGTTATTCCTTTAATGAGGAAATAATGATTAACGGGTTTTGCTTATCTTTACACAGTAGGGCGCTACACATGGTCTAAAAATCAACTGATTAATTCCCGCATGATCAGCTAAGTTGCGTTAGGTCAATAACAATTAACCGTTCCTGGGGCAAATTAAAATTTCGTATACGTAGCCTTGACACAGGCTAATACTAACAAACATACATTTAATAATACATCAAAAGCAAATGAAGTGTCACCCTATCCCATAGTTTATAGACAATAAAACCACGATTAATTTCCACTCACTCTACCACATAAGTATGCCAATTATTAAATAACAAAACAAAAACCCTTCTACCTATGTTTACAGATATGTAAAACTACCTGTCGTGTTAATTAGGTCAAAAGTTCTATATTCAATTCGTGTGCAAGCAACAGTCGGAGAACATAGTTTTTAATAGATAATGATGATGAAGATATTGTTTCTGGATATGTCAAGAGAGAACATTGTTTTCTTTTTCTTTTTTTTAACACGTTATGTTGATGAAGATCCTGTGCCTGGGTTTCCTAGCGGCAGTCGAAGATCTTTGTTTTTTAACATATAATGTTGATAACGATTTTGCGTCTGGTTGTATCAAGCGACGAACAGTTGTCAAACTTTTTGTGTGTGTATGGGTTGGATTTCTTAGAGTAGGTGTTTGTGACTTGTTCATGATAACTTTCAACAACAAACGAACCGAACGCAGTCCACTTGTTTTACAATGATATATTAAAACAAGATAAACGTATATAGAAGTGTTTGTGACGTTGTTGGTTAGTACAGTGTTCAAAGTTTTAAATAATTGTCTCTTTTGTATGTATGAGCTGGACTCTTTACAGTAGGTGTTTCTGACTTGTTGGAGACACATTTCAGCAATTGAAAATAACACACATTCCAATGATTATAAAATAATATATAAAAACAAGTCAAACGTATATAAAAATGATCTTTACACTGTTGGTTAACACACTTGTATTCAGAGCTTTAAATAATTATATCTTTGTCTAAGTCCACACAGACTAGTTCAATTACTTTAGAACACTACTGAAAAGACAAATAGTTTTCTTTACTCTGTTATTACAATACAATCTGTGATAATTTCATTTTTTAAAACTGACACTATCCGCTCTTTATGGCTGAACTAACAATCACGTAGTCTAGATATATCTATTGAACTAAATTATTGACGCATATTTTTAACCAGATAGCGAACGAGAACGTTCCACACACTAATATGTATTATAATGCAATAATACTCAAGTAAAACAAGAAGAAAAACTTAGAAGGTTCTAGTGACGTGACGTAGTGATAAAACATTGATCAATTCACAACTAATGAGCTAAACAAAGCCAAGATTCGTTAAGAGTTACTTAAACGGACTTGCGATGAACTATCGCTTCTAAAATTATCTAAATTTGACACTTGTGCTACATATACTATCTAAGTCATAACATTCGAATTAAACTTAAATTGAGACAGTCATCTATACATAACGACATTGTTTTCTAACACGTAAAGTTGATGAAGATATTGCATCTGTGTGTGTAATGCGTAGAATAGCGTTTCTAGCCGCGGCATAGCACCTCATAGAATGGCTCTAAGTGTGTTTGTTTTTCTAGTACAGTAAAACCTGTCTAAGGCAAAACTGCATAGGGAGGAAACCTGTACAATTCAAAAAATGAAAACTTTGCAGCATTTTCTTAAGATTTTTCCTATAAAAGGCCCTCTATAAGTAACACGGACGGAAAACTATCTTTCACCTACCTCATCTATCAACAAGTAGGATTAGAACCTGATAAGGCGGAAAAATGTTTTTGATTAAATATTAATATCTTATTTAATTAATAATTTCTTTAAATATCAATACATTTTCATACATTTGTTTACAGTAAGTATTGGTTAAATATATTCTGTTCTCTTCCCTACCGTCATTATTTTTGCAGTTAAATTAGATTCGTGACTTGTAGAAATATATTTGTCTTTTAAGTGCAAAATTCTACTCTTTAAATAATTCTCACGAAAAAATAAATTCCTATCTTCCCTAATTTTAAAATTTAGGGTAAATTTATCGTGAGTAATAAGTAAAAGTGAAAATCCGCGTTGTTTCAAAAATTTAAGGAAGAATCAACTTTTTGTGGAATGGAAAGCAAATAATAAAGTGTGGATGAAAAGTATTATATTCCAGGAATTTTTTTAACAAATTAAACAAAAGAATGGAACAAGAAAATAGGAATATTCTACTTTTCATAGATAATGCAACTTGTCACCCAAAAGTTCAAATTTCAAATGTTCGTTTAGTTTTTCTACCTCCATGTACAACATTAGTTCTACAGCCATTAGATAATGGAATTATACAGTGTATAAAATTGAAATACAGAAAATTGCTAATTTAGCATATTGTTGCAATCATGGACATTGTAATAAAGAATCTGAAATGACGTTTCAGATACAATTGCATTTTAAAATAATTCAATCAAATATGTAAAAGATGAATACGTAATAAAGTGCTTTCGAAACTGTGGATTTATTATTTCTAATGGTATAAATTGTGGAGAAGTTGTTTGTTGTGACGATTCTAGTGAAATCCAAACTCTGATTGAGAAGATTGATGCAGATGATTCTGTGAACGTGGAAAGTTTTGTGAACGTTAACAAGAATGTTTTAACAGAAACTGATGAAATTGATTTAAAATTTATAATAGAATCGCAAGATGGTAACAGTGTGAGAGATTCAGAAGATGAACAAAATGGAAAAGATAGTGAGAAAATAGAAATTCCTACTTCATCGCAAGTGTTAAGTTATATTAACACTATCAAATTGTATGCAAAAATGAAGGGGGAAAATGAACTTCATGAAAAGGCCATAGAATTGGCATTCTCTTTTAACCGCATGTGAAGGCCTATTAAAAAAAAACAAAACAATTGAAACTGGACACTTTCTTCAAATAAATATGATTAAGATTTTCTGTACTTGTGTATATTTTGAATGTCTATTTTTCTTCTTATTCTAATAAATATAACATAAACAGTATAATAACTTTATTCACAAACGTCTTACTTCCCTTGAGTCAAGCAAGTATAATGTTCTGCTTAATAATTAAGTATAATTAAGAAAATTTATGTTCACTGTCTGAACCGGAAAACCTGCTTAAGCCAGAAATTTTACTCGGACCCATGCGATTCCGCCTAAGACAGTTTGCTTTGTATAAACTTTTAGTTTGTTGCCCCATCTATCGACCGATTTGGGATCTAATTACAGCCCGCTACTATTAGGAAACTCCTCTTGTTTAACAAGTATTATTATTAAAGAAGATACTGTATCTAGATGTGTTATGCATGTAACAGTTTTTTAACATGTTGATAAAGATTCTGTGTCTGACTCTAAATATCTGAGTTTGTAACACGAAAACAAATAAATTGACGAATACAGATATATGTTCAAACTCCCTACACTTTATTGAATCTAACTAGAAATGTTTAAAAGGCGAAAGCACCAATCGCACACCGATTTTTATCATCGACAATGTGCAATTAGTTTACATTTTTCTATATATCTATATTCTTTGTCTAAGATTTTAGTATGTAAATACAACTGTTCTATTACAAAGACTAGTAAGATGTAGTAACGTTGCAGTAACGTAAGAAAAACAAACAAACAAAAAAGACTAACAGGAAGATTTTCTTCTTTCAAAAGCAACCCATCAATTAGAAACACCGAGCGAGAATCAGGCCAAGTCAGACGTCACCATGTGACGTCACTTACGTTTGCCGTAAACAGCATTTGCCATTTGCAAAAGATCGTCTTCTTCGTTATTCATGAGGAGGACTTTGAGGCAGTCGTTGAACATGTCATTCTTGAAACAGTTGGATCTAATAATAAAATGTGACAAGAATAATAATTTACAGGAAATTCTGATCTGAACAATTAGTACTTAGTAGTTAGTACTTTTGGAGTTAAATATTATAAAAAGAAGAAAGAAATGCTAAAAACAGAGAAAAGTAAACGATTAATCCTAGAAAATTAAGTTAAAACAAACACAAATACTTTGAATTATTTAGAACAAAGAAAAGGGGTCAATTGATCGAGTATAGTTTTCTAATCGAATTAACATTTTGATATATTTATAATCGCTTAAAAATATCAAATAATCAATAATTTTCTTTATAATTTTGATTCTGAGTCTATTTGTATCCTAAACATTTCAAGTAAAATTATAATCAATGTGTCTGTTGGAATGTTAACAGAACTAAGCTCATACTAAATACCAAAATTTCTTCGGGTTCGAATCCCTATCACACCAAACGTGCTCGCCCTTTCAGCCGTGGGGGTGTTATGATGTGACAGTAGTTGGCGATAGGTGGTGATGACTAGCTTCCTCCCCTCTAGTCTTACACTGTCTAGCGCATATAACCCTCGTGTGGCTATGCGCGAAATTTAGAAAGAATTTAGCAATGCGAGACTAGAAGGAAGGCAGTTAGTCATCACCACTCATCACCACCTAGTGGGCTACTCTTTTACAAATGAATAGTGGGATTGACCGTAACATTATAATGCCCCTATGGCTAAAGGGGCGAGCCTGTTTGGTGTGACGGGTATTCGAACCCGCGATTCTCAGATTGCAAGTCGAGTGCCTTAACCACCTGGCCATTCCAGGCGAATACTGAACAAACAATAATGATTTCAAACGTTCAATCAGAGCACAGTTAAAACTGAAAAAAAATACAAGTACAAACGTAACTGTTGAAGCTTCACCTTTATTAACCTATCTCTCAAGTGTTGAAGCTTAACATATTTTAAGTTAAGACGTAAGTATTGTAGTTTAACTTCTGTTAAGTTAAAACGTAATTGTTGAAGCTTAATTTTTGTTTGTTTTTCAAACTACTTTCTTCTTACTGAAACAAATTCGTTTCAGTAGTAAGTTCAGTCATGTTATTTCTATTTTTTCTCTTTTAGTTAAAGTTTCACTGGTATATAATCAGTAGAAACAATGTTTCATATAAGTTACTTCTTGAAATCAAACCGAAGCACATTTTTAAATCAGATGCACAGATTCAATGTTTTAGTAAGTTTGAGACGGACAGTGTTAAGTTACCTGCATTCTTTTGCAATGAAAGGTTCTCTGTATACATTATAGCATTCTTCACAGACTCGACTCAAACGTGCAAATTTAGCCTTATCGTAAATTCCCATACAACCTAGAGCAGCGAAACTTCGTTTTTCAGGCAGTGTTGATAGGACAGAGACAGCATGAATCAACACTAGCGCCGCCACGAACAAAACGACAAGATTCTGTGAGGAAGTCATTACCATCTATAAAATAATAGAGACATACTACTTTTTATAAGATACTGAAGAAAATATTGAACTTTTAGTTAAAAAAGAAAAGAAAAAGCATTCTACAGTAAGGAAAACAAATTCATACTACTACACGTACTTAAAAGCTAACATAAACATTGCTGGAGTCAATCAAGGGTAGAAACATATAATTTTCAAAACGAATTAAAATAATTTGATCTATAAGAACAACATTAAATCTTAAGTTGTCTTTGCTGTCGACGTCAATGTTTCATATTTTAAATCTAGAATGAGTAAACAATTTCATTCTGCATGTGGACTGTCAGCAGATACATAGAGGCAAAATACTTTCTGCGAACTTGTAAAGCCTTCGAGAGATTATTTTGTGTTACACATTTTCGTATATTTTCTTTACAACAATAACAATATGTTGTCAGTACTCACTTAGCTGCTGCTAATTCAGGGTGTCGTTGACGTTAAAAATGAGAGGAACGAATTCTCTGTTCGACCGCTACACAGGAACTACAGTGATCAGTAATGTAATGCCTTCTGATCTATCTAAGTGGGTTTATATATACTCGTGGGTCATTCCAATTGGATCTTACTTTCTCTAACTGAAAATCTTAATTAACGATTTCTTTAAACAAGCTCTAGACATTACTTCTATAATTATATACTTCACGTGCTTCTGGTGGTCAGTGTATTTCATGCAGGGACACACTAGGGACAACATACTTACATCTGTAGATTACCGAATAAGTTAGTGGGTCCCATACGTTTAACTGTGATGAGTATTTACGTCTATAAGTAATAGAGGAGAAACTAATGTATATTACAGATAAACGAGAAAATTCAATGGGCAAAAGTTATTTGATGACTTAATAACAGCTTACACTTATGAGTCGCTTTGATTTAGCTGTAGACTCAGTATATTAACCAGTAGTTTCATTTATATAGAAACTGCGATCGTTATTAGCTTAAGATAAGACATCAAATGATTTGATTAGGTTTTTCTTCTTCATTTTCAAAAGAAGCTCAGCAGTGATAAACATGTTCACCAACACGTTACTGATGGCTAAAACTGGACAACAAAGACGTGACAAAGGTTACATTTTTTCCATCGAATTCAACAAGCAGAAACAACAATGCTTTTCTTGATGAGACAGTTTTCTTTATATTACAAATGTGCCAATAGAAACCTATGTATTCCAGGGATATTGAATGTTATATTGAGGATGTAACATTTATGAGTTACTTGAATATGACAATATGAAAAATTACGGAAATCAAAGAAATTAAGAGATAATTTAAGATAAAAAGTTATGAATCAGAAAAAAAAGGGAGTAAATATAAGTGATTAGGGAGTGTAAAATGTGAAAGTTAATGAAGTGATATTTAACGATAGTCAAGGGTATCTTTATTATTATGACAATTTCTGAATTATGAAGTTAAATATCATAATAACATTAACTTACAACCGAATAAAGATATTTTCAGTTAGATACCTGTAATTGTGATAGCTCTGTTTTGTAAACGATGTGGAAAAAGAATCAAACTTACTAAATTAAATAAATCTTGTCGTGATAACTCAATTCTAAGATTGACGTAGAGAAAAAAATCAAACTTACCAAATCAGATAAATGTCATCGTGATAACTTAATTCTATGACTAACGTGGATAAAAAAAACAAAACACGTTACTAACTTAGTTAAATTAATTGTGATCGGTGGAACTTCATAGATGTCATTAAATAAAATAAATGTCATTGTGATTGTTTAAAGCTATTGTTGGTATGGATAAATAGCACAGTTTATCAATACGATAAATGTTGTAGCGAAAGCTCAAACTCATGATCAACATGAATAGACAGAAAAAGGACATTAATTTATGTAAGTGTTATTGTAATAACCCAAACAAATCAATGATTAACATGAAGAAACAGGGAGACGTAATTAAGTTAATACTTAATACTATCTCAAGAGTAGCAAACAATCGCGTGAACAAGAAAGTTTCTTCAGGCAGTCTGGTAACCTATAGTTAGTTTACTTTACGTTTCCTGTCACACCGAACTAAGAGCTTAGTTTTGTAGTAGGATACTTTATGACGTGAATAATAAAAATACACTGAAACAAAGTCTAATCCAGATATAAAAAAATTAATTTCATTTAGAAGGTGAAAAATTGTGTTGTATTTAATAAGTTCTTGAATAAAAAAATACTTTCTGTGTCTTGTAATGCTTCTATATACAGCCAACACACAAGTTGTGTATTACCTAAACCACAGATTTTAAGACAGCATAGTTCATTATTGCACCAATACTTAGTGTTGAAATCATTAAATGTTTTTACATGGAAGAGAGACAAAAGATGTAGTTTTGGAAGAACCATAAACAATATAATCAACATACTAAAGCTTTATTTGCGATTGAATAAATTGCATACGATTATTCACTGATGCAATACGTTTCCATATATTATACTTGCATATCGATTTATTATATTCACATACCTATATATATATATATTAAATGTATATTCAAGTTTACTACATCCACACACATATTTATCTAGCTATCTATATATTAAATCTATAATTTCATTATATCGACACATACACACACACATGTATATATATGAAATGTACATATAAGTTTCTTATATCGACATATCATTTATTGAACAGGAATGGCTTTATCTAAAGGAATGAAGGAAGAGTGGGAAAGTCATTCCTGGATTACACAGCAAACTATTACTAGATGTAAAATTACGTTGGACAAAAAAAACTTTATTAGATCAGTAGAAAGACGTAAAGAAGATCTACTACTAAAGGAGTATGACAGCCCAAAAGTCATAAATAAATCAGATTTAATATTAAATGGTAAACAGCTAGATATTTTAAACAGATGTTACATTTCACATATTGTTAGAAGCGATTGTTGTATTTTATTAAATAGCTTTAAACCCATAAATAAAAAAAAGCTTTTGAAATATTGAAGAGTGTAATATGTGGTTATTTGTAAGGCTGGTAAAGGGGGACAAAGTGTAATATGTAGTTATTTGTAAGGCTGGTAAAGGGGGACAAAGTGTAATATGTAGTTATTTGTAAGGCTGGTAAAGGGGGACAAAGTGTAATATGTGGTTATTTGTAAGGCTGGTAAAGGGGGACAAAGTGTAATATGTGGTTATTTGTAAGGCTGGTAAAGGGGGACAAAGTGTAATATGTGGTTATTTGTAAGGCTGGTAAAGGGGGACAAAGTGTAATATGTGGTTATTTGTAAGGCTGGTAAAGGGGGACAAAGTGTAATATGTGGTTATTTGTAAGGCTGGTAAAAGGGGACAAAGTGTAATTATTAATAAAGATTATGATTATAAGGTTTGGTTTGCTTTGAATTTCGTGCATGGCTACACTCGAACTATCTGCGCTAGCCATCACTAATTTAGCAGTGTAAGACTAGAGGGAAGGCAGCTAGTTATCGCCACCCACCGCCAACTCTTGTGCTACTCTTTTACCAACAACACATTGACCGTAACATTGTAACGCCCCCAAGGCTGAGAGGGTGTGCATATTTGGTGTGACGAGGATTCGAACCTACGACCCTAAGATTACGAGTCGAGTGCCTTAACCACCTGGCCTTGCCGGGCCTTGATCATAACCTTGAATAAGTGTTGAAAGTAGGTTCGTGTGAGAACATACAGGTTAATCTTATAAATAAACTTCATGCAGTGGTTAAAGAAAATGTTCAAAACAGCATAATTTTAACACCTTATGAAAATTAAAGATGAATTGCAAGTAACATTTTTTTTTCAATTACACTATATGCTTTGATTAAAGTTCATAATACTAGGAACAAATTTAGACGTATTATATCTAATATTAAGAGTTTAGCTTACAATGTAGCAAAATTCATTTTTAAAAACATAAATGTTTAAGGGACAAAATAATTATCAAAATTCGTTTGAATTTCTTGAAAGATTTAAGCATGTAACTTGGTGCCTTTTAATGTTGAACAAAATAGCTCTGGCAAAAGCTGTTGGATATTTTGAAAAAAAAAGAAATAAAATAATAACTCGGTTTTATAAATAACGGATATTATAAACTTAGTTGAAGTATTTATTGAGTATTGAGAAGTATTTATTGGGAAAATCTGACGTATATAAAATAATAAATATCACGTGAATGTGAAAAAAGTTTATATAGGACAAAAAGTCTAAACTACACAGTAACTAATCATAAAAAAATGTTAAAAACAATAATATTACCATTTTACATTTAGCAGAACATATTAATGAGTTAAAACACAATTCAATTGGAAAATCTTATTAGTACGAATACATGTGAATCTATTGAGATAAATAAATAAATTTCAAAATACTGAATTAGGATGTTGGATCTGATGGAAATATTGTCAGTGAGATTATTTAATGTGTAAATTATACTATGGTGACTTTTGTAAGGATATAAACAAATTCGATTATTGCATAGTATTGCACCCTTGAAGACATCACTTTAAATACGCCGAAACATGTTGAGTGTATGAAACAGTTTTCAGTCTCATAGTTTTACTTTCTATCTTGTTCAGTATGTTATTCAGTAATTTATTGTACTTTTGAGACTAGAGACAGTTTCGTTTTCAGAATTATGTGCAATAAATTGTTGATTATTGAAGATTTGAGCATACACTCACACGCTTACGTATATAAATATTAAATATAAATGCACGTTTATTATATCAATATATATATTGTATAGGCAGATTTGTTATATTGACACACATATTATATTGACACTTGATTTATATCACTAATTATTAAATTAAAGGGTGGAAGATGGGTGTTTTGTAGGAATGTAGGGTGATTTATTTCTTCTGCAATAATATATTTTATTAATATATAATATTATATTAATATATAATAACTGATTCATATTAGTTGCTGGCGGGTTTTACACTGATGTAGAAATCTTGTCTGATAGATGAAATGTCCCCAAGGATTTTGCGTGTTATGACCAAACATTTCTCTCGTTATGACTTAAGGATGATTACAAGGAATGGTAATAGAAGAATTATTTTGAACTTTAGTGTCATTACTATGCTGATTTTGTTTCGTATGTACTAAATGTATATATAGGTTTATTATATTGACATATGTGTGTGTGTGTGTGTGTTTATATATATATATATATACATACATTAAATGTACATGTAGCTTAATTATACCGACATATGCATATATATTAACTGTACATATAGGTTTAGTATATCGACATATCCATATGTATTAAACATACATGTAGGTTTATTGTATTATGTCATTAAATGTAGATTTTATGCTGAATGACCTATCATGTGACATCAAGACGTAACCTGTAAATCAGTTGACTTACAATATAAAATTGATTGTAATATATGACATCGTAACATAAGTTTAATACTTAAATGTATAAGATCATAGCTTTTCATTGGTACAATATATTATACATTACCGGTTTACTGTACGCAGTTCATTAAATGTCACGTCAAATTTTAACATATGATAACTTATACATTTGTATAATTAAAAATAATTCGTAAAAAACACCGAACGAGTAAATAAATCTCTTTTAGATGTAAATTAAAAAAAGATAAAGTTAGGATAGTATCATATGCCTATAACATCAATAGGCGTATGTTATTATCTATAGTTATTATTTCAGTCACTAGATGGCAACAGCATACTTAATGTTTATTTTAATATATTTGTCATCCCTTTTTATTTCCTTTTGATAATTTCTAAACATTTAATATTACTGTGGGTTACTAATGAAACATGTCACTCTCTGTTTTATTGTATTACTATTATTAATAGTACTGAGAGCTATGCTCTTATGATAATAATATAGCCTGCTTTTAGATTGTTAATTAATATAATAGAACATAGAGTCCAAAATTAACACTTTAAGTATGCATTATCACCTAACAAGAGTCAGCAGGGATATGCACATTTCTTATTTATTGTGATTTTGTTTTCAACATTCGTAGAGTTTGGTAGTTGCTAACTTGGAAAATAGTTTAAAATATACGTGTATGTGAAGCTTATCAGACATATAAATAGATTTCTTTAAATCAGTCATAAAGTCGCTACACAATATTTCCTGATAATACTACATAGAACATCATATTAGTACAAACTTATATGTATTGGATACAATATTTATATTATATAGTTTCACACTTGAGTCGAAGCCAGAGTGTGCATCATTTCGTGGCGATTAAGAATTGAGAAGTTGATTGATGTGTGCTGTCAGCTAAAAATGTATGTGACGCTTTGAAAGTGGAAAGGCTGCCCTCCTGTGTAGTATCCCTTGATAATAAAAGTAGAGAAACGGATTGGTACAGATCTACAGGTGATGAATAAAAGATACACGATAGAGTTTTTAAGTAAGTTTTTTTATGTAGTGTGACAGCACGCATAATAATAATACCACTCACTAATAATGTAGTACTAGCACTAAATGCAACCGTGCTCAAATACAATTGACTTTAATACAAATAGTTAATCCATATTTTCAAATAATCTACTATGAGACGAAGCTTTTACAGACAGAGCAGACGATATGTTTGTTTGATGAATTTCGCTCATACATACACTAGGGTTACCTACGCCAGCTGTCCGTAATTTAGCAGTGATAGATTAGAGGGACGTTAGCCAGTCAACACCACCCATCGCCAACTCTTACGGCTACTTTTTTACGAACGAATAGTAGGATTGACCATCACATTTTAACGCCTTCACGGTTGAAAGGTCGAGCGTGCTCGGTGATAGGATTCGTACCTGTGACTCACACATTGCGAGTCGCGTGCCATAGCTATCAGGCCGCGTTAGGTCTTTAAGACAGAAACAATAAGTCGATTGGAGTTTTTTTTTTTTTTGAAAGGTTTGTTTGTTTGTTTGTTTGGGAATTTCGCACAAAGCTACTCGAGGGCTATCTGTGCTAGCCGTCCCTAATTTAGCAGTGTAAGACTAGAGGGAAGGCAGCTAGTCATCACCACCCACCGCCAACTCTTGGGCTACTCTTTACCAACGAATAGTGGGATTGACCGTCACATTATACACCCCCACGGCTGGGAGGGCGAGCATGTTTAGCGCGACGCGGGCGCGAAACCGGGACCCTCGATTACGAGTCGCACGCCTTACGCGCTAGGCCATGCCGGGCCGTTTTCTGAAAGGAAACTTCATGTTGTAGATGTTAAAGGCGTAATGGACGGGACTACATTTTACCTTCAGAACTCACTCTAATAATTTTAATCATGTCAGATTTTCAACTAACAGGTTTTCTTTTTTGTCTTTATGGCTCTTTATTGTAATGTATATGATGTGTTTGTCAAGACAAGCTATTAAGAGAAAAACGCTATAATACAGAAAGTCTATAAAAATAAAATAGGAACAATTACAAACTTACTTTTATTTTATTGTTATTTCAGACTGATCAAAAATTATAATTGATAAGTTATTTCAGACTGATCAAAATTATAATTAATAAGTTATTTCTGACTGATCAAAAATTATATTTAATAATACATATTCTGTACTCAAAATTTATTTGCAATTTTCATACAACTTTAATTTAAATTCATCCTTACTCGTAACATTGTTAGATTTCGAACTGATCTATAATTCTTAGTTCAAATTGGTCCATATTCCCAATGTTTCACATAGTGTTAAGTGACGATAATATTATTATAGTAAAAAGTGATGATTATTTGTAACACACAACAGACTAAACTGGTTATTTCAATACCAGTCATAAATAGTTCCTTAATTTTAACATATTTTAGTTAAAAGTGAGTCGTATTTCCACCACATAATGTAACTGCTCACTTATGATAACATTACTGTTGTCATACCTGACCCATATCTCTGACATAACGTAGATTAAATTAGTAACTATCGATAATATCACTATAGTGTAGAACAATTCGATACTTCTAACACATCTTAGTGTAAAGTGATCAATATTCTCACCACACTGTAGTATAAATTGATAATTAACCTTGATCACTATTCGATACAAATCGGTCCGTAATTCTTACGCTACCACAGTTCAAATCATTCGCATTTGTGTTTGGGCTGAGAGACATGAAGTCCGAGGCTCGAGACGGATGTATTTCTGAATAGACTCAGCACTTTCAACTGCGGAAATGTTATATGTGTGACAGTCAATTCCACTATTCGTTTGAGATAATCACCTAGGCAGTGGGTGCTGACGACCAGCTTTCCTTCCATTGGTCAACAATTATAAACTATGCACGTGAGGGATATGTTTCACCCTTGAGGTTTCTTGAACTGGCTGCTCAACCAATGTGTCGCAAAATGATCCATTAGATTGAAAGTATCAAACTCAAGAAATCGTTTTCGAAACTAATTGTCTGTAAGACTACTCTGGTAAAACATATATCCTTTATCTTATCACTGCTAGACCCGGCATGGCCAGGTGGTTAAAGCACTCGATTCGTAATATGAGGGTCGTGGGTTCAAATCCCCGTCACATCAGACAGTTTCGCCTTTCAACCGTCAGGCGTTATAATATAACTTTGAATCTCACTATTCGTTGGTAAAAGAGTAATTCACAAGTTGGCGGTGGGTGGTGATGACTAGCTGCCTTCCCTCTAGTCTTACACTGCTAAATTAGGGACTGCTAGCGCAGATAGCCCTCGCATAGCTTTGGAAGAAATTCAAAAACAAGCAAACAAATTTATCACTGCTTTAGTCAAATCTGACCCGTTTACATAATATACTAAAATATGAACTTATCATTGATTATTGGGTTGAGGAATAATTCGTGAGCGTTTTTTCAAGTTAACAAAATATATTCATAAATGAAACGCTTTCGCAAAATATTTCATGTCATTTGGTAGATAATGTTTTGCTCTAATAGATGGTGTGTTTGATTTTTATATGTCTTTAATTTTTGCTTTCATTTTCAGCTCATTAAATGGAATGTCAAGTGGACAAAATCGAGCGTTTCGACACCATCTGCTTTTCGCATTTAATTTCTTGCAATTTCGTTTAAAACAATGCATACTATATACCTAGGTATTACATGAAATAAAGTATCATAATAAATGTTTTGGGTGTAATGTGTTCATGCATTGAAGTATTGTATAGTCTTGCATGTAATGCTTGAATGAAATTATTTTAAAACGCTCACGAATTATTCCTCAACCTAATATAATATTAAATTAGCCAAATTCATCTGTAATATCAAACACCACTTTATACAGATTCATTCGTGTCTTAATTATCTTGCAGCTCAAACTCTCTGTAATTTTAACGATATCATAGTCTAAATCATTCAGTAACAATATATCACAACAGCCCGTATGTGTCTGCACTATTAGCACACAGCTATAACTTGAAATGATTGGTTATATTAACGGTGGTAAGCCTAATCTGATAAGTCTTATTTACATTACTATATTACGAATGTACCCTAATCCGAAACATCATTATAGTCACTATATATCTGTAATCTTAACGCTAGTAAAGATAATGTTACTTGCTATTTCTTACCATAGTTTATATACTTAATATTAACACTACTACACTCTATATTAATTGTTAGCACTATTATACCCTATATTTGTTATTTTTTCTAACATCGCTACAGTCTACAAGCGTTAGAAAAAACATTCATCGCTAAATAAATGAAAGCTATGCAGGTCTGGCAACTGAACTTAAAGAAAAGCAGCAGTTGTGCTGGGTTTTAACTTCCATATAAAGTTATAAACTATAAACGGCTTAGTCTGCTATGTGATCATTAGCCGGATCAAGTGATAGGTTCGCTTCCATTTCAGGCCTGTTGGTTCCTTTTATACAAGTTCAGTGGCCAGTTCTACATAGGTTTTATACACAGCGTTAATATTTTCCCTAATACTTGTTTGTTTAGATTTCATAATATAGCATGCATGAGTAATTAGGTTATAGAGTGTATTCTAAAGCTTTATAAATTTTCCATAAAATAATAATAAAATAGGTTGTCAAGGATTGTGTATACTGTTTTCTTCTATCAAATGATGATAAAATTATAGAACTAAGTAGTGCTAAAACGGATGAAGAAAGATGATGATGAACGAAAAATAAGAAGTTTCGGGTTTAGATATTCACCGGTTTCAGACTTGGGACACTTTAGATGGCTAAAAAGGGATATTTAAACCGGAGTAGAGTTATTACGTCAGGTTACTCTTTATATTTAACTTCTAATGAGTTGTGTGTAAAATGAGTTTTCTTACTCTTTCTCTTCAATATACATAGTAGAGGGATTGCTCCCTAAATGCAGCTATTGTACAATGTACAAAGCATTGAGTATCCTATATGCTACAGTCATGTATCGATTATTGGCTGTTAATTCATATTTCACCTTGTTTTTAAGCTTTTTATATGAACATCGTTTTTCTGTAAAAAAGTTAAATTCAAGGGGTAATCTGCTCGTTTTAAGTAGAATTACATTTTTCTATTTATTTTATTTTTTCATGGAAGTATAAAAAATAGGAAGTTAAAGAAAAAATCGTCAGTATAAACATTACAACTGTGGTCAGCCTTATGTGCGATCATAACATTCTTGTTGTCCACTCCAGTTAGGTTTCAACATCACTATTGTCTAGTCTAATCTGATGTACAATCCTAACACTAGTACACTGTAACTGTATTACGTTTTATGCTGATCACGAAGTTTTGTAAGTTCCTTAAGCAGTCTACCAACACCTTTGGATGATGTTAGTCGTCTATAAAAACACTATGAAATTGTTTAAAATTGAAAATTTGCTAAAGACAAAATGTATATAAACAGAAAAGTATGAATTCAATATGGAAAGGAACTGATAAAATACAAGTTACTTTAGGATGTCTAAAACTGTTATGTAATCGTACTAATTATGTCCATATTTTGAACGTAACGTACAATAAAGAGAATCGTAGAAAGGACTCTTTCGAGAGGATCATAGTAAATATATCATAACTGAGTTTAAGGGCTTTTTTTTAGTTCCAATGAGAAAATCTTCTATTTGTATTGTTGTTTTCTGTTAAGTAGAAAGTTGCTTATCTGTGCTGTTCCATCAAAGGTATCTAAACCGTGTTTTAACATTATTAACCTTCAGACTTATTGCTGAGTTACTAGAGGGTTAGTGCGAAGAAATTACAAATGTATATGTAATTCTGTTTATCAAATTTACGATGGCACTTGAAGTCATGCTTTCTATAAGATATACTCTGTTATTTCCTTACTGTTAATTTCATTAATAATCGCCAGGTGGTTAAGGCACTCGACTCGTAATTTGAGGGTCGCAGGTTCAAATCCCCGTCACACCAAACATGCTTGCCCATTCAGCCATGGGGCGTTATAATGTTACGATCAATCTCACTGTTCGTTGGTAAAAGAGTAACCCAAGACTTGGCGGTGGGTGGTGATGACTAGTTGCCTTCTTTCTTGTTCTCCACTGCTAAATAAGGGGCGGCTAGCGCAGATAGCCCTCGTATAGTTTTGCGCGAAATTCAAAACAAACCAAATCATTAATAATGTTGATTAGCAGGTTTGATGCATCAAATTTTATAACTATTTAATTTTATTTCTTTACTTTTATTATAACAAGTACTGTTCTATATTTAGCTTAACAGATTTATTTAAGACTAGCCTAAATTTTCCAATCTGGCTGAACCTTGTGAGATATTGGGATTATGGCCGAAAAAATTTTAACAGCGAAGGTGTTCCAACGATGAAATAATGCATTCTAACTTTATAAGTAAAAATGTAAGAAAAATATATACTTTTCTACCAGATTAATTTGCTACCTTCTCTTTAAGTAGGTAATCTGGTTTGATGAGAAAATAACAATAAGAGAACTTCGTACACTTTTACATATGATATTCGTGCTACTTTAACTTAATGTATTTCAGTGAGAGATATGAACTAATTCAACATTTTTGGTGTTAAAATTACATTTTGAATACCTCATAAATAGCAGCATGTAAACACGTGAAATTTATTAAAAGGCAGCGTGGAATATGACTGTGAACTTATATGTGATTGTACTTTAATGTCCTAGTTTTAATTTTCCTTCTTTAATATCTGACTGTGCTTATATATTTAGAAAATTTGCTTAAATTACTACAATTTTATATTACAAAGAGATAACTTGATAGCATTCTTTGCGCTAAGTTTTCGGATGTACAAAACTTGTTAAAGTTACAAACCATTAGTAACATTAGTTTTTGTTTACTGAAAAACAAGGAATAAACTAAGACGTGGCTTTTAAATATCAATTGTACAGGAATCGACGTTTGTTGGCTGATGGAGATCGACTGAATAGGTTGCTGTTAGCCAACAATTATAATGTTTGCTTTATCTGTTTGTTTGAAGTTAAGCATAAAGCTACACCACGAGTATCAATACCAGACCCGTAGACATGCCACTTTGCCACTGGGGAGCGAAGCATAATGTAAAACAAAGATATGTTACCTACTTTTGATCTTTTAATATTTGATTCTTATTTTGCTAGGAGATCTGTATGTTGATCTTATGACGTTTGAAATATTTTTATTTGAATTAGCGTGGGTTCTTTTTGCATACATACTCTATATCTGGGAACATCAAAAACATTATGTTTGTTTACTAAATTAACTACTTTGTCCTTTAAGCCACTTTAAAACTGCAGCTTTGTTGTTTATACCATTTTGAGTACTTTAACATAGATGGGTTGGTAGATAAGAGCAAAGAGAGATCTTAACTCATATTCAGAACGTAGCTCTTCATATTATATATCATTTTTGTCTTTGGTTTATAACGTTTTAAGTACGCAAAATGCACAAACTCACTTTATAAGTAAGCCTGCTTGTACTGCACTTTATTAAACTGTGATAAATACAGCATTCAAACAATGACAACAGTTGATTTCCGTTTAATACTATGCAAGGAAACGTTTTTGTTGAAATTACAATTTAATGAGCGTCAAGTTTCTAGAATTGAGTGTCTTACAATAGTGTTTAGAAAATGAAACTAACAATTTTCCAGATACGGGTGTATTAAAAATACGGATACGTTTCACAACAATGTTAATACATTGTAATGTTGAAAAAGATCACATAATTGCACAAAAAATAGAAGTAGAAAAATAAATAGTACCAAAAGGATAAGGTTCATGAAAGATAAAGTTGAAAACATTTGTAATAATACCAATGTTTTGCGATGGTTCGTACATTGTAATGTGTATATTGTGTGAAACAACCTAATGTTGTATAATATAGAGTGCAGAAATTAGACAGAACAAAATAAAAGCATCAATATATAATTCTTGCAGTGAAAGTACAATGTTTGAAGACTATATTGTTATAAAACGTCATTATGACACTTGTGATGAAATAAGTTATACATTGTTCACATTTTTCTGGGTTATATATGGTTCAGCTGATTTTGGGGATAATATTAATACGATAAAACTTCTGTTAGAATGCGACATTTTACAAGTTTTGATAGGCAGAAGTGAACAGAAAATAGTGCAGAATTTTGACCTTTAACTTTTATTTCTACATCGAGAGAAATTCAGTATCCTAAAGCGAAGTTGTGTGCGTGAATGGAAAATCACGTAGCATCAGCTGTAGAACGTCGCTGTTGTAAAAATTTAGACGCTGCGTAGATGTCACCACCTTTACTGTTTCGCCTCCAGATGTTGGTCATATGTTTTGGAGTCATTGATGTTTTCAAAATCAATATTAAACTTTATTTTGTTGAATAAATGTTTCTCTCATAAGTTGCTTCAACATGGTACAGATATAAGCTGTTGTAACATGCTGTCCATAGGTATAAGTTGTAATATGCTGTTATATACTATAACATGTCTTTAAGGGTATGTTGTTGTAGCATGATGTCTTATAGTTATAATTTGCTGTAACATGTTATTTATAGGTATATGCTGTAGCAACATGTTTTATATAGATAAGTATTAATTGAATATGTTGAGTATAGGTTTAAGTTATTATGATATACTTCTAACATATTCTGTAACCATCTAATCAGGAGAAAAAGTAAAAAAAAATTATAATCTTACAAATGAAGTTCATTACCTTTACGTGGGTCATAATCAAGTAACTGATCAACAAAATACATTAGTTATATTTTAATGTAATACATTTTGTTATATTGAGAATAACTTATAAAGAAATATATTCTCGAAGAAATATTTGATCACAAACGAAGTTCAACGATTATATAACGTCAAGTAAAACACACTTTGGTGTCACTCTTAATATTACTTTAAGTGATACAACACTACGTCTGCGGACTTAGTAACAGGGTGTCTATAACCATGGGCGGTACAGCACAGATAGTCCATTGTGTAGCTTTGTTCTTAAGCTACAAACATGCTTAATACATCAACTCAGTTCCTTAGCTACAAAATCAACCATTATTTTATATTAAGAGTAAAAACAAGGATATAACACTAAATAAAAGTAATTACGGTGACTAGTTTCGGTAACACAGTTATCATCACCAGATTTTACTGTTTACACACTCTTTGCTCTCTCTATATATATATGAATTTATAAGAAATACAAGTATTATTCTAATAATCTCATTTTAGACTGTTTTGCATGTCTTATACGTGATGTTCATGGGTTACGTTTAGAACGTTGATGTTTAATCAGCATTCACAGTTAGATGATCCGAAATATTTCTGTGATTTTTTCTTTATGTTATGTTAATGTTTCAGTAACTAAGAAATTTTAATGTGTTACGCAAGAACATGGATTATTCATTTCTAGCTTGAAAAGAGTGTAACGACAAAACTCTTTATCTGTAGCTCGACAAGTGAATACAACACCTTACTTCTATTGTGACAAGAATATAGTGATGCAACACCTTACTTCTATTGTTGCAAGAATATAGTGATACAACACCTTACTTCTATTGAGACAAGAATATAGTGATACAACACCTTACTTCTATTGTGACAAGAATATAGTGATGCAACACCTTACTTCTATTGTTGCAAGAATATAGTGATGCAACACCTTACTTCTATTGTGACAAGAATATAGTGATGCAACACCTTACTTCTATTGTGACAAGAATATAGTGATACAACACCTTACTTCTATTGTGACAAGAATATAGTGATACAACACCTTACTTCTATTGTGACAAAAATATAGTGATACAACACCTTACTTCTATTGTGGCAAGAATATAGTGATACAACACCTTACTTCTATTGTGACAAGAATATAGTGATACAACACCTTACTTCTATTGTGACAAGAATATAGTGATACAACACCTTACTTCTATTGTGACAAGAATATAGTAATACAACACCTTACTTCTATTGTGACAAAAATATAGTGATACAACACCTTACTTCTATTGTGACAATAATATAGTGATACAACACCTTAATTCTATTGTGGCAAGAATATAGTGATGCAACACCTTACTTCTATTGTGACAAGAATATAGTGATGCAACACCTTACTTCTATTGTGACAAAAAGAATATGGTGATACAACACCTTACTTCTATTGTGGCAAGAATATAGTGATACAACACCTTACTTCTATTGTGACAAGAATATAGTGATACAACACCTTACTTCTATTGTGGCAAGAATATAGTGATACAACACCTTACTTCTATTGTGACAAGAATATAGTGATACAACACCTTAATTCTATTGTGGCAAGAATATAGTGATGCAACACCTTACTTCTATTGTGACAAGAATATAGTGATACAACACCTTAATTCTATTGTGGCAAGAATATAGTGATGCAACACCTTACTTCTATTGTGACAAGAATATAGTGATGCAACACCTTACTTCTATTGTGACAAGAATATAGTGATACAACACCTTACTTCTATTGTGACAAGAATATAGTGATACAACACCTTACTTCAATTGTGACAAGAATATAGTGATACAACACCTTACTTCTATTGTGACAAGAATATAGTGATACAACACCTTACTTCTATTGTGACAAGAATATAGTGATACAACACCTTACTTCTATTGTGACAAGAATATAGTAATACAACACCTTACTTCTATTGTGACAAGAATATAGTGATGCAACACCTTACTTCTATTGTGACAAGAATATAGTGATGCAACACCTTACTTCTATTGTGACAAGAATATAGTGATACAACACCTTACTTCTATTGTGACAAGAATATAGTGATACAACACCTTACTTCTATTGTGAGAAGAATATAGTGATACAACACCTTACTTCTATTGTGACAAGAATATAGTGATGCAACACCTTACTTCTATTGTGACAAGAATATAGTGATACAACACCTTACTTCTATTGTGACAAGAATATGTGATGCAACACCTTACTTCTATTGTGACAAGAATATAGTGATGCAACACCTTACTTCTATTGTGGCAAGAATATAGTGATACAACACCTTACTTCTATTGTGACAAGAATATAGTGATACAACACCTTAATTCTATTGTGGCAAGAATATAGTGATGCAACACCTTACTTCTATTGTGACAAGAATATAGTGATACAACACCTTAATTCTATTGTGACAAGAATATAGTGATGCAACACCTTACTTCTATTGTGACAAGAATATAGTGATGCAACACCTTACTTCTATTGTGACAAGAATATAGTGATACAACACCTTACTTCTATTGTGACAAGAATATAGTGATACAACACCTTACTTCAATTGTGACAAGAATATAGTGATACAACACCTTACTTCAATTGTGACAAGAATATAGTGATACAACACCTTACTTCTATTGTGACAAGAATATAGTGATACAACACCTTACTTCAATTGTGACAAGAATATAGTAATACAACACCTTACTTCTATTGTGACAAGAATATAGTGATGCAACACCTTACTTCTATTGTGACAAGAATATAGTGATGCAACACCTTACTTCTATTGTGACAAGAATATAGTGATACAACACCTTACTTCTATTGTGACAAGAATATAGTGATACAACACCTTACTTCTATTGTGGGAAGAATATAGTGATACAACACCTTACTTCTATTGTGACAAGAATATAGTGATGCAACACCTTACTTCTATTGTGACAAGAATATAGTGATACAACACCTTACTTCTATTGTGACAAGAATATGTGATGCAACACCTTACTTCTATTGTGACAAGAATATAGTGATGCAACACCTTACTTCTATTGTGACAAGAATATAGTGATACAACACCTTACTTCTATTGTGACAAAAATATAGTGATACAACACCTTACTTCTATTGTGACAAGAATATAGTGATGCAACACCTTACTTCTATTGTAACAAAATATAGTGATGCAACACCTTACTTCAATTGTGACAAGAATATAGTGATGCAACACCTTACTTCTATGATGACAAGAATATAGTGATACAACACCTTACTTCAATTGTGACAAGAATATAGTGATGCAACACCTTATTCTATTGTGACAAGAATATAGTAATACAACACCTTACTTCTATTGTGACAAGAATATAGTGATACAACACCTTACTTCTATTGTGACAAGAATATAGTGATGCAACACCTTACTTCTATTGTGACAAGAATATAGTGATGCAACACCTTACTTCTATTGTGACAATCATATAACAATACAACACCTTACTTCTATTGTGAGAGGAATATAGTGATACAACACCTTACTTCTATTGTGACAAGAATATAGTGATGCAACACCTTACTTCTATTGTGACAAGAATATAGTGATACAACACCTTACTTCTATTGTGACAAGAATTATGTGATGCAACACCTTACTTCTATTGTGACAAGAATATAGTGATGCAACACCTTACTTCTATTGTGACAAGAATATAGTGATACAACACCTTACTTCTATTGTGACAAAAATATAGTGATACAACACCTTACCTCTATTGTGACAAGAATATAGTGATGCAACACCTTACTTCTATTGTAACAAAAAATATAGTGATACAACACCTTACTTCTATTGTGACAAGAATATAGTGATACAACACCTTACTTCAATTGTGACAAGAATATAGTGATGCAACACCTTACTTCTATGATGACAAGAATATAGTGATACAACACCTTACTTCAATTGTGACAAGAATATGGTGATGCAACACCTTATTCTATTGTGACAAGAATATAGTAATACAACACCTTACTTCTATTGTGACAAGAATATAGTGATACAACACCTTACTTCTATTGTGACAAGAATATAGTGATGCAACACCTTACTTCTATTGTGACAAGAATATAGTGATGCAACACCTTACTTCTATTGTGACAATCATATAACAATACAACACCTTACTTCTATTGTGAGAGAATATAGTGATACAACACCTTACTTCTATTGTGACAAGAATATAGTGATGCAACACCTTACTTCTATTGTGACAAGAATATAGTGATACAACACCTTACTTCTATTGTGACAAGAATTATGTGATGCAACACCTTACTTCTATTGTGACAAGAATATAGTGATGCAACACCTTACTTCTATTGTGACAAGAATATAGTGATACAACACCTTACTTCTATTGTGACAAAATATAGTGATACAACACCTTACCTCTATTGTGACAAGAATATAGTGATGCAACACCTTACTTCTATTGTAACAAAAAATATAGTGATACAACACCTTACTTCTATTGTGACAAGAATATAGTGATACAACACCTTACTTCAATTGTGACAAGAATATAGTGATGCAACACCTTACTTCTATGATGACAAGAATATAGTGATACAACACCTTACTTCAATTGTGACAAGAATATGGTGATGCAACACCTTACTTCTATGATGACAAGAATATAGTGATGCAACACCTTACTTCTAATGTGACAAGAATATAGTAATACAACACCTTACTTCTATTGTGACAAGAATATGGTGATACAACACCTTACTTCTATTGTGACAAGAATATAGTGATGCAACACCTTACTTCTATTGTGACAAGAATATGGTGATACAACACCTTACTTCTATTGTGACAAGAATATAGTGATACAACACCTTACTTCTATTGTGACAAGAATATAGTGATACAACACCTTACTTCTATTGTGACAAGAATATGGTGATACAACACCTTACTTCAATTGTGACAAGAATATGGTGATGCAACACCTTACTTCTATTGTGACAAGAATATGGTGATACAACACCTTACTTCTATTGTGACAAGAATTATGTGATGCAACACCTTACTTCTATTGTGACAAGAATATAGTGATGCAACACCTTACTTCTATTGTGACAAGAATATAGTGATACAACACCTTACTTCTATTGTGACAAAAATATAGTGATACAACACCTTACTTCTATTGTGACAAGAATATAGTGATGCAACACCTTACTTCTATTGTAACAAAATATAGTGATACAACACCTTACTTCTATTGTGACAAGAATATAGTGATGCAACACCTTACTTCAATTGTGACAAGAATATAGTGATGCAACACCTTACTTCAATTGTGACAAGAATATAGTGATGCAACACCTTACTTCTATGATGACAAGAATATAGTGATACAACACCTTACTTCAATTGTGACAAGAATATAGTGATGCAACACCTTACTTCTATTGTGACAAGAATATAGTAATACAACACCTTACTTCTATTGTGACAAGAATATAGTGATACAACACCTTACTTCTATTGTGACAAGAATATAGTGATGCAACACCTTACTTCTATTGTGACAAGAATATAGTGATGCAACACCTTACTTCTATTGTGACAAGAATATAGTGATACAACACCTTACTTCTATTGTGAGAAGAATATAGTGATACAACACCTTACTTCTATTGTGACAAGAATATAGTGATGCAACACCTTACTTCTATTGTGACAAGAATATAGTGATACAACACCTTACTTCTATTGTGACAAGAATTATGTGATGCAACACCTTACTTCTATTGTGACAAGAATATAGTGATGCAACACCTTACTTCTATTGTGACAAGAATATGGTGATACAACACCTTACTTCTATTGTGACAAAAATATAGTGATACAACACCTTACTTCTATTGTGACAAGAATATAGTGATGCAACACCTTACTTCTATTGTAACAAAAATATAGTGATACAACACCTTACTTCTATTGTGACAAGAATATAGTGATACAACACCTTACTTCAATTGTGACAAGAATATAGTGATGCAACACCTCACTTCTATGATGACAAGAATATAGTGATACAACACCTTACTTCAATTGTGACAAGAATATAGTGATGCAACACCTTACTTCTATGATGACAAGAATATAGTGATGCAACACCTTACTTCTATTGTGACAAGATTATAGTAATACAACACCTTACTTCTATTGTGACAAGAATATAGTGATACAACACCTTACTTCTATTGTGACAAGAATATAGTGATGCAACACCTTACTTCTATTGTGACAAGAATATAGTGATGCAACACCTTACTTCTATTGTGAGAAGAATATAGTGATACAACACCTTACTTCTATTGTGACAAGAATATACTGATGCAACACCTTACTTCTATTGTGACAAGAATATAGTGATGCAACACCTTACTTCTATTGTTGCAAGAATATAGTGATACAACACCTTACTTCTATTGAGACAAGAATATAGTGATACAACACCTTACTTCTATTGTGACAAGAATATAGTGATGCAACACCTTACTTCTATTGTTGCAAGAATATAGTGATGCAACACCTTACTTCTATTGTGACAAGAATATAGTGATGCAACACCTTACTTCTATTGTGACAAGAATATGGTGATACAACACCTTACTTCTATTGTGACAAGAATATAGTGATACAACACCTTACTTCTATTGTGACAAAATATAGTGATACAACACCTTACTTCTATTGTGGCAAGAATATGGTGATACAACACCTTACTTCTATTGTGACAAGAATATGGTGATACAACACCTTACTTCTATTGTGACAAGAATATAGTGATACAACACCTTACTTCTATTGTGACAAGAATATAGTAATACAACACCTTACTTCTATTGTGACAAAAATATAGTGATACAACACCTTACTTCTATTGTGACAATAATATAGTGATACAACACCTTAATTCTATTGTGGCAAGAATATAGTGATGCAACACCTTACTTCTATTGTGACAAGAATATAGTGATGCAACACCTTACTTCTATTGTGACAAAAATATAGTGATACAACACCTTACTTCTATTGTGGCAAGAATATAGTGATACAACACCTTACTTCTATTGTGACAAGAATATAGTGATACAACACCTTACTTCTATTGTGGCAAGAATATGGTGATACAACACCTTACTTCTATTGTGACAAGAATATGGTGATACAACACCTTAATTCTATTGTGGCAAGAATATAGTGATGCAACACCTTACTTCTATTGTGACAAGAATATAGTGATACAACACCTTAATTCTATTGTGGCAAGAATATAGTGATGCAACACCTTACTTCTATTGTGACAAGAATATAGTGATGCAACACCTTACTTCTATTGTGACAAGAATATAGTGATACAACACCTTACTTCTATTGTGACAAGAATATAGTGATACAACACCTTACTTCAATTGTGACAAGAATATAGTGATACAACACCTTACTTCAATTGTGACAAGAATATAGTGATACAACACCTTACTTCTATTGTGACAAGAATATAGTGATACAACACCTTACTTCAATTGTGACAAGAATATAGTAATACAACACCTTACTTCTATTGTGACAAGAATATGGTGATGCAACACCTTACTTCTATTGTGACAAGAATATAGTGATGCAACACCTTACTTCTATTGTGACAAGAATATAGTGATACAACACCTTACTTCTATTGTGACAAGAATATAGTGATACAACACCTTACTTCTATTGTGAGAAGAATATAGTGATACAACACCTTACTTCTATTGTGACAAGAATATAGTGATGCAACACCTTACTTCTATTGTGACAAGAATATAGTGATACAACACCTTACTTCTATTGTGACAAGAATTATGTGATGCAACACCTTACTTCTATTGTGACAAGAATATAGTGATGCAACACCTTACTTCTATTGTGGCAAGAATATAGTGATACAACACCTTACTTCTATTGTGACAAGAATATAGTGATACAACACCTTAATTCTATTGTGGCAAGAATATAGTGATGCAACACCTTACTTCTATTGTGACAAGAATATAGTGATACAACACCTTAATTCTATTGTGGCAAGAATATAGTGATGCAACACCTTACTTCTATTGTGACAAGAATATAGTGATGCAACACCTTACTTCTATTGTGACAAGAATATAGTGATACAACACCTTACTTCTATTGTGACAAGAATATAGTGATACAACACCTTACTTCAATTGTGACAAGAATATAGTGATACAACACCTTACTTCAATTGTGACAAGAATATAGTGATACAACACCTTACTTCTATTGTGACAAGAATATAGTGATACAACACCTTACTTCAATTGTGACAAGAATATAGTAATACAACACCTTACTTCTATTGTGACAAGAATATAGTGATGCAACACCTTACTTCTATTGTGACAAGAATATAGTGATGCAACACCTTACTTCTATTGTGACAAGAATATAGTGATACAACACCTTACTTCTATTGTGACAAGAATATAGTGATACAACACCTTACTTCTATTGTGAGAAGAATATAGTGATACAACACCTTACTTCTATTGTGACAAGAATATAGTGATGCAACACCTTACTTCTATTGTGACAAGAATATAGTGATACAACACCTTACTTCTATTGTGACAAGAATTATGTGATGCAACACCTTACTTCTATTGTGACAAGAATATAGTGATGCAACACCTTACTTCTATTGTGACAAGAATATAGTGATACAACACCTTACTTCTATTGTGACAAAAAATATAGTGATACAACACCTTACTTCTATTGTGACAAGAATATAGTGATGCAACACCTTACTTCTATTGTAACAAAATATAGTGATGCAACACCTTACTTCAATTGTGACAAGAATATAGTGATGCAACACCTTACTTCTATGATGACAAGAATATAGTGATACAACACCTTACTTCAATTGTGACAAGAATATAGTGATGCAACACCTTATTCTATTGTGACAAGAATATAGTAATACAACACCTTACTTCTATTGTGACAAGAATATAGTGATACAACACCTTACTTCTATTGTGACAAGAATATAGTGATGCAACACCTTACTTCTATTGTGACAAGAATATAGTGATGCAACACCTTACTTCTATTGTGACAATCATATAACAATACAACACCTTACTTCTATTGTGAGGAGGAATATAGTGATACAACACCTTACTTCTATTGTGACAAGAATATGGTGATGCAACACCTTACTTCTATTGTGACAAGAATATAGTGATACAACACCTTACTTCTATTGTGACAAGAATTATGTGATGCAACACCTTACTTCTATTGTGACAAGAATATAGTGATGCAACACCTTACTTCTATTGTGACAAGAATATAGTGATACAACACCTTACTTCTATTGTGACAAAATATGGTGATACAACACCTTACCTCTATTGTGACAAGAATATAGTGATGCAACACCTTACTTCTATTGTAACAAAAATATAGTGATACAACACCTTACTTCTATTGTGACAAGAATATAGTGATACAACACCTTACTTCAATTGTGACAAGAATATAGTGATGCAACACCTTACTTCTATGATGACAAGAATATAGTGATACAACACCTTACTTCAATTGTGACAAGAATATAGTGATGCAACACCTTATTCTATTGTGACAAGAATATAGTAATACAACACCTTACTTCTATTGTGACAAGAATATAGTGATACAACACCTTACTTCTATTGTGACAAGAATATAGTGATGCAACACCTTACTTCTATTGTGACAAGAATATAGTGATGCAACACCTTACTTCTATTGTGACAATCATATAACAATACAACACCTTACTTCTATTGTGAGAGGAATATAGTGATACAACACCTTACTTCTATTGTGACAAGAATATAGTGATGCAACACCTTACTTCTATTGTGACAAGAATATAGTGATACAACACCTTACTTCTATTGTGACAAGAATTATGTGATGCAACACCTTACTTCTATTGTGACAAGAATATAGTGATGCAACACCTTACTTCTATTGTGACAAGAATATAGTGATACAACACCTTACTTCTATTGTGACAAAAATATAGTGATACAACACCTTACCTCTATTGTGACAAGAATATAGTGATGCAACACCTTACTTCTATTGTAACAAAAATATAGTGATACAACACCTTACTTCTATTGTGACAAGAATATAGTGATACAACACCTTACTTCAATTGTGACAAGAATATAGTGATGCAACACCTTACTTCTATGATGACAAGAATATAGTGATACAACACCTTACTTCAATTGTGACAAGAATATAGTGATGCAACACCTTACTTCTATGATGACAAGAATATAGTGATGCAACACCTTACTTCTAATGTGACAAGAATATAGTAATACAACACCTTACTTCTATTGTGACAAGAATATAGTGATACAACACCTTACTTCTATTGTGACAAGAATATAGTGATGCAACACCTTACTTCTATTGTGACAAGAATATAGTGATACAACACCTTACTTCTATTGTGACAAGAATATAGTGATACAACACCTTACTTCTATTGTGACAAGAATATAGTGATACAACACCTTACTTCTATTGTGACAAGAATATAGTGATACAACACCTTACTTCAATTGTGACAAGAATATAGTGATGCAACACCTTACTTCTATTGTGACAAGAATATAGTGATACAACACCTTACTTCTATTGTGACAAGAATTATGTGATGCAACACCTTACTTCTATTGTGACAAGAATATAGTGATGCAACACCTTACTTCTATTGTGACAAGAATATAGTGATACAACACCTTACTTCTATTGTGACAAAAATATAGTGATACAACACCTTACTTCTATTGTGACAAGAATATAGTGATGCAACACCTTACTTCTATTGTAACAAAATATAGTGATACAACACCTTACTTCTATTGTGACAAGAATATAGTGATGCAACACCTTACTTCAATTGTGACAAGAATATAGTGATGCAACACCTTACTTCAATTGTGACAAGAATATAGTGATGCAACACCTTACTTCTATGATGACAAGAATATAGTGATACAACACCTTACTTCAATTGTGACAAGAATATAGTGATGCAACACCTTACTTCTATTGTGACAAGAATATAGTAATACAACACCTTACTTCTATTGTGACAAGAATATAGTGATACAACACCTTACTTCTATTGTGACAAGAATATAGTGATGCAACACCTTACTTCTATTGTGACAAGAATATAGTGATGCAACACCTTACTTCTATTGTGACAAGAATATAGTGATACAACACCTTACTTCTATTGTGAGAAGAATATAGTGATACAACACCTTACTTCTATTGTGACAAGAATATAGTGATGCAACACCTTACTTCTATTGTGACAAGAATATAGTGATACAACACCTTACTTCTATTGTGACAAGAATTATGTGATGCAACACCTTACTTCTATTGTGACAAGAATATAGTGATGCAACACCTTACTTCTATTGTGACAAGAATATAGTGATACAACACCTTACTTCTATTGTGACAAAAATATAGTGATACAACACCTTACTTCTATTGTGACAAGAATATAGTGATGCAACACCTTACTTCTATTGTAACAAAAATATAGTGATACAACACCTTACTTCTATTGTGACAAGAATATAGTGATACAACACCTTACTTCAATTGTGACAAGAATATAGTGATGCAACACCTCACTTCTATGATGACAAGAATATAGTGATACAACACCTTACTTCAATTGTGACAAGAATATAGTGATGCAACACCTTACTTCTATGATGACAAGAATATAGTGATGCAACACCTTACTTCTATTGTGACAAGATTATAGTAATACAACACCTTACTTCTATTGTGACAAGAATATAGTGATACAACACCTTACTTCTATTGTGACAAGAATATAGTGATGCAACACCTTACTTCTATTGTGACAAGAATATAGTGATGCAACACCTTACTTCTATTGTGAGAAGAATATAGTGATACAACACCTTACTTCTATTGTGACAAGAATATACTGATGCAACACCTTACTTCTATTGTGACAAGAATATAGTGATACAACACCTTACTTCTATTGTGACAAGAATTATGTGATGCAACACCTTACTTCTATTGTGACAAGAATATAGTGATGCAACACCTTACTTCTATTGTGACAAGAATATAGTGATCAACACCTTACTTCTATTGTGACAAAAATATAGTGATACAACACCTTACTTCTATTGTGAAAAGAATATAGTAATGCAACACCTTACTTCTATTGTAACAAAAATATAGTGATACAACACCTTACTTCTATTGTGACAATCATATAACAATACAACATCTTATTTTATTATGACGAGAATATAGTGCTACAACAACACCTTACTTCTGTTGTGACAAGAATATAATAGTACAACTTATTGTATTTTGACAAGACTATAGTGATACAACACCTTACTTCTATTGTGACAAGAATATAGTGATACAACACCTTACTTCTATTGTAACAAAAATATAGTGATACAACACCTTACTTCTATTGTGACAAGAATATAGTGATGCAACACCTTACTTCTATTGTGACAAGAATATAGTGCTACAACAACACCTTACTTCTGTTGTGACAAGAATATAATAGTACACCTTATTGTATTTTGACAAGACTATAGTGATACAACACCTTACTTCTATTGTGACAAGAATATAGTGATACAACACCTTACTTCTATTGTGACAAGAATATAGTGATGCAACACCTTACTTCTATTGTGACAAGAATATAGTGATGCAACACCTTACTTCTATTGTGACAAGAATATAGTGATACAACACCTTACTTTTATTGTGACAAGAATATAGTGATGCAACACCTTACTTCTATTGTGACAAGAATATAGTGATACAACACCTTACTTCTATTGTGACAAGAATATAGTGATACAACTCCTTACTTCTATTGTGACAAAAATATAGTGATGCAACACCTTACTTCTATTGTGACAAGAATATAGTGATACAACACCTTACTTCTATTGTGACAAAAATATAGTGATGCAACACCTTACTTCTATTGTGACAAGAATATAGTGATACAACACCTTACTTCTATTGTGACAATCATATAACAATACAACATCTTATTTTATTATGATGAGAATATAGTGCTACAACAACACCTTACTTCTGTTGTGACAAGAATATAATAGTACAACATCTTATTTGATTATGACGAGAATATAGTGATATAACACCTTACTTCTGTTGTGACAATCATATAATAATACAACATTTTATTTGATTATGACGAGAATATAGTGATGCAACACCTTATTTCTGTTGTGACAATCATATAATAATACAACATTTTATTTTATTATGACAAGAATATAGTGATACAACACCTTACTTCTGTTGTAACAAGAATATAATAATACACCTTATTTTATTTTGACAAGAACATAGTGATACAACACCATACTTCTGTTGTAACAAGACTATAGTTTCTCAAGTAAAGGAGTTAGATTAGACTTTCAACAGCTATAAACTTCAGGCTGATTTTTTGACGGTATGGGACTCGAGCTACAGAACCTCAGCTCCATTTTACAACTTGCCAACTACTGTGCCTTACTCGGCCTCGAAATTTCCAACACAAAGTTGTGGCTGTAATAAATACAGAAGTTAACCATATGCGGGAGATAATTTAACATTTTGTCCAAACGTTACATGATACATTACAATGTGTGCCAGTTATCTTAATGAGTTATGAGTGGAAATAATATCAAATAGTTTTTCAAACTTTAAGAAAATGGCAATTTAGAAAAAAAATAAAAATTTGTACATTGAAGTTAGTAAACTCAAAATACGTTAACCCTTCATATAGAGCTAAACTTCATAAAACAAAGTCACATATTCAACTGCAGGTTATGTCGATGGCATATTTATGATAATTTGCAGTAAACCTTTGAGGAGGTACAAGATTGATTTAGGTTATGAATATTTTAATCACCAGTTTTCTCTGCTCCAGTTTTTGTTTTGAATAATGTTTTTTGAAAATTAGGAAAATGTTTTAAGTTTATAATTGGCTTGGATTTTTAATGAATCGTAAAAATATTTAAGTATTTTGTAAGATACATTTTCCTAAAGTTTAAAACTTTCTACATATTTATGTATGACGAAAACATTAGGTAACAAAGAATACGTAAGAATGAACGTTTATATTGAAAAGATAATGTTAATATCTCAGATCCACAATAACAATGTTCCAATAATAATGTAATTTTGAAAATTTTACAGATCAGTTTACTGAGAAAATAAATATCACAACAATCTAAATAATACATCATCATTATAACAATATTAACCTAATACTTATATAAAAATAGTGACAATATAATAGCACGTGTTTAATAATTAAAAGAAAGAAGTGCAATTATCACACATAGTCGTAATAAAAATAAAGTAAAAATAGAATCAGTACAAAAGCGTTATGTTTAATGAAGGTAACATTAATAAATATCAGAAACACACTCTATTTTTTATACAGATTAAGAGAAAACTGTTAGTTCATTAGTGTTGTATTTAATGATAATTTAGTAAATAAATAATAATTTGAACTATAATTTATGTTAAGTAACAATGAAACAACGGTAGTAACATTAACATCACAATAGGGTAAGTAAAATAGTTAAAAAAGTGGGTTGTGGTAACGAATGTTTGATGAAAAACATAGAATAAATATTAATAAAATATGGTATTTTTAATGCTTATTTATTAAATAAAAAGTGCCTGAAATGTGTACGTGTTAATAAAGAATAAAGATAGGAGTGTAACACTACTATATGTGTAGGAAAGTGGGTTGTATGAAAATTTAAATTTAATACTACAATGTATGTATATGGAAGGGTATATAAAAATCAAAGTACGAAATTAAAACAGCAATGTGTGCATAGCAAAGGTTATGTAAAACAACAGCATCAATCCAACACTATTTTAAACGTGTAATGTTTTAGTATTATAATTACAAATACAAGTTATAAATGTAAGAACATGTTGTTTTATGTACCAGCAAGGAAAGAACACTCAGTACCAATTGAACATGTATGTTTATTTTAGATGACATCAAGAAAATGTGCGAGAGAATGTTTACATAACAAAAATAAATCCAGTGTGCAAACTGACTTATTACATAATAAAAGAGTGCTGTTATCACCAAGGTAGTTCTATTATTGAAAGCATAGAAAACAGGGGCGAAGATACGATCAGTCTAATGTGAAATGTTTTGTAAATGTTCATTAAGAAAAGTTGCTTACGAAAGTTACATATCACAGAGAGGTGTAAAAATAGTAAAGCAGTTAAATCGTACAAATACAGTAATTCTATACTGCATCAAAATCTTAAAATTGAAAGTATAAGCAATTTTAGGTGAACGATAAGAAATGTAGCTACTTTATTACCAACCTGAGGAGAAAAATAACGTAATAATACAAATAATTATAGAAAATATTACAAATAATTACAGAAGATAATACAAATAATTCACAGAAGAGAGGCACTAATTTGTTTTTGCAACTACTATCAATAATTTCAGTCTTTGTTTTTAAGGAGCAACAATTTTGTTTGTATATTTCATTTAATTATTTTCCGAACTATACACACTCCTCGCTCTTAAAGAAAGGTTTCACTTCATTTGGATAAAGATCTGGTTCTCCAGGTGAGCAAAATTTTGTCCTAAAAGAAATGTGACAAAATTAAAGAATTAGTATGTTTGTTTGTCAGAGGTTCATACCGACATGTGAGCATTTCATGTGTCATTTCATGACACCAAAATTTATCGACACTTTTAACGAAAAAAATATTTTTTTTTTGAAAACGTAAACGTAGTGGGTTACTTATCTTACTTTATCTCCAAACACTGATAAACAGACTGAACTGTCAGCAATAAATACTGATAGATAGAACTGACAACACTAGTCACGGATAGTTAGAATAAAATATAAAAAACTAAACCGTCAACACTATACTACAACAGAAAAGTTGAGCCAATGAAATAAGATTTCAATAAATACAGTAAAATCTGACCATTAGGTACTCGATAATAATTAAACTATCATCGCTAGTTATACAATGATAAATAGCTTAACTGTCAAAGCTAAACTTCAGTCAATGATAAAAGCAAGTTATTACCATTATACGCTTAAAGTTAGTTATTATTACCACTTTACACCTAAAGTTAACTATTACTACCATTATAAGCCCAAGTTATCCATTAAGATTATTTTAAATATTTTTTTCATTTTCCTTGAAGCTAATTAAATACATTTATATGTTTATGTAATATAAATAATAGTTGCTCCCTTTTAATCCACATAACTAAAATATACTGCATTTTAACTTCATGTTTGCTCTTTACCTAAAGTTAAATACTATCACACCACGTATTTTGTTTTCAAATCTACATAACCAATATTGATTTAAAGACTCAATTAATGTTCGACTTCTCTCTAAACCTAAGAATTCCTTCTTGCGCTTATTTTTCAGGAAATTCGCGTAATTAAATAAAATGTTTACCTGATTCCACTTTCCAAGTTATTTACTTCAAACCTTTCTACAGGAAGTGCTGAGAGTTTGACATTGAAAGGAGCGAAGCTGCCTTGCCTATTGTGGTGGAAATTGCCAAAAGGCGTATTCACAGGTTTCCATTCAGCATCAATACGGTTAATACTTCCAAGGTCAGTTGAACTAAGCAAAAACTCAACCTCTTTCTCAGGCGAGAACAACACAGGTCTAATGAAAGGAGTAATTTTGTAACAATTAATTTTTCTTAATACTTGAATATAAAATATAAAAGAGAAACAAGAAAAAACTGCTAGAATTAAATAAAATAAAAAACATTAAGGCATTCAAATTAATTAACCAAAAACAATTTAATTAATAAATCTTTAATTAAATTAATTTATGTTTAACAGCAAATGACTAGTTTTATAAACATTTCTATAGCTGGGTATGGCCATCGGGAAAATATGATAAAAACATCATTTTGAATTAACCAGTAAAATATTTCCTTTTCTCATGTATTAATTCTGCAAAGTCACGACGACATTTATAATTAATTGTACAAAACCTGAGTGATAAAGAGTTATACCTGCTAAACCAGTTCAACATTTATACTTCTTCGTATTTAATATGTAAGAACTTAATGAAAAAAGTCATTTCTGATAAACTAGTTGAACATTTATACTTCCTTTTATTTAATATGTAAAGACTTAATGAGAAAAGGAAATATGCCAAATAAATTCAATACTTATATTTTTGTTCTATATAAATCTGTCAATATACAAGGAGGATAAAGAAATTATACGAAAAAAATGAGTGTAAAAATTATATTTGGTTATTATAATGGAAGAAACTGTCGCATGTGATAAACTTGTCTGAACATATTTTATGTACTGAATGTGTCAAAACACAAGACTATTGTTTGTTATGAAGCACAAAGTTACACAAAGGGTTGTCTGGGTTCTGCTTACCACTGGTATTGAAACCTGGTTTTTAGAGGTATAAGTATGTAGAAATACCACTGCGCTAATTGGGCTTAGTTATATTAAATATCTCAAGACAAGAGGGTAAAAATCTGATGAATTATGCAACCCTTTGTAATACTGTGTTTTAAATGTGTCAAAACACAATACATCAATTTCATCTGAAAAATCAGCCAACGTTTGTGCTTTTGATTAGCAATTTTTATTAAGTAACAAGTCTTTTCGGATAAATCAGTCCAATATCTATATCTTTGATTATTGACTCTGTAAAGACGCCAGAAAGATATAATATATTATGTTCCAGATCACCATTTATAATTCTGTCAAAGCACAACGAAAAGTCCTATTTAAGAAACCATTTGTAATATTTGTATTTTCGTTTGAGTTTGTCACGATGCGAAAATGAATATATTTAAAAACAGTTTAACATCTGTATTTTAGTGTACTCTTTTTAGACACAAAAACATATCTGATAAAGCAGTCCAACATTGTACTTCTGTTTACTGACTGCGTGAATACAAAAGAAAAAAAACAAAAACTCATATGATATGCCAGCCCTCCATTTATGTTTGTGTGTGCGTGTGATTAATTTTTCAAGGTACAGAAAACCCACAAAATCACGTCATATTTAATCAGGAAGCAGACAATTTGTGCATTTTTGTTTACCTACCTTTACACAGTACAATACCACAAAACCTTGTATAATGTACTACGTAAGCATTTGACTATGTCTGTACTGATTCTGCCTAAATATAAGAAAAAATCATATGCAATAAAGTCGCCCAATACGCGTGTTTCTGTGTACTTACGCTGTCTGGATAAACGAACATATAAATTAGTCTGACATTATTATTTCAGTATAATAAATCTGTTATGAGAGAAGAAAGAAAAACATTTGATTACCAACACAAACATGTTTATTTCTGTGTAATATATTTCATTAACAACACTAACATTTTCATGTCTGTGTACTGGCACTGTGAGGATACAGAAAAAAAAAAAGTCAATTGTAATACATCGCTCGTCTGCTGTATTACTTTGTATTGAACTTTACACGTCAACATTTGTTTTCCTTTTTAATGTATCTTTAAGACACACCCATGTCAAATAAAACACTTTAGATTTTGCATTTCCGTAGAGACACAAGAAAAACAACAACAATAATTACATTTAAGAAAACACGTCTTGTTTGTTTTTATGCTAATTCTGTCAGAAAAGAATGAGAAATACTTTATCTAAAAAAACATTCCAGCATTTAAATTTTATACGTAATTAAGACATAAGAAAAAGTCGCTCCAAGCAACAAATTCCTTCAGTTAAGTAAGTTGCGTAGAGAAAAAGAAGGTACTGGGAACACATTATATGTATTGATCCAGGAAACAGCTGTCATTTCACCAGAAAGAAACGATATACGTTATAATACTTATGGATTTGTTGAGTCCTTCTTCATCGAAGATAAAATTGAAAAGAAAATAGATGACGAAAGAAATTTGTAACACAACCGGTAAAAAAAATCGTAAAAGTAAAATCGTTATAAAATATAAAAAAACGTAAAACTAAAGAAACTTCAAAAAGCTGGTAAGAAGATTAAATAGAATTAGAAAGACCAATGGCCCTTGAAAGTTTAACACTCCTACGAAAAGACGTTTCTAGTCCTGATTTCTCCAAGCCCGTTCCCCTGGCTGTGGTTTCGCTAGATAGTAGATAGGGACAGTGGGAATCTCGTTAATCCATTCACTAATGGATTTAAATGGCAATTTCATTTAAATACAAAATTATTAGCCTAATATTATAACCTTTCAAGTTGCTCTGGGGCCTATTAGGCCCCACTTTTCGTAGGAGTGTTAAAAACGCAAGTTTTTACCCATAGTAAAAACATGTTTAAAATAGTGCCATCGTTTAAAGTCGTAACGACGGCACCACAGTAAAAGTGGGATATTGTAACTTGAGTGTCCCAAAGACCACACATTGTTGTGGGATATTGTAACTTGAGTGTCCCAAAGACCACACATTGTTGCATCAGTCGCAAATAAAAGAAAACGATGAGTTTAAAAACTGTGACCAATGTGTAACCTAGTCAGGACAACTTCCGATCTTTATGGAAAAACAACAGCCAAAGAGCAACTGAAGCTTTCATTTGGGAGAATTTGTTAGCACGTTGCTCATTCCAAGTCGACTGTCAACTGGCGCGGAGCCGAGTGTTGAACACAGGACTATGGTCCATGTATGGGACACACACGGCCGTGATGTGACAGCACCAGAGCAGACGAACTTTGCTGCACTGTCAACAAGCTCACTCCCGCGAATACTGACGTGGCCTGGCATCTAGAAAATTTGGATAGAAACGGAAGATAAAATATGGGCCGGTCAGTTTTGAATATCGACGAGAAATAAAGTGAAGCGATTCCAGGGAAGTGGAGAGTTAAAAGAATCGGTATAAATAGTACAATTACATAGCTTATACGTGATCAAAGGCAAGAGAACTGGTATACAACTCGGCAGTGAGTACAGATTCTGTAGATAGATCCTTTGAGCAACCAATAAATCAGAACAGATCATGGCAGAGCACACAGAGTCATCTGATTTCGAACCATCCGTATAAACTGAAATAGAAAAAATGTTTCGAAAGATATTTGGCAAATAGAAGGCGATACTTCCAATCTGAAGTATCTGCCTTTCACAGATGACTCAAATAATGATTACAGATGGGGATGGTAATAAACCATCGTGAGATGGGCTGACTAGTGAAGACAGCAACGTCATCTAAGGACACACCAAGTTCAACTGTCTGTGGCTGGACACAAAAGCCAAAAGAAAGAATGGCAAACCATCTATTCTGATGAAGGAAAACACAACCCCAAGTTGGATTCTGTGGTAAGGATCACAGTTTTAAAGAATACTGTAAAGAAAGTTGCAAATGATGGAGGTGAAGGGGAGAAAGCACTGAGGATTAAAATGAATACCTTATTGGTGACAAAGTGCATTCAAACGGTTTTAAAGAAAGAAAAGGTAAAACCATTTTCTTTGGTCCACTTCAACAAATGATTGAGGGCTGTATAAAGCTTCTGCTGAATAAACCTCATGCTCGACGACTGATATAAGACGTGAAAGTCGTCGACATAGAGCCTGTTTGCAACAGCAGAAAGAAGTTGTGCAGTGATAGCATTAATCTTTACACTGAAAAGTGCGACACTCAAAACAGAGCTCTGAGGGACTTTCACGTTTCTGTTAAAAAGAGTGAGAAAGCGTCGAGTCCATTCGGACTTGGAATCACCAGGCCATTAAAAAGTTCTATACAAAAGTGGGTAAATTGCTACACAAACTATATGAATGGAAGTCTCGTAAAATGCCGTACTTTTGTAGTACTCTGAGCTTTCTCACAGTCAAAGAATACAGAAACAAGATGTTGTTGCTTGAGAAATGCTTCTCTGATTGACGTTTCAAGTTGAATCAGGTGGTTCACAATGGAGCACTGTCGTTGGAACACACATTGGATGGATAAGAGAAGGTTGTTTGATTCAATGAACCACATAAGATGAGCATTCACCATTTTCTCTAAGACCTTACGGATACAGCTCCTCAAAGCAATTAAATAATAGTTAGAAGTAATTTTGGTATCCTTTCCAGGATTAGATAATGAGAAAACAATAGCCAAGCACCAAGCACCAGGAAAAAGTTCATCCTAGATCTAGTTAAAAACAATCCGAAGAATAGTAACAGAGGCAGGAGAGAGATGACGCAGCATCTTGTAGTACATATCATCAGTTCCTACGGTAATACTGCCAAACCGATGAAGAGCAAGCTTAAGTTCCACCAGTATAAAGAGGCGTTTATATTCATAGGGACTATTGGTCCAAAAATAAAGATGCAATCACTCTGTCCGAGATTTTATGGCCAAGAAGGTGATGGAAGAAACAGTAGTGCTAGATGCATGAGTAAAGCTTTCGCCAAAAGTATCGGTGAAGCTCTTGACATCGGTAACTTCCTGGCCATTGGAAAGCAAGTTTAAAAGTGGAGTTAAGTATTTTGACTACTAATCTTCCGAATCTTCTCCATATGATATTAGAACTGGAGGTAAAAGAGACGCTAATTCTGAGCTTAATTCAATATTTCTTCTGGCTTTAGTGTCTTACCTGCCGAGCACAGGTATGGGCCTACTGAAAAGCAATGTGGTTTGAAAGTGTGGGATACCTATGAAAGATACCCTAGGCTCGTTTTTAGCCTTCCATGCCATTTAGCAGGCAGAACTCTACCATGGATGAGGAAACAGTAGAAAATGTCTTGAAGGTTTAGGAATAGATTGAGCAGCAGCTTGGACAATACCGTCAGTTACTGCTTCCACACAGTCTTCTATTGATGGCTTACAGATGACAGCAGGATCAAGTTCGAGGAGAGAAGTAAGAGGCCCACTTGGCCTGGCCAGCTTTCATCAAGACATACGGGTTAGATAGCATTAACCATGACCAGTCTCTCACAAAATAAAAGTGATCACTACCCCATGGATCATTGTCAACCCCAAAGAAAAGTAAGAGTAAAGTGAAGGGGAGCAGATAGACAGATCAGTAGCAGTAAAGACTGACTAGATGCATGAAAATAACTATAAGAACCAGTATTAAAGAGATAAATATTGTAATCCAAGAGGATATACTCTACAGAACGACCCCTCCCATCAACATCAGCACCACCCCTACATGCACTCGTCCATCATATAACCTGTCATAAGAATCAATGAAAGCCTTAATGTCATCCATATTAGAATGGAAAACAAAACAGTTCCACTGTATCAAAGTGGCCATTTTACTTAGGTGGAGAAGAACTGGATGGAGACCCTCTTCTGTTTCAACCACTTCGTTTTTCTTTAGTAGAAGGAAGTCTGTAGATCATTGGGCCCTACTCTGGGTCGAGTGGGCAGGTCTCTGACAGTGGACATAGATTCCAGTGACTGAGAGCGTGGAAGAATAATAGTCCATCATCTCGGGATCAAAGAAGAAGATAGTCCAGAACAGATGTCAAAAGCCAGAGCCAAAGGAAGTGAATCTGGGGACCATCTTGAAGAAGTGATAGGAACAGAGATGGGAATAGATATTTACTCGTAATTTATTTTTAACCATGGACATCAAAAAACTCATTATTTGGTTGAAGAACGACTCTGTAAGAGGCACTGAAAATCTGTCATCTATTATTACATTTATTTTAAAGATTTATCAGATAATGAATGAAGAATGAGAAATCAATTGTAAAACCCCATTGTAATAGCGACTGTGCAACAGAGTCATCCATTCTGTTTTTCTTCAGTTTTATTATTTTCATGGATTGGGGTATCCATGATAAAGATAATAAATTTCAGTGCCCACTGATGACATTGACCATGGAGCTCCAGGAAGGGATGCATTTCAATGCCATACAAGGATACTGCAGCAACGCCAGGGTTTCTTGAGCACTGTACCCAAACACCAGCATCAGATACAATGTTCACAACACCCGTTGAGAACGTCCAACACTCGTACTCAGTTGATCCTAACCCAACAGAACCAGATGTCAACAATAATTCAATACCAGACTAGCATGTTAGACCCCTCAATCGTCAGAATCCTCTCCTCCCCATCATGTGTCGTCACGCCCAGAGAAGGTAAAATGAAAATACAAAATGGGAAGTCCCCCCATCATATACAGGAACCTAATTCCAGAGCGTGTATGCATATATATATATATATATATACACACATGAATATGTAATAATTAAACAGTTGTTTCGTTGTATAATATAGAATAATGAATTAGGCACAATGATTTAACATTGTTTTTACACTAAATTTAATCTAGGTTACTGTGTTGTGATTTAAAAGAACTTAAAACTTAATAACTCATTCCGCATTTGCATTTAATTAGAATACAAGGACAAAGAGATTCATATCCATCAAGCGATATGTGTTTTGTGTATAGTGACTGTTTAACATTACTCCGGTAGATCTGAACACGTGAGTTTACTGACTGTATTATGACACAAGTAGAATATTATTATGTTGTAAATGAATGGAAAATTATAATCAATTATCAAATTATTTGATAGATTCCTAGGAATGGAGCTAGATTCTTACACTGACGTAGTTTGAAATGGTTGTGTCTGCTTTTTTGAACCTGTAATTCGAAGAGTCATTAATCCTCGGAATGGACCTGCTTTGTCTTCCTTGTCGTCCGTCTTATGCTCAGCAATCTTGGCTTTCACGTGATAATGATATCCTGAAAAGAAAGATATTGTGTTATATTTGAGATACATTGTAAAACAAAAATTTTCTCTGATATTTGTGTCAAATTTATTCCAAATCTAAACTTGCTTTGATGTCTGGGACAAATTTAGTCCATGGAAAGTGTAATGTCGCATAATAATTACTTTGGAATTTTATCTTACATACAGCTCTACAGTGTCTTATCAAATAGACACTTGAAAGTGTTAAACTTCATGGCTAGATTTAATACACCGGTCGTCATATGTTTGTGGTGGACACAGTAGACTGTCTGATGTGGCTTTGCTATAAGAAAACACCCACCTATCGGTGTTTGTGATGCTGTGAACTGACATACAATACTCTACAAACGTGTTAGGGCAAAGTCAAAAAGTAGATTTCAGATTACTTTCAAAAGCAGTAGAAGGTAAATCACAGGTAAAACAACAAAGTTTTATAAATCTTCGTATTTAGTACAATTAAAACTCAGTGGAAGTGCATGAGTTCAGCAAACAGTTAATACTTTATGTATCTTCTTTTTTCTTTAATCAGTGCAAACAGTCTTTCAGGCATGGTTGCAACATATTTAATCAAAATGGCCTTTGTGATTTGTAACGAGTTTACTGTTATATATTTATTTTAATATCTAAGTTCGTTTCAGATTAGTCCTTCGCTAGTACAGCAGTATATCTACGAATTTACAACGCTAAAATCAGGTGTTCGATCCCCCTCGGTGGGCTCAGCAAATAACCCGATGTGGCTTTGCTATAAGAAAACACACAAACACATCGTCTCAGATTAATATATATTTAGAAATGCGTGTGATGTATATTGTTAAATGTGTATTGCGCAAGTACCACCTGCTATCTAAATTTGTAGACTGTTCTCGAGCCTCAAGAACCAGCAATGTATATATAAGTAACTACCAGTATTATTGGGTTAACTGAACTTTCTAGAAACTCGCCTTAAGGTTTATAAATTGCAACATGCGAAGAGACAATTTAATAATACTGTTGGTTTGTTACAGTTTGTATACTATAAATCTCGAAAATTATAGCTGTGATAAATGCTTATTGATTGGAAAACTATGGATAGTTGATCAGGAACGTTTATAGATTTTGAACATTATAAACCACCCATCTTCAAATAATTAATTTACGACGTTAGTATTTCTTCGAAGACATTGGATATCTTCCTCGGTAAAAAGTGAGTTTATAAACTGCATGCGGCCAGCTCAGAATAAAGCTATCTATCTTTCCCTTTAAGAGAAGTGTACACGTGTATCAACATAGTATTAATTCATTCTCTGTGCACCGTCAATAAAAAATTCAGTTCCATACTAGGTAGAAAACTCTGTACTTTACGTAAGTTTGTAAAACTTTTGTATATAAACCATTATTCGTAATAACCATTATTATAAATTGTATTGTTGTTTGTATATTAAAATAGATTTGTGTTAAGAAAAATAATTGTGTCTATCAATCTTGTTGGCAAATATCATAAATTTGAAACATAATGACATTTAATGAACTTTTAAATTAAAATTAAAATAACCGGCGATTTGAAATCATAATACCTAATGTACATAACGTAATAAATAGAAGACTCATCCGAGTTACATTATAATACGTAATAAGTTTTACTCCAAGTGTCTTTAATATACTCCCATAAAGTTTTTTGGAAGTCACTTTTGATTTGTCAAGTTTCGACCTATCAAATACCAGATTTACACAATTTGGTTGAGATCGGAGATCAGTGGAGGCAATTGCACGATTTGAATGACTCCAGTAGATTCCATCTTAGATAATTTCTGCATAGGTTAGATAAGTGCTTAGGGTCATTGTCTTCTTGCTAGTAGAATCCTTTACCAATAATACGTAAACTACTTAGTATACCACAACAAATCTGTATCTGATGGTACTTGCTCTGGTCCATTGTTTCATCTATTTTGCAAATATCTCTCGTCGTTTTAGCAGTAAAACACCCCAAAACCGTCACACTGCCTTTCTCATATTTCATGGTAGATGTCATGCATTCAGGTAAATATCATCTACCTTTGTTTTTGTGGGTTCTACAGCCTACGCTTTGAATCAAATATTTCAAATTTAGAGTAATCCGCCCATAACACTATTTTCCAATTACTAACAGCTTGGTTTATATATTTTTTAATAAATGTCATTCTCTTTACAATAGTTCAGTGCAAAAGTAATGTTTTTAAACTGCTACATGACCAAATATTCCATTCATCCCGAGTATTCTTGATACTGCAGATCTGAAAACGTTTCTGTCATTTGGTACATGGTTGTTTATCTCATGCTTGAGATCAGTGACATTTTCCTTCTGTTCCAAAGGCTGCATAAATGACGATACTTAACATCAGTATCACTGAGTTTAGGTATTCTGCCGCTTCCTTTTTTATTTTCAAATCTATCTGTCCCGTTTCACGACCTAGGGTGTACTTGACAGTGTTTGGGAGGCATTTCAAGTTTTCAGCAATTTATCGAAGCGTCCAACTTGCATCACGTAAGCCCGCCGCTAGTACAGCGGTACGTCTCCGGATTTCCAACGCTAAAATCAGGGGTTCGATTCCCCTCGGTGGGCTGAGCAGATAGCCCTTTGTGGCTTTGCTTTACGAAAAACACACACAAACACACGCATCACGTAAATCTTCTATGCGAACTATCTTCTTTACTAACCATTCTCTACGCTTTATGAGGCGTGGCATAACAACTAAACTTAATATACAGTTTTCAACACTGTTTGTATCAACGTTTATTTGTGGAGTGCTATTAAATTAATTTTTCCAAATATATACCGATACCATATGATAGTTCTTTGCTAGCTTCTTTCTATGTAGTTAAAGCACTACATGGGGTACCATGACAGTGATTTCATACCCTAAATTTGATCAGTATGTTCATTCGAGCAGAATCCTTACGACATGTCCTTGGTACAAGTATATAATAATTCTAAAGAATGATAAGTATTCTCACTCTGGCACATTCAGTTGTCATCAGTAATCAGTGAAGCATTACCATAGTGCTGAAAGTTACATTCTGTAACGACATGAAATATTCTCTGGTCCTAACACTTTTACATAGTACTGTATAGATGTACGATTTACTTTATGTTAGATTTTTTTATCTCGGATATACTGGTGTAAAGTTCCGTTTGTTTAAAAAATTAATTTATGACATGTTGGTGTAAAACCGCACTTATATTTTTGGTTTAGTTTTGCGTACTACACACCTATGTGAAGTTATAATTGTTGACAGGTTGGTGTAAAGGTTTTGATTATGTCTTTTTTAACTTACGACACGCTGGTGTACTCTTGTCAGTCGACAAATACATCTTGACAGGTTCTGCTTTCTTGTACTGCTGCCAATCGTTAGCTCTGAAACCTAACGATGCACAGAGAGAGCGATCACCACAGCCATCTGTACACTTGGCGGACGTGAAGTTCGTGAAACTGTCACAAACGTAGCCGTAGAACGGACAATCGGTATTAATGGATTCCGTGAAAAGCTTCCAAGAAGGAACGGTTTCGCAATTGCCTAAATGACCTGTATTAGACACGGAACGAATAAGAGAAAAAAAAAATCCTGGGTATTATTCTGTTTTCTATCAAAGACAACAAACATTATAAGAAATATAACAAACTAATCTTTGAAGTAACCGTGTTTGTACAAACATAGTAACTGTTATTTTACACGTAATACGTAATACTTACCAATGGTGTTGCTACAACCACTTGGCTTCTTGCCCCCGTTTGGATAGAAGTCCAGATGACCACTTGGTTCCACCTGATCGATTTCTAAAAATAAAAATAAAAAAATAACAGATAAAATAAGTACAATTCGAGCTTAAAATATTCCGAAAGTTCTTTTTTTTAAAACATACAATCTTTATAAACACTTCCTCTACAGCCATGCCTATACTTAATTGAGTTGAAAGGTTGAAAATAGTGAAATTGATTATTTGAATATGTGTGAAAATCTCACAAATGTAGCAATATTAACATACCAGTAAATGAGAAAATGTTACTTTTTATCATGAATTATTATTTTGAGGTAGAGAGTCGCCATAAGTAAGAAAAGATAAAAAAGTGCAATTTAGACATGTGTAATAAATTTGGTAAAAACGCCCATAAAAACGAAGGGAGTCAATCAATCATGTATATATGTTTTGTGTGCTTGTTTATGGATTTCGCGCAAAGCTACACGAGGGTTATCTGGACTAGCTGTCCCTAATTTAGTAGTGTAAGACCAGAGGGAAGGCAGCTAGTCATCATTATTGTTAGTTCAGTATTCGCCTGGCATGGCCAGATGGTTAAGGAGGCACTCGACTTGCAATCTGAGGAGCGCTGGTTCGAATCCTCGTCACACCAAACATGCTCGCCCTTGCAGCCGTGGGGGTGTTATAAAGTTATGGTCAATCCCACTATGCGATGGTAAAGGAGTAGCCGAAGAGTTGGCGATGGGTGGTGATGACTAGCTGCCTTCCATCTAGTCTTACACAGCTAAATTCTTTTTAAATTTCGCGCATAGCTACGAGAGGGCTATCTGCGCTAGCCGTCCCTAATTTAGTAGTGTAAGACAGAGAGAAGGCAGCTAGTCATGACTACCCACTGCCAACTCTTGGGCTACCTTTTTACCAAAGAATAGTGGGATTGATGGTCACATTATAACGCCCCCACGGCTGAAAGGGCGAGCATGTTTGGTGGGACGGGATTCAAACCCGCGACCCTCAGATTAAGAATTGTACGCCGTAACCACCTGGCCAATTTTTTTGTGTATAGGAAGCTTCATGACAGTCTGATTTTTGTAATATTTCCTTAAGAAAAAAATCTGAAATATAATATGAAATTGGTATTACTTTCCATATTATTGTTCTTTTTCATTTTATTTCTTCCTTGTTAGAAAACATTTAAAATTTGAAGTTTTATTACCCTTTTCTACGGTTAAGTTTTAATTTTTCCACATTTTAAAAATACTTGACAAATAACTTTAAACTTGTAATGCTATTAAACATCCTTGTTTTGAAATTTCCATCTGTTAGAAAACTTGAATCTTTTAATTTTATTGTAATTTTTATTTCTTTTAGAAAACGTCTGAAGATTAACTTGAAACTTGTAAAGTTATTACAAGTTTTTGTCCCGTAGAAACGTGTGTGTGTGCGTTGTTTTACAGCAAAGCCACATAGGGCTATCTACTGAGCCCACCGACGGGGAATCGAACTCCTGATTTTAGCGTTGTAAATCCGTAGACTTACCGCTTTATTAGCGGGGGACTCCCTAGAAGCACAGAAGTATGTCTGTGGAATTATACTCCTAAAAACCAGGTTTCGATACCTGTGATGGGTAGTGCACAGAAGCGGTTTGCGTATCTTTGTCCTTAATATGCAACATTACAATTTTTATTTTATTTTAAACTTATAGACAACGCTTGAGAAATAACTTGAAACTTGTAGTATAAAAATATTATTTACATTCCTTTTAAGATTTCTCACCTCTGCCGTTCACAAAGAATTTTTTGTCTTTAGTGTGTATAACATCAACAAACTCGGCGTCGGAAGGATCAAGGTGAACTTTTGGATCGGTTTTTTGAAAGTATGGTCCAGCGGGATCGAGTCCTAGGAAAAATGTGAGATACATTTGAAAGGTGCATGATCTTTCTTCCACAACTATTATAACCATAAATATTTTAAGAGTGAAAGACTTGACAAATTTTAAATTTTAGCCCTTTCTTTATTTTGCGATAAAACCCATTAAACGTTTCTTTAAAAAATTATTCAGTTATTACTTTACTAAAGTTTGGCAAGAATATTAGGTTTTTATATTTTTAAGAAAATAAGGAATAGCAACTTGTAGTTCTCACAATAATTAAGAGGTCGTAGTTTCTGTGTGAACACTTTTAGGTCTTTGACTCACCCGTTATTCTACCCAAACCTGGAACTCTTTCTCCTGTATAACCAGCAATATGGGCTCCTACGCCGTGGCCTATAATGTGAATATTTGTAGGAGCCACCTAAAGTTTAAAACAAAATATCAAATAACTGTTTTAAGATATCTTCTTTAGTCTTAGTTCACCTCTTATGTGAATATATTTTCGTTTTGCAATGAAAATACTCGTTTTCGACGTTTAGAGGAAAATAATATTTTGTTTATTTCACTACTTTAAACTTAATATACTGGAAATTGATTACTCTAATAAAAGGGTACAGCAGTTATTCCCAATTTGGGATTACTTATTTGTTTTCGTCTTGTTTTACACTGACTTTCCAATACTGACGTTTGGATACCAGAAACATCTAAATGAGAATGTCTTAGTAACCTAATTTGGAAATCGTCTTGATATATGCAAACTTTTGATGTTCCAAAAGCTATAATTAATCAAAAAGTAATTTGATAAACAATTTACACGTACGTTAATTTAATCCTAAGTCATAGGTATCCTAATTTATATATAACTGTAATGTACTTTGACAATAAACAACATATTAGATAAATAAGTTTATTATTCCGAGAAAAACTTTCATATTTTGCAAAAAAATTACTTTTGTCTAATCCCAGACATTAGTAGAACACATACTTACTTCCAAATTCTTCAAAAATTCTGCTATAATAGCGCCAACCATGCGAGCATTCGCCACTGTCTGAGTGTAAGAGGAAGTGGAACCTCTTGACCAGTCCACAGATATAATGTTGTAATCGTCATGAGTAAGCAATTCTTGTATCATTTGCTGTAAGTTTTAAAAACATATTTCAAAACTTAGAAAAAAAATAGAGATTTTTGTTATATTCTAATTTTTATTATAATTTTCAGAATTTATACAAAGTTTACTAAGAATGTTTTTCAAAAAGTCAAAAACAAAACCTGTTACTCAGAAAACAGATGAGATTTTATTCAAATAAACACTTCGAATTAATGTTGCTCAAGTTTGAATAAGCCTTATTGGCTTTTATACACGGAAATTGAATTCCAAAGTTCATTTCTCGACTTTATCAACACGGAAAATATTAAAATAGACTCACAGATTCTAACGTTTACAATGTTTAAGATTATATCTGTCTTACTTCTGGTTCATAATCGGAATTTTATCATAATCTCAACTAAAGAAGCTTTACAAACCGACAACCATGGGTGATTAACATCTTCCAGATAGTCATGCACCAGAACTTTTATTGGCTTATCAGGATCCAAATCTGACTTGGAAGTGTCGTCCGTGTTTATTATCTGAAAGTGGTTAGGATTTTCTCTAGACGTTAAAAGAAAATGGACATTGAGGGCATCAGGAGGGTAAGGAAACATGTTGATTGGACGATAAACAGAAAGGAAGGGCTCTCCGATCGAGAAACATCCATACTTTTCATAACAACGTTTCAAAACATCATCTGAAAAAAAAAAGAGAGTAAAATGACAGTGAATATGAATCTGTAAGCTTTCTGTGACAGTGAATATGAACCTGTAAGTTTTCTGCGACAGTGAATATGAACCTGTAAGTTTTCTGTGACAGTGAATATGAACCTGTAAGCTTTCTCTAACAGTGATATGAACTGTAAGCTTTCTCTAAACTTTCTGTAACAGAGCTTCAATGAATCGTTTTAAACTATCAAAAGGTTGGTAAAATTCAGGATTTAAAATATCTACAAGGTAACTTCAGTACGTCAACTGTAATGAAAAACTACATATGGTTTGAGAGCTTTAATAGGTCATATGCAATTATTACACATGTTCTGAGGAAAAAAAGGAGGATTAATTGTTACTTATTTTTCAAGTTAACAGTTAATACGAAGTTACAACTTTTATATCAAGTTTGTACTAGTTAAATAATTAAAAAAATTGAAACATGAATCTGGCTTGTTCAATCGACAAGCTAACAATTCAAAAAATGTTACTTAATTTTGAACGTAATGTAAGTACCACTAGTGGCATTTTGAAACGTAACAATGTAAAATGCCAAATTTATTAAACTTGAGTTATTTTGCTAATGATCGTCTGATTTTTGATCAGGATAGATTAATTTTTTCAATATTTTATAATATTTCGGCTGTAAAACTGTATATTGACATTCTATCTTCAGAGACATGCAAGATAAAATTAAAAAATTAAGACTAAATCAACATAAGTCACACAATAGAAGTCCAAGTGGTCATAACACCAAAATCATTTCAGTCAGTGTTGTATGTACAAACTTGTTTTATGGATGTGTTATTATTTAATTTATTTTGTGATTTAATATTTGATAATTGTTGAATTTTATGACAGCAATGTTGGAGATGAATCTACCAATTTCGTTTCGTAACTCTGTACGAGTCCTTATACTGCGTTTACAAATACAGTTTGTCTAAGCTATTTTAATGACGTCGCGTTACTTGAATCTTCGATATTTGTTTTGTGGTCGTAGCTCAATATTATTAAACTATCACTTGTGTAGTTTAGAGAAATTTCGAGGCGTCAGCGAACAACATATGAATATAGGCGGCTAAACGAGCGCAAGCAAAGTAAAGTAGAGAAAAAGTGCAGTTAAGTCAGAAAATTAGTTAGTCGTGAAGCTAGATGGCGCATGGGTGATTAGTCATCATGTGAGATATTTTATAGCGCGTGTTACACTTTGCTAAAAATAAGGAAAATAATTTGTCTTGTCAGCTGGTGTCGTAAAGTAATTGAATCTGTCTGTATGGGCTTTGACGAAAAGGAGACAATTATTTGAAGTTCAGGATACAACTGTGGTAACCCAGGAGATAACATAAGTAAATTTTTTACTGATACTATTGTGATAAGAGTGTAGAAAAGCAGTTCGTTTGCCACTTGGATTTTAAAGTAATTAAATTAACCTTAGTTGACTTTTGACAAAAAATAGAATTATTTATTATTATATAAAACTGTGATATCCTATATTGCAAAGAAGTTTTGCACACATGTTAACTTGTTTTGAATATATTCTCTTAAACAAGAGGATTGATTATGTGCTGGCTGTTTATTGTTCGAATTTGTCGCCAACAGATCACAGACACAATATCTTGAATAATCCAAGCCTGCACACATATGACATATGACAAGCCGATCAGGATTACACAGCGGTAAAAGCGGCATATAAAAAAAGAAAAAAATAGCTACAGCAGAAATAAATAGGTCTGTATATGCACAATTTAGTGGTAGCGAAAACAGTTAAGAGATTACGATTACGCGATATAAGAATGTCAGATTTTAATAAATGGATAGAAAGAGTTGAGCATCTTGGATTAAAACATAGTGAGCTACGAAAGTTTGCTAAAATAACAACTAGAGAAAGAATAGTTTAGATAGATAAGATAGGAAGAAAGACAGAAAAGAGAGAGAAAAATGCGAGAAACAAAAGACTGAAAATAGAAAGAATAAGTGCACATATCGAGATTGTCAAGCTCACCCAACAGAAAGTAGAAAGATCCAGGAATGACAACAGGGCCAGGGCCAGTCGACCTAAGGTTCTCAAACCCAACAGATAAACATGCATATAATATAAGAATTCCAGCCTGTATACATAAAACCCTGACAACTAGATACATTAGAAGTCTGTGTAGTCTCAGTACCATAATCAATTTTAACAGACACACTAGAAGTCCAAGTTACACACTAAAATAAGCACCAAAATCTGTTCCACCAGGTACTTTAGATGTTCGAATGGAACTAATGCCAGAATCAGGTACACCACATACATTAAAACTCCAAGGAGCATTACCACAGAAATAAGTTTCACCATACGCATCAGAGGCTCTAATTACACTTTAGTACCTGCACCAAAATCACTTCGACCAGGCAAATCAGAAATTAGAGTAGCTTTTAGCACCATAATCAGTTCCAAAAGGTATGTTATAAATTGATAGCACCCAAATCAATTTTACCCGACACATTAGAGTAGCGCTAACACAAAAAATAGTTTCGTCAGAAGTCTGAACATCATAATAATTTCATCATACATAATATTGATTTATTAGAAACATAAACACTATTACTGATAATGTGCTCAAAGAAACGAATTTTTGCAGATCACATCCCGGTACAATGTAGAGTCTTGTTAAAGTCCATAAACAGAACCATCTATCATGTTCTATCCTTTCAGCAACAGAAATGTCCTGTAACAGATTATCCAGTTTCTTATTATCTATTTTTAAACAGTTAACATTTAAATAAATTACTGCTCTGCTCTCACATCATTTGTTAGTGCAATCTCTTCCTGAATGTTTTATAGTTAGCTTTGATATAACATTTTTATTCACAAACATCCTGTTGGATGAGACCATCAACGTTTGTTTGGATAAAACTATTTCTTTTATGGTTTAACCAAGGAGCAACGTGGATCCTTAATTATCCACCCTCTAGAAACAATCCTTTAATGGAAGGCGATATGATCAAATTAATGGAGTGGCTATGGGTTCTTCGCTAGAAACTAACCTAGCTTCTATTTTTCTTAACCTCAATGCACAATCTCGGTTGAACAACTGCCCAGAGAACGTCAATCCAATATTTTACAAACGCTACGGCAATAAAACTTTCATCATTTTTCGGTTAAAAGACAAAGTTCAATATAATTGTGAATACCTACACTAGAAACATTCTTATATAAAACTTTCCTGCAAAATGGAAGAGCAGTATACGTTTTTATAGAAGTATTAGTTAATGCTCAAAGCTTTTTAACCTCAATATGTACAAAGAAACTTTCACAGGACAGCTTACCCAGTTTGATTGCTTTATACCGTAAGATATATCAACCTAACAAAATGTCACTGATCCAAACCACTGATATTTGTTCAATTTATTTTATTTTGTAATATGAGCTTTTTCTCCATGAATACTGTTGTTAGATGGTTACCCCAAAATAGTAACTGAAAACATAATCAGGATATTTCTAAATAATTTAAGTCTTTATTAAGCATTTTTTAATCATAAGTCAAACTGAAAATTATTTTCAAACCGTTCTTTAGATTAAAACAGCTCTTTAAGATGCAGAATCGTGTACTTATCTTTTGCGTTCTCAGATTGTCTGTAAATATACGCGTGATGACTGCAACGTCACTTGTAGTAGAAACTCTAAACGACATTTTACTGTCTGTATCCACAATCACAGGGAAATATCACTTAGGCCAGTTAACATCCCTTTAAGTCCACCCAGTTAGGCGATCCAAATTCGTAGACATGAAATTAAGCATCTGATAACCTACTCACTAATGATTCACTATTATGTGCAATTGTAAACATTCTAATTTTATTCAAAGAAAGTTTATTCCAGTAGCAAATCTCTCCTGTGTTCAGTATGACACAGTCATCCTATACATTTAATTTATTTTAAATACACTTTTTTCATAAAAGTGTATCACAATTATTAACTTTATTAGTAAAATACTTACTTAAATAATTAAATTATTTTTCTATTAAGCCTAATTTTCGTTGTTTTATATCTTAGAATGATCTAAGTAAAAGAGTCGAAACGTTACATGGTCATATTTTTACGTATATGGTCATATATATATGTAATAAACAATTCATAAGTTGGAAATAATAAGATGTTTTCTACATGCTCGTGGAAGAATATGGCAATTATAAAAACAAACTGACTAATGAGAAGTAAGTGAAGTATGTATTTGTTGCTAAGTTTAATTTCCAAAGCTTCAAGTTTTCCTGACTGTAAATCAAAACAAAAGATAAGTTTTAATCATATATAAATAACTTTTCTAAATATCAATCTTAGAAAGTAGTGACCTTTGTGACCAAAGGAAAACATTAAATGTTTATTCTTGTTTCGTATATCTAATAATTTATTACTGGAAGACTAATTCAAAAATTATTACTCCTTCATCTTTAATTCTTGTAAATTTTTACTAAAGATTTTTGTAAATGAATTTTACAAGTAAGTTGAAAACATACCTAGCTTTGGCAGGCATTAAATTGTATACCCATGGAAAAATAAATTTTAACTCGAGTAATTACTGTAAAGCAATTTCACGAGTTCTTAACAATAGTTCCAATTAAAATATTCTAATTCTGTCTCTAAAAGTACAACTTATTATGTTTAGTCTAAGTTGGGTAAATTATTCTATTTAAGAATGTGTAAAAAATAGCAAATAGAAACAAAACTAATCGAACTATTTTTATTAATACTTTTCTAACTTTACAGGATAGTTTGTTAATTTATTAACTGATTATTATTTATTTAAACATTAAACTTACTGTTTTAAATAAATATAACCAATCGAAGTACCCAATTAGAAATACTGAATACAAATTATAAATAATTTTAAAAGAACTTCATAAGTAACAATAAAAGTTTAAAAAACTTACTTAATTTTGCATTATATTCATTGGACAACATGAATAAAAATATACATCTTCATATTCAGTTAACAACGTGAATAAAATACACTACATTATATTCATTGGACAACATGAATAAAAATATGCTACTTCATATTCAGTTGATAACGTGAATAAAAACATATTACTTTATATTCAGTTGATAACGTGAATGAAAACTTACTACCCTATATTAAGTTGACAATATAAAGCTGCATAATTAAATGTATGAACTATCCTATCACAAGGATCGAACTCCGAATTTTAATATTATAAGTTCTCAAGCTTACTGCTGAGCTACCAGCATAGACAGTTAAAATAAAGAAATCGAAAGATAATATATTTCTCCTGTTTTTCTCACACAACATGCTTTTGGATTTTCACTACGTTTATATACATGACTATATTACTTCAAAGTATAGAATCGATTTGTATTTGTGAAAATGAAATTAATGTAATTCTTTAGACATTATAATAATTGGTAAACTGAAAAGAACAAGGCAAACATTTATTAAAAATGAAACATTTCAATAACTATGCGATTTAAAATAGTTAGTTTTAAAATCCAAAACCATTGCACACTATTCGTCAAATGGATTTGCTAGTCGAACTTATAAGTCCATTTTTATATACCCTTAAACGTGTACTATCGTGCTGGTAGGTCCAGATATAGACCAGTAACCGTAATTTTTATCTGTAGCTGATAACATGCTTAAAACTACTTTTACCAGCTATAATTCAAAGTTCCCTTATATTATTAAACAGGTGCAAAATTTGCATAAAGCACAAGAAGTATTTGTTGAGACCTAAATATTACTAAAAAACAATAACAAAAAATAAATTAGCTAATCGGTAAAACAAGATCCAAGTGTTAATCTTTAGAAAATACATTTCGTCTGCTAAGTATCCAAATAATGTAAAATGTACATTGGACTTCCACTTTACTTTTCGTATACTGTTTATTTTCAATGTTTACAAAGACCAAAAGTTAAAAGGTTGAACTAATTTAAATTACAGTTGCTGACTTATGAGCATAAATGTCCGGGATAAATTCGATTCTTCCAATTTTATTATATTTGACTTAGTATACCGCTGAATACTTACAACGTTAAGTTGTAGAACAAAACCACACTAGAAGATGTATAATATTTGAATTTATTCAGACTGCTGAGCCTACCTTTAAAACTTATTCGAACATAAGCATGTTCTTTGCATCACCTAATTAACGAAGATACTGATCAGACTGTCATCTGTGTGTGTGTGTGTATCCTCTACAATCTACACTTCGATTTGCTTTTCTTGATACAAGATAAACCATATTTGACGATAATTACGTCATTATAACGTTTCATTTCATATGACCAAATAAAACATTGAAACCAAATAACAGCAACAACAACAAAACTACTGCTTAACTAAAGACTCGAACATTCCAATTGAATAAAAACTAATATATTATAAACCCAATAAAATTCGCTCTTTCGACAGGTGAACTTATTGAAAATCCAAAGAGTTTATTTTATTTTTTTCAATATCAGCTACTTCCTAAAAACTTTGAAATTATTGATAGAAATATTTTAGAAAGGACATGAATCACGTAATGTACTTGTGACAGAGGGTTCTTGGTAATGTTTGGAAAAAAAGAAAAAAAAAATTAAAGTATTCTGTAAGTTTATTGGTGTGTCAAAATTACAATTTTCCGGTTATTGAATTGAACACCAGATAAAATATTCCGATGGTTGTGCTAACATGCACTGATTTTAATATGGAAGCTAACTACGTGACAGGCGATAGAAAAGAATGGGTTCAGAACTGTGTCCAAGTTATTCTCAATATTTGTTTTTCTAAGCTACACCATTTTTTTTTTGTTTTAACCAATCTAATTCCTTTTGAATGTTGAAGAACTTCCACGCTGCTGTTTTCGGATTAATAGTATAGGTATACAGTCAGAAGAGCTGTGTTGAACTTGATTTACTTATAAGCTAGTCAGACTGCGCAGTACACATCCAGGTGATGGACTAGACACCAACCACTCTTACTTTTATGCAGTACAATTCGAGAGCCACTTTGAAATATCCTGTTGGTGGCAAAGTATGTCTGCGGCTCATTCCTCTCAGAAATCCTTCTTGTGTTGACTATGAATGCTTCACTCGTCTTATGCAGAATGTTGTTGTTCCCCGAAACATTGGATAACCAACCAGCTTTCTTACTAGCTGTAGTGTAGGAATGATTTTTGTCTATTATTATAAGCAATTGTCTATCATGGTCTTCAAATAGGTGCTGACAGTTTTTTGTTTTGCTATTTCATTCCCTGTCTAATCTAAGGTTTTCTGTCTAGAACGATTTTCATAGACCCTAATGGTGCCAATGTTTATTCTACATACTTGATGCTTGGTGACGAATAATTACTACAGTGACAACTATGTAGCAACTGCCCATCGATAGATGTTCCCAGAATTACTTTTAGGCTGTTTGAAAGGTAGATGTCTGTGGGATTGTTGTGGAACTGAAATGTTCCAACTGAAAATTAGTAGTGGCTCGATGTTGAAGTGCATGATTTTTACACACAAAAGCTATGGTGAAGAGTTTTGCTTGTGAGGGCTGTTGATGTTTCACGGTGTTCTTGAGGGCTTTAATAGGACGGGTTAAAGTACATTCTGTTACCAGTCTTAGACAAATATTTTGTGTCTTTTCGATTTTATCTTGTTGAGCAACACTCATATCGTTTTAAATATAAAACAGAATACACAATGGAATTTCCGGAAATATGTACGGGACGGATATGTTTAAACCTTGAGGTTTCTTGAACTGGCTGCTTAACCCAAACGTTGCAAAAGGACCCATTATATTGAAAGTACCAAACTCAAGTAGTCATATTGGAAACTAACTGATTAACTACAACACTACTTTAGTGAAACAAATATCCTTAATCCCATCACTGCTAGGTCTGGCATAACCAGGTGTTAAGGCTCTCAACTTGTAATAGGAGAGTCGCGGGTTCGAATCCCCGTCACACCAAAGAAGCTCGCCATTTCAGCCGTGGGAGCGTGATAATGTGACGTTCAATTCCACAATTCGCTGGTAAAAGAGTGGCCCAAAAGTTATTGGTGGGTGTTGATGACTAGCTATCTTCCTTTTCGTCTTACTTTGCAAAATTAGGGGCGGCTAGCGCAAATAACCCTCATGTAGCTTTGCAATAAACCTCCAAACAAACAAATAAGTGCTCTAGACACAGTACATAAAAGAAAAATCACATCACGTAGTTTTGGGAATAAAATACGTATATTTCACACAAATCAAGATGAATGAGGATGGATATTCGTTTGACATCAGTGGTGTTTTCTTTTCTTCAACTAGCATTTTTGTTCATTTTAGTAAACAAAATAATAATTTGATCTTAGTAAGATTTTTTCTTCCCAAGTTGTAAAATATCCTTAATTGATAGAAAAAATGAATATTATTTTTAAATATTCGTAGCTGAATTATCGAAAATCCGCTATTAAAACCAAAACAACGTTTTGAAGTTTAAATTATTAGGCCTGCGTGTCACTGTTCTTTATAGGTTTCCACATTTTTTGATTAATCATGATAAAATCATGAATACATTTTGACATGACATTTCAGGCACGGCATGGCCAGGTGATTAAGACACTGGACTTGTAATCCGAGGGTCGCGGATTCGAATCCTCGTCACACCAAACATGCTCGCTCTTTCAGCAGTGGGGGTGTTATAAAGTGACGGTCAGTCATCTGTTTATTAGTAAAAGAGTAGCCCAAGAGTTGGCGGTGGGTGATGATGACTAGCTGTCTTCCTTCTAATATTACATGGCTAAATTAGGGACGGCTAGCGCATATAGCCCTCGTGTAGCTTTGCGCGAAATTCAAACCACAACATTTCATTTCATAAAATACACGCGTGTTAATTCTTAACCTGAAATTTGTTTTATAGCTTATTCAAAGTTCCCAGACTTTGTTAAATTTTAAAATATTTTTCTTAAGAATAGATTATTAAAATAAACCTGTTTATTAATTTTGGTCTTAGTATTAGCATTAATTATTTATTTCGGAAAGGCGTTTATGATGTTTAACTCAATTCAAAATCTATACGCTCAGAATAATTCCTTTTCATAATTAATGTTTTCATCACTACCAAAGATATTATGTTTATAAAAAGTATTATTACGAAAAATGTTTCTAAAAAGCGTTTACTTCAGTTTAATTTATGAATACGAATTTTGTGCAAGAAAAGGGGAAATGTATAGAATCTGTATCGTTTGTAATCTACAAACTTACCAGAATATCAGGGTAAATTTCGTTATAATTTTAGAATGAATACGAATGGTCCTGGGAATATATTTTTGTTTTTGAGGATTTGATTGATTGATTATTTTGTAGTTAAGCACAGAAATCTACAGTGGGGTATCGAAACTGTTTTTTTTTAAAGGGGCGCGTGAAAACATTTATTCATTCAGTTCTTTAAAGATCTATAATTATTACTGATGTGAAACAATTCTAAGTCACCTATGAATAATAACATATGTGACTCCAAGGACACCTGGACATAGCCATTCTTATTTGTGGGTATATGGAGGAAAGACAGCTACACAACAACATCCACTGTTAACTTTTATACTACTACTGTCTGATTGAACAGTTAAATTTAACTGTCGCTGTAATAACCCACCCAAGGGCAGAGCGTGTTTCAGGGCAATGGGTTGCAAACCGTAAATTCTCGAATTTACAGTCTAGGCAAAAAAAACACAAAAACAAACTATCTTTTAGTAATTTATTATTGTCTGTAAACCTAGACAATGTATTCCACACAAATACTGCTAAACTACTTGAAAATAAATTACTGATTAATTAATATTTTAGACAACGTATATAGAAGGAAAGCAACACTGTAAAATTTGCTTGTTTATTTTTTGAATTTTATGCAAAGCTGTCGAGGGCTATCTGCGCTAGCCGTCCCTAATTTATTAGTGTAAGACTAGAGGGAAGGAAGCTAGTCATCACCACCCACCGCCAACTCTTGGGCTACTCTTTTACCAACGAATAGTGGGATTGACTGTCACATTATAATGAACCCATAGCTGAAAGGGCGAGCCTGTTTGGTGCGACAGGGATTCGAATCCGCGATCCTCAGATTATAAGTCTAACGCCTTAACCCACCTGGCCATGCCAGGTAAACATTGTGATATAGAACACTTTTAACTAAATCACGACAAATAAAGCGGCAAGGCTTTGAAAACAAGTAAAGCCTAACAATAGATGGCATAGTAACATTATCAACTGATATCATTGTCACACTACTCAAGAGACATCAATGTAACACCTACAGAAGTATCCGAAACAACAATACCAGAAAACGTTGCAATAATAATAGCAGAAGACACTACAGTAATCTACTGTTAGAGGGTTCCAAAATAATCATACTATAACAAACGTATATATGTAATTGGAATAAATACAATGTGACGCCATCTATTAATTTGTGTCACAACGAAAAAAATTATAAAAGAGTTCACATTTTGGGTATTCAAAATCCAGAGAATAAGAAAAATAACTGTGGTATACACAACAATTATTTCTTTATAATACAATACAGTTTTAAGCAAATGTGCTCTCCATAACACAATAACACTATTTTCACTAATACTGTACGTCGAGGTTTGATTATACCTTTATTGATGTAATTTTTAAATGCAGTACAGAAAAACTGGAGTCCTCAAAAATATTCATTTTTCAATAAATGGCACCGCTTTAATCTATAAAAAATAGAGTTTGTGTGTAGAAAATATATATGAAAATTTTGAGCAACGTACAATAAGTCACTTTGATGCAATGGGTTATGTATAACTGAAGAGCACATCCCGCCAATTTTTCTTAGCAGTACTTCCCAGGAAAAAACAAACAAACCATATTTTAGAAAATGTTCACTTTTTCTAATTTTTTCCCAATGAGGTATAAACACTACATTTAGCAATTACTAGCACAAATAGTCTCCCGTAGGTTGGCATTTTTGTTAGTAATAACAATAATACCATATTATTCAACAGAAATACTGCCAGGAAATACAAGTAACAGAAAACTAGAAGACAAAACAGTAGTAACAATAAATGGTTTCACAGTAATGATCCCAAAATACCCCAAAGAAATACCACCATAAATTTTTGTAGAATAAACAGTATCAAAAAACTTCTCACATTAAATTCTGTAGGTATCACACTGCTAGTACCAAAGGTTGCACACTAATATCCCATAATACATAACACATAAAGACATTACAGTAGCATAAACAGAAGACATTCCAAAATAACACTGCATAAAGAACACTATAATATAATAATCTGAATATCCAGAACAATTAGGTGACGTAAAGTAGTGACAATAACGATTGTACTTTTAAAATTCATTATAAGGTAACTAAACTCTCTAATAAAACACTAGCACCCTTAGTGGCACAACGGCATGTCTGCGAACTTATACCACTAGAAACCGAGATTCGATAACCCTGGTTGGAGAAACACAGATAACCCTGTGTGTTGCTTTGTACTTAATAAGGAACAAACAACAACACAAGACACTAAATGTTAAAAGTTCTCTATTAGATATTTGATTGTATACTCATTTTCTTTATCACCAGTGGCGCATCTGTAAGGCAGAGGATTTTTAATGTTAAAATTTGTGGTTCGATTCTTAGGTGAGTATAATAAAGGTAGCTCAGTGTTTTGTTTTATGTTTAATAAGAAATAAATAAAGACATAATTCATTTCTTCAGTGATTATAGTAAGGAAAATATCACGACTGTCGTCGTACTTACTTTTCTAATGAAACTTTGGTATCGTTCTCACACGCCTTCTTGATAAACTGTAGTGTGTAGAGAACGGGAACAAGGAAATAACAGTTGTGTGTAGAGAACGGGAACAAGGAAATAACAGTTGTGTGTAGAGAAAGGGAACAAGGAAATAACAGTTGTGTGTAGAGAACGGGAACAAGGAAATAACAGAGAAACAAGGAAATAACAGTTGGGAACAGGAACAAGGAAATGACAAGGAAATAACAGTTGTGTGAAAAGAGAAAAGGAACAAGTAGAAATAACAGTTTACTTTTGTGCACAGTAAGTGTGAAAGGAACAGAAGAAGTTAGTGTAGAGAAAAAAATGAAATAAATAGTTCAAAGAAATGACAGTGTGCTAAGGAACAAGGAAATAACAGTTTAGATCTTGTGCTTAGATACCGATATATGAAATAAATGTACTACGGAAAGGTGATACCGATATATGATGTACTAAAGGTGTATTTTTCGGTGCAATTAGATATGGTGTTTCTACTTTTTTTACACGCGGAAGGACACATTTTAAACACTGTTTGATGAGTACAATTTTCACGTTTGGACAATTTTAAATATTTTATTTTCATATGCACAAGTATACGTAGTGTAACCAGCAGTCCAATTCAAACTTCTTTACGCCGAATGAATCAAGAATGGTCTTACACATACATCTAATTACACTGTGTAACACAAATTTTGTTCCTGGATAGTATGTGTTATTTCTTAATTGCTTATGTTGTAAAAGTACAGAAAATGGCCATTATTCCCTTCAAACTTTGCTTTTGTGACCTGGATAATGATATTTAGAAATTAAATTATTGTCTTTGTAAAAACGGACAAATTTGCACATTTTCATTTACATAAGGTCTGAATAAAACAACATATGAATTAAGATTTACATGTATTTATACTAAAGTTATACAAAAATGTTTAGAAGTGAGTAGTTTTTCGAGCTTTGCGACTGCATTGTAAATCACTTTCACGTATCAGCTCCCAAATATAGTCTCCCATCATGTTTTTGTTATACGCTCCCAGGTTACAAAAGCAAAGTTTGAAGAAAAATAGGTCTTTTCCATTTACTTTACTCATAAGCAATTGGGAAATAAGACTTTCTGCTCAGGAACAAGAAAAAGTAAAAATTTTGTTACACAGGTTTATTGTATCTTACCCTCACTAGATAACATCTTTGTGTTAATGATTCCAAAAACCTTTTGAATACCCGGAAAGAGAATGACGGACCTCACATACTAGGACAATATGGGTCAGTAATTCCTGAGCACAAAAAATTGTTCATAAGAAATGGGATATCCATACCGAATTCATTCAAGTTGTTTAAAAATCTATCGTTTCTGGAAATTAAAGAAAAAAAAGGAACTTCTTTGTTTGTTTTGAATGTTACGCGCAAAGTTACACGAGAGCTATCTGCACTAGCTGTTCCTCATCTAGCAGTGTAAGAATAGAGGGAATGCAGCTAGTCATCAACAGCAAGCGCCAAGTCTTGAGATAATCTTTTACCAACGAATAGTGAGATTTATTATCACATTATAACTGCCCTACAGCGAGCATATTTGGTGTGAGGAGAATTCGAGCCCTTCACCATCAAATAATGATTCTAGTGCTTAACGTCAAAATCTCTAAAGAAACCGTCATAAATCGATTTCGCTAAACGTTTACATAAATACACATTCTTAATATGAAATAACGCTATAATACACACATACATAAATCATGAAGGAAACAACTGATTGGTAAAGGCAAGAATGAAGAGTTAACGGGACCAGGGGTGACCCAGTGGTTCGCATATCAGACTGTGAATCTTTACATCAAGGGGTCGCTTCTGCCAGCAGAAGACAAACAAACAAACTCGCTTTGTTTGTACAACTGTAGGTATTTTATGATAATAACGATCAAATTCTCTTATTCGATGACACAGGAGTAGCCTACAAGTTGGCGGTGGGTGTTTTTTAATAGCATATTTATACTAATTATCAGATTAACACGTTAATATAATAAGCGTTATAATTATGTGACCCTAACTACAAATAAAAGGAAAATTTAAATATGTATAAAATATTACATAATTATGTATTTAATACTGAAAGTACAAAAATTTTACTATATGTTTTAAAATAATTTTAAAAATTGTACAAAAATTACGCATATAATTAAAATATAAAGTTCGTATATTTTAAACATGTATATATGTGTCATTGGCAAAATATTGAGCAACCCACCAACTCTGAGGCTACTCATTTACCAACGAATAGTGGGATTGACCGTCACATTATAATGCCACCACGGCTGAAAGAGCGAGTATGTTTGGTGTGATGGGGATTTGAATCCGTGACCCTCGGATTACGAGTCGAGTGCCTTAACCACCTGGCCATGCCGGTCGCAGATGATTGGAAATGGCTAATGTTTTAAAGTACACAACACCGTTTTACCACCTAAATATGTATATACGTCTGTATACATATATATTAAATAAAAATGCGTTTTGCCTAATTTTTGAGAGGCCCTTGGTTAAAGCCCAAACAACTCGGTGCAAGTCCACTAGCAAAAGTGAACTCTCAGCACATAATTGGTTCTCTTTTTGAAGCTCTTGCAAACCACTTTAAATGTCTACGTTTAAAAGTTTTACAGGTTATTTTAAGGAAATTTTTGACAACTGAAAACTCGAAAACTTCACAATTTGCTAAAAATGAGCCAGGTCTTTGTGAGAATGATCAGTGGCATTAATTTTCCAAAAAACTCTTTTAAGAGAGGTGAAGTGGATTAGCAGTCAAGACGAGAAACTTGGCAGAAATGGCAAAGTAGATGTGTCATTTTATGTTCAAAGCAACCCATTTCACATTAGAGATGTGGTCAATATTTCTATTGTCCTAATTTTGTATATTACCTTAAATTTAATATTAATTTTGAAATTTTATTTTACGGAAATCTATACTCCACATCAAGAAGTAAGAAATATCCTAAAATATTTCAATTATGTAATAATTCTCTAATTTAGGTTTTATCGATTACTCTAATGTTAACATAAACCAGAATAGCGAATTTAAAAAAGCGGTAAATTTAAATGGCAGCAGTACCCTTATTATCCTCATTGTACTAGGTGAAGATGAAATACAAGCCATCCTTTTAAAAAAGGGCACTCCGAAATTGTTTGACCACCTAAATTCACTTTTTAACCTATCTCTATCCTCAGGATAATCCCAGTTTCTTGGAAGCTTGCTAATATATTAATATTCCATAAGGAAGGAAAGCCAGCAAATAAACCTAATAGCTACCGACCAATCAGCTTGACCAGCTGTGTAGGCAAAATTCTCGAAAGAATAATCAGTAAAAAACACTCCACATTCTTGGAGATAACATCAAAATTACCAAAAGATCAAAATGGATTCAGAAAATTTAGACAAACGACAGACCACCTAATCAGATTAACCGAAACCATAATAGATAGCTTCAATAAAAAAGAATGTATTGTCGCTTGCTTCCTTGATATCGAGAAGGCATTCGACACTGTTTGGCACGATGGTCTAAGGTTCCGAATGAATGAAATGGAACTACCGCGAGGAATTATTCGCTGGTTATCTAACTTTTTGGAAAATAGAAAATGTAGAGTAAATGTTGAAGGAACATTTTCTGAATACTTTACTCCTGAAGCTGGTGTCCCTCAGGGAGGGGTGGTTAGCCCTATACTCTTCATCATGTATGTAAACAATATGCCACTGAGGGATCCGAATCATGGATTCTCTTCATAGTTCGCAGATGATGTGACAGTCTGGAAAAGTGCCGCAACACCCACGATAGCAGCCACTAACATACAACCGCAATTAAATAAAATAAGTGAATACTGTCAAAAATATAGAATAAAAATAAACACAGCAAAAACACAACTCGTAGTCTTTACGAAACTGAAAAAAGCACAAAAAACAATAGCCAGAATTATATATGAATGGCACACTACTTCAGACTGTCCCATCGGCAAAATTTTTAGGTCTGACCTATGATTCAAAACTAACTTGGATCAATCATGTTAACGAAATTAAAAATAAAGTCTGGCGAAGAACTAACTATGCTAGGAGTCTAACTGGTGAAAACAGTGGAGCATCTACAGATAACATACTAAAAATCTATAAAACATATATTAGACCTGTAATAGATTATGCAGCTCCAGCATGGATAACTGTAAGCAATAAAATAATTAAAACCAAACTACAAACAATCCAAAACACACTCCTCACAACTGCATACAGAGTTCCAAGAACTATATCATCTCAGTTCATTTACAAATATTCAAACACACCAACCATACCAGATAGACTCCTACATAGTACAATAATGTACTTTAATAAGAACTGGATGAAAAACGAATTACTATGCGAACTAGACAGGTACCTCATACATGATGAAAATAGCCCTAAATATCTCTCCCCAGTTAATTTATATTTTAAATATAAAAATAAATAAAAATACGTATAAAAAAATAATAATAACAAAATAATAATAAAATATATATATATATATGTGTGTATGTGTATTAAGCAATAAAAAAATGTCACCAACAAACTTGACATTCTGCTGATAGAATAAAATAATCACTATATATGAGCCACAATACATGGACATTGCCCTGAAAAGGATCAAAATAATATTCAGTTCTACAATTATAAATATCAATCCGGCAAGAACATAAGTACGGGTAGAAGAGGTCATTGAGAACCTGACCCTCCAGGGCATGAACTTTTCTTACCCAAACACCGACAGAGACAGAGATTCGAACGATCCTCATTGTAGCTGGATATTTTATATATTGGTTACTATGGAAAGTAAGCCAAAATGAGGACAAATTTGTTAACAATCTTTGACTTGTTGAATTTTCTTGAGATCGGAGTTTTATTCAAACTCAGTAATTTAAAATAATTACTACAGTAACGACATAGGTGCTATTCTAAAAATATTTTTATTTGTCAATATATAGGAAAGTTTATTTGAATGTGTTTGCTTTACATTAGTAAGTTATCGTACCAAGTTTGGTCTGGTTCAATCAACTCGTTTAGAAGGATACGCATACACAAACAGAAGGTTCTCCTTAATGTTGTATAATTACTGCACTGGTATAGGGCATAAGTAAAGAACGCCTATACCCCAATTTTTACAGTCAGCTTTGCTCGCGCGAGAGGCCAACGCTAGTACAGTGGTATGGTAAGTCTACGGATTTACAACGCTAAAATCAGGGGCTCAATTTTACTCAGTGGACTCAGCAGATAGCCCGATGTGGCCTTAATATAAGAAAACACACACACGCACTAGCTCGAGTTCAATAACTGTTGCTACGTTTGAAACCGAATTTTGTCATTATTTTTATAAAATAATATGATCCAACGACAAACTGATAGCATGAATATTCTCGAATTCAACAACGAAATGAGATTCAATAGTCTAAATAAAACTAACACAAGAGTATTTTTCGAATTTGACAATGGTGCTGACTGTGAGATTACTTTTGAGTTTAATAAGCTAATCACACTAGTAAAACTGATCCAGAAATAAGATAAGTTTTGGAGTTGAATAAGCTAATAGCACTAGCAAAACTGATCCAGAAACAAGATAAGTTTTGGAGTTGAATAAGCTAATAGCACTAGTTAAACTGATCCAGAAACAAGATTAGTTTTGGAGTTTAATAAGCTAATAGCACTAGTAAAATTGATCCAGAAACAAGATTAGTTTTGGGGTTTAATAAGCTAATAGCACTAGTAAAACTGATCCAGAAACAAGAAGAATCACATGAGAACAAACAAGAAACTCCTAAATACAATCTCAGAAGTCGTTTACTCTATTTTAAGCAATTATGTATTAACCATTATAACATCTGATACATCACTATTTCTTCTGGTTACTGGTAATATAAATAGCATTAATAGAATGCATTACTATAATTGATTCTATTAGCGTCATAACACTTTCAAATGTATTTTATAAATTTCTATTTATATTATTAAAGAACTCTATATTCTTCTTACAACAAAGAAGATATTGCTTTCTAGGTTAATCTTCACCCAATCCGATTACAAATTAACCATCACATTTTAAGACGTAGACGTGCTGTGGAACAAGTGTTAAAACGTTCAATAAATATTTCTAACCTTACCTTGCGAATATAGCGAAGTATTTCAGCATGTGGAATTTGTCAGTCAACTATAAGATACAGCTTAAATTTGACGTTACCACCTTCATTAATCATGGAACACCCGGAAACGTTTTTATATCCATATCAAGTTTAAATTATTTTCTTTTTGATTAATCTAGCTGACTCTGTGGCTAGAAAAAATATAGTTGGGCGTTGTCTTAAGAATAACAATTTTATTTAAAGAAACAGCTAATTAAATGATCACAAAAATACAAACTGCATATGTGAAATTGAACTATGACCATCGAATGTTATTATTAAACTTTGAAAATTTCAATAGATTACTGTCCTTCTGAGTAAAGATTATTTGGTAATTTGGAAGCCAAGGACCACAATGTAATCCTTGCTGTTTCATGGCAACATTGATGATATAGTGTGATTTTACATCGTATCCAAGGTGGTTTGTAAATAGTACACTTGGATCTATGTTGTATAAACGTCAATTTTTGAATATGAGAAAGTACAGAACATCAATAAGCACTCTAAAAACAAAGAAGGAGAACACTCTTTGTAGAAACACACCAACAGGTGGCATTATAAGATTTCGTTTTCTGTTCCAAATCTTCCCAAAAAAGAAAAAGAAATGTACTTTTCCGTTAAAAACCTGTAATGTTAATAACTTAATGTATATGCATTTTACTCATATGGTAAATGTCTATAATAAATTTCTAAAATTATATTAATAAACATTATATTTATACAGTAAGAAAAATATCATTTGTGGAGGTATAACGGAAGAGTACCAAGTAAAAGCATGCACCTATGTGACATTATAAGATTCAATATCTTATCCCCCCCCAGTAAAAATGCTTATGAGACGTGCCATACACAAGGTGGCGTTATGGTAAAAGGTTCCTTGTGACAAGCTTAAAATAAAAAGAAGAAAACATTGCCATTCAACACATCACAGTAATACTTTTATAGATACACAATAAAAACCAAAAGACACGTTTGAATATTTCGTTATTTATCTGAAACCAGTGAAAATTAGATGGTGATTTCTGTTTCTTCATGGTCGTAAAACATTTAAAGTGACCCATGGCAGTTAAAAGTATTACAGACAGAAATACACATATCCAGTTTTGCTGTTATCAAATTTTATTTTGTTGCTAAACGTGTGTGTGTGTTTTCTTATAGCAAAGCTACATTGGGCTATCTGCTAAGCCTACCGAGGGGAATCAAACCGCTGATTTTAGCGTTATAAATCGGAAGACATACCGCTGTACTGGCGTGGGGCTTGTTGCTAACCGCGATTTTTTATTTGTATATTTCAAGTCAAAATATTCAATATTCTTCATATATTTTCTTTCATTACTCTCTCAGTCGTAGGGAATTATATTAATTTTATGACAACTGGCAGTTACAATTAAAATAAGTTTGTTATGAAAATGTGTTATTGTTGTTTCTTTGAGTAATGTTGGTTGTAAAATTATTTAGCGAGTATATCAACATGAATCTTTAAGTACGTACAACATTACTCTTACAACAAAGTATTCTGATTTTGTTACATTCGCAGACTCAAAACTCTTGCTTCACTGGTAAATTTAGTACTAATAATGAGGAAAATATGATTAAAATTCTTAAAGAAAAATATCTTACTTCACTCACACATGTAAGCACTGTTTAATCTGGATCCAGAACTATGGGGACAAGATAAATCCCAGGATCCAAAACTACAGGGACAACGTAAATCCCATTTACGTTTTTTTTTTTTTGTGAGTACATCTTCTGTAGGACTGTTTTATTCTTTGTCCTTGACAAACGATCCATGCAAGAGTTAGATTTAATGAATAAAAACATACTGTGAATATTTCATAGATCGTTTAAATGACAAATGCTGAAGGACAAAATAATTTCTTTACTTGTGATTTCTAAGTACCATTCAAAGTTAGACGACCGGTTCTTGAAAGAAAAAAATCTGTATAATTGTGTTTGAATTCTATTGATGGTCATGAAAATTTTAAAAAGGAAATATTATTCAGAGATTGATGTTTATACTTCCTTCGTACCTTCTATCGTTTACATACATATATTTTAGCTCAAATATTTAATGCATTTTAATAAATAAAATTTGCTCTAATAAAGAGCTAAAACTTTATTGCCTTTAGAGATAAAAGCATTTTTTTTTTCCTACTGAATAGTCCTTTTTCGTTTCTGGGCCCGGCATGGCCAAGCGTGTTAAGGCGTTCGACTCGTAATCCGAGGGTCGCGGGTTCGAATTCCGGACGCACCAAAACATGTTCGCTCTTTCAGCTGTGGGGGCGTTATAATGTGACGATCAATCCCACCATTCGTTGGTAAAAGAGTTGGCGGTGGGTGGTGATGATTAGCTGCCTTCTTTCTAGTCTTGCATTGCTAAGTTAGGGACGGCTAGCGCAGATAGCCTTCGAGTAGCTTTGCGCGAAATTCAAAAACAAACAAACAAAAACAATTTTTTGTTTCTTGCTAGAGATAGCTCATTGCGTAACTTCGTACAAAAACAAATCTTCTAGGTATTAGCGACATCTATCGGTGATCAGGAATTACATGATATAGAAGTTAACAAGTTCTGTATTTAAGTATGGCAGGAATAGAGAGTATGTGTCTGTTTTCTTATGGCAAAGCCACATCGGGCTATCTGCTGAGCCCACCAAGGAGAATCAAACCCCTGATTTTAGCTGTACTAGCGGTGGACAGAAGAAATAGGGGAATATCCTGTATTACATAAAGGGAAAGGATTAATGAGTCTGTAGAGTTTTCACCAAGTTGAATAAATTAACAAAATACGTATGAATTAAGATCGAATTGATCTGAGCTGGTAACTCAAGTAAATGGTTGTTACTGATTGTTTTAACCTCACAATTCTCACTTTGTTAATGTAATATTATAATATCTTTATGGTATATTCTGCGCCTACCAAGTTTTTTACACACTGGTTGTCACACAATAAATTAAGTATAAATACAATTAAACATTCAAACGCTGGCGAGAAGCAATCACAGTATTCCAAATTCATACCTCGCAAGGGATATGTAGCTTTGAAACAAATTGTCTGTGATCCACAGTGTGTCAAGCAGGTCACAACAAAAAATCTGTTGTTTTTAAGCCAACAAAAGCTTCCACGATTTTTGAATATAAAGACAGAATTTGTAACACGTGTATGAACACACTAACACATATATTTACACATGAATAAAGTGACATTCAATGTTTGAGTAAATCTTTAGTAGGAGTGGTTTATTTTTTCATTCGAACAAACGATGTAAGAATTAAGTAACGTGTATAAAACATATTGTCTTTTAAATCATGAAATGTTCATTGATCATTTCAATGGTAGATCCCATAAGACAAAAATAACTACATCATGCAGTTCCTCTGAAAGCATGTAAATTATTCTAAACGAACAAAACTGAAATATAAATGTTCTATTATAATAGATCAGCCATCATCGGTACTAGAATAATTTCATTTATTATATGCAGCTGAACACCTACCTTTGTCTTTTTCTTCCTCACCGTTCTGTGTTCTAACGTGTAGGACTCTTAAGATAAAAACTAACAATACCCACCACTGTTTAGACTGCATAATTTCCCGTGTTAATAGTACTAAAACCAGTTATTTAAGATGAAAAGCGTACTTGAGAGTAAATGTAACACAATGTCCTACAACTCCGCCAACTAGACGAAACACCTCAGCACTCTAATAGTTTCTCTGGTGGTTATTACACAGAAACTCAACCGCCCCTCTACATTAAGATTCTTTTCTTTAGGTAGAACTTTATTTAAAATACTTAATCATAAAAAACAAACAAAATGCAACAAAGGAATTACTTATGGGCATGCGCAAAAAAGATTCTCGATCGCGATTGGTGTGGACTACTCCTACAAACATCAATAACTGGCAGAAGCTTAGAAAGAAAGCAAAAAAAAGTGCCAGGGTCAATCGAGAAAATTAGAAAAGTGCTTCAGACAGATCACATAAGTAGTTGAGAGTTTTTGAAGCTCAGATACAGCATGGCGACCAGTTTTGTGCTTGAGTAATGATGCGTTATTCAGTGTACGGGGCTTCAAAATGAGCTGCAGGAGAGAACAAAACACGAAGTGATTGTTCAACTTTCGCCTTCAGTATTAAGGATAAAACAACGTTATTTCAATTTTTGTAATTTATAGGATATGTGGAAACATTTGATAGTGGTGTTGCCGTTGGCACTTTGCGTATTTTCACAACGTCATTTTAAAACTCTGACACTTACATTTTTAATACAAAGAAATGATTACGCAGTGTGATCAGGAAGTTTATTTGTTTATATATTTTTTTAATTTTGCGCAATGCTATACAAGGGTTATCTGCTCTAGCCGTCCCTAATTTAGCAGTGAAACAGTAAAAGGGATGCACCTAGTCATCATCACACACCGTCCATTCTAGGGCTACTCTTTAATCAACGAATATTGCGATTGACTGTCACATATAACGCCCCCACAACTGAATGTGCAAGCATGTTTGATGTGATTAGGACTCAAACAGGCGACTCTCGGATCACGAGTGGAACGACCTTACCACCTGGTTATGCCGGGCCTTGGTCACAAAGTAACACTAACAGAAGTCTGGAAATTTTAAAAATTGAAATAAAATATCACAAGAAAATGTTTCTTGAGAGTAGTCTCATCTAAAGAATTCACTTTAAATACTAGAATAGTTAAAGTCATCGTGGAAAATACAGTGTAAATACTGGAATAATTAAACTCATCGTGAGAACTGTGGCTACCATCACTCCTGTACCAATTGAAAAAACAACAGTAAAAAATGTTTATGATATGACACATTCTTGTTCCTTTAAAGCTACTCTGTAGAAAGTATTGTTTTTGACAAGAAAACAAAAGCTTAACGCTTATATCACAATTTTGTTGGGCCCGGCATTACCAGGCGTGTTAAGGCGTTCGACTCGTAATCTGAGGGTAGTGGGTTCGAATCCCGATCGAACCAAACATGCTCGCCCTTTCAGCCGTGGGGGCGTTATAATGGGACGGTCAATCCCACTATTCGTTGGTAAAAGATAAGCCCAAGAGTTGGCGGTGGGTGGTGATGACTAGCTGCCTTCCCTCTGGTCTTACACTGCTAAATTAGGGATGGCTAGCGCAGATAACCCTCGAGTAGCTTTGCGCGAAATTCAAACAAAAACACAATTTTGTTGAAGGTTTATTTTCAAAACAACATATTTGTTCTTAATTTGAGTTGTAACAAACTATTTTCCTCTCTCTGGTTGTTTAATTGCGAACAGTTTGAAATATTATAGAACTATTAACTATCTGCTATTTAGTCTCCTTAGTTACTTTAAACTATAGTTTAAAAGTGATTTATTTAAATATTACATAGTTTGTTTGTTTGTTTTGGAATTTCGCACAAAGCTACTCGAGGGCTATCTGTGCTAGCCGTCCCTAATTTAGCAGTGTAAGACTAGAGGGAAGGCAGCTAGTCATCACCACCCACCGCCAACTCTTAGGCTACTCTTTTACCAACGAATAGTGGGATTGACCGTAACATTATACGCCCCCACGGCTGGGAGGGCGAGCATGTTTAGGGCGGTTCGGGCGCGAACCCGCGACCCTCGGATTACGAGTCGCACGCCTTACGCGCTTGGCCATGCCAGGCCTAAATATTACATAGAAAATGCAATATAGGAAAACAACAAGGTATTTTCAATAGCCGCGGCACATGAACTTCTTTTATGCAAGGTTAGAGTAAATTAATCTATGAGACCTTTTTTATCCCTTTTTTATTAGCTCTATTTCAGTGCGTACGATTCGATTTTATTACTCATCAGAATCTTTAGCCCACCCTCACATTGAAATTATGTTAATCAGGATTAGAGTGAATTAATCTATGAGATCTTGAACGCGGTCAAACACATCAACCAAAAGGGTTTGATTTCTTAACAAACGTTTACCAGTTCATAATGAACTGCTTTTTACACTATGAATATCAGCAACTGGTTTTCCCGTATTCAAAGTGTGTAACAATAAATGACGGATTTTGTGGATTTTTTTTCGTAATGTAGCAATGTTCTAGGAACTCACTCAAGGTTAGTTGAAGACTTGAAACTCTCAGTAAAGGTCATAACGTTTTTGTTAGTGCATACTGCGAAAACTCCATACTGTCAATAAGTGACTTTGAAAGACCAGTGTATAAATTATACACTGAGCATCTTTCTCTTTGCTATTTTATATTTTTCTCCTATTTAAGTGAAATGTTATTTCATGCATTTTGATCGATTTTGATCTTGAGTGTTGTCAAGAAAACTCACTTGTAGATAAATATATATGCAAAAAACGGGTCGTTTGGGTTGAGAAAATATTTTACATAGAAGAGCGAACAACGTTTCGACCTTCTATGTAAAAGATTTTAATCTTGAGCGATTTCTAAAAGTCCTTATTTAAAACTTAAACTTTTTAAAACAATCTCAAAATGCAGTGGTTAATTGGGTCAAAGATAAACTGTATTCTATAGTTCGTGTTTTTCTTCACGACAAAAATGTATGTTAATAAATTTGTGTCATTTCAAAACTTTGAGAAGAATTACGTTACTCAGTTACCGTAACTTAAAATATCAACTGTTTCTCCTACTAATGTAGGTTAAACACTGATTTTCGGCAGATAAGGAAATTCTAGTTGGGTTTGATTTCAGATGTTTGTTAATGCTTTTTTTTTTGTTCTATGACTTCCCAGTTAAATGGTTTATATTGCGTGTTGTTAGGAACACAGTTTTTAGTTAAGAAAAAATAACCAATTCAAAACGTTTCTTCTTAAAACAGCAAAATAAATCGAAGTTATTGGTTCTGAAACGAATCCTTATTTTCTTCACAATAAAAGTAAACCAAGGTAAAGCACACGTAACTGGAAAAGATTGGGCTATTGGACGAAAGTAGGGTCTGAGTCGAACCAATCAAACACCAAAACTTTAATAATGTGAATGTGAAAGTAATTTTCGTTAGAATGTGATGACACATATTCACTGAAAGGTATAATGCACGCCTATTAACATAAAGTATCTGGTATAAAACCTATTATAAAACAACGTTTCAGTGTATTGACATTAACTACCTAAATGTAAGAAACTCTTATAATTCAACGTTACAGTTCAACTTCAGAAAAAAAGTAGCATTAACAAGACTGTTCTTCTTACTGAGACCCAAGACCTTAATAATAATAATACAAGGTATTCTGTAAATGGTTTTAGACCAACAACTGAGTTAAACTTCACTATTTTATATTTAAGACGTACTTCCTGTTTTAAAATCTCCAGGAACGAGAGTTCTGTCTTTTGTTGCGTGTCATGAAAGGTATTTAACTAATATTTGTAATTAAATATAAGTATATACAAATCATTGGAAGAAGGACAATTTTAGTTAGAGTATGAAGAAATGTATGAATAAAAGTACAGTTATCGTTCTGCTAAACCTCGTCTTCAGTTAATTAACACTGTTCCCTATATTTTGTTTATTGCATTTGTAACAATTTCTACCAAACCTCACGTTTAGGTAATTAAAACTCTCGACTACATTTTTATCTCTTGTTTTTTGCTTGTTTGTTTTTGAATTTCGAGCAAAGCTACACGAAGGCTATCTGCACTAGCCGTCCCTAATTTAACAGTGTAAGACTAGAAGGAAAACAGCTGGACATCATCACCCACCGTCAACGCTTGAACTTCTCTTTTACCAACGAATAGTGGAATTGACTGTAACATTATAACGCTTTCACGGCGGAATGGGCGAGCATGTTTGGTGCAATGGGGATTCGAACCCATGACCCTGGGATTACGAGTCAAGTGCCTCAATCCCTTGGCCGTGCCGGGCCTTGTCTCCTGTACACCACTAAAAGACCAATTAGCTCTCATAATATTCTACCAGCTCTAGAAAACCTTGACTAGAAATTGTCGTGGTAAACTTGACAGGTTTCTATTAGTACTGTTAATTTAAGCTTGAATGCAATATATATTAAGCAAAAGTTTTTAAATTATAATATACAAATTAAATTATGTTAAAGACTTACTGAACAAAATAATTAAAAAGGTTGTTTAATCCATAATATATCAATCGAAGTAATTTAAATGTATTAAGATTTATATAATATTCTCCAAAAAAAAACAGTTACGTTTTATGAAATCGTGAGCTGAAGGTATATTAAGACTTGGATAAAATTTCATTAAACGTTTTTTTTTTTGGTTTTAAAATTGCAGGATTAGAACTTATATTACTTAAGTTTAATTTTAAAGACACTGGTAGTGTGGGAATTGGGCCCGGCATGACCAAGTGTGTTAAGGCGTTCGACTCGTAATCCGAGGGTTGCGGGTTCGAATCCCGGTCGCACCAAACATGCTCTCCATTTTCAGGCGTGGGGGCATTATAATGTGACGATCAATCCCAGTATTCGTTGGTAAAAGAGTAGCCCAAGAGTTGGCGGTGGGTGGTGATGACTAGCTGTCTTCCCTCTGGTCTTACACTGCTAAATTAGGGACGGCTAGCACACATAACACTCGAGTAGCTTTGTGCGAAATTCAAAACAAACAAACAGTTCGGGGATTTGTAATTGTATACGGATGGATGGATGGATACACAGATTGCTAGGTGGAGCCAGTCGACGTTTATGATATAAATATTTATTAATGAATGAATAAAAAGTAAAAATATACAAATTTACAGATGGATATTAAGTTACACCTATACATATTTGAGTAGTGTGATAATTCATTCTTATTTTTTTAAACTTTAGCCTTTAAAATGAAATATATACCAGTATTTCTTAGCTATCGTCCCTCGCTTGGCCCTCGAATTCTCCACATTCATCTGTGGCAAGATGACAAGAGCTAATTTCTATGCTATAAACATTACAAATTAGCACTTATATTATTTAAGTCTAACTTTAAAGACACTGGTCGTTCGGTGTTTGTAGGTGGATACGGATGGATGGATACACAAATTGCTAGGTGGATTTAGTCGACGTTTATGTTATAAATATTTATTAATAAATGAATAAAAAGTAGAAATATACAAATTTACAGATGGGTAACAAGCTACATATATATACTTACATATATGAATTGTGTGATAATTCGCTGTTTATTTTTTAAACTACAAACTTTGGCCTTTAAAATGAAATATGTTTCAGTATTTCTTAACTATCGTCCCGCGCTTGGCCCTCGAAATTTCCGCATTACATCCGTGACAAGAGCTGATTTGTATGTTATAAACATTAAAAAGTCGAAGGGGTTTTCCCAGGAGAGAAACGTGTTGGTAAATTTCACTCTTAAAATTCCCTTTGCTATCTGTGAAGGCGTATTTTGCTCTATAAATTATAATTATCGTAATGTTACCTTTCCCAGAATAAGCATAATGCTATATTGATAAATATTTTATCTGGTATTGTTGAAACTTGGCTTTAACACAGAACACTTGCCAATTTTTTACAGACAACTGATGTGTTGAGCTTTAAGTTGATACTACTTGATACGACCTGACAAAACAATCAAGTTTTTTGTTCATTTTGCCGTTTTATAAAAGTTAGATATTTTTACGTCATTAGATATATTTATTACGGACATTCGTGAAGAGTACTTGTTTTAGCTTGTTGTACAATTGGATAACTGCAATGTTTCTTTGCGAAGATTGAAACCCAAATTCTAGAGTTATAAGCCCTTAGCATATAATTGAGCCAATGAAGGACTTTTTTTTACAAAAAATTGTTAAAGATTAGAAGTTGAAAAGTGAATGAAGAAATGAAGGGTTCTGTGGCCAAAGATACGTAACTGGTAGATAAGCGATGTATGTTAAGTGAGTCTAGTACCTGTAATCAAGGATTGAAGCTGAGAATTTCCTAATTTCTTATATTTTCTGTGATAGAATAGTTAACACCATTTAGCAAAATGAGAACTTAACAATGATATAAAATAACTCTCTATGTTAGATTGTATAGATCGTTCACCTCTTTCTAAAGTAACATGATATGAGTTATACTATTCAAATGTTTGATATTGGGTTTTAAAATACAGCTGAGGTTTAGAAATGCCCATCCAGGCCTGTATACAATTTCATTGCAATACACATCGTAGAAAAGTGATTATTGATGCAAATAACACGAACATCCAAGAGCTTTTCTTGACTGACCTCTAAGAAAAGTAACGAGATTAATCAACATTGTAAGTGATGAACTATCGTAATTTAATTGAACATCATTGTAAGTGATAAGCTACTATCATCTCATTAAACATCATTGTAAATGATTAGATATGAAAACCAAATTTTACCTCATTGTGAGTAGTAAGCTATTATATATTTATAAATATTATATATATATATATATTATTATATATTATATATTTAATTAAACATCAATGTAAATGATGGGTTATGACAATCGAATTAAATATTATTGAAAGTGATGGGTTATGCAGGTCAAATGCATGCCATATTAAACATCTACTTATGTAATTTGTATAATGCGACAGGTTCTATAGATATCATGAATTATTTATTAGAATACCAAACAATTTTATCAGACACCTTTAGAAAGATATGCAATTCAACATTTCGTCTATCACAATACAACCTTACTAAAACGTAAAAAATAACCAAATATAATATCAAATAATTATAAGTAGTGTCTGTAACTTCTTATCAGCTCATATCAAACATTGAGTACTTGGTTGATCTTTCTAGTACTCTGATATCTTCTGCAAGGCGACGTGACATGCTGCTGATGAGGTTATCTACTACGATTTTATACCAAAATATTAATAAAAGGCGCTGCAACTGACATACAGCAGATGATTTGGGGTTGTGGCTAGCAATTTTTTAGATCTCTCCTGCTCAACGGTTTTCAATTGGATTACAGTATGGAGGCTTTGTTGGCTAATGCAGTCCTGCAATGTCTTTCTGATCGAGGTAGTCCTTTATAATACGCACAGTGGGAGCAGTGGCATTGCCATCCTGGAACTCAAAGTTCTTGTCAAACTTTGCTCTAGCATATAATAGAAACATCGTCTTCATGTGATGTCTGTAGAAGGCACCATTGACGTTTCCCTGGAAGATATGAAGACCAGTTTTTCATCATGATTAATAGCTGCTCAAAAATGTATAGCACCACATCCCATGTGTTCCCCGTGAGAAAGACAGTCTTCTCTCATTTCTTCTCCAAGCAAACGACAAACACGAATTCTACAATTATTTTTAACAAGCAGGAAACGGGACTCATCTGAAAAGATGACATTTTGTCAGTGTCCTAACTGTAAGTTGGTATACTATTTTGTCCATACAGACTGTGATGATGGTGAATTCTGGTTAATATCGGCTTGAAGATAGCCCTTCTTGAAAAACACCCATGTTTGGTTAGTGTCTTATTCACTGTTAATCTGAATACTCGATGTTGAAGGTGTTCATGCAATTCCTGTTGTTAGCTATCTTTCAACCTTGACGTGTTAACTTGATCAAAACATGGTCATCTCGGGCAGTAATATTTCGGCGTCTACTAGTAAATTCTCCTGAAAAAACGTTCGATGACATTCAGGATTCTAAATACAGTATGCAGGGTTACCTTACTGTTCTGACAATGGCCTTTTGCTTGATACCATTTCTGAGCAGTCGAACAATTTGACGCCCTATAACTTCTAGCACGAGACGAGGCGTGATTGTACATCAAGTATAGAGAAACTGTTTGAACAAAGCTTTGATCTGTTTAAAAAAAATAAAAACACACCCTTTTATACAAAATAGGTTTGTATGTGTGTTTTGACGAACAATTGCTGAAAACAACTTATACAATCTAGAATTCGAAGATGTTTGTCCGATCATATGCTACCTTCTCTGTTACTATTTGTGCATTTACTCAATATCTACTCCATGCATTTAGGTAATAACATCATTACAAAACAGTGTTATAAACATTTTCGCCAAAACTGTATTATGTATTTAAATTAACACGTTATGTAATTTTGCTTGAGTTAGTTTTACTCATCACTCAGAGAACTGGAGAATCAGTAAATATCGTTGTTTTGTGACAGATTTACATTTATTTTAATATCTGTGTTTGTTTAAGCTGAAAATATATTTAAAATTACATGTAACATATATTGCTAAATGTGTATTGCCAAAGATCCGCCTTTTCTTTAAATTTATAGAAGATTCCAGAGTGTAGGAATCAACAATATATGCTTTACATTCTTGCATACTGAATTTTCTAAAACTTCGCCAAAACATTATAAATATACGTGCCAAGAGACAGTAAAATAGTGTTGGATCGCTACAGTCAGTATACTATAAACCTCGGAAGGTATAACTGCGATAAACGCTTATAAATTGGGAAACTAGAGATATTTGACCAGGAACGTTTATAGATTTCTAACATTACAGACTGTTTAATTTCAGTGAATTAACTTCGGACGTTAGTATTTCTAAGAGAAATTAAGTATCTTCTTCGATAAAAAGTCAACTTATAAGTGACGTGAAGCCACGAAAAAAGAGACAGGTAGCTAACATAAGAGAACTGTAATAGTATCAACTCAGAATTAATTTGCTCGCCGTGGACCTGGATCGTCGATACAATATTCAGTTCCAGACCAGATAGAAGACTGCATGCTGTTTGTAAGTTATAAAATTTTTGTATATAAATTATTATCCGTAATAATTGTTATTATAAATTCTATTATTGTTAGTGTATTAAAATAGATTTGTGGTAAAAAAGAAAATTTTGTGTATCAATCTTGTTGGCAAATATAAATTTGAAACATATCGATATTAAATTAATCTCTAAATTCACACTCAGATTCAAATTTCTGTTTATTTGAATACGTAACGTACGTGACATAATAAATCGGAGGCTCGTCCGAGATAAATTATAATACCAAACAATTTGTTTGTGTAAAGTTACAGAACAAACAACGAAAACTGTTCTTACCACGAGTATCGAGCCTCGAGTTTTATCGTATAAGCCCTGAAGCCACTATCATTGTAAGTGATGATTTATCATAACATAATGAAGCTAAAGTATTGTAAACGATCAGTTGCCATAATCTAATTAAACACTATTATAAGTGATGACTAGTTTTACTTAGCTACTGCGAAACTAAACTACATACAAAATAGACCATTGGTAGGATTATTCTTCTAAGTTTGGAATAATTTGTCGAAAGCCTAATAAGAAATGGATGACCTGGTAATATATAATTTAACTGTTCTGTACATTTACGCTTTTTTTTTTCTTACAGATATATTCATCGTCCAATAAAGAAATTTGTTTACCAACAACATCCAAAAATATTATTTATTTTTTAACTATTAATATAGTCTATTATTTAATAGAAATAATAAATTCGCTTGAGTCCATAAAGTCATAATTATAGCAAGCGTATAAACTTATCATGAAAAGAATAACATTTACCTTTATTACATCAGATAATTCAGGTTGTGCGTTAGGTGTGGATAACTGCAGACCTAATTAACCTACTTGTTATGTTGAGATACGGTTAACGCGTTACAGTATATGATAATTAATTGTTCAATCTCATTAAATAACTTGAAGGCATTATTTTTTGCATACCTGCTATTACTGTATGTTTTTGGCCAATTTACAAGTACGCTTTTCAATATTTGCCTGCTCTTCTGATAATGTGTTATTAAAACAACTTATTCTCACCTTAATTTATAAAAATACAGTTTCATTTCGCTTCACCACGGATTATTGTCACGCAGAAAACTCAACTTTGTGTTTGTTACTTTCGATGTTCATTATACGATAGCATGCTAAAAAGAACACAGAATACTACCGTTATAGAGTCTCTTACTTAGTTCAAGTCAACCAATTACAACCAAGAGTCTATAGACACAAGATAAAGATTAAAGTTGTTGACTTCTCAAACGCAAACAAATATATAAAACATACACAGAAGATGCAAAATAAAGTTGAAAAAAAACTAGCACTAGATACAATGGTAATAAAATCTAAGAAAGCTTTACTTTGACAAAACGTTTAGGGCCTATATAGTTCTTGATAGCCTGCTTACATCTTGAGAAGGATTTAGATCCGAAACGTTGTGACAAATTAAAGCTTTCCTAGGTTTTATCATCATTATACCTGGAGTTTGTTGTTGTTTTTCTTAAATGTCGACTTCTCAAAGCTCATTGAAGGTTGATTGAAGTTCTGAAATGTATTTCATAATAATGCAGGAACTGCTTCCGGTTTCTCACTATTTTGTTAACTTAGTATATTCATAACAGTTAACTCCTCTACACAGATCATTTTTACTTTCTGTGGAAATCAAATCAACCTCTCTTTCAGGGCTTCAGAGTATAAGGTGCTCTATTTTCACGTAGTAATTCTTAAACTTAGATTTCTGTAAAGAAGATCTCTTAGTGTTTTGACTTTATGTTATTACAAAAGAAAAATATTCATTTATTTGGGCATGTTTTTGCTCAATAGATGTTTTTGATTGCCATATCTCACAAAAACCTCAAAATAAATTAACATACACATGCGTTATATTTCTAGTTTGTTCTGGTCGTAATTAGTGTTGCTGTTCTTTAACAATATTTCTACACAGTGTATTTCTTTTTATAGTAAATCACATATTAACAACCATTATTCTTTGTCAGTGTGATATCTGAGTTTTACTGCACGACGTACGTTCGTGTTTTCTTCCCTCACTATGGTATTATCGTTTTTAGTAGATGATTATTTTATTACTGTATTTCTGTTGATAAGTAATTGTTATACAGTATTATCACCCGTATATCTGTAAATCATTCTAGTGTTTTCTTGTAGAAAAGTATGTTACTTTTGCTATAAAGATGAACAGGAGAGTAATAGTTGTGTTTAACTAACTGGATGATGTATTACAGGTACTTATTTATAGGCAGAGCTGAGAGGCCTAAGATATTTTCCGTGGACCCACCACCCATCTGGGATGGGGTGGTGGTGTGGGCATGAAAGTAGGAAAAAGTGTACAGAATGTATCGCCAATAAATACTTTAAACATTTTTGAAGACGGTGATGGAACGTGAACTGGGAACCTAAGCTGCACAGTTTTGCATGCTAACTAATGGACATCGCTAAGTCTAAGCTACAACGGAGATCTGTTTACGTTAACACGTATTTTTTAAAGCAATGCTTTCATATATCGTTTTGTCTCTGTCTTACCAAAACATTATTTGATAAAAGTATGTGAGTCCGTGTACACTTAAGACTGGAGAGTTACTAGACAGATTATTACTAAACCTGGCAAGTATTCTTACATTCCACTGGGTAGTAAAATACATGTGTACCGATCTGACTTTATATGCCATCCTTCCGGTTGGTCCCTGAGTCATTCCCGTACTTTGAACTGATACGTCAACTAGTCTGTCCTGGATTATCTTGATAAACCTCGTTTCCAGACGGAACTAATGATGAAGTTAATGTATTTCAAATGTCCAACAATAGGAAATAAAAGTGATTTTATTTCTAACCACTGTGTTTATCTTCATTATTAGACTTGTTTTCCTTCTCACGAAACAAGAAGTTACTTTAAGTATCTTTTTGCTTCAGTTTATTAATACCTTTCCACAGATTTAATTAACTACCTGTACACTCTTCGAGCATAATGTAGTTCAAAACATAGACAATTTTATATCTGTTAATTGATTGAAACAATGGACGCACCGTGGTGCTTATAGGCTAACAGGTAACTTATCAGTTATATGATTGTTTTTTTTTTAATTTCTCAAAAAGCTATCTGCACTAGCCGTCCCTAATTTAGCAGTGTAAGACTAGAGGGAAGGCAGCTACTCATCACCACCCACCGTAACTCTGAGGCTACTCTTTTACCAACGAATAGTGGGATTGACCGTCACATTATAATGCACCTACGGTTGAAAGGGCGAGCATGTTTGGTGTGACGAGGATTCGAACTGGCGACATTCAGATTACAAGTGAAGTGCCTTAACCCACCTGGCCATGCGGGGCCTTTTTGTAGATTATAAAATTCAAAGTTTAAAAAGAATTGCTTAATACTAGAGTATGTATGTAACTTTTACAATAATTTTTCTTATCATTTATTAATGTCCTATTTTTATCTTCTATGAAACTTACATATGACCTGGTTTTCTTGCAAAATGACACAAGTTTCAAGGACTCTGCAACTTGAACTGACGTTTACCTTCAAGTAACTTGAACCCGACACGTTTAGATTACTTATATGATAAGAGATACTTATAGACAGGTTGGTACAAACAGTTGTTATAATAAAGAAAAGTTGACGAGAGGCACACTGAATTGTAATTTTAAGAGATAAGTCGAAAAATACGCGCTATGCTGTAGGCCTTTTTTCACATATCGAGTGTAAATATTTTGTATGTGTTTTAACAAAAGTAATGTTACGCTCAACCACAACCTTGCATATCGTTTACATGTTCAAACAGTTAGAATCTGTTGCTAACATTTTCTTTTTTTAACGACAGCGAACAAAAATAATTGAATGGTACGCTTAAAACATACGTCAAACTCCATGTACTGTAATACACTTTCGCCATCTGTAGGTTAAAATAAAACCGGCCAGTATAACGACTTCTAGTTTCGTACGTGATTTCGGTTCCTTTGCCTCATACTGACCTATATTTTGCTTTTTTAAATTAAGAAGATAAAATGGAGTGCATGCCTCATTTAAACAACTGATCTTCTGTAAAGGAAGTTCAGTGAGAGAGAAATGGGTTAATTAACCAAAGCTATTTTGTCAAAACAGAAAGCGACGGGTTATAGAACGTCTTTTATTTTAAAAATAGACATATAATTTAAAAATCAACAATGTTGTACAGGAATGTTGATGGATTTAGTCAAACAATCAAAATGTTCTCTTAGATGCTATGAGTTTTCATCCAATTAAGTGATGCAATAAAATTACTATGTTTCCAACATTATTCAATGAGTAATCCAATTTTATAATAGAATACATTTTTAATTAAAACAAAGACAAATATGAGATTTGAACGTATATACATTTACAAAAAAAAAAAAAAACTTTCATTTTACCATTACATCTTTCATGAAACATCCTTAAATATGAAGAATATTGAGGCCAGGTGTGTATTTTCGTATTATATCGGAATGTTTCGTACTTTCGTATTATATCGGAATGTTTCGTACTTTCGTATTATATCGGAATGTTTCGAGATGTACGAAATGTTTTAAGGAATGAGAAACATCATTGATAATGAAGAATAGCGTGGTGAGAATTGATTTAGTCACAAACCCTCTATATGTGATCAGGCAAAACAAACTGAATAATTGGTGATGGTGGACAAACGGACTTCCTCTGTAGTCTTATTTGTTTGTTTTTGAATTTTGCGTCTCTAATTTAACAGCGTAAGACTAGAGGGAAAGTAGCTAGCCATCACCACTTACCGCTAACTCTTGGGCTACTATTTTACCAACGAATAGTTGGATTGACCACACATTATAAAGTCCCACGGCTATAACGGCGAAAATGTTTGATGTGACGCGGATTCAAACCTGCGACTCTCGGATTAGGAGTTGAGTGCCTTAACCACCTGGCCATTCTGGGCCTATTGTTGTAGAACCTGTAATTATTAGAAATAACATATAGCTAGGGGTTATCACCCTGTAGTACCTAGAATTACAAGCTTGTACTACAAGTTCGATCATCAGCTAATCTGGCTTTATCATAATGCAGAGGATGACCTTCTAAGAGTTGTTACGAACTAAGATAATTAAATAATGAATAATGCTACATGTCTTCAAGTCTTCTCAGTCCTTTTCACGGTTTAAGATTTTGTTTATAAACAAAACATATTTTAAAAAGGCCCCCAACAAAGGTTTTGGTAAAATATCCAACGTTTTGCCATCTCATAATTTCTCGCCATCAGATGTAGGCCAGCGTAGAAGTGCATTAGCTTAGTACGCTAAACAACATAATATATTATGCTAGCCAGTAACTAAAGATTAATGAAAACCAAACATTAAAAGTCGATAAGATAAAAAGGCGTAAGCTATTTCCTTTATCTCGGCTAAAATTACATCCGTAGTTAGCTTAATACAAGGCTTCAAGGAAAAAGAAACTCTTGCTTTATTTTCAAAACTTACATCTAGAAAGGCATTTGGCTTATACTGTTAATTGTGTATTGCGGTTTATCTGCTTATTCACTAAATTTGCAGAAGATTCTTGAGCGTAAGAATCAACAATGTATGTCTGTACATACCAGTACTGTTGATTTAGCTGAGGTTTCTAAAAAAGTTCCTTTCAAGATTATACAAGGTAACCAGCTCAACGCGAAGAGTCAATATACATTGTTCGTTTGCTACTGTTGGCATACTATAAACCTTGGAAGCTAAAATTGGGAAACTACAGATATTTGAACAGAAAATTTGCTAGATTTCTAATATTACAAACCTCTAACTTCAGCATATTACAGCTGGACATTAGTATTTCTTCAAAAACACTAGAGAACTTTAAAAACCTTACATGCGACCAGTGAAGAACTAGCTAGCTACCCGTTAAGCGAATTGTACTGATATCAGATTAAGATTCATTCGTTCATAGTAAACAGTTGGTAAATAATTCAGTACCAGATTAGATAGATGATTCAGTGTTCGCAACCACCTAAAACTCAAACAAATCGAACTTGAACAAACTCGTATCAAAGCTGAAAGGGAAAGTAAACGCTTCGAGGCCGAAAAAGCTCGTGTCAGAGCTGAGAAGTACATTAGACTAAAAAAAATGTAAATTAGACTCAACTCATATCGAACAAGGCAAATTTCAAATTCCGAGATAAATTATAATACGTAATACAGGAAAATTAGACAGTGATAGTTTTAAGCGCAAAAACAAAACATATTTTATTATTATTGATGTTATTATTAGTATCATTTACTTTTACCGAAAACAACTTCGTTTCAAATATTTACCAGAGTGCTTGGTCAACCACTCAACAATAATGAAAGGAGTTTCATGAACGGGATATAACGTACAATAAGCTGGAGAATATGCTTCTCTAAATAAAATATGTGCTAGCACAGTAACTATGCAAATGAAAAAAAAAAACAAAAAAACTTACATATATCTTTCAGCCGATAACAATTCCAATGAATAAGAATTCTATTTCATTCAATATTGGTAACATGATGTTTATCTCTTTACTCCAGTTAGATTAACGTTTCTTTCTTCACTCCAGCTAAGTTTGACATTTGTTCTTCACTCTAGTTAGTTTGACGTTTCTTTCTTCACTCCAGCTTAGTTTGACATTTGTTCTTCACTCTAGTTAATTTGACGTTCCTTTCTTTACTTCAGCTTAGTTTGACATTTGTTCTTCACTCTAGCTAGTTTGACGTGTTTTTTTTCACTCCAGCTTAGTTTGACATTTGTTCTTCACTCTAGTTAGTTTGATGTTCCTTTCTTCACTCCAGCTTAGTTTGACATTTGTTCTTCACTCTAGTTAGTTGACGTTCCTTTCTTCACTTCTATTTAGCAAGACGTTTGTTTCTTGACTCGTTCCACTTAATGTTTCTTTCTTCTCTCTAGCTTACCTAAAAATGTTATTTAGATACGTTAGAGGAAAGAATGTGATCACATGATCACTTTTATTGCTAATGAATAGCTAGAAAAAACGTATATAATTTACACAAACTGCATTATTAACATTATTAACCCAAATGAGAAATGCTTGATTAACTGATTTATTATAAACTCACGAGATGGCAAATAATGATAGGTCCGGCATGGCCAGGTGGTTAAGGCGTTTGACTCCTAATTTCAGGGTCGCGGGTTCGTCGCCCCAAACATGCTTGCCATTTCAGCCGTGGGGGCATTATAATGTTACAGTCAATTCCACTATTCGTTGGTAAAAGAGTAGCCCAAGAGTTGGCGGTGGATGGTGATAGCTAGCTGCCTTCCCTCTAGTCTTACACTTCTAAATTGGGGACAGCTAGCACAGATAGCCCTCGAGTAGCTTTGCGCGAAATTCAAAAACAAAACAAACAAAAGCATCGTTGAAATTTACAAGTGCTAATTAGCAATACTATTATTTCTACTAAATTTTAATTAGTGGTATTGTTCACTTCTATTGAGTCCTAGTTAGTGGTATTGTTTAATTATACTGAGTTCTGGTTAGTACTACTGCTTAATTATGCTGAGTCTTAATTAGTAGTATTGTTTAATTACACTGTGACCTGGTAAGTAGTATAGTTTAATTATATTGAGTCAAAATTAGCAATGTTTATTTGTGAATTTCTTTTCCTCAACAAGCTGTGAACTTCAATGAAAAAAATATGTTGTAATAGTCTAAATTCAAAGTGATTAAAACCATCATCGTATGACAGCGGTATGTTTTGAGAATTACAACGTTAAAATCAGGGGTTCACGTGAGATAATCCGATGTGACTTTACTATAGTAAAACACAAGTTTCTAGAACTTATTTTCTTCACTAAACTTTATATTTTAGGAAGGAAAAAACTTACAGATTTACGCCACGTATAACCAAACATCGGGATATTTAATTATGGCAGTATGCCACGTATAACCAAACATCGAGATATTTAATTATGGCAGAATGCCACGTATGACTAAAACATCTACAATATTTTGTTGTACATAAAAAATAAACAACCAGCAAATTCGTTCAGTTCTACTGAAAATTAACTACAAAGGTCATAACTAAATATCATTTTGGAAGCCAGTACCGTGTTTCAATATTCTGTCTATTTCTGGACAGTTCGATAGTGCAGGAAGAAGTATCGTGCAGGAAACTTAGTGCTCCATGGTCTGTCAGGCCAGATCCTGGAAAAGGTGGGGTCCTATAGATTATTAATAACAATTTCGCCAATGAACTACTTTTATAAGAAAGATCCATAGTTGTCTATCACGGCTTCCACTTTTTTCTGAGGATCTGTTACAGCGGAGAACACCAGGAGTAACCCTAACGAGAATATTAAATTCATATATTTTTTGTTTTCTTTTGAGTTTTAAGATCTTTGAAACGTACGTTGAATATTACAGAAAGATTGCCTAGCCTATGCTGCCACTTGCAATATTTAAAATTTTAAAGATAGACATACGAATTTTGGATTAGTGTTACTCGCCTTTTAACTTAATTTTTCTGTTCTTTGTCAGGCATGGATGGTCATTTTAAGATGTTTCTTTTTATATTTTAACTCAAGGTTCAAAAGTCTATTAGTATTTCTGAACAGAGTATGTTCAAAGTTGGCAAAGGTAGAAGATCGTTACCCCATCTGTTGGCTAACAATTTAGTTTCAGAAAATAGAGGCACCAATGATTCATCACATTCATTTTCTTCTTTTAAATGTTATTGATATATTTCCGTCACGTTGATTATCCATCTATTACAACATTTTTCTCAGCACTAAACCTTTAAATGTAAACTAACAATAAATACTAAATGCTATTAGAACTAAAGAACAGAGTCAGTAACTATTAAAATACCAAAAACTCCGGCACATCTATGCATATAAACCGAACACACGCACCTTTAGATTTGAAATAATTTATAAAAAAAGTGAAAATTATAAACAAGATATATATTCGTTAGAAACAACATTTTCTTGCAACTCATATTGCCTTATATATTTATATCGTAGATTTCCTAGTAGAAAACGTAATTTTTGGAAAGGTTCATACCTTTACATCGTGTATATTTCGGTACAAAATACGCAAGGTAGGTAGTTATAGGTGTAACAATTTATGTAGTGCATAATACGAACTTCATATTCAGTCCGTTATTTAAAATTTAAGTGGTTTCAAAGTATATTACCCAAATCCATGGAGACATTACAAACTTCCTGATTCCAAATATTAAGTTTTTCTACAAAACAGCAATGCATGAACATAGCATAGTATTTTAATTAAACCAATTTTGGAGCCGCTGCATGTCGTTAATGTTTGAGTCACCATGTCTAATCATAATTCACCTGACGACCTTGTGCCTCGAAATTACCACTGTAGTGTTGTTTCCACTGCAGAAGACTCTGCCGTAAGGCCTCAGTTTAAAACAGAACACTCCTGTTTGCGACTTTCCATAATCCATCTCGTGTAAAGGGACACAGAGAAAACCATAGGCGTTACATCTAGCAACTTGACCGGTATGTCTCCATAATGTAACAGTTTGATAATTTGATAATATAATATGAATAACAAGTAAAGCTACATTAAACATACAAATGATATTGTCTTACCAGTCTTTACTTTAAGTCCAATTATCAAATGATTTCTATAATAAAAATACCCTCTACGCATTTATTATAGTGTAAACCACAACAGCTGTCACTCATTTAATTTATTAAAATAAATAGCGTCTCAGCCACCACTGTGTTTGTCATACTTCAGCTGCCTGATGCTTGAAAACTTGGTTGACACGTATATAATGGATATCGTGTGGCTGACATATTACTATTCGTTCTTCTTTGCCTTGGAATATCCTGAATTCCTATATTATTTGCAAACTATTTTAGGTAGGCAACTATTGAACTGATATTGAACAAGTCATGCACAAACGGCCTGTGATGTTTTTTCGGACAGAGATTCTTCTGGATTACGTTGCGCAGTTGGATACAGAGACGACTCTTACCACTTACCTTTATGTTTATGGATTCTAACTTGTTAAAAGATGCCCCACTTTGCTTGTTCCGACTTGGGTATGACTTGTTGCATAACGGTTCTGGTGCCTCAAAGATATTTACATTTCTAATGCTCTAACCCTTCGATCTAAGTGTATCAATACTTTTATCAGACAAATAGATTACATATCCTTTCAAGTCAGCTGTCATGTGACTTGTTGATTTCCATAATAAAAATCGTTTATATATAAAGAACTAAACCATGTAGTTGCAACGTTACACCTCCTCGCAAAATTACTTACTAGACTTGAAAAAAACAACAGCAACGACAGATTAATTAAAACTTGATACAACTGAAAATAACTACAGAACATTTTTCACATTAAAAGAGTACGTCTATTTAATTCGGGCGTAGCATAGCCAAATATGTTAAGGCATTCGGCTCATAATTCGAGGGGCGCGGGTTCGAATCCCGGTCGCACCAAAAATGCTCGCCCTTTCAGCCGTGGGGAGTTATATGTGACGGCCAATCCCACTATTTGTTGGTAAAAGAGTAGCCCAAGAGTTGGTGGTGATGACTAGCTGCTTTCTTTCTAGTCTTACACTGCTAAATTAGGAACGGCTAGCGCAGATAGCCCTCAAGTAGTTTTGCGCGAAATTGAAAAACAAACAAACAAACTATTTAACTTATGGTGAACACTTTCTGGAATACTATATATGAAAAAACTGAAAATGCGCTTCAGTTTAGTGTAAATTGTTCCTTACGTAAATGCAATCGATCTGAAAAAAAAAATTATGTTTACAACAACACATTAATAATGGTTTTATAAACAAATTTAACATAAAACATGATTGCACAAACGTCTTCTAGACAAATGTGAGATGTTTATGAATATCTTTAGAATAATTGATTAGGATATGTATCGGTTAGTAATCACTTCCTAGATTCTTGTGAAGAAGTTTCTGAATGACTAGCCTGCAGAACTTGATACTTCTAGCAATAGTTTCACACAGACTTCGGAGCAAAACTCAAGCTGGAGAGGAGGTTGAAGTGTTCCCCCGTAGGGATACCGTTGAGGAATGTTTTTAGGCTGCTCTACAAAATTCCGCTATCATGTTTTGACCATGCATGAAATTATAAACTTTAATGGATGGTTTCTGTGACTTGGCCTTGTAACTGAGGGGGCAGAAAGACACCTCCTCCCTTGTGACTTGGCCTTGTAACTGAGGGAGCAGAAAGACACCTCCTCCCTTGTGACTTGGCCTTGTAACTGAGGGAGCAGAAAGACACCTCCTCCCTTGTGACTTGGCCTTGTAACTGAGGGAGCAGAAAGACACCTTCTCCCTTGTGATTTGTCCTTGTAACTGAGGGGGCAGAAAGACACCTCCTCCCTTATTTTGAAATCTGTGGGGGCACCTTCTCCCAAAGCCCTTCAGGCTTCTTCGTCTACGTTTTATTCGTATTGAAATGCAACTTAGGTGTTGTGGTTTTTTACATCTATCAGGTGGGTGTGCTGATCTCCCTTTCTGATTTTATTCACTAGACTTTCTCGTCAAAAATATCGACAAATTTTCTGTACTCGTAAACGTTTTCATGGTAATGCTGCATCTTCGAATTATATGAAATGCTCGTGAACCTAATAATGTGTACGTTACATTAGCATAACGCAAACTGTTCTCATGAATTTGAATAACACTCATTATATAAGGTAATTTTAAAATTATAAATAATTATATATTTTCTAAAGTGTGTGTATTAATATTAAAAAGGAATTATTCAAACTCTCTCTTTTTTTCTTGATGACGAGAAATCCACTTAAAATAAAAATGTATCTCAGAACGGCTGGTATGGATATTAACACTTTTATTGATAAGGAGAGAACAACGTTTCGACCTTCCTAGGTCATCCTCAGGTTAAGAAAGAGTGTTTGAATGTTACCGTTGACCGACACACATCTTAGAGTTGAGAGTATAAACGGGTTTTGGATTGTAAGGGGTGTATCAGGTGGATGTTAGGTTATTAATTAGTATAGGTATAAAGGTGTTCCTTTATTTTGGTTTTAGTTGTTGTATAAGTAGGGCTTCTTTGATTTTGCGTTTGTTTATATTTGTTTCCATACTTAATATCTCAATGTTTTCTGTGGTGATTTTGTGTTTATTTGATTTGCAGTGTTCAAAAACGTGTGAAGGTGTTTTTTGTGTTCTTTGAATTTAGTTTCCATTTTTCTGCTCGTTTCTTCAATATAAAAGTCATGGCAGTTGTTGCATTGTATTTCATAAATAATGTTGGTGTTGTGTTTGTCAGTGTAGTTTTTACATAGTATGGACTTTAGTTTTGTACCTGGTTTTTGAATAAATTTGGTGTTTACTGGAATGTTGTGTTTTGTTATAAGTTTTTTTCCAAATGTTGGTTATTTTTTTCGATGATATCGGGAACATATGGTATGCAGCAGTATAAGGTTTTGTAGTTTGTTGTATCTTGGGATTTGTTGTTGGTCTAGGTGCGTGTGTATAATTTTTTCCACGGTTTTTTGAGGAAATTTGTTGAAATTTGTTGATGAAGTGTTGTTTTATTTTGTTGATTTCATCGTTAATTTTATCAGGTGAACATAGATTTGTGGCTGTGTTTATTTGGTTTCTTAATATGTTGAGTTTTTGTTTTGTTTCATGTACTGAGTCCCAGGAAATGTATAATCCACTATGGGTGATTTTTCTGTGGATTTCTGTTTTGAATTGTGTATCAGTTCTAGTGATTTTGAGGTTAAGAAATGCTATTTGGTTAGTGTTTTCCTGTTCACATGTGAACTTAATGTTCGGGTGTATCGAATTAACGTGATTGAAAAATCTAAGTGTGTGTTCTGTAGATGTGAATCCAGCAATTGTATTATCAATATACATGTACCAGTATAATGGTGGGTGTAAGGCTGAATTGATCGCTTGTGATTCAGTCTGTGTCATAAAAATGTTGGCTAGAGCTGGTGACACGGGATTTCTCATACTTAGGCCATTTACTTCCAGGTAGTTTTGGCTATTGAACATAAAGTTAGTTTTGGTGGTAGTGAATTCCATAAGGGTTGCTAATTGGTTGCTGGGGATGTGTATCAATGGGTTGGGGTCTTGGATATAAAGCTCTAAAGCTATCTTGCAGGCTTCAAGTGTTTTGACATCTGTGAAGAGGGAGATTACATCAAAACTGGCCATTAAGGCTTTATGATTTAGTTGTTAAGAATATATTTAAAATTAAAAGAGTTTTTGAAAAAGGAGCAGGTTGATGTTACAGATTTAGATAATCCCCACGTTATGTATTTACCGAGGTTGTAGTTAAATAATTCATAGATCGACATTATGGGTCATAGTGGACAATCAGGTTTGTGAGATTGGAGGTGCCGTATAGTTGTAGTGTGCATAGGTCGGTCTTTCGTAGATAAGAATAAATGTTTTCTGAGATTATGTTGTTTTTATCATTTGTAGCAGTATTTTGTTTAACTGGTTTTCATATGTTATTGTTGGATTTGTGTTTAGTAGTTTAAAATTTTTGGTATCTGACAAGATGTTCATTTTTTTTAACGTAATCATTTGTGTTTATCATAACTATTGCATTGCCTTCATCTGCTTTTAGAATTTTGATGTTGTTGTCTTGTTTTAAGCTGTTTATAGAATTTATATTTTTTGTGTAAGGTTGTTTTTTAGATTTCTTTATGTGACCGTCAACGATCACATTCAAATTCTCTCTTTCTTAACCTGAAGATTACCTAGGAAGGTCGAAACGTTGTTCTCTCCTTATCAATAAAAGTGTTAATATCCATAACTGTCGTTCGGAGATGCATCTCTCTTTTTGTTTTCTATGTGTTTATAGATTAATATTATGGTAGTAAATGTTTTGTGATTTTATGTACGTTCTTCGGTTACATGTTGATGCACTTCAGAAATCGAAATTCTCAAATTAACTATATTCGATGATAAAATATCAAACTGCCATATACAATCCCCGTCACTTACTCGACCTTTCAGCCGTGATTGCATTATAATGTGACGGTCAATACCCCTATTCGTTGGTGAAAGAGTAGCCAAAGAGTTGGCGGTAGGGGTGAGAATTAGATGTCTTCCCTCTGTTTTTACACTGCTGAATTAGGAACGTCTAGTGCAGATAGCCCTTGAGTAGCTTGGCGCGAAATTCAAAACAAACTAAATCAAATATATACAAATATTGTATTTGAAAAAAGGTTTTGTTAAGCCATTAAGACAAGTCCTTATATTTCGTTGGTTATAAAAATAAGAAATACTTTGTTTCAAAGAGCAATTCTAAAAATAAAAGAGAAAATAATATGTATATATATATATTCACATAAACGGTGTGAATTTATAATAAAACCTTGCTCTTCTGAAAGTACGATAGTTTGTCAGTAGATGGTGCGATAATCACTCATAATGTACTTTCATGTCTTTTGTGTGTTTTCACATAATTGGACAATGCTTCAGCCTTGGATAACCCTGATCTTTTAAAGTATTTGTTAAAGTGAAGAAAAACAATTATTGCATTCGCGTTCCATGATTGACAAGATTAGAATGAATCAAAATAAACTAACATATCCTTTATTCTAATCCAAACTTATGTATGTTTTTTGAATTTTGCGCAAAGCTACTCCAGGGCTATTTTCGCTAGCTGCCCCTCATTTAGCAGTGTAAGACTAGAGGAAAGGCAGCTAGTCGTCACCACCCATCGTCAACTCTTGGGTTACTCTTTTACCAATGAATAGTGAGATTAACCGTAACATTACAATGCCCTCAGGGCTGAAAGGGCTAGTACATTTGATGCGACGGGGATTCGAACGCCTTAACCCACCTGGCCATACCGGGCCTCCTACACTTGTGAGTTTGGGTGTGTGAGGAGTCATCAATCCATTTAGTCTTTAATTTGTAGTCTTTAAAGTAGTTCTTTAATTTGATAGGTTACATCGGAGAAATTACAATATTAATACTCCAATTTTTTATGCTTAACACTTAGGATAAAAGCTATGTAAACTTTAGAATTTCACGTTGCTCATGTACTGTTCATTTTTAGAATCAAAATCATAAGTGTTTACAAATAACATAAGGGATTTTTGTTTTTTTCTCACATTATTGGCAGTCGGCAAGTCCTTTTGTAGAATAACAAAACTCATCAGTTATATTGGGCGATGAAATTAAACATTACACCGAAACATTGTATATATATATATATATATATATATTTACGTACACTAATACATGTACACATATATTGACATTTTTATACAACATAAGACTAAAAGTTATGGTTTAGACCTTGATAGCTGGCTAACAATCAGAAATTATATGCTTAACACTTATGACAAAATACTAAATTTCTAATCTAAATGGATTGTTTATTAGAAACTGATATTGGTGAAATATGATACTGAATCAGTAAGATACAAAAATATATTTGTTTGTTGTTAAGCACATAACACAATAGACTTGTCTTTGTTTTTTTCCCATCGCTGTATCTTAACTGTATTTTTAGCGTTTTAAGCCCTTCTTTATATTTCTCGCGAAGCCATTAGAGGGCGTGATACAAGAAAGAGAACTGTCATATGCAATTAATATTACAAAGATGCAAACTATGACCGACAAAATAAAAAATGAATAACCATAATTTAAGTTACGTTATAACCAAGTCAAGAAGTTACATTTCTAATGTAACACGTCATTCTTTAACAAAAGGAATAATTTTGTATTTCAACACTATTGCTATTTATACCGCAACATATTCTCACAAAATAGTTTACTTAACATACATTATCTCACTGCGAAAATACAGAATAATTTAAAAGCAAATTTACTTAGCATGCAGTTAGTTGCACTACTATTTCATTTTTTTTCTGGCAAAATCAAATATCGTTGCAAATCTTAACTTGGTAGTTGTTGCAATTATTGTGTATTTTTTATAGTTTATTACATAGTTACCACAGCGAGTTAGACATTATATATTTTTTTCTGTTCAAGCTATGACAAAATGTGTAAACTTATGAAAAGGATCGTTTGCCTTTGCATAAAGTGGCAAATATGACTCAAAGAAATGTTCTAAATATTCATTATATTTTCGTTTATCATAAATGTCTCATGTGGAATACAATTAAAATGTGACTTGAATTTGATAAACATCCACTATGTTTATATTTATATTATAATTTGATAATAAACATCCATTATGTTTATATTTGTACTATAATTTGATAATAAAATCCAGTATGTTTGTATTTATATTATAACTTGATAATAAACATCCATTATGTTTATATTTATATTATAGCTTGATAATAAACATCCACTATGTTTATATTTATATTATAATTTGATAATAAACATCCATCATGTTTATATTCATATTATAACTTGATAATAAACATCCATTATGTTTATATTTGTACTATAATTTGATAATAAAATCCATTATGTTTGTATTTATATTATAATTTGATAATAAACATCCATTATGTTTATATTTGTACTATAATTTGATAATAAAATCCATTATGTTTGTATTTATATTATAACTTGATAATAAACATCTATTATGTTTATATTTATATTATAATTTGATAATAAACATCCATCATGTTTATATTCATATTATAATTTGATAATAAACATCCATTATGTTTATATTTATATTATAGCTTGATAATAAACATCCACTATGTTTATATTTATATTATAATTTGATAATAAACATCCATCATGTTTATATTCATATTATAACTTGATAATAAACATCCATTATGTTTATATTTGTACTATAATTTGATAATAAAATCCATTATGTTTGTATTTATATTATAACTTGATAATAAACATCCACTATGTTTATATTTATATTATAATTTGATAATAAACATCCATTATGTTTATATTTGTACTATAATTTGATAATAAAATCCATTATGTTTGTATTTATATTATAACTTGATAATAAACATCCATTGTGTTTATATTTATATTATAATTTGATAATAAACATCCATCATGTTTATATTCATATTATAATTTGATAATAAACATCCATTATGTTTATATTTGTACTATAATTTGATAATAAAATCCATTATGTTTGTATTTATATTATAACTTGATAATAAACATCCATTATGTTTATATTTATATTATAATTTGATAATAAACATCCACTATGTTTATATTTATATTATAATTTGATAATAAACATCCATTATGTTTATATTTGTACTATAATTTGATAATAAAATCCATTATGTTTGTATTTATATTATAACTTGATAATAAACATCCATTATGTTTATATTTATATTATAATTTGATAATAAACATCCACTATGTTTATATTTATATTATAATTTGATAATAAACATCCATTATGTTTATATTTGTACTATAATTTGATAATAAACATCCATTATCTTTATATTTATATTATAATTTGATAATAAACATCCATCATGTTTATATTCATATTATAATTTAATAATGAACATCCGTTATGTTTGTATTTATATTATAATTTGATAATGAACATCCATTATGTTTATATTTATATTATAATTTGATAATAAATATCCATAATGTTCATATTTATATTATAATTTGATAATGAACATCAATTATGTTCTTGTATTCTTTTAAAAATTTCAGCGTAAATTATCTACATTTCCTACAATGAATTGTGGCAATTTTCACTATTAACTTATCCATTTTTGTTAGTACTCTTTTTACAGTGTTAAAATGCTCGACGCATTAAGTTCAAGGCATCTATACACTAGCATTTGAAGTGAAGTGCTTCATGACACTTTGAGTATATTTTATAAAAGCATTCAAATGAAAACAGAATAATGATTTTAAAGCGTTGTGGAATTTAATTAATATATGATTATCTAATTAGTAATACTTAAGTGACTGTATGGACTACTGACTATCATAACGAAAATGTATATTAGTTACGTATCGAATTTATTTTTGTGTACTTTCATTAATGAAAACGCAAAATAATAAATCGATCTCTGCTAACGATTGGCTCAATTAATAATTAAGAAAGATATTAGCTTTCATCATTTGAATACTAGAATAAAACGTACAATAATTGTAACTACAACAGATGCTGTTCCTGGAATGTGATATTTGATGATATATCTTAGTATTTTTATTGTGAAAATATAATTTTTGCATTTAAAAAAATTTGAAACCACTTATATATGTTTGAAATGTGCATTAATAAATACAAGTCTCCAATCATTTTCAAAATATATGAATTACTATTTGTTTAGGTAAATGTAAATTTTCAAACGTATTATTTACAGTAGCAATGTGTGTGTATGTGCGCGTACGTGCGTGTGTTTCATTTAATAATATTTTAAATCCGTAAAAATCGCTGAGTGGTTAGCGGTTCTGCACTTTGAATCTGAGGGTTTAGAGTTCACGTCCCGTTGCCATAAAGGAGCGGTCTGTACTTTAAGACAGTGAATTTTAAATTCCACTATTCGGTCAGAAAACACTAGTTCAAGAGGCCAGATACTGTTAATTAGCTATATTTCTTCTGGTATATCAGTACAAAATTAGGGACATCATTTTCAGGGACACGTAATTAGTGTTGTGTGAACTTTAAGAGAAATTAAAAGGATTTTGAGTGGTCTGATAATTCATAATAGAATTAAAAATACAGTAATGTTATTTCTCAAGTTTTCTAGTTATGAGTCTGAAAGAATTACCTCAAAAACACGACACAGTAATATTAGTGGGCGTAAAACATAATTAGCATGAGATTAGCTTAAAGTGTTTAACACATACCACACGATCCAGCCTGGTATCTTCATGCGAATAAAAAAAAAGGTGGGATATTCCAACAAGACTTGAGTTGTTTTGATTGGCTAATAAGAAGACGCCTGGCACTATCATCGAGATTTAAGTCGCTAGACCAGACTTTTGACCTGAGCCCAGACCATGAGAGCCAACATGTGGAAGTTAATTTATAAATATAAATTAAAACAATCTAGGAACGAAATGTGCTTGAAAGACGTGAATGTGATGATTTAAGTGTAGCGATAAATATAAACCGTGGGTCCAGGTCGGATGAGAAAATAATTTACTCAAGATATCCCAATCGATTTTACATACCAGCTGAATTGGAGATTGGTCATTTGATTACTACTGCATTGACAGCGAAACAAACAAACAAAAAACGGACACAATGGTATCGATATCTTCAAAATGGAGGATTGGAATCATATATTGAAATCTTTAGTTTAAATACTTTGTGAAACTTATACTACAATAAAGCCCAAGGATGTAGTGATGAAGTTGAAGCAGATACACAGTGTATTACAAGATGATGTCAATAAGGATTCTCATATTAAAAATGATATTTCTGCATTAAAAGGTAGGTACACAAATGATATCGTGTTATATTTTCTTTATTATTATTTTTTCATTTTATAAGTTGTGCCAAACTTCATTTATTGAGATCTAGGAAAATAATCCTAAATCACTGGTTTCCGAAATGGCCACGATGTTGACCAGCTTGGGATCAGTACTAAAAGACAGTGAATCAGATTGTGTGACAGGTGTTCAAAATATTGATTTTTGATGGCTCATCTCTGTAGAAGCCTTTTGCTAGTTTGTTGTCAAGAGCAAAGATGCACAATGGAATACCAGTGGAAACTACTGATCTTAGTTTTTATATGATAGCAACAACTACTGTATTTTGATAAACAATACAACCAGGGTATCCATAGAATTATTTTATTCAATTGTTGCTTTCAAAGTATTATCACTGTAACGTGTCATCATCATAATGTGTACAGCAATTATTTTTTGCTTTGTGTTTAAACACAAAGCTGCACAAAGGGCTAACTGTGCTTTATCTACCAGGGTTATCGAAACCCTGTCTATAAGTCCACAGACATACCGCTTTGCTAATGGGGGACTAGGTATAGCAATTATTACAAATAAACAACATCACGAAACTGTTTTATCTCTAGTCCATGTAATGCGCTCAATAACTTAATCTATAAATACCGATAAACTACTGCACAGAAACAGTGTCACGAAACTGGGTTACCTGTAGACTATGTTATGTGTTCAGAAATTAATTTAAACCCTAGATGTTAATAAATTACAGTACAAAAACAGAGTAACAAACTTGGATTACTGTTGCTCACGCACGATTAGAAAACAGCAACCTATGGTTGTTATTGATCTCAAAATACTGTCCAAGGATTGGAGATCGATAACCCATGCTTACTATTGATTCAAAAACAGAAAGTTGGGAATAAGAGCAGCAAGCTATGGTAACAATTTATAATAAGAAAAAGGGAGTTAGGATTAGAGATCAGCAACTTATGACGAATATTGACCATGACAGAAAACTAGGATCAAGAGCATCAACGTATGCAACTATTGATCCAAAAACAGAAAGTACCGAAAATAACCAGAAACTTTAGTCGTAGATTCTTAATTACATCTTGTTTATCCCAGAATAACCATGGAGTATCTTCGTCATTACCATGGTACATACAATTCACAAATCTTATAAAAAAACAGAAACTGATTGAAACGTAATCCAGTCCAAAGTTTATCAGGCAAGTTGTTTATTTCAATAATTTTCAAAACCTGAAGGAAGAATTGCTAATAACAAAAGAAACAAAAGACTAAGCTGCAACAAGTAAACCAGATACCAGGATATGTAACTTAAAAACAACACTGTTATATATAAAGCATCAGAGGGCGGTAATAAACTCTATATAATAATGGAAGTGGAGCATATAGCAGTTGCTATGATTAAAATATGTTTTCAGTTTCAAATATCTCTTCACCTACTCTTTCACCAAAGAATAGTTGGATTGACGATCGCATTATAACACCTCCTCCGCTAAAAGGGTAGGCATGTTTGGTGTGACGGGGATTCGAACCCGCGACACTCATATTACTAGTCAAGCACTCTAACCACCTGGTCACGTCGGGCTCCATCTAGAGTACTGATTAACCATTAAACATTGTTGTTTCAGCCCTTTAGAATATTTTTTTTTAAGTACAGGAATAATACAATTTATTAGTTAACAATATAGAAACGTTTGAATTCATTATTATTTAATCATCATAGAAATAATTTTTAGTAAAGAGTTATCAAACGCTATCTGTTAGTTATTACACATCAACATGTTTCATACTATCCTTCTACAAAGGCCCGGCATGGTCAGGTGGGCTAAGGTGTGCGGCTCGTAATTTGAGGGTCGTGGGTTCAAATCCTTGTTGCACCAAACATGCTCGCCCTTTCAGCCGTAAAGGCGTTATAATATTACGGTCAATCCCACTATTCATTGGTAAAATAGTAGCTCAAGAGTTGGCGGTGGGTGGTGATGACTAGCTAGCTGTCTTCCCTCTAGTCTTACACTGTTAAATTAGGGACGGCTAGCGCAGATAGCCCTCGAGTAGTTTTGCGCGAAATTCAAAAACAAACAAAACAAACAAATTCTTCTTGTTTAGTTTTTTTTCAGGGTATTTGTGTATTTACTATGTTGATAATCCAGTATTACTGCGTTGATCAGAATGATAAAATTACGTGACTTTCAACTTTAAGAAACAGTGTACATATTAACGTCTTACATTAATTTAAATAAAGGATTTTACTGTATTAAATAATAAACATCTGGACCTTATAACGCAAATGTAAGCTTTAGGATATTTTACTGTTACGGTATCCTGGCTTCGAAAATCAGAGTGTTAAGGAATATTTACGGTTAATTAATATTGGCATTGATAACCTTTAATGATAAAGATTTATTGTTAATATTTTCTGGATTGGATAATCACAATATTGAAGAAATAAATGTTAATGTGAATAAATTTTGGTCACAACGATCCTAAAGTCGGTTGTTGTTTGTTAAGCACACGGCTACACAAAGTGCTACCTGTGCTCGGTCTATCACAGGTATCGAAGCCCAGTTTCTAATAGTATAAGTCCGCAGTTAATATCGCTGTGCCACTGGGGTCCTAAAGTCGGATAATTTTAAAGGTTATAAATAATTCATGTTACAATAACAGGACGTCGGAATTAAGATTAATGTAAATTAAAATTGGTTTGAAATTTGAGATAGTTTTAGGGTTAACCATTCTTGATTTCGATAACGACCCGAATCATTTTGGAAACGTAAACAAAGTTAGGTTAACGATTTCTATTTAAACTACAGGGTTTTATTTTTATATATATTAATTCAATGCAGCATTCATTCCTGTTCGATGATACAAAATGAAGCAAACAATATGAAAGTTATTAAATAAGCATTTTTAGTTTTCTAATAAACCACAACAGTGTTCTTTCTGAAATATTATGCTAAATACATGACGTTCTGAGTCACGTTTTATTGAAGCACACAAAGACTTTAAAGATTTCTATTTCAACTTTTCTTTTCATCGTGAACTCGAAAGCAAAAATAAAGCAAGTTAAATGTTTTCATTTCATGTTCCTTGAATTTTAATTTCCTACCAGATGCTGCGTTTCACTGCTATTAGAACTCGTGCATATTTAATGAAAACTTATTTGCATGAATTTTGAATAAATGTTTCCTTAAGCAGCAGATGTATATAATTAGATCACACTGTTAACCCACGGACATAGCTCTCCAGCACGATGTAACCTGATAGATAGAAAGCAAGTAACTCCACAAAAAATGTCTGTATATAAAATAAATATGCGATTTTAAACCTGGATGAAATAATGCTCACTTGAATGTACTTTCTGCTTGTTATTTGGTTTTCTTTGGTCGATTTCTAAGACGATCAATAACGAAGCCGTGACGTTATGTATTCTTTGTTGTATACAAAGAATCAAAGATCGCGTATCAGGAGTATTGAAAAATGGTTTCACCTTTCACCTAAGATTTTGTTGGAGTGAATAATACTGACAAATGTCACCTGGTATCTTAGTCAGAATGCTGAACATTGAGAAATAGTTTTGTGGTCCGAGATCTTATGGGAATGATGACTATTGAGCAATGATTGGATCTATCAACTATGAAAATGATTGAATCTTTCACTCGAAATCATTATCGGAGTGATGAATATTGAGAAATTGTTAGATCTGTTACTCTATATCTCTGTCGTGGTGACGAATATTGAGAAATAATTGGATATGTCGCCCGAGGTCTTTGTTACAGCAGATAAACAGAACTGCGACAGTAAAAAGTATTTGGATTTTAATAATGACAAAGGATGTATAAAATATTATTTTTTCCGCATTTTTTTCTCTATAATAAGATGAATATACAAATGAAGTAGAAACCCTATAACCTGAGCGCTTTCGAAAGATCCATTTTTATCAAGACTTCTTGGTCCTACGTGTTTTTAGAACGTCATGAATAAGACGAATGTAGTTATTATTAAAAACATAACTGTTGTATTTCCTTCACAGCCATCTTAATTGGTCCATTGTGACTAACAATTAGAAAGTGTAAAGCACAGCAACAGCAAATAGGATCTCTCTTATAAAAAATATTTACTTCCTAGATCTTAACAAAACCATAAATTATAGGTATCAGTTTTAGCTGGCTAATTTGTTCGGGGCTACAATAAAATAAGTGATAAATCATCAATGAGAAATCAAGCATTTGGAAAAAGTTCATACATTCAAAGCTTATTTTTAACTGGATATTTCATATCTGATAATGAAAGGTTGTTTGTTTTGAATTTTGCGCAAACCTACTCGAGGGCTATCTGCACAAGCCGTCCCTGATTTAACAGTGTAAGACTAAAGGGAAGTCAGCTAGTAATCACCACCCATAGTCAACTCTTGGGCTATTCTTTTACCAACGAATAGTAGGATTGACATTATAACGTCCCCACGGCTGAAAGGACGAGCATGCTTGGTGTGACGGGGATTCGAACTCGCGACCCTCATATTGGGAGTCAAGCACCCTAACCCTGGCCATGTTGGGCCCAAAAGGTAAGAAAAAATAAAGTAGGCCAATAGAAAAAAAAAAGGAAACTGATAAAGAAAGAGGTTCAAATTACTCGCTTGAAACAGAACATATTAACTTTATTTTCAACATGGAAAGTAATTGCACGTTCAGCCAAACGAAACGTTTTCTTGCTGGCTGCTCTCAAGCTGATGATCCTATCTTGTCTGAGAAAACAAAATGAAATAATTCTGGTTTCAACAAAGTGAAATATTGAATTTGATAAAAAGTTTATCATTAGGTTCAAATTGGAACTTGGAAACTGTTGAAAGTTAAGGTATTTTTAAATTTTTTTAAACTAATATCTACACTTATATCGACATCATTCAAACTTAATGTGAGTCATGAATAACAAATAAAAGTGGTATTCTGTTCAGTGTTCGCAATACTTCAAAAGTTCAGTTTTATTTTTCACAATTTTTAAAAATGCTTTTATGATTTTTGTTCATGTTTAACTTGGAGGCCTTTTAATTCCCTCGGTGAACTCATATAGCCCGATGTGGCTTTGCAATAAGAAAACACATATACACACACATACACATTTTAATGTGACAGCCAATCTCACTGTTCGATGGTGAAAATGTGTTTGTGTGTTTTCTTCTAGCAGAACCACGTCGGGATATCTGATGAGTCTACCGAGGGGAATCGAACCCTTGATTTTAGTATTGTAGATCCGTAGACGATGGTTAAAGAGTAACCCAAGAAATGATGGTGGGTGATGGTAGCTAGCTTTCTTTCCTTTGTTTGTTACTTCCAACTTAGAAAGGGAAAGTGCAGATAACCCTCAGTAACTTTGTGCGAAATTCACAAAAATACATATAAACATGAATAACTGATACAGATGATTTTTCAGCTCGTACATACTGTGACACCTGTCAGCCTAAAGAAACTTGGTACTAGGTGAAAAGCTTGTGATTAGAATGTATGTCAGTCTCTTTGAAATGAAATATTACATCAAACATGAACAACCACAGACCTGTTTCACACTGTATTTTTTACCTTTTTTGTAATGAAATATTTCACTCACCAACAATTAACACAAACCAGTTTTACAATGTGTTTTTCAACTTTGTGTAATATTAAAATTATCTTATCATTATAAATACGAGTTTTCAGTATTAACTGTAATTCCACTGTAATTTTGCTATAAATTAGAATTTTGGTTGCCTATATTTTTTATTTTATTGATTTTAAAACAAGCCTTATTTTAATTTTCTCTAGTGTGGTATACGCACACACACACACATAATAATTATAAGTTTGTTCATACATTGTTCAAAATTTCATTTTAGAAAAGTTACAAATAGTTTGTGAATCACATCAATATTTGCAACGACTGAATTGTATTTAAGTCTCGATATATTAAGAGACAACATTTTACTGTTTTATTTTCAATTCAGTTGAACTTATCATCATACTGTAATAGTAATTCTGTAAACATTCATTAAAGATAAGTATGTATCACAGCGTTTTGTCATTTACAAGGACACTTTTTGGAAGACACTTTTATTTATTCGTTACCGAAATTCTTTACTTTTTCAGTCTCTTCTGTGCTTAAAACAATAAGCGGAGTAATTAGAAGTACAATTATAAAACGTAGTTTTGATTCCATTAATATTTATTTATAGAACTTGAATTATATATTTTACCAGATTTCAATTCTTTGTACGAAATGAAATTTTAATCTTCGTTTATAAATTTTTACTTTTTCCTTGCAACTTTAAAACAGAACTAATGAGTTGTACGTTAAGCTCCGTCACCCGCTGTTACAGCGGTAAATCTATGGACTTACAACGCTAAAAAAATCAGGAGTTCGATCCCTCTCGGTAAACTCTGCAGATAGCCCGATGTGGCTTTGCTATAAGAAAGCACATACAAACCCATTAAGTTTCGTTTGACTAATTCACGGCAGTTTAAACCAGGTGGTTGGAGATCGAGCAAGCACGGTTTTGTTTTACTTCTAAGAAAATTATTGTGGATACCTTAGAGAAAAATAACAAGTATCTTTGGCTTTTACAAGAAAGTAAAATTTTGTTTTCAAACTTGTGTAATTTTACTTCCTTGCACTTTTTTACTGCCACTGCAGTACCTATTATATATTATGACCTGATGACAAAGCCATCTGAAATATTTGTATGTGAAACATAACATTATTTATATTAATAATATTAAGTTATTGTAAGTAATAAGTGTACATGAAATATAATTAATATTTAGCAGATGATATAGTTCTCAGTTAATAATGAGCTAGATGTGAGACTAAAGATTTTAGCTAATAATAAACAAAGTCTAGAGCCTGAAATAGATCCAATAGAAAACTACATTTAAATAAACATACAGTTTTAAGATTATCTCAAAATCAAATACACTTTTGGAAGCGATAGCAATATACGACTTTTGTAGTAATAAATACTTACGTATCCATCTATTCACCAAATTGTAATAGATTTTCAAACACAACAAATGAGAAAAAATTTAAGGATGCTAGATTCTGAAAGGATTCTTTGAAAGTGAGTGCTCGAGGCACAAACTCAATTATTTTAAAGGAAAATTGAAATAAGAAAGAAATGGTAGACAGAGTATTGATAAATAAAATTATTTCAATTACTCAGTTACCTGTCATCAGTTACTTGTCATGGACAATACTTATTACCTGCACAAGGAAGCGCTGAAATAATTTCTTATAAATCATGCTTAAATACTATGAAATTTTTAAACGAATTCAAAGAATTATAGAAAATGACACCCCTACAAACACTTAGAACACAAAAACACTATTAACGGCTACAATTTACAGGATAAATATGGTTGGGCATTCGGAATTTAAATGAAATAAATTCTATGAGTATAGTTTGTTATAACATATTTTACTAAAAAGTGGAACAGTGAACGAAATTAACGATTGTTTACCAAGTTTACTAGAAGGTGTCTCTAGATGTTCCGTCAACGTTTACAGAAATAACTGCTGCTTGTTAATCATTAGTAAAAAAAAAACAACTCTTCTTGAACTGATCGTCTGACAATTGAGTGGTTAATAAAATTTCGGCGGAAGACTGGCAATTCTCTGGTGGAGGTGTTTGAGGAATCTCTGGTGAATGTTCTAGAAGTATTAATAAACAATAATAAAGCTGATACCAAAAGCAAAAGATACATTTGACAGATGTAAAAAAAACTTGGTGACCAATATCACATTGACGTAGGGATAATGAAGTATTCTCTAAGGGCATAACAACCAGAATGAAACCGTTTATTAGTTAACTGATTCATGACAGCCACACTTATTGTGTTATAAAGTGGTACCTTTTTGTTACATGCATGTTGTGCCTGATATGATAAGTTCTGCAAACCAAAATAATAAATGTGTGCATATTATACATTTAGATTTGGTAGAAAACATTCAAATACATTATTCATGAACATTTGAAGATGATATTTAAAAAATTTGGTTTTGAAGGAAATTTTGTAAGGGAAGTTCACGCAGTGTATAGAAATACTATATTCTATGTAGATCAGATGTCGGTTTAGACTTTAGCCATTCACTTTAATAGAGGTGTAACACAAGGAGATCCATTAAGCGGTTTTCTTTTTTGTTACCTGTAGAACCATTTCTTTATAATTTAAGAAAAAAAAAGTATGCTGTGTGAGAACACTATTACATTTTATTAATCATAAGATTTTTTTTATGCTGATGATGTAAGTATTTACATTAGAAATGAAACCGATTTTAATGTTACTGAGAACAAAATCAAGGAATTTGAAATATATTATAGATCAAAGTTTAATAAAGAAAAATCTTTGGGTTTACAGTGTGGTGCATGGAAAATGCGCATAAACAATAAATTAGGTTATATGGGGTTGAATTGCGGAATAAAAGTATTTGAAGTGCATTTGAGAAATTCTTCACCATACGTGAAATAAAATTCCATGGAACACATCCACTTAAAATATGTATTGATTTGGATTACCGCATTCCCAAACGCAGAAGGTAGAAAATCACTAAAGTGTCTCTCTTGTTAATAAAGCAAAGTGTTTCCTGCAGGGTTTTTTTTTCTGGCCACAGGATACTCAACTGTGTGGTTTGAGTTGTACAACAATTTGATAAAAAAAAAAAAAGAGCAAACTTCGTTGTGAATGAACATCATTTTAAATGACCAAAAGGCATACGGAAAGTATGATACAGAAGTTTGTCCGAAGAACGTCATTCAGATATACGGCAGGGAATTATGAATGATGCATCACCTTCGCCTATTATGGATAAAGCGAATAAATGTGGCTGATGATAAATTGTGTCAATAGTGAAACACGAGGATAGGCAATAACTGATATGTGTATTTTAGTTGTGTAGTAGCCGAACTTTTATAAATATAATTTTTAATTATGTTCAAGTATTCTAGAAAGAAATATGCATCGTACGATTACTGGTGTTCATACTCGCATAAAAAAAATATAATTCCACATCAACTGAGATATTATTTTAAGGAAAACTATAATTTATGGTTATTGGTGTGAGACACAAAAAACATATTTTACAGCTTAAAATAATTAGAGTCAATAGTATATAATTTAATTAACTGACCGAAGTTACGGACTATATTAGAATATATATGGCCTGAACAAAATGGTGAATTTGGTTCATTAAAAAACACTGGATTCAAGAATATCGATAATTCATTATAGAAAAAACAAACGTGTAAAATTACACATTCAAACTAATTTTATTATGCCCATTTTATCTTTTTATGTATTATGTATACACACACATGCATATATATATATATATATATATATCATGATTATTACGTTATATACCGTATAATGGAAATAGTTTCTTTGTTTCAGTAAACGTATCTAAAATTATCCATCCAACGTTTCACAACAATCGGCTCGATATTGGTCATTATGGATAAAAATCGTTATTTTTCATATGTAAACCATTTTAAAAATGTTTACAGATATTATGAGTATAAAGGTTAGGTATAATAGCGTAATAAATAAATATGTGCTTTTTTCTTGTTGTAACAGCTATTTATCTGGTGTCAAACTTGTAAAACCTGGTTTGACTATTTTAATACAATGTATAAAAGTATTTTCCGCTTCTTTTCAGAAAATATTGACTAAAAAAAACTATTTTCTAAGTCGATGACGACATTGATTTTCCGGGAAGCACATTGACTGACAAAATACGATTTCTATCCTCTGGCTATTAAAGTTCCGTTGTGTCATGATACACTCTTTCCACATGGCAGACAAGAATCCAATAAACCCTGCAGATAGTTTAGAGCCAATACTGGCAACAGTCGTGATTCTTGTGAAAGTTCTGGCTACTTGCAGAGCACGTTAAGACCTTGTGGTTTTGGAATGTATTTTGAAAAGATAAACCGAACTTTTGTAGTTTAAAAAGACATATGGAATTTTATTAATCAAATTAAAAATCTATCCTAGTAGCAATGCCTCTAGTAAAGAGCAATGTATTTCAAATTTTTGGAGCAACAGATAGATGGATAGATATAGATAAACAGATAAATACATGTAGATAAATAGAAAGATAGCTAAAGTTACAGATAGATGGATAGATATGGATAAACAGATAAATACATGTAGATAAAGAGAAAGATAGCTAAAGTTACAGATAAATGGATAGATATAGATAAACAGATAAATACATGTAGATAAAGAGAAAGATAGCTAAAGTTACAGATAGATGGATAGATATAGATAAACAGATAAATACATGTGGATAAAGAGAAAGATAGCAAAAGTTACAGATAGATGGATAGATATAGATAAACAGATAAATACATGTAGATAAAGAGAAAGATAGCTAAAGTTACAGATAGATGGATAGATATAGATAGACAGATAAATACATGTAGATAAAGAGAAAGATAGCTAAAGTTACAGATAGATGGATAGATATAGATAGACAGATAAATACATGTAGATAAAGAGAAAGATAGCTAAAGTTACAGATAGATGCCGTAGAGTAGAGTTTGAAGAAAACGACTTTTGAATTTCGTGCAAAGCTACACGAGGGCTATCTGTGTTAGCTACCAATAAAACAGTGTAAGACTAAATGGAAGGTAGCTAGTCATCATTTTCCACCGCCAACTCTTGGGCTACTTTGAATAGAGAGATATACACACATGGATATAGTTATATAGATAGAGATTGAAACAAATAGATATAGACACATAGGGAGAAAAAGTTACGATGATAACTATAGATACATGAAGTTAGATCAATAAATATAGATACATATATATAGGTATAGGTAAAACTAGAATGATAAATATAAATGCACAGACATATGTTGATAGACAGTTATTTAAAAGTTCTCACGTTTTGGAAGAAATATTTAACATGGGATTTATTGGTCTACAACGGTTGTTCCATCTTCTAAACTAAACTGAAATTATCAATAACTAAATTTTAAAAATCTTAAATCCTTTTCTTATCATTCGTATACTTATTAAATGTTTTCTTAAACTGACTTAAATTTACTGCTTCTACGACATCTAAAGGCCAACCAATCTGTTAAAAAAATAAAACTGTCTTAGCTGAAGAAGACTTATATTCTGCCAAAATTTATATATGTGTCCCGTAGTTCTACCTTTCTCACTGTTAAATATGAGAAAACGATGCATCAACACTATCAATTCCCTGTAAACACCTTTGTCATATCCTCTCTTCTTTTGTTAGAGAAAACAAATTCAGAGATTTCAGACTTTCCTCATGTGAGAATTTCTCCAACTCAGGCACCATTCTAGTAAGCCTTCTCTGAACTATTTTCAACAATTCTATGTTTTTCCTGAAGTAAGAAGTTCAAATCTGAATACAGTATTCCAAATGTGGCATGACCATTGACATATTCAATGAAATTATAATCTCTTCAGACTTGTATGTAGCATTTCTGTTTGCCCTACTACTAGCAATAGTACACTGCTTGGTTGGCTTAAGGAACTAATCAACTATTACACCAAGATCCTTTCTTTCATGACACTGTTTAGGTTATTTTCATCCAAATTATACTTATAATTCAAGTTAAGATAATCTACATGCATTATCTTACATTTATAATAAATAAAATCCATTTGCCACTTATTTTCCCAACTGACTAAATGATGTAAATCTTTTGGTATATCGGTAGCATCTTCTTCATAGCTAGCAACACTCAATAATTTAATATAATCTGCAAAGTTAAATGATGTATTGACTATTTCTTTATCTAATTAAGGTAAATTAAAAAGAGGATAGGTTTTAAGACTGAGTCCTGAGGTACCCCACTTGTGACATTAATTTAGTTTGACTGAACTCTATTTATAACAATTCTCTGCTTTCTTCCATCAAACCAGTCTTCTATTTAATTTACTAACTTATCCCCTACATCTACAGAGATAACTTTTACAAGCCTTTCATCTAGCATCTTGTCAAATTCTTTCAGAAAATCCAGATGCACCAAATCTACATACACCCTTACTCTCATCTACATAAGTAATAACATTTTCAATGCATGTCAAAGATTTGTAAGGCAAAATTTTTCCTTAGCGAAACAGTATTGGCTGTCTGATAAAATTTAAGTTTTGTTAAATGACTTTGCAAAGCATCTTCTATTAGGCTTTCTAAAACCTTTCCCACAACTCATGTAAGACTAATGGCTCTATAGTTAGTGGGACAATTTTTATCACCTCCCTTGAAAAGAGGAATTATGTTAGCTGACTTCCAGTTACTCTTGTACCTGTCCATTATTCAAGTACTGGCAAAAAATAATAGCAAATGGTTCATATATCTATTCTTTAACCTCCTTGAAAATCGTTGTCAAAATGTTATCTGATCTAGGAGTCTTATCATTCTTTAACCTTCTCAATTTTTTCTTAACTAACTCTGAATTAATGGAGGTTCGATGTCGTTTCTATCTATCAACTGTTCAAAGTGTGGAATACTTCTCAAATCTTTGTTAGTAAAAATCAAGACAAAGCAAAATTTAATAACCCAGCTATCTCATAATCATCACGTACGAGCCTTTCTTTATCAACCCTCAAGGATCCAACCTCTATCTTAACTTGTTTACCTTAATTTATTTAAAGAAATCCTTACAGTTAATTTTAACATTTTCAGCTAACTTTTTCTAATACATTATTTATGATGCCCTAATTTCCTGTTCCACCAACTTTCTTGATCTTCTATAATCTTGTAAATCTTCTATCAAACTATTCAATTTAAATTTCTTAATGCTTTTCTTTAATTTTATCTCTAAAACTCTTCATGACTCCACCTTGTTTATTTCTTGGAGCTACTTTATTTTTCTATAAATAATATTTTTATCTTCGATATTTAAAAATATAGATTCACAATTTTCTCACATCTGATAGTTGTCTTCAAATAACGCAGCTGCCCGATTCACAACAGATAATTCTTGTCACATTCTTTCAAAATTTGCTTTTTTGAAATTTGTAACCAAAATATCATTATTCCAGATCTCTGTATTCAGTAAAACATCACACCTAATAGAGCAATGATCACCCTAATGTTCCCCAATTTCAATCCTTTCAATCATTTTTAAATTTGAAGTTAACAAAAAATTTAAAAGAGTATTGTTTCTAATAGGTTTTAAATGGTAAAGAAATCCACTTTGAACAGTTTTCAAAAGCTTTCTTCGTCATGATTTGATTCTTGTATTTCCCTGTAATACGACTGCAATTAAAATCACCCATAATTATTTCTTCATTAATAGCTGAAATTTTAATATCATTGCAATGTTTCTCACTAATTTTGTCAGTTTTACTAAGTAGTCTGTAACAAATTCTAACGAAAAGGTTTTTATTTTTATATTCACTAATAGACACAGAAGTGGATTCGATTTTTTTGCTATTATCTTTAGTGTCCTCCACTTCAATAGGATGTAACCCATATTTTACATGTAAAACCACTCCTTTCCCTCTCTTTAATACTCTACCTCTATTAGATAGTCTGTAACCCTGTATTTCAAAAAAGGTTCTGTCATCAGAATCATCTACGTTTAACCATGTTTCAGTTATTACTATTATATCAAAATCTTCCATTCCTACTAATTCTCTAAAGTCTTATATTTTATTTCTTATACTTCTAGCATTACAGTACTAACAATTAAGCTTACTTTTATAGCTACTTCTATACTCATTTTCTATGCTAACTTTTCTGCATTTTTTTCATTTAGATGGCCCTTACCACTGTCTAGTCCTTGTTTATAACTTTTTTTACAGCTAAGTTAACAGGCATAGCAAGAAGTTCCCTTCTTTCATTGAACTGATCCCACAAGACCAACTAGCTGATCTGCTCATCTTACAAATTAGCGTTAGCCTAGCATTTAGCCCTAGTGACTTACTTACACTTTTATCCCCAAAGTTAAATCTAGACAGTATTCCATACAAAATGAAGCTATGGCCTTTTTCTTTAAATGCCTTTATTAGCTCTTTGTACTTATTAATTAGCTCCTCTAACCTATCTTTCTATACATCGTTATTCCCTACATACATCACAAGAACAGGATCTCTGCTAACATTCTTTATTATATCTCATGCTCTGTCAATTATATCTTCCATCTGTAACCCTAAATAGCATAACACTATGTAACAAAATTTTTACTTTTTGTTGTTTCTAGGCAGAAAATGTTATTTCCCAATTGCTTATACCTAAAGTAAATGGAAAAGACCAATTTTTCTCTTCAAACTTTGTTTTTGTGACCTGGAAGCATAAATGAAAACGTGATGGGAGACTATTTTAGGGGGCCGATACGTGAAAGTGATTTACATTACAGTTGCAAATCTCGAAAAACTACTCACTTTTAAACATTTTTATATAACTTTAGTACAAATACATGTAAATCTTGATCCATATGTTGTTTTATTCAGACCTTATGTAAATGAAAATGTGCAAATTTACCCGTTTTTACATAAAAAATAGGTTAATGTGTGTGTTTTCTTATAGCAAATCCACATCGGGCTATCTGCTGAGTCCACCGAGGGGAATCAAACCCTTGGTTTTAGCGTTGTAATTCCGGAGGCATACCGCTGTACTAATGGGGGGCAAAATAGGTTAATTTATAAATTTCATTATCCAGATCACAAAGGCCAAATTTGAAGAGAATAATTACCATTTTCTGCACTTTTACAACATAAGCAATTAAGAAATAACACATACTATCCAGGAACAAAATTTCTGTTACATAGTGTAATCTAATTGTTTTCTCCCTATTTACCCTATTTACTATTCACATGCCTTGTCAAGGAATGACCTATAACTATACCTCTCTTATCATCCATATCCTTCTCTGATCCTTTTGGTTTTCTTTCCCTCCAACAGTTTTTCGTCTGCATAAGCCAAGCTCTTAAATTTGTTGCTCAATATGCAGCAATAAGAGTGTTTAATCTTATTTAGATATCATTTAAATTTGATAAGGGCGTGTGATGTTTCAGTTAATCACACAAGCATGTAACATTTTTTTCCCTATGTTTGGCTGATTAAACTTTTCTTTACTTACTGAGAAATGGGACTAGAAACAGCTTTAACAAAATGTCAATAAAAGGGTTGTTACTCTGCTGTATAATAGTTATACCCACCACTGCTGTAAAGATGATTACGTATTAAAGTTTAATATTAACACTGCGTGGTTGATTTATGAGCGTTAGTTGGCTGTGTGGTAGAGCTCTAAATGTCATAGGTAGTGAACATGGTTTACATCCTTATGAAACCACAAGATGTTTCCTGCACTTCAACTTGTGGATGTGATATCAGAGTGACATTCAGTCCATTGGGTGGGTGGTATGGTGCTACTGACATTTTTCGGCCAGAATTCAATGGCGACAGATAAGCCTAAGTACTTTTAATACAAATATGCACCATTAACCTATACAAATGCTTTTCCTCTCTCCAGTTCAAAAACAATATTGTATAATATTATGATGGTAAAAGAGTTTTTGTGTGTTAAATATTGTTGTTAAATAGATTATACTGTGAGTGACAAGTTAACCTATGTTTACACATTAATTTACAAACAACTGTTTGATCCTGGTCTTCATATATTTCAGTAATTTTCAATCTCTTTTTTTGTACTTAATAATAAAAATAAATAAGCAAAAACTTTGTTTTAACGAAGTAAACATTTATTTAATAGAAAACAGCTATTTAGAACATATTGTTGGCATTTTCTTAATACATCTTTTCTAGTAGTAAGCTCCAGAGCTTATAATTCTAAATAAAAAAATAGCCCAAGAGTTGGTAGTTGGTGGTGATGACTACCTGCCTTCTCTCTTGTCTCATACTGTTAGGCCTGGCATGGCCTAGCGCGTTAAGGCGTGCGCTTCGTAATCTGAGGGTCGCGGGTTCGCGCCCGAGTCGCGCCAAACATGCTCGCCCTCCCAGCCGTTGGGGCGTTATAATGTTACGGTCAATCCCACTATTCGTTGGTAAAAGAGTAGCTCAAGAGTTGGCAGTGGGTGATGATGACTAGCTGCCTTTCCTCTAGTCTTACACTGTTAAATTAGGGACGGCTAGCACAGATAGCCCTCGAGTAGCTTTGTGCGAAATTCCAAAAAACAAACAAACAAAATTATACTGTTAAATTAGGGACTGCTAGCGCATATACCCCTCGTGTAGCTTTGCGCAAAATTAAAAAAAACAAACAAACAGTAATTTTAAAATTTGAGGTTCGATTCCCTCTTCGGACACATTGTGCAGCCAAAAGAGGAGCCAAAAGTAATTTATTTTGTTTAAAACTCACCGTTTACCTATTTATTTAAAGATACTTCACAGCAGTTGAACTAGTGACACCACACTTTTAGTTATTAATGGATCATCAAGTTTGCCTAATATGTTTTGAATTCAAAGTTAAATATATAAAAACTCAATTTTTTTAGAAAGTAGTTTCGTTCACTTTCAAGCGGCCCGTCATGGCCAGGGGGTTAAAGTATTCAACTTGTGGTATGAGGGTCGCCGGTTCGAATCTACGTTACACCAAACATACTTGAACTTTCAATCATGGGGGCGTTATAATGTGACAGCCAATCCCACTATTCGTTGATAAAAGAGTACCTCAAGAGTTGGCAGGGGGTAGTGGTAACTAGCTGCCTTCCCTCTAGTCTTACACTGCAAAATTAGGGACGGATAGTGAGATAGCTCTGGAGTAGCTTTGTGCGAAATTCAGAACAAACCAAGCCAAATTATTTCAAGCAACATATACAGATTAAACGTGTTACAGAAAGAACACATGTAGATAGTTAAACGTAATAAACTACATATGAAAGGTAAATTGTAGGGAAAAAATAGAAGAGAAATGAACAAACTATTCTTGCTCAAAAATTTTGCTATTTTTATATGTAATACTGAGAAAATGATGTCATGAAAAAAACTACTATTTTTTTCAATAAATAGTGCCAGCTTTAATATGTAAAACAATACAGTTTATCTCAGTAAAATTTAAGAAAATTTTTATCACTGTGCATTGAATCATTTTGATGCAATGATTTACATATGATAAAAGATCGCAATCCCAAAACGTTTCCCGTGCAGTATTCTCCCTCCTCCCAAAAAAAGAAAAATTACTATTTTTTTAGAAAATTCGCTTTTATTAATTTTTTCCGATGAGGAATCAATGCTACAATTAGTAATTACTGGCATAAACAGCATCATTACACTCGCTGAGAAATAAGTGAAAAAAAATATAAAATTGGGTGTCTGATTGATCATTTCAATGGAAATCTATATATAAAGGAAAGGATAAGACTTCTAAAATGAATTATCACAGTCCTTCATAGAAACACGGAAACAGGTTATCTGGATGCATTTAATTGTATCACAGTTAGTTCCCAATGAAAATACTACAACAATGAAAAGCGTTGAAATTTATCAGATAATAAAACATTTATCAAATACTCGCTTTAGAAAGAAAATGATGCAAGCTAAACTAATTTATAAAGCTTATCTACATATAAAAAGTTCTCGAAATATCTAATCTGTTTTTGCTGTGTGTGTTTACTCGTGTTTTTTTTTGTGAATAGAAAACGATAAAACTTACGTATACGTTACACTCCATTCGATGCTGATTCTCTTAATCTTGTACACTTCATCAAAAGATCGTATTACAGGATGGACTGTTAGGACCATAGTCATTATGAAGTCCTCCCCTCCCTGTTGGCGGCTTTACTATTCTTTTGTTTAGCTGTTCGCAATCTTTCTTATGTGCTCATTTTAATGCAGTTCACGAACTCTCAGATTTGTTCCATTATAAATGCGATAATCATTAACGATGCATGACAAAACTTATGTGTTTTTTTTTTCTATAACACTCCATAAAGATTAAATTAAATGGTAAAAGTTTCCCACAAAGCATTAGATAAAGAATCCCCCAGGTTCGTATTTAAACCCGCATTCGGTGGAGGTTCCAGGAACAGATTACATTTTAGGGTTTTATCTTGACATTGAAATATTAGCTTTCACATAAAGACTACGAAAGACATTTTTAATTTTTAAAACGAGCATTAGCTTGTCTTGCCGATTATGGTATAAAACAAAAATATTAATTATTATTTTAAAATATTATTATAATAATACATACTGTGTCCACCGATGGGACTCAAACCATTTATTTTAGCGTTGTAAATCCGGAGACTTATTGCTGTTCTAGCAGGAGGGCCCGGCATGGCCAAGCATGTTTAGATGTGCGACTCGTAATCTGAGGGTCGCGGGTTTTCATCTCCGTCGCGCCAAACATGGGGGGCGTTATAATGTGACGGTCAATCCCACTACTCGTTGGTAAAAGAATAACCCAAGAGTTGGCAGTCAGTGGTGATGATTAGCTGCCTTCCCTCTAGTCTTACACTACTAAATTAGGGACGGCTAGCACAGATAGCCCTCGAGTAGCTTTGTGCGTAATTCAAAAAAACAAAACAAACAAACCTAGCAGGAGACTGGATTTGATGTTAGAAGATTTCTGAAAATACTAAGAAGAATCGTACTTTTAAAGTTTTGCCAGTGATCCAGTAACTTGTTCAAGTTTAAGCGTTAGTTATTAAAATCAGTTATTATGAACTCCTTCAAGGAAATCATCACGGATTATGCATATGTCTAATTTAAATTATAACACGTATTTAAGAAATGTAATATTTCTCGTTCTTATCTAAAACAATTGATTTTTTATTATAGTATTAAATATTTTAAAAAACTACAAATTAAAGACAGATGTATTTCTTAATGTCTGTTTGTTTGTTTCAGAATTTTAAGTCGAAGTTATGCAAAGAGCGATTTACAAAAAAAAGTTATTTAATTTGAATTATTACATTTAGTTAACTGCACCATCCGCCAATCCTAGGACTACCTGACTGAATAGATGGAGTTTATTCGTCACTCTTATAACACACAAATGATCCAAATTATTGAGCGCATTCTTGGTACAAGGGATACCGAGACGTCAACCATTGGTCCTTAGATTTGCAGTTGGGGCCCGGCATGGCCAAACGTGTTAAGGCGTGCGACTCGTAATCTGAGGGTTGCAGGTTCGCATTCCCGTCGCGCCAAAAATGCTCGCCCTTTCAGCCGTGGGGGCGGTATAATGTGAGGGTAAATCCCACTATTCGTTGGTAAAAGAGTGGCCCAAGTGTTGGCAGTGGGAGGTGATGACTAGCTGCCTTCCCTCTAGTCTTACACTGCTAAATTAGGGACGGCTGGCACAGATAGTCCTCGAGTAGCTTTGTGCGAAATTCTAAAAACAAACAAACAGATTTGCAGTTGGAGCCGCGAACCACAAACCCTTGGATTTGCAGTTCTAGCGCTAATCTATAAGTGACACTTCAGCAGTATCATTAAATTTGAATTTTAAAGCTTAATTATAATAAAATAAATATCAAAGTTAAGCTAGCATGAAATCTGAGCGCCAAATCAAAGTAAAACTCGATACTTTTTAAAGATTACAACTTAAGAAAAATATGTAGTAGAAACAGTTTTAAGACACATTTACAGTTTTGGAAAATGGTATTGTAAGTCCATATAAATATAAACTAATTCAGTTTGTAATTTGTTATTAAATAAGATGCTGTTGTTGTTGTTGTTGTTGAATTAAGCACAAAGCTGCACAATGGGCTATCTGTGCTCTGCCCACCACGGGTATAGAAACCCGGTTTTTAGCGTTGTAAGTCCGCAGACATACCGCTGAGCTACTGGGGGTCAAAAGGGCGAACATGTTTGGTGCGACGGGGATGCGAACCCGCGAAGTCGCACGCAAATAAGATGCAAAAATGGATAATAAAATAGTGCATTTTCTTTTCTTCTAAGAGATCTAATTAGAAGTATGTTTTTCCTGAACATTAAAAAGCAAACAAACAGAAAACATTAGCCACAATAAAAGTAGGAAAAAAATCATAACTAGTGAACTTAAACAATCAAAAACATTAATTGCCCATTTTTTGTGTGTGACGCGTAAATTAGTTTATGTTAATGGAACAGTACTGACTTTTTGTCTTCTATGAACTCTAATCTTTATCCACGTTATTGCGACTCATAAAATGGTTCTGAATTTTTTGCAAATGCAACCTTTTAGCTCATAGGTCCATCTCTTGACCTATTTGAGATGTAATTATAGCTGCGGCTACTGAGACTTCCCTAGAGTGTAGGTGCGATTTACGTTCCAATTTGTGATGAGGCTTCTTTAATGAATTTTTGTGATAAAACTCCATACTTATAAATGCACCCATGCTGATACAGTGGTAAGTCTAGGGATTTACAATGCTAAAATCAGGAATCCGATTCCCCTCGGTGGACTCAGCAGATAGTCCGATGTGGCTTTGCTGTAAGAAAAAACAACAACACACATATACATACAGTGTAGTTACCTTCCAACCACCTAGAAAATATTTTTAAATTTAAATATTAGGTTAATTATAACTTTATTGCTCCTAACTTGAAAACTAAAGTTAAATTGTAACAAAAACTAAAAGCTGTATAGGATCTTTTAAAAATATAATACGTTGTAACTACTCATTATTTAAAGGATTCTTATAGATCCCTGAGAGCTGAAACAGGCACGATTATTAAAAAAAACATACCTGGAGGCCTAAACACGTTTTCGGCTCGACATGGCCAGGCGGTTAAGGCACTCGACTCTTAATTTGAAGGTCGTGGGATTGAATCCCCGTCACACCAAACATGCTCGCCTCTTCAGCTGTGGGGACATTATAATGTGATAGCCAATCCTACTATTCGTTGGTAAAAAAGTAGCCCAATAATGGCGTTCGGTGGTGACGACTAGCTGTCCTCCCTCTAGTTTTAGACTGCAAAATTGGGGACGGTTAGCGTAGATAGTTCTCGTGTAGCTTTACGTGAAAATCGAAAGAAACCAAAACATGTTTTCCTGCTTAGGCAGTTTCAAACTTCCAAACAATTTAATATCAACTTGTGTGTGTGTGTTTTTTTTTCGGTATATGTTATTCTAAGTGGAAATGAGTTGTTGGTGTTTTTATTTATTTATTGAATTATTAGTTTTAAAGTGCTTCAATTCCTCGTATTTTCTAAGACTTTCCTAAGTATTTACCTTCATACAAAAATAAGTGTGTGTGTGTGTTTTCTTATTGCAAAGCCACATCGCGCTACCTGCTGAGCCCAACAAAAATAAGTAATAAATCTTTAAAATAAAGTTTGTATATTCTTAATTTTCTCCTTTTATAAATTTTATCCACACATTTTCTTCATTAGCTATAACTTATAATCATTTCCATGGCTTCTTTCTGAAATAACCTTTCTTTGTAATTAAATGTGCAAAAAATCACTATAACTTCTTATATTTTTGTTATATCCATTCCACATTGCGTGACATGTAATCAACATTTTTTATTCGTTGATTATTCTGACTATGATAGATACGTAACAATATGAATTACTGTCATAATCCAACTGTTAAACGAGAATATAGAAAGTAACATCTCACTTTATATTTACTTACTGTGTGAATATCGAAGAGTTTAGCAATGCGTTCACGCTATTAGTTGCTAGCTGGTTTAGAGTACCTATCCATGACTGACTAAAATGTCTATCGATTTTTAAACTTTCAACAGAAAAGCTCTGTCTAGTGATTATAGAGAAAAATATAAGGTTTTCTTATGCGTGTTTTATTTTATGACCGCATTCTTTGGGACTATGGTAAAAACAATAGGAAGTATATCTTGAACAATAACTCCATCTACTGTTCACTTGCAGCAACTAGTTAATTTTAAATAGCATTATTGATTGAAGACACGTTTCAGCTGAGGTTTTAAATGAAACTAGTAAATAACTTCGTGAGGGAAATATTTCAATCTGTGAAGCACAATTTCCATACGGCCCGACATGGGCAGGTGGTTAGGGCGCTCAATCGTAATTTGAGGATGGCGGGTTCCAACCTCGTCGAACCAAACATGCTCACTCTTTCGGCCGTGGGGCGTTATAATGTGGAGATCAATTTCACTGTTCGTTGGTAAAAGAGTAGCCCACGAGCTGATGGTGTGTGATGATGACTATCTGCCTTCCCTCTAGTCTTACAATGTTAAATTATGGACGGCTAGTGCAGATATCCCTGGTGTATCTTTGCGCGAAATTCAAAAACAAACATTAGTATTAACACTTTTACTACTAGAAACACAGAGAACAACGTTTCGAAGTTCTTAAGTCATTTTTAGATTAATAAAGAGAGATGTGTGCGTGTTTTCTTATAGCAAAGCCACATCAGTTTATCTGCTCCACCGAGGAGAATCGAATCCCTGATTGTGTTGACAAAGAGAGAGTGTGCAACTGACCGTTGCCGAGCACAGTCTTAGGGACCAAACTGTAAACAGGATTGTAGGGGGCGTCGCAGTAACTTCAAGTAGGTTTCTTGCCATCACGAATTACTTCATCAAAAACAAAAAGTTTCCATATTGTTATGAATAAATAATACTTTAATGACGTAGAGCTTTTATCAGCTTCTGTTTTAATTGATGTAGTATATATTATATTGCCAGTTAAACTTCCTCAACACAGTTGATGTTAGTAATTCAGATGAAACTATGTATTTTTTAATCATAACCTTTTAATACAACTGATGAGAAAAATTCATGATAAAAAATGTGTTCTTGTGATCGTAACTATATGTTAAAGTGTAATACTCGTGTTCTTGCGATCGTAACTATATGTTAAAGTGTAATACTCGTGTTCTTGTGATCGTAACTATATGTTAAAGTGTAATACTCGTGTTCTTGCGATCGTAACTATATGTTAAAGTGTAATACTCGTGTTCTTGTGATCGTAACTATATGTTAAAGTGTAATACTCGTGTTCTTGTGATCGTAACTATATGTTAAAGTGTAATACTCGTGTTCTTGTGATCGTAACTATATGTTAAAGTGTAATACTCGTGTTCTTGTGATCGTAACTATATGTTAAAGTGTAATACTCGTGTTCTTGTGATCGTAACTATATGTTAAAGTGTAATACTCGTGTTCTTGTGATCGTAACTATATGTTAAAGTGTAATACTCGTGTTCTTGTGATCGTAACTATATGTTAAAGTGTAATACACAAACATTTTTTGTTGAAATAAAATAATCATTGACAATATGATAATGTGGATCCCATTTTACAATACTCGCTGATGGCTGAGCAATAAGATTGAGGGGTTATAATGATTAGATTCGAGTTTCGATATTGGCAAAGGACAATGTGCAGACAACTCGTGAACAGCTTTGCGCTTATACAAAATAAGCAAGCATTTAGCACGAATATATATAAAGAATTAGAATTTCCAGTTTTCTTTATACAAAATATAGAAATAAACAGAACGATACTTTCAAATGAAGGAATAACTGTTACCAGTTTCCATACAAAGTAAAATAGTTTATCAGATTAAATAACTACTGACGACACACGTCTTATTGCAATATTACGACAGCGCCAATGTACATCAGATTAAATGTAGACAGTCGTGGTGAAGCCTAGATCTCGTTACATAAAATATAAAGACAGCCGTCAGAGTAGATTGAAACATGTTAAATTTTAAAACAATATTGTAGCTCAGCTGATGCTGTTTAGTGAAGTTTTAAACAGGCCAACATTAATTCGACATATATTAGTTGAATAAAGTTAACAAACTCTGAGCTGCATATTGAAATATAGATAAACATATTTTGACATCGATTTTGACTTTTAAAAGTGTGAAGTCGAGTTGTAAGGAAAATACGATATACGTATTGATACTAGAGCTTTGGGTTATTGGTGTCGTATTTCTTACTGTCATGATGCTATCTACAAGCAAACTAACTGCAAAGCGTAATCTAAAGTACTGGAGGGCACTGTGGCCTAACATGTGCTTCCCCACATATTTTATTTAGTTCACACATACAATATGAACCACTTATTAAAGTAGAAACTCATGCATTAAAGAAAGAACTATTCAATAACTTGTAATAGGACGTACTAAAATGAGACAAGTAATGTTTTCATTATTTAAATTCTAATATTCTATATTATACTCTAACAATTAAATGATGCTGCTGATTGTATGTATTCTTAAACTTGTAGGTGAATCATGAAGCCAATTAGTTGTGGCTACTACATGTACACATTCTTAAATTTGTAGGTAAACCATGAAGACAACTACTTGTAGCTATTGCATGTGTACATTATTAAATTTGTAGATAAAACATAAAGACAACTAGACGTTGCTGTTGGCTGCATAGATTCTTAACTTGTAGTTAAAAATAAAGTTAACGAAATCCTTCATATTTATTTATACATTCCTAAACTTGTACGCGAAACAAAAATATAATTAGATACTGCTACTGGCTATGCATTTTTAAACTTACTGGTTTAGTGTACTTGATGTAACATCAATACAGAAATTGAGATGTCTTCTTTTTAGTTCGTTGTATTTAAGTAATATTGCTATAGAAACTGAAACGCTTTCTTGTGTAAGTGTAACCCTGCTGAAGATCTCATTATAGAAGGCAATATGAAAGTTTATTGTATTAATGCTTAAAATGAAAGTGTTAATAAGAACTAAATCATCTTCTTTTACATCAAGTGAAGAAAACTACAATAAAATGTTTTTTTTTTAATTTCGCTCAAAGCTACACGAGTGCTAGCCGACCCTACAATAAAAACAACAACAACAAAAACACTGAAATGTGGTAATTATTCGTAAGAAATATGATCGAGCAGCGAAATGTCGTTCAGGTGAAAAATTCAGACAGGTTCTTCCTAAACATGATATTTGTTTACATCAAAACATTCATATTTCACATTAAATAATTAGTTATGCACGAAGGAAAGACGGGTTTCAGGAATATTCAATAACATTATTAAGATCCAAGAATAACGAGTAAAAGTTATAATCAAATATATAAACTCTTGACGACCTAATTACAAAGAGTATCTCATGATGTGAAACAGAAGTTTTAGAAACATCCCTTCAGCATCCTCGAGAAGTTTACTGCCAAACAGAACTTACTTAGAAACACACAAGCAAGAAATCGATTTACTATTTCATAATTCTGCGAAGATGAGAAAACTTGGTGATGAAATTAAAACATAAACAAAAAGCTTTTTCCTTTGGTTATTCGAATGTCAAGATAGGTTCGGTTTCTTTACATATAACTTTCCAAGTCAAACTTTAAACGTCGTTATCTATTTAAACATAACTTATTTTTCTATTAGTTTTAAACGTATAGTAAAAGACTGTAGTGAAATGTTATATAAACCTGTTACAAACACAATTTGTTTTAAACCCAATCATTATATTTATATTTTCACTAGGAGAGCTCCTTAAAACACTTGCGATCTAAAGAATACCTTCATTGCAACAGTACATCTTTAAATACAGGATTTATAAAGTAACAGAAAGTAATTCTAATTGCAGACACAGAAATGCACAAGTTCACTTATCTTAAATCTAACATTAGTTAAGTCTTTATTAATTACGGCCTATATTCGGGAAAGAGATAAATTAATATTGTAACATAGATACGTCTTTTGTTTTAGTTAGGTAAAGGATAAACTTTACCGTATTTAATACTATTAATAAATAAATTTATTCTACGATCTCGCGTTAGACCTCTTTAAACACTTTGATAAGCTTTTAATATCTTGAGGTATAAAATGTCTACTAATGTACATTTACATTCACGTTTTGTTTACATCTGTTGAAATAACAAACTCATGTATGTATATTTAAATAGTAAGGTGTGCACGCACTTTCAGGATAGAAGAATTAATAATATTGAGTATTAGTAACAGTTGATCTGGACAGAATACCACAAGATAACAAGTGATTTTTGACATTCCTTTCGTGCCAAAGAGATTTTAACCATACCCATGTCTACTTCTTTATATTCTTTGTTTTGTTTTTCGACGTTATATATTAAAATTTTGACGTGGATACAATCAATGCATGGGGTTACGCTCCAAAAATATCTCTTGGAATTTTTTTAAGAACAGATCTAGAACATATAGGTACAGTAATTGTTTGTTTTTGGACTTTCCTGCAACGCTACTGGAAGGGTATCTGCGCTAGTCGTCCCTAACCAAGAAGTGGTAGACCAAAGGGAAGGCATATAGCCAACACTAAATACCGCCAGCCCCTAAACTACTCGTTTATCATCAAGAACTGAGATTGGTCATTACATTAACGCTCCTACGTTTGAAAGGATGATTGTATTCGGTGATGGGATTCAAACTCACAGTGAACAGATTGCGAGTCGAGTGACCTATCCACTTAGTTGTGCCAAATATGACAACATTACAAAGTTAGTCCTATTCCTCTATGTAGAGGAGCGAACAACGTTTCCACCTTCTTCGGTCATTGTCAGGTTCACAATGAAAGAAAGGGGTAACTGATCAATAGTTGACCACGTTTAAAGGCATTTGTGTAATTGAGTGTAGAAATGTAGAGGGCGTGCTTAGATGTTTGACTATATTTATTAATATAGGTATAAAGGTGTTCCTTTATATTGATTTAATTTTGGGATTGAGTTGTTATATAAGTAAGGCTTCTTTAATTTTGTGTTTGTTTATGTTTGTTTCTTTATTTAGTATTTGAGTGTTTTCTATGGTTATGTTGTGGTTATTTGATTTGCAGTGTTCGAAAACGTTCTTTGAATCTGGTTTCCATTTTTCTACTTGTTTCTCCATTATAGGAGTCATGGCAGTTACCACATTGTATTTTATAAATAATGTTGGTGTGGTGTTTGTCAGTGTAGTTTTTACATAGTATAGACTTTAGTTTTGTGCCTGTTTTTGAATAAATTTGGTATTAACTGGAATGTCATGTTTTGTAACTAGTTTTTGCCAAAACAACCTTACAAAAAGAGACAATAATTCCATTAAAAACCTAAAACATGGCAAAAACATAAAAATTCTAAAAGCAGATAAAGAAAACTCTATAGTCATAATAAACACAAATAAATACATCTAAAAAATGAAGAACATCCTATCAGATACAAACAAATTTAAACCTATACACACAAAAATACACGAAACGCAACTAAACAAAATATTACTAAAAATGAAAAAAGCCAACATAATTTCAAAAACACTTTATTCCTACCTACGCAAGACCGACTCACGCACAGCACAAATATACGGCATTCCCAAACCTCATAAACAAAATTGTCCATCATGACCAATAATGTCCACATATGAATCGTTTAATCACAATCTTGGTAAATACACAGCATGGGCATTCTCCAAATATGTAACATCAGCCAGCTCGTTCATTAAAGACTTTTTTAATTTCAAGTCTAACCTTAACCAACTTAATCTTAAAGCCTTGATGGCCAGTTTCGATGTTATATCTCCCTTTACAGAAGTCCCAACTGCTGAAGCCTGCAAGATAGCCTTAGAACTCTATATCTTAGACCCTAACCCATTCATAGACACTCCTAGCAACCAATTAGCAACCCTCATAGTATTCTCCACGATGAAGACAAACTTCATGTTCAACAACCACAACTATATACAAACAAATGGTCTAAGCATGGGCAATCCACTATCACCAGTTCTAGCCAATATTTTTATGATACAAGTTAAAATACAAGCAATTAACACAGCATTACATCCACCACTATACTGGTACAGATATGTAGACGACATGATTGCGGGATTTACATCTACAGAACACATATTTAATTTTTTCAACCACATTAACTCTATACATCCCAGCATCAACTTCACATGTGAACAGGAAGAAAACAATCAAATATCATTTCTTAACCTCAAAATTACAAGAACCGACACACAATTCAAAACAGAAATCCACCGAAAAATCACTCATACTGGACTATACATTCCTTGAGACTCAGCACATGAAACAAAATAAAAACTCAACATACTAAGAAGCCAAATAAACACAGCCATAAAACTATGCTTACCAGATAAAATTAACGACGAATTATACAAAATAAAACAATACTTCATCAACAACAATAAATTTCCTCCACAAACCGTAGAGAACATTATACGCACACACCTAGACAGAAAGCAAAATCAATCAATAAAAGTAAATATATCTCACGAATCAAAAAATCACGAAACCATATACTGCTGCATACCATATATTCTTAATATCAGCAGAAAAATAACCAACATTTGGCAAAAACTAGTAACAAAATATGACATTCCAGTTAATACCAAATTTATTCAAAAACCAGGTACAAAACTAAGGTCTATACCATGTCAAAACTACACTGACAAACACTACACCAACATTATTTATAAAATACAATGTGATAATTGTCACGACTTCTATATTGGAGAAACAAGTATAAAAATGGAAACCAGATTCAAAGAACACAAAAAACACCTTCACACGTTTTCGAACACTGCAAGTCAAATAAACACAACGTAACCATAAAAAACACTCAAATACTAAATAAAGAAACAAACACAAACAAACGTAAAATTAAAGAAGCTTTACTTATACAACAACTCAAGCCCAAAATAAACCAATACAAAGGAACACCTTTATACCTATATTAATAAATATAGTCAAACATCTAAGCACGCCCTCTACATTTCTACACTCAATTACACAATCGCCTTCAAACATGTGGTCAGCTATCGGTCAGTTACCTCTTTCTTTGTGAACCTGACGATGACCGCAGAAAGTCGAAACGTTGTTCGCTCCTCTACATAGAGTTTTCTCTATATCCATACCAGCCGTTTTAACATACATATATTTCTCTACAAGTGTGTTTTCTCGTCATCACGGATTAGTCTTATTCCGTTAGTTACTTGAATAAGTGTCAAAACAAACTAACTAATTTCCAAAAATAGTTTCTGCAACCACTGTTGATAACGGATCAGTGGTGATATTTATTACCACTATATTTATTACTTTTATTTTTGTTTTACAACGCTGTAACTGAAGAGAATTTTATAAAGGTTGTTACTTTACACCAACTGGAACTAATATTTTCTTTAAGAATAAACTTTTCTTGGAGTTTTCCTTCAGTTACTGGAAACTAAGTCATATACAGATGTGTAGTTTAGAAAAGATCTGTTATATACGTCTTTTCTTGAATTATTAACTTATGTAAATCTTCCTTTCTCTTTGTGATATATGTTGTGATAAAACCATCTTTGGAATACACATTCTGTTTTTATTTTCTTTGCTTTTATTAATACGGAAGTTCAGAAAACGTCACTTATGTTTTTATGTCATTTTAAACTAGTGTTACAAACTATGCAGTCAGCTGATGTATGGCATCCTTCAGAAACACGTGACTGAAGGGAAACAGATGCATTCAAATGCACATTTGAGAAATACGAGTTCAGTTTGCCATTCTCACAGCGAGTTTACTTTATATCTTGTCGTTTGTATGATATGTTTTATTATATCTGCCAGAACCAAGTGCATCCAATAAGAATTAAGCACCCTTTCTTAGCATAAATATTATTTTGTTAATGAGGTCCAAACACAGCTTAGAGATAATAGGTTTTAATAAATATTTTAAAATCTACATATTTGCTCTCTCCACTTGTACTTGATGGTTGACAAGATACATCAATTTATGAACAGCATTACCGAATACAAATGGAAACCCTGGAGGATCGGTGAAGCAGAGTCTAAGAGGAAATGTTCAAGATATTCAAAACTTGTGGCTACAACAAGGGTTAGGGAGGATAATTGTAACTCTGACGTAAAACTGTCCGAGTACATATTAAAAAAGGCGAATTAACGGTAGCCAACAGAAGTCTTGTCCAGCAGTTCCACATATGAAATAATTAAAAGCTAACAGTCATAGATATGAAACAGAAGAGAGCTATGCCGTCATAGATATGAAATAGTTAAGAGCTAAGCAGTCACAAGTGTGAAATAGTTAAGAACTAAGCAGTCATAGGTACGGAATAATAAACAACCAGAAATCTGAAATCATAACGCCTATCCATTAATAAATTTCTTCCGTTAATTACGTAAATCAGTAATTTATAATTATTTATCTTAAGTTCTCTGTATTACATACCACTAGACGTCCATCCACATATCAGTTATATCAACACCCAGTACTGCTTTCCAGATGGTCGGAATGTTAGAATACTTACACATTTTTCTTTTCCTACACATTCTTATTTTCCTAAGTTATCTCTCCTTAAGCGTTAGTTAGTGAAACATTTGTCAGTTTCTACAGAATGTCACAATCTGTAGTAACGGTTCTCAGTCCGATGGCTCCAAAGTGGTATTCCGTGTACAGTTTAATCTTTACATGGTCAGTCTTGACGTTAGCTACGTGTTAATGGACTAAGTGTTAAAACGAACTGGAATTTTAATTTCTCGCACTTCTTACCAATGATGTCACAACTAGGAGCTTAGAACAATAGAACAAAAATAGCATCATTTACAAACCATTGCACTCTTTTACCACTATTTTATGTCGTAGCGATTAATAATGATATTTAAGTAAATACATTGAAAACATACATCATACATTTGTTTCTTGTCCGTTGAAACTGTCCAGAAATACTGCATCAACTAAATTATATTTTTCTGTCACGCCACCTAGATAAATATATAAAATACGTATGAAACGTAGTAAGTATATTTAGAATATTTGTTTGTTTAGTGTTAAATTATGCACAAAGCTACACGAGAACGATAAGGTTTAGCCATTTTGAAATGATAGACAGTAAGGAAAACAGCTCGTCAACACTAACCATTGTTAAAACTAGGACTGCTCTCATGATACCGAATAGATTATCATCCATTTTATAATTCATCCGCATCTTAAGGTGTGGTGCGTGATTTTCTTTTTTCATTTTTGGCGGTAACGAGACGCGAACCGTGGACCTCAGATCCACAGTCGGATATTGTTGCATTTGTTTTGAATTAAGTTTTTTTCTAACTGTTTTATGCACATGATATGAACATTTTATATGAAGACGGGTTTAAAGTAGCATCAGTTAAGGTTGAAAGTGTTTAAGAAACGGGCCCGTCTTTGGTCGGTTTGTAAGGAGTGAATGTATTACAGTAGTCTAAGTCATCAGAAAATTGTTGGAACAGGCTGTCTTTCTATGTTAATCCGGTAAGGAGGCTACAAGATCCCCTATGATTAAGAAATGTTATAATCCGATGTGCGGGAAATAGATGCAAGGTGAGAAAAAAAAGTTCGGCATAGGTTTGAGAAAGAAATATATATGTTTAATGAATAAAAAAGAGAAGACCGGGAGTTGTGAGAGAGAGTCAATAAGCTAAAGAGGCGAAAGAAGAAAGTAATATACTACCAATAAGAAACAATTTTATTTTTAAATTCATGTGCTTTTGATTATCAGTAATAAACAGCAAGTTTTATGTGTACAATTCCTGATATAAATATAAAAGGAGTAATTGAAGATGATAGACATACAAATAAAATGCGAGTAAAACACAATAATAACAATATTATCACTATTTATGAAATTAAAGAAAACCTCTCTTAACAATCCAAATTGAAATTTAAGTATCATAACATTTATATATAGAAGTGACACAATATAAGTTGATTAGCCGTTGTAGCTATCTTGACCACATTCAATTAATTAATTTTTTGTTGTAATATAGTTTTGAAAGGACAGCTGAGCAGCTTCAGAGCTAAACCAGTACACGTTTCTATATGTTACAGTAAAAGAAATGTCCTTCGAGATTTGAAAGAGGCTGACTTCTTTAAACATCCATTGTACGTGACGTTGTCAGAGAGAAAGACCATCAACTTGTAGCAGCGTTTTGTTGATAACAAGTGTGTTGAGTTGAACTCTAATGAGACTCAGGCCGTTGTGGGAAAAAACGAAATTGTTCTTATCACTCAATGTGTCACACTCACTAAACTGTTTGATAAACGAGTAGAAAAATCAGATATTTACTAACGCAGAGAGTGGAAGGGTCAAGATTTAGTGAGACAATAAAAGTAAAAAGATGCAAACAGAATTATTTAGACAAAAACTTTAAAACAAAACCAGTATTTAAAAATATCATTAAGACAAAATAAACATAGTTTGTATGAGGGCTAGAGTAAGAAAAAATTATTTTATTAAAATGTAGATGTAAAGATACGAACGACATTGTTAGTTTACATTTAATATTAAGCGTAATAAAACCATAGATTTCTAAAGTTAAAATACCGCACATATGTCAGTCTTTCAATGTTTATTTTTTGCATTCAACAGTGAAAATTAAAGCTGAGATATCCTCAATATATGTTTTGTACATTTTATATTGTAATGTGTGTAATATGGAGTAAGTCATAAGATGGTCAAAAATATCATGAACCACAGTAATAGTTCGTAATAGAGTGCGCCCATTTGTTTTGATTTATTATTATTTAATATTGTTCCCCAGCGTACAGCAGAAATGGCTGTGAGTATTGTAATGAAACTTGGGCAGTGTTACGAAGTGCTACTAAACGACAGTGACTATATAACCCGTTGACACCCAGTCTTTTTAAAAATAGTGTGTTTTTTATGGAGCTTCACAATCTGCAAAGTGCGTACGTGTAAAGTTGCGCGCAGGCCGTGGATGTAATTTAATGTTTATGTGGCGGCCACGACACGTGTACCACAGTGATTATTAACTTATTGTTGCAACTATACTGATGCTACATACCGTTTATCTATATATAGAAATCTTGCCCTTTCAGACACTACGCTGCTGAAAGAATCTGTTGTTGTTTTATTAACCAGGGCATGATCGATTTTAGTCATGTTACAAAAACGTCTAAAACGTTACACAAACCTCTAAAACGTTATACAAACGTTTAGGCTATCTTACACCATAGAAATCTTCAAGCCATAACTTAAAAGATAGCACCGAGCTCAGTTTTGAACATCAACTCAAAAATCATAGTAATGGCTGATGGTAAGTACCAAATTATAGCCAACATTACATTAATGTGTGCTTTATAGATACTGCATACACAACAGCCGTACTTGAAGCTGGCTTTATGAAGTGGCAAAAATCGTATGTAACAAAGACGACCAACCAGATTTTAGATTCGTCATAGCAGAAGATTATTTGTTTGTTTTGAATTTCGCGCAAAGTTATACAAGGGCTATCTGCTCTAGCTGTCCTTAATTTGGCAGTGTAAGACTAGAAGGAAGGTAGTTAGTCATTACCACCCACCGCCAACTCTTGAACTAATCTTTCATCAACGAATAGTGGGATTAATCGTCACATTATAATGAACCCATGGCGTAACGGGGATTCTAATCTGCAACCCTTATATTACAAGTCGAGTGCCTTAACCACCTGGCCATGCCCGGGTCTCATAGTGGAAGAGTGTCGTAGAAGTGTCACTACAGAAATTGAAGGGGGAAGTTATATTAATATAAACAATTCGTAATTGTTAAATATCGCGTTTCTCACCTTGTACAGTGTGCAGAATGTATCTCTAAGAGGAAATCTGATCAACTGCAGCAAAACCGTGACCAGCCTTACTATGACCAGCGGAGAGTAAGAGGGAGAAGATATAACAAATATAAGAAATGTTTTAAATGCTTATTGGTATACATATACTACAGGGTGTTCGAAAAGTCACTGTGCAGTTTTGTCTGTTAATAAATATATAACTGCACAATGACTTTCCGAACACCCTGTATTATATTACGACACATTGTCTTATATTTAAATTGTTAAAATTGATATTTTTATAGTTATTTATATAAATGGCTTTATAACCTAAAAAACAAACAGACCATAATGTCTGTATAGGATGCCTGCGGTTACAAAATCTAAATCATGTACCGTTCCATTATATTTCAATAGTCCGTCCAGTCTAGTGTTTACAGACTCCCCGTTTTGCTAGAGGGTATCAAGACATACTGTAGTGTGTTTCATGCAGCCACAACAATTCGCTGCAGAACACGCTGTGTTTAATTAAAAAGGAGAGATAATTTAGCGATTTTCTGCCATCTGTGGATGTGCTCTACTGGACACTTAGTCCATATACCAAATATCAAGGCAATCCGTTCAAAATTACCTGAGATATAACATCTCCAATTCTGTTTGAGTTTCTTCCTATATAGGCCCGCCAATGTCAGGTGGTTAAGACACTCGATTCGTAATTCCAGGGTCACTGGTTCGAACGCCCGTAACACCAAACATGCTCGCCTTTTCAGCCGTGCGGGCGTTATAATGTGACAATCAATCACACTATTCGTTTGTAAAAGAGAGTACCAAGACTTGGTGGTGGGTGTTGATGACTAGCTTCCTTCCCTCTAGCTTTACACTGCTAAATTAGAGATGGCTAACGCAGATAACCCTCTTGTAGCTTTGCGCGAAATTCAAACCATTTTTCCTATATTTTTTCACAACAAAAGTGCGGAAACTTTATTTGACAGAAAAACTTATTTAACTTTTTATGGATTATTTGTTTTACGTTAGTACACTGAGAGATCTTAACAACTTACATTTAAGAGTCTAATTTGATGTAAATGCGAGCTACATGTGTAAAGTTCTTCAACAAAACCACTCAGATTTTATGAGCATTTTTGAGAAGTCTCGCTTCAAGTGAAAGTAAAAGTAGACCGTTTTTAGATTTTGTCATTCGTATTAAAGAGAGCTGACATAGGTGTTGGTTAGGCCAAGTAAACAAGGTTAACAGTTTCTAGCTCAAGTACTCCAAACAATCATACGAGTGAACGGTTATTATTCATTGACAACTTTTAATCACAAAGTTAATGAATTTGATGAAATTATCATAAATAAAGAAAGTGTATTAGTCACGTGATATTACCTTAAGCAATTAGCATGAATAATGATGCTTGATATGGCTGTAAGGATTGTATGCAGGTGATGAAAAAACCTTTAATCTAAATTCCATGGCGTTAGTATAAAGAAAGTTATGAAGGCTTATAGAGAGGAAAACTACCATCATATTTTGTAAAAAATCTGGTTTGTTCTGTGAAGTAAAGATTTGTTCTGAATAATAAAGCTGCGATCATAAAGCTAATGTTGGTTACTATCGAGTGTTACTTTCTTACTTGCTGTTGTGTGTTGTTAAAAAGTCATGATATTTAAATAAAAACATTTTACGTGTGAAAAAAATGCGGACAAAAAAAATTGAATATGTGACTTAAAGTAATGAAGTAAAAAATGAGGGCAAATTGAAACTACGTTTATAACATTCATTATAATCTTACAGCAAATATTCATTAACTGAGCCGCATATTTTGTTTTACCCACCATCACGCTCAAAATTAAACAAAAAACACCACATGGTTAACTATTGAATGAACTTATGTTGTAACATTCTTATCAATGCTGTATAAGTGTAACTATTAGTTTGACCGCCAATTTTGATTAAATCCTTTAAGAAGGTCCTCCAATGGGACAGCGGTAAGTATACAGACTTACAATGCTAACATCAAGAGTTCGATCCCTCTCGGTGGACACAGCAGATAGTCCGATTTGGCTTTGTTATGAAAAAAACACACAAAGACAACCTTAAAAAACATGCTTTTTTGACTGCACCTTTTTTTACACCTAAGGTGTTTTTGATTAGGTACAAATAATAATTATATATGTAACAAGCATATACATAACACATGGTTCGTTGATCAACATGCATTATAGTGAACATACCACATTATCACTATCAATGAACACATTATGGCAACGATATAAGAAGGAATAGCCATCCAGTCAACATGAAATCAGTTCAAAAGCTGTTATTGTTTCCCGAGAGAGCATCATAGACGAACTATATGTTTCATTAAACTAAGCTGTTTCAAATAGGACAGCACTGCTATTATAGGTACGACTGAGGTTTCTACAGTGTCAGGCTCATTCAATTCTTCTTTACGGTTCCGAATGTTGGACAGTATCACCAACAGTAAAGAAATGCGTCGGTACAATAGAAATGTGGTTCTTAAGATGACTGCTTAAAATATGAAGTCATTCTGAAGAAGACTAAGACAAAACCAATGTTGTGGGAAAAGTTAGGAAAAAAACAACAACGGAGTTTTATAGGACATATCATGAAAAAAGAAAGAATTGAAAACATCATTACGATAGGAGAAATCTCAGGAAAGAAAACCAAAGAAAGACAACAGTTACTATTAACAATTATCAAGGAACTGGGAATTATCACTATAGAGGTTGTAAGAGAAACGGGAGATTAGTGGAAAAACATTCTCACCAAAGCTCTTGATGGACATGGTAACTAGACTAGAGTAGCCTATTGCTATTATACAGATTGATGTTCATGACTGGCACACACACAAAATTATAGAAACAAGATTATAAGAATTTTTTTAATTTAAAAAGGGGGAGGAGGAATCTTAAAAAAATACTGAAACAAGATAGGTAACTTAAAACAAAATTTTATCTTTACCTCGTTCGTGGCTTAGTAGGTGCAATAAAAATTCGTGGCAGGAAGACATAATAAAATTAAAGATTAAAACTGTCTCAAGCTACAACATGTCTGTGAAGAAAATTAACATTGTAACCTAGAATAACTTTCCTATTAGTACAAACAACCAACAAGATGGAGTTGATACGATATATTTAATTGAAAGCCAGAATGTAGGTAGATTAGACTGCCTATAAGAAACAAACATCTCAACCTTCGGGTATCCACCAAGATCCAAATCGTGGCAGTTATCTATGTTGTTTAAAACATTTGGAGTGCTCAGAGATCCTGTGATCCCCCTTCACCCCACAGGTGGCAATAGTTTACTGAGAAAAACGAATCTATATGGATGTATAAGTTCGATCGCGGGTGGATATATGAGTTTACATGAAAACAAAGTCACGGAAAGCCGTCAGGAAAACCGAGAAAGCCATGAATATAGGGGATTCAATTATCTTTAGCTCTGGAAACAAACGGCTTCTGTGGGACGGATGGCCCTTTATGAGGTAAGGAATCTGCAAATTGAAAGTTGGGGGGTGGGGAACGAAAGTGACCCGAAAAAACCCACTTTCATGGTCCAAGCGCCGAATTAGTTACCTAGGTGATGCTCGAAAATTCTTAGAATTGAAAAATGAAGACGATCGCTATGAAACATGAAAATAAAACGTCTAACTAATTTCTAAGAAGAGAGATGCGGCCAGGTAGCTGCAGGCTGGATAAAGCATGGTCATATTCATCGTCGTAAACGTCATTGTAATTACAATCAGGTTGCGAGAAAGATGTTGAGTCGAATAGGAAGTAATCCCCCAGTTGTGAGATTTCAGCGGGTGAAGGTATATTCGATGGAAGATTCTGGGAGATGTTTGTCAAAGGTTGTTTGTCGTTGGACAGCTCTGATGGTTGCTAGGTTTGGGCGACTTTTCTCTTTGACTAAACTGGGTGGTTGATGTATTAATGTATGTCGTGGTAGAAGTGTGGTGTTTCCTGGACTTCTGTTTGGATTGTTTGGTCTGTGGTTGATATTCTCCTGTTTGTTTGAGTAGACTGGTTGATAGATGATGAAGTGATACGTTGTTGCGCCTGAGTGGTTGGATGGAGGTGTTGGCATTCAGTTGAAGATGCTAGAAATGGCGAGGCTTGTGGACGGGTATTTTTTTTGTACGTTTTCTCGGCACTAAAATGAAAAAAAAAGTGGAAGTAACATTCTTTAGTGAGAATATGCGATTACATGGAACAATGTAAACAAGTTTCATGAACTGGGTCCGTCTGTTCAGTTGTTTTGGTGAAAAAAGAAATATTTAACATGTATATATACATGGGTCACTAAACTGTTGGTTCGCTGTATAACATCGAATAATGAATTTGATTAAATGTTATAGCATTATTTATATACCTAAATTATCCATGTTGATTCCGTCAGAAAAGAACAGGAAATACTTTAGCTAAGAAAACATTCCAGCAAAACTCAGATAATATACATACACTTCGCTGCTATAAGAATCCTAATGGTATTTTTTTAATTTGCTCTCCGAAGCTGTGCAGATGACCCTTGAATAGGCGAAATTATAATCCATAACAATGGGTAAGGCCAATCGAGGAATGCAATAGGTCTCTACGTCACAGATTTTCTTTTCAATTTCACCGTTGGTGAAAGAGAAAATGCATGTTAATGTATAAATTAATATAAGTATATATATAAAGCCAAAAAAATAAAAGATTAGTTTTACTTTTAGGAGTTGCACAGGTAGCAGGTGGGGGGGGGAGATTCCATGGGCTGAGAGATACACTAAGTCGCAAGGGTTAGAGGAAAATTCCACCCCGTCGAAAGATTCTTGTCTTAGTAGAATCAATTGATATCCCACGTTGATGAAAGCGATAGTGTGTCGTGGAGAGAAGTTGCAGGGTATTGCGTGAAGGATTATGGGAAGATTTACCGGGATTGGAAAATGTCTCGACATAGTAAAAAGTGTAGCGTAATCAGTGAGTCAGTAACCAGTAACGAGGTTTGAATTGCCTCACTAAATAGTCTAGTATTCTTAACCTAGAAAAACTACACAGATCAAGCTTCGAGTAATCTCACTGTTTCAATATTTAAGGTTTCAGTTTTGTTAACATAATATTAATATTATTTAATGCTTAAGAAGCTTAGTATAGAGAACCACACAGAGGATATTAATATCTTTTCACGTTTTGGTCAGTTTTAAATATTTTAATTGAAACAAGAAAAAAAAAATTTATAACGAAATAAATATAAAAAGACTATTTCAAAATTTCTTATTTTATACGGCGGGCCCGTCATGGCCAGATGGTTAAGGGACTAGAGTCGTAATTCGAAGGTCGCGAGTTCAAATCCCCGTAAATATGTGTGTCAATCTCACTATTCGTTGGTGAAAGAGTGGCCCAAGAATTAGTGGTGAGTGGTGATGACTAGCTGCCTTCCCTCTTGTCTTACACTGCTAAATGAGGGACGACTAGCGCATATAACCCTCGCGTAGCTTTGCGCGAAATTCAAAAACAAACCTTATTTAATACACTGTATATTTCAGATATGTTCCAGTATACACTGAATGTATTTCAGATCTATCACAATTTTCAGAAATAGCCCAGAATACGTTATTTAAGCCTACTAAATCTATCATTGTTTTCATAACTATTAGAAAACAAACTGGTCTATACTAAATATATGTACTTGGTACTATACTCTAAATATTTTAGACATATTACGGTAGTCGACCTATTTAATGCATAGTGTAATCAACATTTACGTATTTTAGGCATATCGTGGTATATAATCTGCGTATTTCCAACATGGCTCTGTCTGCAATCTATATACGTCATACATATTAAGATATACAGTTGACATACTTGAAGCATTCTGTGATATTTATAATCTACATATTACAGGCATATCTCTGATCTTATAAAATGTATTTCAGACATAACCGATTTATTCCTGGTATTAACGGCATATTGCATAATACATATTACATATATTTTTTTTAACATATTTCACTCTATACCACCTATTTGAAACATATTTCTATCCACTCTGCTTAATTCAAACAGTTGTTATTTTAGTACAGAACTACACAATGGACTTTCTACGTTCCATCATCAGCAAAGAATAGATTCCCGAATTATAGAGCTGCAAGTCCATAAACTTACCGCTGACGTACCGGGGACAGTTTAGACAGGTCCACTGTATACTACATTTTTTAGTAATAGTTCAGTTTAAACTAATTATTAGACTCAATTCATGACGATGTATTCTGGGTAGGTATCTTGCTTATTATCTAGTTTAAATTTGGAGCACGTGTTGTTCTTATAATACAGATGCCTGATCTGCAAAACAACTAACTGAGAATATAATTAATGTTGTTTATTTAAAATTACTTTACCATGCTATAGCTATAATAGTATTACTTATTTTGAACAGTGTACTTTATAGCTGAAACTTATTTAGCATAGTATAAATAGGTGCTTTTTTATGTAAACTTGCCTATACTACGGTATTCTTTTCTTTGGTTAGTTTTCGTATATTTATTGTTGAGATGACGGTTATGAAAAACTAATTTTTTAACACAATGACATCACTGTTCTCAGTAGCTCACATGGAAAACAGAGCCACAACATTTCAAATTCGACTTAAGAGTAATTGAATGAGAAGGAAAGGTTCATTTAAAAAATTTATGTTTGAAATTAAAGTCATTGTTTTATATTGTGGTATTTGAATAAATTGTTTTTGCATTAACACAAACGTTTTGTTAGTCGTAAATCTGGGTTAGTAGTTGAAATAGTGATATAAAATACAAAGTCTCGGTTAGATAAAAAGTCTAGCTATAATTTATAGTATTTAAAATATACTGATCGTGTAGTTGAAACTGAAATAAATGTTTTAACCAAATACTGTAATATGCTAAACAGCATTTTATCACTAACTTATAAATAACCATGTACAGAACTTTTTTTTATATTTCGGTAGTGTAATATTTTGTTCTCACTGCTAAACAAAATCAAACTTGCGCCGTTATTAATACAAGTGCTGCATAAACACATTTAACGTGACGTGCATTAACTTTACAGGCTTCATGAATATTGACTTTATTATATCAAGAGTTCATTATTAGGATTCGTACAGTTTATTGTGATTTGAGTTTGAACACCACGAGCTGCAATTTACATTTCTACTAACAAATTTAAGTTTTCTTTTCCTTTACCACGCAGTTTAAATTAACTTATGATTATCTTAGCTCTTCATAATTTACATAGCATTATGAAAATAATAATTATTTTCTTGGAATAGAACCTAAGCCAGCATAGATCATACGTGTGAACTATAACTTGTTTCTACAGTGTGATCGCTCATCTTGTCTGTCAACTATCGATAACTGCGTAAGATAATAAAACTTACAGGTTTGTGAAACTCGTATAACGTATGTTCAGTCTGGGTAGCTACTAGAATAAACAGAAGAACAAACTTAATAACTTACAGAAATATTCTTAGTGTTGTACTCAATACGATCTTGAGATGGAAATGTAAATTAGTGCTATAATTATTTATACCTACTGGGGCTAAGTGCAACTGACAAATAATTTATAAATTTAAATTGTCACGATCTATGCACGCTAGAAGTAAGTTATGGGACATAGTTGCTGGGAGCACTGCAAAAGTAGGAGATAACCATACGAGAGGGAAGGAGGGTCTCTGATCACCTTTTATTCTCTTTTTTTTCTGAAAAGTCTATATCGTATATATACTCGCTTCCAATTACATCTGCGAAAAATATAGACAATGCTGTAAAGTAACCATACTTGCATTAACATTTATTTTGTTCTGGCCTACAAAATAATCACAAATCTTTATTAATTTGATATCCCCTTACCGTGGTTCCCCCAGTGGTTCAGTGTAAAGTCTATAAGCTTATAACGTTAAATATAGAGATTTGATTCTCACGGTGGGCACAACACAGAAAGTCTATAGTGAGGTTTTGCGCTTAACAACAAACAAAAAAGATTGTTTGTTTTGGAATTTCGCACAAAGCTACTCGAGGGCTATCTGTGCTAGCCGTCCCTAATTTAGCAGTGTAAGATTAAAGGGAAGGCAGCTAGTCATCACCACCCACCGCCAACTCTTAGGCTACTCTTTTACCAACGAATAGTGGAATTCTTCGTAACATTATAACGCCCCCACGTCTGAAAGGGCGAGCATGTTTGGCGCGACGGGGATGCGAACCCGCGACCCTCAGATTACGAGTCGCACGCCTTAACACGCTTGGCCATACCGGGCCTAACAAAAAAGAAATAATCTCTTCTTTTGGTGAAAATCTCGGACAGTTTAATTAAACAAAGTTAGTAATACCATGAAACTAGTTACATTTCTGTACACATATACATAGGTGTTTAAGAGTTAAACTAGTTACGTTTCTGTACACGCATACACAGGTGTTTAAGAGTTAAATTAGTTACATTTCTGCACATACATACATAGGTGTTTAAGAGTTATCAATACTAATTTTTTCTCATCATCCTTGCATATTGTTTAAAAAGGAACATAGTTTATTCGAATTAATGTTATTAAAAGTGAGAGCATTGATTCCCTTACTGAACTCTGGCTGATCAACGTCAGCATATCTGTTCAGCCACTTACTGTTTGAAAAACACATAGTTTATGCGAGTTAATATTATTAGAAGGGGGAAGTGTTTCCCTGATTAAACTGTATCTGATGAATATCTGTACATCTCTTGAGTCCCCTTGTCAATAATTTGTATATCTCTCTCTTGAGTCACTTAAACAACTAATTACACAAATGTTATTGCCACGAGCTTTCGTAGATTAATTATCGTCACTAATTCAGTGGATGCAGTGGGTCTTTTTAATATAAGCATTGCTTAAAATACTACTTAACCCTAATATCAGGAAGCTTCCTATTATAGAATATTTAATCTATAAGTTAAATGAAGTAGCACTTAAATAATACGTGCATATTTAGAACTATTCGGCCTAACATGGCCGGGTGGTTAAGGTACTCAACTCGTAATCTCAGGGTCGCGGGTTCGAATCCCCGTCACAGCAAATATGTTCGCCATTTCAGGTGTGATGGAGTTGTAGCGTGCCTGTCAGTCCCACTATTCGTTGGTAAAAGAGTAGCCCAAGAGTTGGCGGTGGATGGTGATGACTAGCTGCCTTCCCTTTAGTCTTACATTGCTAAATGAGGGCCGGCTAGCGCAGAGAGCCCTTGTCTATCTGAGTGCGAAATTTAAAAGAAAGCATACTATTTGCAATTATTTCTTTTTTATATCGAAATATTAGTCCGAGCTCCCTTATTTAATTTAGTTACAATTCTAGACAATAGGATATGTACTATTTCGAATCTGGCTGATGTTACTCTTACATACAAACACACGTTTCACTACTGGGTCCAAGATATTTATGTTTGGACGTCACCTGCTTGTTCGGTAATTTTTTTAAATTGATCTTGGTATATTTTTCGACTTGGTTATATGAGGCATCGTCAGTCTGGGGAGACAATTAAGTAAATGACAAGATCTAAAACTACTGCAATTCAGGCACAACTGTTCATAAAAAGGAAGTAAACGGTTAGAAATGGCCATCATGTACCAAGCTATTCTTAATTGACCAAATACCAAGAGTGAGTGTCACAGCTTTTTCGTTTTTTCCACTGGCAGTGAAGAACATGTTCAGTAGCATAATACGGCTCGAACCTTAGACCTTTTGTTCTGCTATATAACACGACATTCACAGCCTAAGTTTCTTGTATTAACTGAGAAGTCGAAAATATTAACTTTCATCTCTGTTTATTGAAGCTTGCCTGATGATGTGGGTGTCATGATATTTTGCGAACTTCTGATGGAGCATCGAACTGTAATGTAACTCTTTTTAAAGTTAGCTCTCTTATAGGAGTTGTATTCTTTTTAACTTTGAAAGTATATCACACTCTATCTATCATTCTATATGCACAGAAACGGCCAACAAAGAGCCAAGAATAGACAACACTGTCCGTAGATGAAACGTGCTAATTGATTTCGCGAGTTCTTTGAATTTCAGTCTTTTTTTATTTCGGATCTGATTAGGTATTTTACACCTTATACGCACATTCGATCCAGTCTCTAGTTTCTCAATGTACCATGCCACTTTGATCATTAAGAAGGATACTGAAAAATCCAAGCCTCAGTCTATTTAATTTTTACTAATTTCCTCTTGCTTCTTTCCCTTTTATGTGTGTTTTTTTTTTGTTTCTGTGTAGAGGTGTTGGAGGTATAATAGGGTTATTGTCATCATCGGTAACTTGAACGATCTTGATTAATTTAAATATCATTTTCTGTGAGTGCCGGCAGATGTTTGTATTTGTAAGCTGTGGTGATGACTACAGCTGAGGGTCGCGGGTTCGCATTCCCCTTGCATCAAACATGTTCGCCTTTTGAGACGTGGGGACGTCATAATGTTACGGTCAATCCCCACTATTCGTTGGTAAAAGAGTAGCTCAAGAGTTGGTGGTGATGACTAGCTGCCTTCCCTCTAGTCTTACCCTGATAAGTTATGGACCGCTAGCGCAGATAGCCCTCGAGTAGCTTTGCGTGAAATTCAAAAAACAAATAAACAGACTACAGCTATCCCTTGAGATTCTCATGAGAGGGGGAGAGTCTGTAACAGCAACTTTCCACCCAGGCCTAATCCAAGGATTGATTGTCACTCTTATAATGCACTCATGGCTTAAATTACCGGGAATATTTAGTGGAACCGTATGGATTCGTGACCCGCAAAAGGTCAAGGCATTGTATACTAAACTTCGTATTGTTTCTACTAGAAAACTAAAAAAAACTAACAAAACCAAAAGTTGTAAACAGCGATAAGTCGAAATTTTCTTACTTTCTTTTCTTCATTTAGCCTTCTTTATTTTACTCTATCTTTCTTTTCGATTTAGTTTCGTCTAAACCTAAATATAAACAATTTATTGGATGGTAGTCTCTCATAAGTATACCTTTATACTTACTGTTGTTTAGCAGCTTTATAACATTAAAAGAATTTTCCGATTCCTCCTGGGAAATCCCTTCCAATCCCTACAGAGTTTTACTCCTAATAGATCTTTCCATTCCCTCGGGAAGGAATTAATTTGACAGGTGTTCCTTGAACACGCCTCATATCGCTGCTATACTAACTACATAACCCAAATCGATGTTTTCATATACATAATATGACAGTAAGTTAAATACTCCAAATATTTACAGGTATAATAAATATTCATGAAGCTTTTATATACATATAACTACACTTTCTATGTCATATACACAAGCATGTATTATCACGAAACAAGTAGCTCAAGCATCGCTGTCACAAGTTTCATTTTTAAATAGAAGTAGTATCGTGTGAAAGAATGTTAACGACTTTATTTAGACTTATAATAAAAAATTTAATTCAATATTCCTCTGTCTTCTAAAGTTTCCCTACGGACGAGGAATTCATTTGGCAAATCGCTGGTTGGAAGATGTTGATTTAGATGTAGTTAACTCTAAAGTCGACTTTTTCTCCTTCATGGTGACTTGAGAACACACAACGGAGCCATACATTACTTCTGTTCTTGCTCATTCAACTAAAGCAAGGTACTTAGTTTTACTATTAAATCGTTCGAAATCTGTAAATGAGAAGAAGAAATGCTCTTGGAACACAAAAGAAAACTTAACCCATGTTAACAATCCAACAATTACAATTTTTATCTTTTACAGAATACATTAACTATAATTTCCGTTAATTTATTTTATCGTTTGATTTACTTTAGAAAACCTCAGTAAAGGAAGACTTTTCTTTTTAAGGCTAATAATGAATTCCAATTTCCTATAGTACTTGCAAAATTTTGTTTCAAAGAAACATCATTTAGAATTACTTGTATGGTTTAGACAAGGAAATGGGCAGAATGACACAATAGAAAAAAAGCAGTTCAGCATTATAAAGAATAATAAATGGTTACATATTTAAAAAAAATATTTTCATTAATAACAACAAGTTAAGCTTCATCATTCAAAGATTCAAATGTCATGTGTTATATACTCAGAGACTTGTTTTATTTGATTAAATAACTGAATACATTTTCCTATCACATATAATAAGATATTTTATGGCTTGCAACTGAAGCTGACCACGTATGGGAATTCAACAGATGCGTCTACCACGTGATATTTACAGAACTCAATGGACCTAATTTACTGACAGTTATATTGTACTCCATTAGCGAAGATTTGGTGGCGTAGTAGGTTTCTCAATTAATACACAGTAATTAATCCACATCTTATTTTGATGAGGCATCTCTTACAGATCCAATTTACTTTACTCGTTTGTTATCCAACTTTCAGATTAAAAGAGTTTAAAGTAATTCTACTTAGTTCTTTTCCACCGGTACATAAGCCTAACATCGCCTTCTCTCTTTCTTTTTTTTTCTTACTGCTATGAAACAAGCTTTGGTTGCGATGGCTCTTAACAATTCTACAGGGTGTTCGGAAATTCACTGTGAACTTATACATTTATTAACAGACATGTTTCAATACAGAATACAGGAGGTAAATATGAATGACAATTATAAACAATGTTGAAAATGACCCCCGTTGGCATCAATACAGGCCTGGATCCTTCTTATTTTGTTTCTAAACACCGCTATCTGTTGCTGGTTTGAAATGGACTGAATGAATGCTGATTATAAAACTGCACAGTGACTTTCCAAACACCCTGTACTTTTTGTTGAAAACGTTTTTGGTAGAGTTTAATGAATCTAATACACAATGTTACAAACTGTGTTATTGAATAAGTAGTGCTATTATTTCAGAAGTTTGATTTTACATGAACGAATAAGGTCTTTTACAGTGACTTGTGTTTCCAAAATATTATGTAGTTTGGTATTTTTTGGAGATTATCATATTCGTCAAATTTGTTTCAAAATGCTAGATCCAATAACTCTATTATATCACAAGATAATAAATAATAAATAAATAATGTTAGAAACCTGCGCAAATTCATGACATAGGTTGGCTATGTGATAGAATAGTGGATTTCAGAGTTCAAATCCTTGTAATATCACAAAACATCCACCCCATTTTAAGCTGTGGAGGGGGGTTATAAGAGTGGTAATCAATAGCTTGAGGTGGATGGTAAGGTGTTGTTTTCCCTTTTATTATAGGTACTAAATGAACGGGGGTACTTCTTAGTAGCTTTGTCACAGATGTTTTTAGTAGCTTTGTCACAGATGTTTTTAGTAGCTTTGTCACAGATGTTTTGAGTAACTTTGTCACAGATGTTATCAATGGCTTTGTCACAAAAGTTATTAGTAGCTTTGTCACATATGTTTTTAGCAGCTTTTTTCACAGATGTCTTTAGTAGTTTTGTCAACTTTAACGAAAACTAATATGAAGTTAATCTTGTTATTGGATACATTTGTCTGATCCAAAGTACGAAGCAGTAACGGGAAGTGAACCCTGAACCCACGAATTCTCAATCCGATATTACTATTTAACTTTAGCATCAACACTTACCTACAAATTATGTTTTATTTATTGTTTAGTATAGCGTTTTTTTAAAATAGATTTATCACTAGAGTGTAACATAGCGTAACCATTCGAGATTGCTTATCTCTAATGTTTAACAAATAGACTATGATCTTGTCGTGAAAGTGAAACTATACAACGGAGATAATACATATATACGTATTAATGTGATGATAAATCTGTGCTGAAAAATAATGTAATAATTCAACGGTGAATACCTTCTAAAACAGATCTTCAAAGCTTACTTTCTATGTGTTTACTCTTGAAACCCCAGATGTTCTTAGTAGATTTTTCACAGATGTCTTTAGTAGTTTTGTTATTTTATCGGTTAATGAATAAGTCAGTTCTTTAGTGCCGTACATCACCTACATAGTAGATTATTTATCAGAATACAGCTTTGTAATTATGATTGTATTGTTTAGTCCTAAATCTTCATACCAACAAAGGTAAAAACTTCACATTTTGTTGTAATCGACAATTTGTAATAGTATCTCGATACTTTGCGTGAGATTCTCTCTGTCGTAATAATTTTTCTATATTTCTTTCTACCTTCATAACTGATCAGTGTTTTTTCTCTATCAAAATACTTTTCTCTCTTCTTTCTATCTTAATACTTTGCCTTTCTTTACTTTAATCGGTTACTTATTTTGAGAGTTTTCAGAGACAACTAACTAAAGAAATAGCAGTGGTTCCATCAACTCCTAAGAGAGATGAGGTCGTAGCACTGTGTACTGCTATATTACTACCTGATGAATGCTATTCTTCTATTCTCTGTATATATTTCTCAATAAACAAACGTTTTCATACGTTGGTACGACACAGAATCTTTCCTCTTTGCATGGCTCTCATGTTAGGATTCATAACGTTTTTGAATCCCATGGACTTTGTTTACAGAGAAAACGTGCTTTTTTGTCTTTATTACTAAACAAGTGTATAAAATATTACCAAATGAGCCCATATCATTGAATATCATTATTATTTTTATTGCATTACTGGCTTAGTGTACGGTGTTATGACTCACCTATTTTTCCTAAACTGGCTGAAAACATCTTTATAAAATGGATACTTAACTGATGATTATACACATTCACATTGTTATAGTTTGTTTTTTTCTGAAATTATTTACGATATCAAGAGCTTCTCCCTCTAGTCTTACACTGCTAAATTAGGGACGGCTAGCGTAGATAGCCCTCGTGTAGCTTTGCACAAAATTCAAAAATAAAGAAACAAACAAGAGCTTTTAGTCAGTTTATGATATCACATTGTTTTTTTTTTAGTCCTAATCTACATAGATAGCTCTCCAGTGGCACAGCGGTATGTGTGTTGGCTTACAACGCTAAAAACCGAGTTTTGATGCCGTGGTGGGCAGAGAACAGATAACCCATTATGTAGCTTTGGGCTTAATTACAAATAAACAAACTATAGAAGTAACTTGTTCTCGTCAGATGTTATTAATAATGAACGTTCAAGTTTGTTAGAAGTTGTTTATGATGCTTTAAAAATATATGATGGCCAAACAGTGTCGGAATTATCAGTCCGAGCAGCATCTATGTGAGTATAGATTAAAGATCAGGTCAAAACCACTTAGAGTTCAGGTTAGCCTTTCGTCCATTATTTTGAACTACTATCATGAGTCAGCTACTGACTAAATGAACAACTCATCAGTATTCACTGCCATAAAAGCCACAGAATTGGCCGTCACTCTTATAACTGAAAGTGCGAAAGGTATTAAGAGGCAATGAATTTAAAACTTGCATTCCCCAACAGAGTGTTCCTTAATTAATGTACAGGCCTGGTATGGACAGCTGTTTAAGGCACTCGACTCGTAATTCGAGAGTCGCGGGTTCGCGCCCGAGTCGCCCTAAACATGCTCGGCCTCCCAGCCGTGGGGGCGTATAATGTGACGGTCAATCCCAATATTCGTTGGTAAAAGAGTAGCCCAAGAGTTGGTTTTGAGTAATGATGACTAGCTGCCTTCCCTCTAGTCTTACACTGCTAAATTAGGGACCGCTAGCGCAGATGGCCCTTGAGTAGCTTTGCGCGAAATTCAAAAACAAACATACGCAGAGAACTGTATGGCTTGACAATCACCTTAACTTTGAATGCGGTTTTCATCAGTTAAAATATTTTTATGAACATCGAAAGATTTTTAAATGAACCACGTTTTATTATAAATGTAAATTTTAGTTATAAGAAATATTGGAGATAAAGCTTTATTAGATGATGTAAAATGTACTTATTGTGGTTAGATGCTGTTCTAGATGTAAGACTGTATGAAAAGGGACCCCAAGAATGTATAAAATGATCCCCATATAGCTCATAAAATTCCCATTTTGAAATATAATGTTGCATTTATAAGATGTATTCAAATTACTCAAATCAGCAGTTGAATTCAGGGATCAGAAAGGCTGTGCACCATGGAAACGTTGCGTATTATCTATGAATTGGAACAAATTACAGGTGGTATTAATGTGGGAAAATGACTTAATTGCGGTCTAAGTCTATGGTGGAAATAAATGTCATTAAATTAGTGTAAGATGGTCCTGCAGGGTGTTTTACTTTAAGCTATTCATAGTTAATAAATTGTGTATTATAAAAGCAAACACGTGAACTTGAGCTGTGTTTCATTTATAGAATATTCATCTATCTTTATATCTTAGTTATTTGAAAACAAAATATTAAGTTTTCTAAGTTATCTACTTTAAAACAGTAAAAACTTCAAAGCGCTTACCTTAGCTGAAAGTTATTCAACAACAACAAAAAAAAAACAAATAGTAACAAGGTCAGGTTTTAATAATTCATACTGACACCTGTTTGTTGGTGTTTATGAAAAAGATCATGTGAAAGATAACGCAATCCAACATAATTGGTAAAAGAAACATATATGGTCATTTTACTGAAGGGGACCGTCTTACCTCATTTTTCCTTTTAATGAACTCGTAACATCACCGTATTTGACAGAAATCATTTGTCTGTAAATCTTATTATCTTGAATATGTGCTTAACATATTACACTTATGTATTTTCATCAGGGTTAAACTAAATATCATTGTAATATTGTTTGGAGTTGGAGGAATATGTTTTAATGAAATACATTTAAAGTCAAATTCTTCATACAAAACAAAGAAATAATAGCTTTTATTCTTATAAATTGCCAGGTAGTTAAGGCACTCGACTCGTAATCTGAGGGTCGCGGGTTTGAATCCCCGTCGCACCAAACATGCTTGTTCTTTAAGTCGTAGGGGCGTTACAAGTGAGGATCAATCCCACAATTCGTTGGTTATAAACTAGCCCAAGAGTTGGCGGTGGGTGGTGATGACTATTTGCCCTCCCTCTAGTCTTACGCTGTTAAATTACGGACGGCTAGCGCAGATAGCCCTCGTGTAGCTTTGCGCGAAATTCAAAGCAAACCAAACCAAATCTTATAAGTTGTATCGTTTATATTGTTATTCGTGTTTCCTCCCCCATTTCTCAATGTAATCCTCAGTGTAAGAACTCGGTAAAAAAAGGTTTTCATCATTAAATACAGGACAACAGTTCCTTATTCAAGCTGTCATAAACCTTTTGTTTTGAGACATCTTTCTAACTTTTTTTGTTATGATTTCTTTTAGCTCATGAATCAATGGTATGTGGATTAACTTCAAAAAAGACACTTGTTCTCGAGCTAGCAGAGAATGCTTCTCATTGCGTCAGATGCGGACAGGATGTGTCATGGTTTAAGTAACACCTAGTGAAAAATGTCATGGTTTGAGTAACACCTAGTGAAAAATGACGTTTCCTCTAAGATGTTTTTAATTGTTTATTGTAATTTTTCCTTGATATTTTTCGAGCAAAATAAACTATGATTTACAAATTTATAAGAGTCATTTAAACATTATGTTTAGAAATAAGAGAGAACTTTATGAAACAAAAATGAATAGTGATGTTTAATGTGCAGTTATTTTAGAAATGTGTTACTTTCATTTGACATTTACTACTTTAGAAATAAACTTCGTATAATCTATTATTACGAATACAATATTTATATATCGTCTGCTGTTGATATTATTTTAATTATTGCAATCGTAATATTTGTACTTAACATTTACTGCTACAAATATAAAAATAATATTTATGATTTTTTTACGACTTAAATTTATTGTTATATGAGACAAAAATACAAGATTAAATGCTACAAAACGTCAATAAAAACCGTATGGTACTGTTAGATTTAGTATTTTGATAAAATCCTAAATTATAAGTGGTTTTCCTTATTTTAGATTATTCTTAATTAGATCTCTTACAAATTTCAAACCAGTGGAATATAAAAATAATTCTCAAGAAATATTTTCGCCCAATATCAAATTTCGTCAGCTGTTCTGAACATAATGAGAGACAAAATGCTGTTTTTATATCAGTACGAAATATTTAATGCTACAGTGTTTGACTTCCATTGTGACAAACATGGAATTTGTATTTGGTATGTACTGCCGTAAATGTGAAATTTATATCTGCTGTTGCAGTTATGTTAAAACATGAAAACATTTTTTTTGTTGCTCTGTTAGAAGAGTATAGAAAATATAAATGCTGCGAAGTCACAAGAAGGACCTTATATATATATACATAAATAATTACCTACATACATCACTCAGTGGCACAGCGGTATGTCTGCAGACTGCCAAAGGTAGAATTCGGGTTTCGCTACTCGTGGTGGGCGGATCCTTATGCTTAATTATAAACAAACAAACAAAATCTTATGTATTTATATTTAAGGTCCTACATTTAAGAATGGTGCTATAGTCTTCAAATTAAGTCTAAGTGACCCTTACTATAACCAGTTGAAGGAACAGAAAAGGTTACTATTGTTTGAAGCTAAATAAACTGAAAAACGTCTTACTTCAGTCGTGGTGGAAAAAGGAAAAAAATTGATTGAATAAGTAACCATCGCTTTATTCTGATGAGATTCTGTGATGCTTTCCTCTAATATATCACTTCAAAATGAGAAACTACTGTATGCAGATAACCCTTATGTAGTTTGTTAGAAAATTAAAAAAAAACTTACCGAATTGATGGGAGAAAATAAATTGTCCAAAAAGAATCGTCTGTCTTCCAGAATAAAATCTTTACACGTTATATAAGTGTTTAGTCCACATCTATTTAACGATCATGTTATGCGTTTTTCTTTACATTTTCACAATTTAAAGTTTATTGGTAATGCGCTCATCTTCTGATTAAAAGCTGATTTTCTTAGCGTAATGATAAAAGGTTCTACTATTTTGAGATAGAGAATTAGAAAAATGTGGAAGTAGGTACAACATTCTATTCATTTAGACAGTAGAGTGGAATTTCTGGGCGTTTTATGCTAATAAATACTGTATAATATTTGTGATTTTATTTTTCTTCTCTTACGGTTTTCAATTAGTGCTTAGTTCTGTGTTTCTTAGTATTATATATTTTTGCTTTATTACAGGATTTTCATTTGTTGAATAATGATTTATAAACGTTCATAATTTATTGCTAAAGGGCACAAATTTAAATTGACGAGACTTTTTAGTACTCTACTGCCAAACATATTTCATTAAGCAGCTTAACATCAAATTCGAATAAAAAAAGCTATCCGCTAGTAAAGCGGTAAGTCTACGGATTTACAACGCTAAAATTAGGAAGTTCGATTCCCCTTGGTGGGCACAGCAGATAGCTCGAGGTGGCTTTGCTATAAGAAATACACACGTATCTACCTAGCCACGCCTACTCACACACTTTTCAACACTAACAGGTCTGATGTTTTACTTCAGTATAATTATATTTTTAAATTATTGTGTGCTTTAAGGTTTTATGCGTGAATATATCTTACAAATATTATTTTACTAAGATATGGTAAGAAAGACTACAAGTTAAAAAAATACGCAAATGTATTTCAAACTAAACAAAATTTATTGTATTAACATTTTCTCCTGAAATGCAAAAACGAACATCTTATACCAAAACCCCTCGGGTACAATGTTGTAAGTAAACAACTTATGTTATTTAAAGAATACAAATGGTTTGAGTACGAATTTTTGGACTTTGAAATTAAAGACTTTGTCTGCCAAACTAAAATTCAAAACAAAGTAGTTTGAAGTAATTCATAAGCAATATTTATTAGTTCCTTTGGACCTAGAATATTTTAAAGTTAGAATTATCGGCTGCAATAATAAAGCTTTAACAGAGAACAAAGCTTAACATTTGCGTAAACTTAATGGCCTGTGTAAATATTCTTAGGAACATGGAGCTGACATTCTTCGTGATTCATGAGAGTACCATCAGTCTGATGATGGAAAGAGGATATTCGGAAGAGGATTACAATTTTCTACTCCTCCGTAAGGAAGTTACTGAAGAATATTATTTTCTAAGTTTTAAAACTTTCATTCAACGTGTCAAATTTTGAAAAAAAAATGGGTGCGGAACTTATGAACACGTAAGATCTAAAAGTTATTGGTTTTGCCCTTGGGTCATTATAAGATTTTTAAAACTAGAAAAAAAATGACAGTCATTTAATCAAGGACTAGGGCAAAGTGTAAAAGTTTTAGAATAATTGTGTGAACATTGTAATAATCAAATAGGAGAAAAGTAATTGGGTTACTATTTTAAACAAAGCTGAAGATATTGTAAGTAATATAAATAAACATATACACATTAGGAGTGATTCTACAATAATCAGAGATGCCAAACTTATGAGGTATGATTTGAAGTTAGAAAAGCTCAAGTTAAACGGGTTTGTAATGTTATATAACGTTATTTCATATAGAACACAAAATTGTGAAAGTTTGGCGCTCATTAATAAGTATTAAGTATTAATAATTTCAAAAGATAGTTATTTATAATAATAATGCTATATAAAAATCATTGTAACTCATTAGATATGATGACAGAAAAGTATGAATGTCAAATAATGCTGGAATGTAACCCCTTTATGGTATGAAAATGAACCGAACTCGAGTGAAGCTACGCGTCCATAGCTTACATTATGACTGACTATCATTCAACCAATCAAAATATCTCACATTATTTTTAAATTAATAAAGGCACAAATATTCATATTGTGCCTAGTAGTAGTAGTAGTAGTGTATTTCAGTTATGGCTCCTGGAACTAAAATACTGCAACATAAGCACATAAAGTTTTGACTAGTAAAGGATCTTTACAAGTTTGGATCCACACTTCAGCCAAAGGTCATCGTAGTGGAGGATCTTTAGAAATTTGTGTCTGCATCTCGGCCAAAGATGTTGGTAATTTTATAATCTTAAATATCGGTTTTTTTTTCCAGAAAAGCACGAATTAAAAAGCAAGGTATTTATTTTCCATAAATAAAATGATTCCAGGCATATATAAATATTGCGAAACGATGCCTTGACGGTGAAGAAGTTAACTGAACACTCGTAGGTATCGTCTTGGTGTGTAAAATACTCCGATACGAATATTCTCGAGGATTTATGAGCTTACATGAAAACTACAGAGGATAGAAAGTGAGAAAATGAAATGGCTGAATCATTAGAAGTAATACAGGACATTTTGTACAATATTTCATGGTTATCCATTTAAGGAGTGTCTTAAAACACAAAATCAAAATATAAAGCAAAAGACTAAACTAGTGCATCATACACCTTGTTAACTTTTTGTTACGCTTTTGTGATAATGTCTAGCACGATCTATAAATCCATCATCTTGTTGCCATCACTCGTTGTTTGTGGCTCCTGTATGTGTATTGTTTATGTGTTTCTATAATAATTTTCATCATCGTACGTCTTGTTAAGTGTATCTTGGTTTGAATTATTGGTTTTATTCTGTGATTGTGTTATAGAAATGAAAGAGCATTTCGTGTCTTGGAAAACATCCTAAATTTAGGTTTTATAAAATAAAATTAATGTGACTTATCAAAGAGAAAGTAACGGTTAGAAAAAAATGAATTAGCATGACCGATGTGACGCTCAAAATAATGACAAGTATTTCTATAATTAATCAATGTGACTCAAACGTAAAGCACAAACGAAGTTAAATAAGCTGAATACATCAGAGCTTCAAAATATCCAACTCAGATCATTAAAGACCATTTTCAATGTAAAATAAGGTATACCAAACTTCCACGTAAATATGCTTGAAACAATATAGTATTATGCTTATCAACATAATAAAAATCCAGACCTGAAAAGCCAAAAAAGCAAAGTATTCACTCACTATCTCTGCGTTCTAAGTATTTGTTTTTTTCTTTTTACTTTGTCTGCTTCTGGTTTCCATGATGACAAATTCATAATATGTTTTTGTGTAATTTAACTTTCAAAATTGCGAATAGTTTGAAAGGAAGTTGAAGTAATGGAGTCCTACATAAACGTGTCTCGCATGCTGTCCGTGTGCAGATGCTAGGCAACTAACGAAATATATATATATCGTCTCAATTTCCTTCGAATAGCCTTTCATTATTCTTTTGATAGAGGAAATGAGAGTAGCATTGTTTGACATTCATACATTGTTCATGGTTGATGAATTTTTGTAGTTTGCTAATAAAGTTTTGATGATGTAATAAAAGCCGTATCGTTGAACTTTATCGTTTTATTAATTTCTGTATATGAAACCTGCAGTTATCAGGAGTTGCGTTTGCTTTATATTTGACATTGAAAGTGTACATGTGTTTTCTTATAGCAAAGCCACATCGAGCTATTTCCTGAATCCACTGAGTGCAATAGTAACTCTGATTTTAAAGTTATCAGGCCATAGACTTACCGCTGTACCAGCGGAGGACGACATTGATAGACAGTGCAAGAGAATAACTATTTGTTAAAAACACATATTTCTTATGTTTCCAGTGCATTATTTTAGTCCTTTAGATTTAGTATAATACTTTAAATAATATAATATATTTTTTTGTAAATATTGGCACGTGAATACATATTTCTAAATGAAAAGATGTATGAAAACATGTCTTCACCTAACATGTTGCTATGTGAGAAGATGTAATGTTAAAACATCTTTTTACGTGACAGCGTGTTCCTTATATGAAAAGATGTAAACATATTTCTAAGTGGCAACATGTTGCTATATAAGAAATTGTAACAGGAAAATATGTTTCCATGATGCAACATGCTGCTATATGCGTGTGAGTTTGTCTGTATTTTTTTTATAGCGAATCACATTGGGCTATTTGCTGAGTCCACTGAGGGCAATCGAATTCCTGATTTTCGCGTTGTAAATCCGTAGACTTACCACTGTGTCAGCGGGGTACACTGCTATACGAAAACACGTTAATATAAAAACTTGTTGCTAGGAAACTTTTAATGAGTTTTTAATTGTTTTAATTTCAAAATGCTGCTACATGAGCTATCATGATTACGATTATATTAACCATGTCCTTGTTTTAGGAGATATTTTATCTTTGTGTTGGTTTAGCTTAAGTATAACGTTAATATTAGTTATAACATACGTACCTAGTATTGTCGCTAACGTCTTGTTTTTTTAGTTTGCTTGAAATAAAGGTAATATTTTTCTAGTTTTCCATACTTATAAGAGTTTATATACAAGGCCTCTCACATTCGAGCACTATGAGCACGTTCTCTTCTGCCAGACTGTAGCTGTAACAACATCTTTATATTAATTACTCCGAGTAATATTACTCACCTTCCGCCTCAATGAACTGATAACGTTAGAAATGCCAAGGATAGCCTACATACTATTCAGTGCTATTACAGACCAATGTTATAAAGTAAGGGCAGTACAACTCATGATAATGTATATGGCTCCATTTAACAAAATGATTAATTACAACGCATTATAATGTGGCCTGCAAGCCTTTCCTTTATTTCTTGTTTCAATGTAGCTCAAAGTGTTTAAAAATTATGTAATGTAACTAAATATGATGAACTTGTAAAAGCTACTTTTGATGAACTAGTTTCAGGTAGTAATTATTCTCACCTGATACGATATTTATATTTATTTATACGATAACTTTGGAAATGTTTTGTCAGTACATTTGCAAGAAAGTGGCGAACATATATTTAACTGGTTGAGGCTATGGTACAAGAAGAATATCGACATAATTGTGATGCTACATGATAGCTTTGGTATGTAGTTTTTATATAACTTTTCATATAACTGTCTCTAGTCAATAATTTCAGATTAGATGTCATATATTTATCCAACGTGTGGCCATATAATTAATAACTCCTAGTTATATAATTTAATTTGACTATCTTTACATAAGAAAATTAACTATCGTAACTTTCTTGTGTTTTATGGTATGATATGAAATAGAACTGGCCATTTGGAGTGTTGTCATTGTGGTCGAATCCGATGAGTGAAGATGTAATTTTGTTGTATTTGTTTTATCTTCCACAATATAGAATTTTATTAACATTTTATGTATTTTCTATTCCCCTGTTGCCATTAATGTTTTTGATTTATTATTAATTCTAAGGACAGTACTTTTATTTTTGCGAGTCCATTTGCTTTGATTTTTCACCCAGGTTGTTGTCTTACTTATTGTAAACCCATTATAAGAGTAGGGGACGAGTGAAAGTAAAATGCTTTAGTAATTTAATTTCATAAGGAAATAAATGCCTTAAATAATTATAATCTATGTATTTTTTTCTTATACAGTATTTTTATTTCAACACAAAACTATCAATATATATTACACTAACAATTCGTACATTTATTTTGAGTGTGTGCGTTTTTATAGTAGAGCCACATCGGGCTATCTGCTGAGTCCATCAAGGGGAATCGAACCTCTAATTTTATCGTTGTAAAACTGTAGACTTACAGCTGTACCAGCGGATGACATTTATTTTGATTGATTGTAAATTTATATAAAATGCGTATAAAGAGGAAAAGGATATTTTGGTCAGCTGACATTTTATTATAATTATAATAATTATGTGTCACGTGATTAACATTCATGTAAAAGTGTCAATAACATTTCACCGAACATAATTCAACTGTTTTACGATTACAACATGATACTGGTGGCTTAGTATCTTCAAAGGCGAAATTAGACCACATTAAATAAATTGTTTGTTTGTTTTGTATTTCGCGCAGAACAGTTCCTAATTGAACAGTTTACACTAGAGGGAAAGCAGCTAGTTATCAACACCCACACGACTAAAAGGGTGAGCGTGTTTGATAAAAGTATTTCAGGATTATCTGAGTCGTTGTGAACTGAGAAACCTAAATTAACTTTAAAATATAACGTAATTCCTCTTAAGTATAGTAAGCAATTTTCTATTTTTCTTTGTTTTTATTGACTCATTCAGTCTTTCAAGTCATATAAGATCATATCATTTTAGTTCCAAATTCGTACCAGCTGATTCTCTTCTTTAAGCTGTCACTTTCAAACTTATTGGATTTTATTATCTGATTTACGAAGTTCTGAAATAGAAGGATATTTTTAATGGGTGAAGAAATATCTCTTTAATGTGAGTAACGACAACAGACTAATGGTTTAAGCATTTGTTGAAACACAGGAAGCGAGTTCTTCGGAAGCCCTCGAAGATAACAACATGACGTTCCATTTTCGTTCAGATTAAATATATATATTCCCTTAAAAGATTAACATAACTATCATGACATTTAGACTTGTTTCTAAAACTATATTTTACTCAGACAAAATGTCACAAGGATGACATGCCATGAGATTATACTGAGATTCAAAAATATCATTCAGAGAGATTTTTATACGGATGTAGCAAATGGGTTTTGTTTGTCTTTCTATTTTGAAATATGAAACATATTCAACTCACAAGCATTATTTTGTATTGGCTTTACTTGTTCTCTGTGTTTCAAGTATATCTATGTACTTCCTTGTTATAAAACTTTAACTCTTCTGTAAAAGTACAGGATGTTTGGAAAGTCACTGTGCAGTTTTGAAAGCAGCGATAACAGCATTCATTCAGTCTGTTTCAAGCCAGCAACTGATATCGGTGTTTAGAAACTAAATAAGGATCCAAGTCTGTATTGATGCCAATGTGGTCACTTTCAATTTTGTTTATAATTGTCATTCATATTTACCTCCTGTATTCTATATTGAAAGATGTCTGTTAATAAATATTTAAGTGCACAGTATTTGTTTGTTTGTTGAATTTCGCACAAAGCTACTCGTGGGCTATCTGTGCTAGCCGTCCATAATTTAGCAGTGTAAGACTAGAGGGAAGGCAGCTGGTCATCATCACCCATAGCCAACTCTTGGGCTACTCTTTTACCAACGAATAGTGGGATTGACCGTAACATTATAACGCCTCCACGGATGAAAGGCAGCCATGTTTGGTGTGATGGGGATTCGATCCCGCGACTCTGGAATTACGAGTCAAGTGCCCACCTGGCCATCACGGGCCATATTTAAGAGTGCCAGTGCTGTAAGCAAGAAGTATAAATACACAGAAAAAAAATATACAGGCAAAATGTGCATAGTAAACATTTGAAAACACAACTGGTGTTTAATCTGATGTCATCTGTGAGTTCACTAGGTTCAAATACGCAATATATTACAAAATTGTCACTCTCACGAAATATCTATTAAAGCTAGTTTCTGCTTGAAAAAATATAATCACTTTGTACATTATCTTATAAAACTTGTAGAGCAACGCGTGTAAAATAATATTTAAAATGCTTCTCATTACGGAATATTCCGTTTTTTATTAACTGAACTGCAATATTTCTCTTTACTAGAACTCTACGCGACTGATTATCTGTGGTGTGCCTACTGCAAGTTTCGAGACCGGAGTTCTAGCGCAATAAGCCCTGAGCTGATGAAGGGGGAGTGGAAGGGAGACATTATGTGGAGTACTCCTTAGTTTTCTTTCAGCGCAGTCATGATCACTTACACATTCACATTAAGACTGCTACGTGTTTATATATGTGCAAAGGCACGCAACGTTGACAGTTGATGGATTGGGAAACTTTGTTCGCTATTTAGTCAAATTCGTTTTATGATTACTTCTCTGCTGACTCGGGCTGCATTTGATGTTTGATTTCTTTGTGTCAATATGTTTCTTTTCCTGCTTTATTTCCACGATTTCATTTATTTGCTAACTGCTGCTACCATACATAAACAGTATGAGAGGTTTATAACTACGGCTAAAAAGAAAACAAATGAGGATAATGGAAACTCTGTGATTAGTTCCGTTTCTTATCGTTTACGACTGGATATTCTGATTGTTTTCCAAGGAGAATTTGTCCTTTTGTAAAGTCGTTGACTTCTTTTTTTACGTTCTTTACTAAAATAAGTTTTATGAAAGTTAAAACTATGCAAATGACTCTGGATGTTTCATGGGATGTTTCGATTGTTTAAATAATGCCGATTTAAAATAATGAAAGACAAAGAGATAAACACAGAAAAATTGTCAGTTCAAATTACTAAAGTCAAGTGTCTGAATAGAGAACAATAAGAACATAAAATCACGTATTGTAAGTACTTTAACGGATGTATTCTGGGATAATCAGATTACACTGCAATATTTTGTCTTTAATCTTATTTTATAACTATAAACTATAACATATGATATTGTGTTAATTCCTGAAGTTCTGAACAAATTCGTTGTTTTGGCTGACTTTGCATTTTCCTGTTTTATGTAAAAACTAAAATAAAAGTAATGTAGGTAAACGACAAAACATACAAATAAAACGACTGCTTTTGCACAAAGCTATACAATAAGCTATTTACATTACTTTCACCACGGCCCGACATGGTCAGGGGTTTAAAGCACTCAACTCGTGATGTGTGGGTCGCGGGTTCGAATCTCCGTCACACCAAATATGCTGGAACTTTTAGCCTTGAGGGCGTTATAACGTGGCGGTCAATACCACTATTTGTTGGTAAAAGAATAGCTCAAGAGATGGCAGTGGGTGGTGATGACTAGCTGCCTTCCCTCTAGTCTTACACTGCTAAATTAGGGACGGCTAGCGCAGTTAGCTCTCGTGTACCTTCGCGCGAAATTCAAAAGACACCAAAGCAAAGAAAGAAAACTGTTCACCACGGCATTCAAAACTCAAATCCTAGCGTTGTACGTTTATAAGCTTACCACTTACCCAGTATCAGACAAAATAAAACCTATTTTTACACAATTTTTAAGCGTACCTTAAAATACGATTTTTAGCGCAGTCTTTATGTTATAAAATGTAATATGAAATGCCTCTCTTAAATCTTTTACTCTTTTCATGTATGTTTAAAATAACTTTTTTCTCACTCAATTTTTTATTGCATAAAGCGATTGAGCAATTAGCTGATTACATTCATATTCTCAAACAAATATACCAACACTTACTGCTATCCCACTGGGGAACAGAATCTTAACATTGGCCAATTTTTGAAATATTTCAACAGAGAGAACAAGTTCGTTCGCTCCCCGCTAATACAGCGGTAAGTCTACGGATTTACAACGCTAAAATCAGGGGTTCGATTCTCCTCGGTGGGCTCAGCATATAGCCAGATGTGGCTTTGCTATAACAAAACACACAAGTTCGTTTGTTTGTTTTTCTGTGGAATTTTGACTACAAACTACTCGAGAGGTATCTGTGCTAGTCGTCTCGAGTGTACAATTCACAGACTAGAGAGAAGGCAGCTGGTAAATGCCACCTACCCGTCAATTCTTGGGCTACTATAATCGAATAGTGAGATTGAACATCACATTATAACGCCCCCATGACTGAAAAGATGAACATATTTGGTGATGGGATTTGAGTCCGCGATCCTTAAATTGGGAGTAGAACGCTTTAATCCTCATGTCATGCTAAGCCTAATAAAAGAAAACTATACTGAAAGTAAAAGGGAGGAAAACAGGAACCGCCAGTAAAATCGTAGATTAGAAATAAGAAACGTAAAACTTTTATTCTTATTGTATGTGTACCATAAACAACAGCAATCAAAGAGACTGTATATTCTAAACAACAGCAATCAGAGAGACTGTATATTCTAACCAACAGCAGCAGAGAGACTGTATATTCTAAACAACAGCAGCAGAGAGACTGTATATTCTCGTTACCACCACATATTTTTGATTTCAAAATCGATCCTAATACGATCACTTTTTACACAATTATTCTCAATAAACTGAGAAAATACCATAATAAAAATGTTTCAAAGTGATCCAGAAATCGGATCCGTACCGGAGCTGTAGAGGACCATTGTGTGGAGAAATCTTATCGCCTTAATTTTACATAAATCGGCTAGTTGTTTTTAAAGATACGCGCGCGAACATACAAGCTTACATAAGGACCCAAATACAATACCCTCGTCCGCCGAAACCATAAATTTGTTCTGTATGTTGCAAAGTTCATTTTAAGTATTATTTCTACATATGTAATATAAAATTTACTCATAATCTTTGAAATTACGTTCCGCAAATATTATATATTTGGTATTTCACCATAATGGTGGCGATGATCCTGGTGTTTGTTTTAATTAAGCAAAACGTTACGAATTATTGTGCAAATTATAATACTTGTATTTAATAACACATATTTACAGCTTCATCGAGAGATATGATTTTGTTGAGAGAGGAATAGTACTGATATTGATCCAGAAAGGACAGGACGAAACAAATTCGCTTTATCTGAAACATCAGTAAACAGTTTAAATGTGTTCAAAATAACAGCTGGATATCACTGAAACTGGATTTTTAAGAAGTTTCAAATTTGGCCCTAAGAATTACCAAGAATCCTTTTTGGATACAGATCCTTTTGTGGGGAATCTTGGAGAGTCTCGGTGTTGATATGCCTGTACAATTTGGTCGAAAGCTGATCACTAGTGATTGAGTTATTCATAAAAATAGGAAACAAAATGCCCTATCTCCCATATAAAGTATGTTATCGCATCTATTATAGGAAATAAATAATTATTTGCTAACAAAATCAATCACGTGTTTTCCTAAATTAAGTTAACTTAGTCTTTAATATCTCTAAAAACACTCATAACTATATTTGGTACGAATGTTTATACCTAACTTATCAGTGTTAGTACACCAATTAGTGGCTCAACTGTAAGTCTAGAGACTCATAATGCTAAAAACAGGTCTTCGATGCTCGTAGTGGGCACACCAGAGATAGCCTATTGGGTGGCTTTGTCCTCACAACAAAACAAATCCTTAAACTTCGAAAAAAGATTTGTCACTTATGAAAGACACCAATAAAGTAAAGTATATATAGTTTTTGCACCTTCCAGTAATTATACACCACTGTAATGTTTGGCTAACGAACAGGTATATTATTCCTGTATCTTAACACTTAATTTACAGTGTCATGACAGGAAAAGACATAAGATACATTTTCCGGCTTTGTCAAAGCTACCGACTGTCTACAATTTTCTATTCTTTTTATTCTTCTGACATACACGGATTATCAACAAATAATTTATGTTCAAAATGCCAACTATTGTTTAACTTTTCAAAACAACGGCCATTTTGTAATTAAATATTCAACTAGTGACACCTTTAGTCCCTCTTGACCAAACCGTTCAAAAATGAAAGTCTTCCTTCAGCGAGTTTTGTTTATCAAACTTCACTTTTCGTCCCTCTGTTGTTGTTGTTCTCTTCATCTTGAAATATTAATTTTAATTTAAATAATAAATTTAAATACAAAACACGGCTCTGTTCTAACTAAATAATCTACTTCAATTTTTATGCAGATAAAAATAAATATTTTCATGTGACTGAACATGCTTTGCTGGAGTGCCATCGTTGTACAACAATAAATAACGCTCAGAAAACGCCCTAGATTACAATGGAGATGATTTTTTTTCTACCTTGAAATTTATTTCTAAAAAAAAAAATATCGTTCTTTGGTTACTTTTTGTACATATAATGTAAATGACATTTTTACTTTATTGGCACACGAAATATTTTAATGTCATTCCTTATAACTTAAGGTTTTTATTTTTAACAAATTTTTAATGCGTTATCAAAACATAATCACAAGCTATTTTATATATTAAACAGTTATCTGGAGTATTAGTAAACAACTCTAACAGTATAAGTTCGAGGTCTTACAAACATAATATTGTCGTTCAAACTTTGACCTATAACGTCCCAGTAACAATTCTTGAATTATATCCCATTTACCTACGAGGGCTGTTCAAAAAATACGCGGACTGTTTGAATTGCGCGGCTCCAGTTGGTTCCAGGGGAATCCGCTTGGTGTCGCTAGGTTTGCACAGATCAGCTGATTACGACGCCATTTCCCGATTGCAGATAGCTTTATTTGTGTATTAGCTACGCGGTTTTAAGTGAAGTGCGATTTTTTCGTTTGGCGGATTTCAGAATGAATGACCTGAAGGAGCAACGACTCACTGTGAAATTTTGTGTTAAACTTGAAACCTCTGCGACTGAAACTTTTGCTATGCTTAACACGGCTTACGGTGATGTTGCTATGAAGCGTACGGCATGTTTCAAGTGGCATGAACGTTTTAAGGATGGTCGACAGCCCATTGAAGATGATGAGCGTCCTGGACGTACTTCCACGTCAACTGACGACCCACACGTCGACAAAATCAACACCCTGGTGCGAGCAAATCGACGTCTGACTGTCAGGGAGCTTGCTGAAGAGTGTGGGATATCAGTTGGATCTTGTTACGAGATTTTGACCGAAAAATTGAAGATGCACCGCGTTGCTGCGAAATTTGTGCCTCAGAACCCGTGAGTTTTTGGCCAAACACTCGATCACTGTTCTTCCCCACCCCCCCTACTCACCTGACCTTGCTCCTTGAGATATTTTCTTGTTCCCCAAACTCAAAAGACCCTTGAAAGGAAGACGATTTGAGACGATTCCCGAGATTAAGGCAAATGCGACGAAGGAGCTGGAGGACATTACAAAAGAAGCGTACCAGGACTGTTTCAACAAGTGGAAACACCGTTGGGGAGGAGAGTACTTTGAAGGGGTCCCAGATCTGTAACTTCTAAATAAAGTACATTTTGTTTTATGACGTCAGTCCGCGTATTTTTTGAACAGCCCTCGTATTTCATGAAGCTGTCTTACTTAAGTGGCTCTGTGGTAAGTGTAAGATTTCACAAATCGATATTTCACACGTCCCGAACGTGTTTTACTAATTCCGTCAAATAACCTACAAATTACAATTTAAATGTCTAAAGAATATGAAGTACCCAAACGCAATAGGACTGAGGTTTATGATAAAAATTCTATAAGATAATTTAGACAAAAAATTAATTTCGCATATCTTCGTTAATTAAGACTAGTGACAATTTTGGGAGAGGGAAGGAAAAAAAGATGTTTGATCCAGAAAAAAGAAAGTAATAATAAAGTAAAAAAACTTCATGAGAACCTAACAAAAATATACGAATCACAATCATTAACCTCTCTTTAGCTTAGGTACAATCATTAACTTCTCTTTAGCTTAGGTTTTAAAATACGCTGAGAACTTTAAAGCGCTTCCATCAAATAAAGCGTAAAACGATATTGAAGTGTAGAAATCAAGCCAACACTCATGAACTTTCTAAGTATTTATACATGTTAAAACAACAATATCAGGTCATAGGTTTATTGCTAAGCGATACAGAAAATAAAGGGTTACCAATAAACAACTGGTTTTTATGTATATATTAGTTGTAAAGAATTTTAATTTGTGAATAACCAGATATCTGTTCACGTCGCTTTATCATTGTTTGTCAGTAGTTACCTTTGCTATGCTTTTTGCAGAGGTCCTACTTAACTTTTTTTTTATAGATAAGAACATTAATACAATTAAAATGTTAACATCAAAATTTTCCATTTTCTAATAGTGAGCAAGGTCAGAAATATCAGTTATACTAAAGTATAGTTATGTGCTATCTCCAAATGCAAACATTAACATAACTGAAATGTTAATATAAAAACTTATCAGTTTCTACAAGGGGACAACACCAGAACGTCAGCTGTTATTAAGCTACAGTTACCTCTATATGAAAAGTTTTATTCTCCAGTACATATTATGTATCACAGAACGCAGAATGTACGCTGACCTGTTTTACGTTCATTTCTTATCTTTTATTTGATTTCATAAACTCTTTGAAAAAAGAGTTTTCTCGGGTTGATCGTATACAAAGGTTTATCTTGTTGTTCCTGAAAAACTGAAGTTTCTCTAATACATAACTAACTTATTTTGTCTCTTGAATAGATTTAACAGTATTTCAATACATCAGTGCTGGAACTAAAGCCAACAAAAAATAGGAAGAAATATTTTCACTTTCTAATTGAAATATATCTAATTGAAGATCTTCGTTTTGAATACCAACTTTTCATTACCAGTCAAGCGCAACAAAATAAACCGATAATGCGAAACGTTTGAATCAGCTAATCAGTGTTTTAATTTTAGTTATTTATTATTCTTTTATTTAACTTCGTATATTTTGACTTTTTAAATCAAATTTAATTTAATTTTAAAAATCAATTAAAATGCCTTTAGTATACTGGAAAGATTTGTCTGAGAATACTACAAAAATTACAAAAAAGTATACTTGTAAATTAGTATTTGTAATTTTGTAGGTTCTATGTTTACAGTGTTTTTAATGTAAATAGATGTAAGTCCTATTGTTGCTATTACCATGCATTAGGTTTAGCAAATCATACAAAGCACGTTGTTGAAAGGCTTACAACCGAGAGTTTGACTAACAAATAATTAATACGTATAGACTCTATGCTGATTTCATGCTAAAAATCGACAGCTCAGTCCGTGTATAAGCTTGATGTTGAAAAATTATAGATTAATCTATGTACGTTATTGATGTTGAAATTCTGCCAATTTAGCCCATATTTACATCGTACAATGAAATTATAGTGTGTATTGTAAAGTTTATATTTTAATTTTTAAGTTGTGTCTCTGGCTGTTTGAACGAATATGAAATTCTTTACTAAAGTTGTCTGTGAAATATTATGTGTGCAGAAAATAGAGACAGGGAAATTATTTTCGAAAACCAACATAAATATTTAGAATTTTATTCGTCAAATTTAAAGCTGCCTGTTTAGTTATCAGCATAATAAAGAGAAAACCTAAATAGCATGGACGATGTAATTCCATTGAGTTTTACAATTGTTGAGGCGCCCTGAAAAGAAGTTGTTGTTTTTTTTGCCCGACTGGAAGAAAGCTTTCCTACAAGACTTAACTGTTTAAAGCACCGTAAATTTTGCTTTCTCTTAGTAAGTGCCTTTCTTCACGCCGAAAATATATCTTCTGACATACAATGATTTCACATACAATATCTGGCGTGATTAATAGCTTGTACGATTACGTGAGTGTAATTATTTTCTCATGGCTTATCATTATAATTTTGTTTAGATATGCTAATTAATTTTTGACCTATATATCTGATATTATCTTCAATGAAATCCTGTAAATGACTTTTTTTTTTTTTTTTTTTGCTGGTAGTGACTCGAATTCGATCCTGAGTAGGGGTCTGGTGAGTTGAGTTATCTACACTATTGCTTAATACATGTTTTATATTAGTTACAACATATACATTGGTTTCTACACTTCATCTAAATATGAAATATTTATGTACCTTTTAGTGTTCATCACAGCCCACCATATTTTATTAGTGTAAGGAGTGTTATGATTTCTCCTCTAAATCCAGCTCATCGTTTCTTATTTCTAAACATAAACATTATTTCGTTTATTTCATGAAAATATCACTTTTAAAACACAAATAGATAGAGTGTTTAATAAAAATATCACTTTTTAAATTACATATAGTGCATAAACATAAAACAATTCAATTTTCTCTTTCTGAAACTCAAAACTTTAAACTGATATACACAATAGCTCTAAAGAAACTAGTTAAATTAAAACTCAGAAAATATTTAGCGCATAAATCAACTAAATTTAAAATTATTTATTGTGTTTAATATAACACAGACTTGCCAATTAAATTTAACAACATTTATTTTGGTTTTAATAACGAATATTTTCCATAATTCAGCTCTGCAGATTTTGAAAATAATATTCATTTTTTTCTATCACATAAGGATTCTTGACGAATCAGGAAGAAGGAGAAAATCCCAATTATATCAAATTATTATTTTGTTTATCAAAACGGGTGTGTATATTTACATATAGCAAAGCCACATGGGGCTATCTGCTGAGTCCACCGAAGGGACTCGAACCGTTCATTTTAGCGTTGTAACTCCGTAGACTTACTGCTATACCAGCAGGGTACTATTAAAACGACTATTTTTTTTATTATTTTTGAGTCCTAGAATGGTGGCCTGTATTATTAATTGCTTCCATATATTTTATGAAAGAATCTGAACTCGCTAAGACAGTTTATTTTTGCGTATTTTCTTTTTTGATTTCGTATTTTAATTTCAAATACTTGGGTGAATTAACTCTAAATTTATAATACTCCGGCACGTTAAAAAAACGTTATTTGTCAGTTTCAACTTTCTGGTTTCTATGCAGAAATGCATTTAGCATAACCTAATCTATTTAGTGCATAAATAACACAGAGATCGACTTGAAAATAAGACCACGTATGTCTGCAAGAACTCACTAAAATTATTAATATTACCATTGCTAGAATTAAGTTGAATTAACTACTTTTATTACTTACAGTTAATCTTACATATATGTCTATATTAAATATATTTGTTGACTCCAGTGATCTGTTAAAAATAATTTTAGTTTCAGTACGTGTAACTTGAACGGCAGCTTATGCCGTTTATAAAGATAAACGGTTAACAGTAGTTGATACTAAAGCAAATATTCTGAGCTCAAGACTATCACGTTATATAACTCGCCCACATCTGAGGGTGTGTAGGTTGTTAAACAGCAGGTCACTGTTCAAGCCATAGACTTTCGAGTCCTTTTCCCTTCACAAGCTATCATCCGTGTAAATCCTAAAATTAGTTTAACATGTTAATAAAATATACATTTTTACTTTTGTGTGACAGAGTAGAAGTTGTAGGTTAACTTTCAGATTACAATGTCTTTTTGGATTGTTCAGACGGATTTAAGGAATGCTTTGCTTCTTCTTTGTGGGTATTTGGGTATGTTCGATTTTTTAAAAATACCCAGGAGGGTCAGGTGCACAAGACCTCTTCCTCCATCCCTAGCTTTCATGTCGGCTACTATTATGTAGTTGTTGAAGTGCTTTTGGGCCAGAGTATCCTACAGTACTCCGGCCCTTTTCAGGATAATGTCCATGTATTGTCTTAATTTGCCCCTTTTTTTCCCTTTATCTATTTGTTATTATTTTTCTCTTTTTATTCCATTTTTATGTATTTATTTTTTCACTCTTATTCTTATATATATACATATATATTTGTTTTCCTTTTTCTATGTATATTTATCGGAAACAATAAAATAATAATAATAATAAAAATAAAAGAAAAGAAAAAGAAAAAAGAAAACATAGAAAAAAGAAATAAAACTAGTTTTAAGCGTTTAGTGCATGGTGGCCAGCTTGATTTGTATTTCTTAAATATATATTTATAGGAAAGAGGTACTTAGGATTATGTTCATCATGTGAGTAGTATCTGTCGAGATCACACATTAAATCATTTTTATGCCAATTTTTATTAAAATAATTTAGTGCATTATATAAGAGTCTTACAGATATTGTTTCTATGTTTGCATACTTGTGCTTGAATATGGATGAAGTACTACGTGGTACTTTATAGGCTGAAGTTAAAATTGAATTTTGTAGTTTGTGTAGTTGTGTTTGTGTTATGTTTATCCAGGCAGAACATGTGTATTCTAATATAGGTCTAATATATGTTTTGTAGATTTTTATTATATTTTCAAGTGATGTACCTTGATTTTTTTATCTGAAAGACTTCTTACATAATTTGCTCTTCTCCAGATTATAATCAGGATATTGTTTGTATGTTGTATCCACGTTAATTTGGTACCATACGTTAATTCTAAAAATTTAGCCGAAGTAGCAGTCTGTAAAAGTGATCCTTTCATGTATAACTTTGGTGGATCTTTTTTTCAGTTTATTTAATCTGTTGAATAGTATTACTTGGTTTTTTGGAATATTTATTTTTATTCTATATTTCTGGCAGTATTCTTCTACATTATTCAGGACTGGTTGGAGGTTTGTTGCTGCTTTTGAAGGAGTGGGGGCACTTTTCCAGACTGCTACATCGTCAGCAAATTGTGATGCAAAACATAAGTTTAAGTCCGACAGTGACATATTACTCACATACATGATAAATAAGATAGGACTAACTACCCCTCCCTGTGGGACTTCTACCTCAGGTGAAAAGAACCCTGACTGGGCCCCACTCACATCTACTTTACACGTTCTATTGTCTAGAAAGTTAGATAGCCAGCGAATAATTCCCTGGGGTAAATCCATTTTCGTTAACCGGTGGCGTAATCCGTTATGCCAGACCGTGTCAAATGCTTTCTCAATGTCGAGAAAGCAAGCTACAGTGCATCCATTTTTGTTAAAGCTGTCTGTAATTGTTTCCGTTAATCTGATCAGATGGTCTGTAGTTTGTCTGTATCTTCGAAATCCGTTTTGAATTTCTGGTAATTTTGAATTTACTTCTGAGTATATAGATAGTCGGTTTCTTATTATTCTTTATAAAATTTTGCCGATGCAACTGTTTAGACTAATTGGGCGATAATTATTTGGTTTATTTGCTGGCTTTTCTTCTTTCTGGAACATTAATATTACTGCTTCCTTCCAAGAAACAGGGATATATCCGGCTAATAATGATAAGTTAAATAAGACTGTTAGGTGTTCATATAATTTCTGAGTACCATGTTTTAGGAAGATGGCTTGTATACCATCTTCTCCAGGAGCTTTGTTTTTTGTGTTTTTAATAGCTGTTAGTATTTCCGTTACTGTTATATCTTTTATTAGTTAATGAGTGCTCCAGCCTATTGTTTTCTCTGGTTTTATTAATGTGTTTACTGGGAATTTTGGCATGTTTATGGTTTTGTTATGTTCAATGAAGTTATTGACTTTATTACAAAAGTATCTGTTTATGTCTGGTTCATGGTGTGTTTTGAATGTGTTTTGTAGGTGGTCTTTAAGTGGTCTCTGCTTTTTCTAGGTTAGTGTAAGCTGTTTTGTCATGTGATTCGAGTGGTGGGTACTTTTTGTTTGTTTTTCCTGTGTTAGTATATTTTTTTAAGTGTGTCCAGAATTGTTTTGGATCTGTTTTGTGATTTAATTGTGAGCAGAAGGTGTCCCAACCGTCTTTTTTTGTTGTCGGATTTGATGTCTTATTTTATTTCTTATAGTGTTTATTTGTGTTTTTAGTAGTGGGTTTCAATTTTGTATGCACTGTCTGCGTAGTTTTCTTCTTTCTTTTATTAGGTGTATTATTTCTTGATGTGGTTGTCATATGTATGTTGTTGTGAAGTGTTTTTGTTTCGGTATTGAGCTGTTGGCTGCATGTTTTAGGCACTCAGAGATTATATGTCTATATGCATCTATATTTGATGCGTCCGCGGTAAAATTTAGGACTTCAGTTGGTAAAATTTGGTTTATGACAGATTGAAATTGTGACCAGTCAGCTTTTTTATAATCTAATTTATCTTTTACTTTAATTTTGTTTAAGCGGGGGGTGATATTGAAAATACCTCAGACTAGAAGGTGGTCATTATCTATATCGTGACTAACAAAGAAGTTTACGAATTTACGACTCATATAATACGAACACAGGCATAAGTCCAATATTTCACTGGTGCCATGTGCGTACGATATATGTGTCGGTGTTGCATCATTTAACAAAATCATATTAGCTTCAGCTAGAAATTTATAAAGTATTTTACCATTTGGGTTTGTACATCTACAGTTGAATGTGATATGTTTGTTATTTAAATCTCCTATAATTACTATATTGTTGTTGTGGTTATATATGGAATGTAATAAATTAGCATCTAAAATTTTGCTAGGCGAGCAATAAGTGCCCGGCACTGTTACTTTAGTGTTATTTTGAACACGTTTATTACTACTGATTCATTAGAGGAAGGTATTCTTAGTTCCTAAACTATAAGTTCAGTTTTATACAGTAATAAAATTCCTCTGTTTGAATCTCTCTTATCCTTTCTATCCTGTCTGATGATTGAATATCCTTTTATTTTAAACCTATGGTAGTTATAGAGGGCTGTTTCACTAATTACAAAGACATCTGGTTTTATGGAGTTGGTTATATCTTCAATCTCATGCTTCTTGAAATGCAATAGCACCCTGGATATTGATGTGTAGTACTGTGAATTTATCCATGGTTGGCAGAGTTTATGATATATGTTAAGATTTGTGGTAGGTATTTTGGAATGTTTTTCATAATTATTTTAATTATTATGTCTATTAAACTGTTTTCATTATTTGGGCTTGTGTATTCGGCCGTTATTTCAGAGAAAGTGGAAGTAATGGCATTGATCAATGTGTTTTCAATATTTATAGGTGTGGTTTTGTATGTGACTTCAGTTGTTTTAGGTAAATCTTCACTAATTGTAAGACATGGTCTGATATATTTATTTGTTTGCTTTGAATTTCGCGCCAAGCTACATGAGGGCTATCTGCGTTAGTCATCCCTAATTTAGCAGTGAAAGACTAGAGGGAAGAAACCTAGTCATTACCACCCACCACTCTTGGGCTACTCTTTTACAAACAAATAGTGCAATTGACCGTGACTTATAACGCCCCCACGGCTAAAAGGACGAGAATGTTTGGTGTGACGGGGATTCGATCCTGTGACCCTCATATTGCAAATGAAGCGCCCTAACTTACTGGCCATGCCGTACCAATTTTTGATGTGTGTATCATAGTAAAGCCACATCGGGCTATCTGCTGTGTTTACCGATGGGAATCAAACCCCTGATTATAGCATTGTAAATCCGTAAACTTACCGCTGTCCCAGCGTAGGACAGTGTTTTAAATTCACTTTACGTTTTCTTTCTTTTTTTCATTCATGTGTAACATGTTTCAAAGTTTTTGATATTAGAAAAACAAACAAATTACAAGTTACACTAACACAAATAACTAGAAATGAGTGTAACGTAAATAACTAAAAGTCAGTGTAACACGAATAACTAATAACTGGAAGTCATTATAATACGAATAAGTAGAAGTTAGGATAAAATAAATAACTAGAAGTAAGTGTAACACGAATAACTAATAACTGGAAGTAATTATAATACGAATAAGTAGAAGTTAGGATAAAATAAATAACTAGAAGTAAGTGTAACACGAATAACTAATAACTGGAAGTAATTATAATACGAATAAGTAGAAGTTAGGATAAAATAAATAACTAGAAGTAAGTGTAACACGAATAACTAATAACTGGAAGTAATTATAATACGAATAAGTAGAAGTGAGCCGAAAATGAATAACTAGGAGTCAGCGCAACACGAATAATTAGAAGTCACTATAACATGAATGACTGGAAGTCAATGTAATAAAAATAACAAGAAGTCACTATAAGACGCCCTCAGTGTCACGGCAGAATATCTGCGAACTTATAACGCTAGAAACCAGTTTTCGATACCCGTGGTGGGTAAAGCACAAATAACCCAGTGTGTAACTTGATGCTTAAACTACAAGAAAGTAAAACAGTATGATACGGATAATAGAAGTTAGTACAACATGAATTTCTAGTCCTAGAACACGAATAAAGTATAAATACAGTCACATATTGATAAAATCTAAAAACATAAAGAAACGTTTTATTATCACTGTGGCTGACGTTTCGGCCAAATTAAACCCTTAAATTAAAACAGACAGAAACTTTTAACCGTTTATTAGTTTTCTTCCGTCCTTACCTTTGAAAAACGTCTAAGAAATGGATGAACTCTTTGTTTACTGGACCTTTTAATCAAAATAGATTTTCTTATTCAGAGATAAAATCTGGTAGACAATTATTTATAATTATTTCAAAACGCTTGTTTTTTTTATTTAAAACATATGAGAGATCGTTAAGAGATTTCGAAATTTCTAAAATAGTGTGAACCATTTATTTATTAAGAACATAAACATCCAATAGAGGCCGCTATTTACTATAATAAATATCAGTTCTTTGTTCGCGTAATTTAGTTGTAACTACTGTTGTTGCTGTAACAAAAAACAGGGTGCATAATGGTTTCTCTTAGTAATGAATAAGTAAAAGTATTAAAGGGCATACACATGCGCATCAGCGTTGTAGCTAGCATCGACGTCTAAGGTAAACTAATCCGACAAAACGCTTATTTTCATCAAGTAACCAACGTGCCTCAGGCTACTAGGGTGGCATATATTGATGTGAGCAACGTACTTTCCTTCTGAATGCCGTTATTAACTGGTTTCGCTTCGAAGATGGTTTCTGTGATATCAGCAAGCTTTTATTTTATTTTTTATATACTAAGAACAACGCCGAAACCAGATTCACATTTCAGAAATGTTCGTTTAATTGAAACAAAGTTCAACTAATGAATAGTGAGGCTGATCGTCACATTATATATGTAAAAACGGCTCGTTTGGGTTGAGCTGTTTTTACATACATATTTTTCTCTACAAGTGGGTTTTCTCGACATCACTGATGATTGTCACATTATAACGCTCCCACGGCTGAAATTATTTAATGTTTCAACTTTTCATGAACGGTTTCTTACAAAAAAAAAAAAAAGGATTCCTCACCAGCTTTTAAATGGCATGTATTTTATATCTGGGTGTTGTTGTTTTTTTCAATAGCATTTCGGCTTCGTATTATGACTAAAGGCCTCATAAAACCATTGAAAGAAAAATTGTAAAAATAAATGTTCAAACATAAGAATTGGTAATGGCCAATAAACATGACATATACCTTAAAAAGGCAAGTTAAGCTTTGTATTGTCGTTTTTACTTTTTGTGGTATCCATGACCGTACACAAGGTTTAATACGATACATCAAAGCGATCTTAAATATGCAAATCAGCACGCTACGTGACAATTACGGCTGAAGTAAAACCACAGTGGTACAAAATGTATCAGAATTACATTACATGAAGTTTCGTAAGTAGCCTGAAATTACCAAAAAATGTATTACTTTTGAGAAGAGTAAGTAAAAGCTCTTTCCAAATCAAAATATTCATACACTCAGATCATATAGATCTGAAGTTTCTAAACGTCCATACCCTTTATAATTAATGGCATTGGAAAACAAAAGATTATGATCTTTTTAAAAAGTTCAACGAAAATAAAAGCACTTAAAACTATGTTTTATAACAAAATACTGAACTTAAAAATGTTCACATGTTTAAATCAGATTAGAATCAAAACTCAATCAGATGTTACAATAGAATAGCAGACTTTTACAGGAATTCAGTTCATGTCAGTGGAATTTCTTTTGTTGGTGAAACAACAATGAAAAGATTCTGTTTTTCTAACTATCTTGTTCGTTTTCCTAAACACAAAGTTAGATACTGGGCTATCTGTATTCTGCTCAACGCAGGCATCGAATCTTAAATTTTAGTGTTATGAGCCTCACATTTGCCAGTGAGCCATCAGGAGTTTTTTTAAACAAATACTAGCTTCGTTTTTCTCCAGAAAGATACCGTCTAATAAGGAAGTGACCAAAATATATTTCATGACTATAGAAAAGTGTGACGAAGAAATGTTATGTTATACGTGTCTCAAAAACGTAATTATTTTACTATTTGTACAGATGTATTAGAAATAGTATTTTAAAATAAGTAGTTTAATATTATCTACTAAAATGGTCTTTATGTATACGTGTGTATAAATGAAAATTCGATTCTTTTATTCTTAAAATCTTAGAAAATAACAATTTATTCACAGTTTTACTTTATATCAATTTTTTTTTTGAATTTCTCACAAAGCTACTCGAGGGCTATCTGTGCTAGGCGTCCCTAATTTAGCAGTGTAAGACAAGAGGGAAGGCAGCTAGTCATCACCAACCACCGCCAACTCTTGGGCTACTTTTTTAACAACGAATAGTGTGATTGACCGTCACATTATAACGCCCCCACGGCTGAAAGGCCGAGCATGTTTGGCGCGAAGGGGATGCGAACCCGCGACCCTCGGATTACGAGTCGCATGCCGGGCCTACTTTATATAAAAGTAGCTATGTTGTCTGTCTTTTGAATGGGTGAAATAAAAATTCATTTTTAACAAAGGATAGGAAATTGTGCTTCCATTTTTTTCTTAATATAATAAACATTAAAATTGTATAATAATACATAAAAGTACCAATACTGAAAAAGACAGACTGTTTTCAAGTGTTCTATCAATATGAAATTAGATATGGAGTCCAATCTCCTCATGATCTTCCTTGTGTCATCTTGTATCATTGTGTCAAGATGTGTTGATTTGATAGTTTTATCCCAAATTAAAAAATTAGATGGAGGTCATGATCTTCCTCATTTCAAATTCGATGCTGAGTGATCAAGAACGTGGAAACGTATAAAGAACAGATATATACACACATCTTGGCATTTATTTATGTAAAAGATGGAAAGTCCAACCCTCACTCCATTCAACCGTCCTTGTGTCATCCTCTATCACTGAATCAAGTTTTGTGCTTATTGATAAAGATATGTGGAAAAGTATAAGGAACAGACAGCCGAATGGTGCGAACAAACAGCTAAAACTTGGCTTTATATATTATAAAACTAGATCAAAAGATGTAAGCGTTATACATACGGTAGGAAATAAAATATGCCAGAAATTGAACTGTAGATTAGTGTAAAATAACCCCCCGTAGAGCAGCGATAAGTTTACGGAATTGCAATACTAATAAAATCAGGGGTTAGATTCTTGTTTGTTTAATTTGGAGAAAAGCTAAAATATGCTCTAGTAAATGATATATTGATCAAAGATAAACCGCTAGGTGGATACACCTTCTATCAGACATTAAACATCGAATTTCACCTGTGAAATTATTATAAAATTAAAATTAAGAGTAGAAACGATTACTACAGTCCACAGACTCCTACGTTTAACCTATCAGTTACTGTCTATAAACGAGTGGAGGATGGTGGTCGCCCTTAGAAACAGAAAAGAAATAAATGAATACAATTAACTACCTACCTGAAACCATTTCACCACTTACTTTCTGTTGACACGAAATAAAAATAAAAAATAATAGTGAAAATTAATGGCGTTCACTATAAATCAAACACTCGCTTCCTTCTTCGACGATGATATCTTATTCTAGTTTTGGAGAAAAGACATTGCTTATTGGTTGGCGTGCCTGAACTGTAAACTCGAATGTTCATGGTTCACGTCCCATTGCTACAAAAACATAATCCCTACTTTAGAGCCATGGTTGTGATGTAAGACTGAAAGTCTGTTTTTTGATTTTTGCGCTATCTGCGCTAGCCGTCCCTAGTTTTGCAATGTAAGACTAAAATGAAGGCATCTAGTCATCACCGCCAACTCTTGGGCTACTTTTTTTACCAAAGAATAGTGGGATTGACCGTTACATTATAACGCTCCCACGGTTGAAAGGGCAAACATGTTTGATGCGACGGGAATTCGAAACCCGCGACCCTCGGATTAAGAGTCGAACGCCTTAACCCACATGGCCATGCCGGCCGACTGAAGGTCAAGTCCGACTATTGTGTCAGAGAACAGTAGCTCAGGACATTGCGATCGGAACTGTTGTCTGTCTGCTTTTCCTATAGTCTAACAGTTGAAGATAAGAAACGGCTATAGCACATAGCTCCTTTAATAATACAAACAGAACATTCCAAGTAATTATATAATGCATAAGTATTACTTAACATACCACTTACTGTGTTGTTGAGTTTTTAAAGCAAAGCTACATAATAGATTATTCACACTCTTCCTGTGTGGGAAGTCGAGCCTGAATCTCAGCATTCTACATGCGGAAATTTACCGCTGACCCACCAGGGAACCGTAAGTATTACTAACATATTGATCATTATATGAGTTCAGCTACGAAACAGGTTGTTCTTTATTTTACTCATAATGCTTAAAGAGTATTCACAGAGGTGTTTCAGTAAACAAAATGCTTCCCAAAGCAACATCTCTATCAGCAAGATGTGTTTGAAAACGAGGAACAAGCATCCAAAAAGCTTAGAAAATACTAGTCCTAACAAGTCCTACGTATCGATCTTTTGTAAAAAAAAATAGCAAATGTGATTTACTACAGAAATTTATAAAAACAAGGTATTAAGTCGCTACAAATTATATTTAAAGACTAGCTGTTAACACGTTATGTGCTTTAACTTTGACTATTTTATTAGTTTGAAACCCTTGATGTCTTTTCATTCATAGCTAGTGGATAGCGTTTTAATAAACAATAGAAATACTAATAAATTTCATCTAACAAAAAAAAAAGCCTTACAAACAAATTTAACACACCCCTCAAGAGCCAGTGAGGGCCAATTTTTTGACAAAAAACTTCTACTTAATCGATTTCTCTTAATTTGAACTGAAAATTTTGAACATGTTTATTGGATATAAAGAAGGCATTTCTCATACTCTGTTAGCGCTGGGGATTTAAGTGGTAAAATGATTGATATTCGCCAGCGCATTCCGAATTTAGCAGCAAAACACAATAAAACGAGGCATTGAGAAACCGTTTAGAACCACTTTAGCAGATATTGTGTAGCAAGCCGAATACAATATTACACCAGCAGCCGCTTTCATAATATTCCTGTCTGCTCATCCCACTGCTGACTATTGTAATACTACGTTCTTCTCTACTGAATCACAGGTGAAATTGTTTTTATTTCATTTGAAAGCTAAATATCAAAAAACTGATAGCAGAAGTATCAAAGGTCGGTAATTGCATAATTAATGATGTTGAGAATGTGGTTGTATTGATTATTGATATACATATTGAATTTAGTCTCATAGAGTAGACATTAATACTAACTAGCTAGTAAGAAGACTTGAATTTGGTGTATTTCACTGAAGAATGTATCATTAACAAAGTAACACTTGTCTCGAAACGACATGTCCAAAGCCATATTTGGAATTGAACTTACTATTGGTCGTCAACAAATTGTAAAGACACCTCTTGGCTTCTGAGAAACGGGTTTAATACACTATTTATTCACTTCGTGAAGTCAAAAAAAATTGAGAGTATGAGAGACTGTTTTGATTTAGGTGAAAATCATGGCTGAATATGATTCGTGTTTGTGTTTGTTAGGCTCAATGCTATGCACTAAGCTATCTGATTTTTAATCGTCGAGGGTATCGAACCTTGATTTAAACGTCATTTTCTCTCAGTCATTTTGCTTGACCATCAGGAGGAAGGCATTATAAAAATATTAAGCCATGCAATAATATTTTTCAAACATGAAAAATACATTATACCGAATTTTTAATCGTTAATTAACCTATCAAAAACATTGTTACTAACTATAGTCTAAAGATACATTGCTAGGTTCTTTTGTGTATATTGTAATTGTTGTTTCCACTCGTTGTTTCTCTAGGTTTTCTGTAGTGTTATTAACAGCGTATTTAAATAATTTGAAGGTCAAACTTGCTTGCGTAATTAAATTTATTATAATTTAATTTTAAGAATATTGAACAGAATTTTGAAATAAATGGAAGTAATTAATATTATTTTATTTAATAATTTATCATTTTGAGTATTCATAGTTTTATTATCGATCGTGTGAAAAATTTACTAGTTCTTAATTGTTGAAATATATATTATAAATATTCATATATTAGGGAAAAACAAAAGTGTGAAGGCATGTATTGACCTGAAAGGAAACCTACATCTTTATCAGAAAATGAGATTGATTAAAACATTTAAACACAACACTTAACTATGTTTTAATTTCCTATCGATAACAAGTTAAATAATATGTTTTTGTGAACCCCTCTATATTAAAAACTTTTATTTTAAAAAGAAATGTGTGTGTGTTGTTGTTTTTTCTTATAGCAAAGTCACATCGGGCTCTCTGGGAGGAGAATCGCACTTCTGAGTTTAGCGTTGTAAATCCGTAGACTTACCGCTATACCAGCGGGATACTTAAAAAGAAATGTTTCAAACAGTAACCAACGTATTTTTTCCCTTAGAGTTTCAAGTCACTGATCTTCTATAGAACGATTTAAATCTGCCTTAACTTCAAAATAATATATAATTAATTCAAAATTATAAACTCATTTTGGAGTATATAAAAATTGTAATTAATTAATTGGTTCGTTTTTTGCATTAGATTGGGCTTAGAATTAATGTATTTTTAAATTTAGTGTTAAAGATTTATCTTCTAAAGGATTTCATTGTTACATGTCATGGGGCATTAATAGTAAGCGTGTTCTTTACTTCTTTTTTTAGTCACAAATTAAAGCTAATATTCAACACAAAATTGAAATATTATTTTCTACTATATAGTTCTTCTTATTGGATATTCACCATTTAGACAATAGAGGTCATTTACAAATTTATTATAATACAGCTTTTATTAGTAGTGTGTTTACAAAGAAGTTAGTTAGTACGTATTTTTGTTATTTATATTTTATTTTACACACTGACAAGTTGATAGAGGTCACGCACCACATAATAGCAAAGTGGAATAAGAGGCTTGATCGTAATTTAAGGAACATTCACCAGATGGTACGGTATTAATCATGACACGTTGATTAATGATTACATTATTATATTTAATATGCTAACCGTGTGACATTGATTTACACAAAGTTTTATTACATCGTCATTTTCGTAGTATTCGTATATATACGTAGTATCATGTGATGACTTTAGATATGGCTATATAAATCTGATAGCAAATTTTGTATGGAAACCGCCTTTACTTAGATTATAGGATTTTATTATTAGAGCTTGCCGTACATTTTGCCATGCAAGAATGATTGTTCTGGCATTCTAATATAATAGGTAAGGACGTATTTTTGATCGATTTCCAGACAAAATGTGTTTACTGTGCACGTGGCGACATAATTATCTTCTGCAGATAGCCCTTGTGAAACTTGGAATGAATATCACTTACTGTGCACGTGGCGACATAATTACCTTCTACAGATAGCCCTTGTGAAACTTGGAATGAATATCACTTACTGTGCACGTGGCGACATAATTACCTTCTACAGATAGCCCTTGTGAAACTTGGAATGAATATCACTTAATGTGCACGTGGCGACATAATTACCTTCTACAGATAGCCCTTGTGAAACTTGGAATGAATATCACTTAATGCACGTGGCGACATAATTACCTTATACAGATAGCCCTTGTGAAACTTGGAATGAATATCACTTACTGTGCACATGGCGACATAATTACCTTCTACAGATAGCCCTTGTGAAACTTGGAATGAGTATCACTTACTGTGCACGTGGCGACATAATTATCTTCTGCAGATAGCCCTTGTGAAACTTGGAATGAATATCACTTACTGTGCACGTGGCGACATAATTACCTTCTACAGATAGCCCTTGTGAAACTTGGAATGAATATCACTTACTGTGCACGTGGCGACATAATTACCTTCTACAGATAGCCCTTGTGAAACTTGGAATGAATATCACTTACTGTGCACGTGGCGACATAATTACCTTCTGCAGATAGCCCTTGTGAAACTTGGAATGAATATCACTTACTGTGCACGTGGCGACATAATTATCTTCTGCAGATAGCCCTTGTGAAACTTGGAATGAATATCACTCACTGTGCACGTGGCGACATAATTACCTTCTACAGATAGCCCTTGTGAAACTTGGAATGAATATCACTTATTGTGCACGTGGCGACATAATTATCTTCTGCAGATAGCCCTTGTGAAACTTGGAATGAATATCACTTACTGTGCACGTGGCGACATAATTACCTTCTACAGATAGCCCTTGTGAAACTTGGAATGAATATCAGAAAACTATCGTTAACTTTATAAGTTGAAAATTATTTTTTAATAGCTGTGTATGAAACGTATTTCAAATTTGTCTTTTTACTTGTTATTCAGTGTGATACTGAGTGCCTTCCACGTTTTCTACTCATTTACATATTTCACCGTAGACAGCATTGTTGTGTTATATATTGTCAATTCACCATCAAGACACCATCCGAAGCACAAATATACATATCATTATTCATTTCCACGTTCTTCATTACAACATTTATAGCACAGTTTCAGTGACGTCTTATAGCAGGTGAGAATCCACAAATGTCACAACAAAATCAAAAAGGATCTCTATTCGTAAATGAAGTCAATATAGTATGGATTCATCAAGATAAGGCTTTAATCATACTCCCTGTTCAATGGTCGCATACCTCAAACACCTAAAAAATGAAATGTGTATTCGCATTATTTTATTAGAAGATATGCTGGTAAAGTCGCCTAATGAAACGCCTATGGATTTCTATATGATCAGATCGTTAAAACTGGAAGCAGAAAATTGTCGGTCTCATATATTACATGGATTATATAGAAAGAAGTGGAATGCTTTGGACGAGACAGGATCTTTAGCAGTGTGACTTTTAAAATGAAAGATCGTCAGATACAGCATGACTAAACGAGTTGACACAGACTGTAACGACGTGATGTTTCCCAGAATCGTTTTAATATAACATACTCAATCTCTGTATTCATGTGGTCGAATAACTCGTAACCTTTAAAAATAAATAACCACATGGAATAAAGTTAAACACATGGATTAAATTTATACGGAAATCTTAAAAGTTTAAGGAGGTTTAAAAAATGAATATACGCAATCCGATAGCGTCTTTGAACAAATTCGTCAGTGTGTCTAACTTTTTAGTATTTAATGATATTAATATCATAAGGTAAAATTCTCATTTCTGAAGACTGAAATAAATGCGAATATATCTGCTGTACTATTTGACAAACTGAATATTATTAAATTTGATTAACTTGGACACTGGTATGTGATATGTGCACTTAAGTATTCTGCATAACAGTTTACAACTGATAAAGATTTACATACATACAACAATAAAAAACAGTCATTCTAGGGATCAGTAAACACTGAGGATTACTCTTGAGAAAAATATTTGAATAAACCTTAAATACATACAGAAATCAGCAAAAAAAAGTAAAACGGAGAAAATTTAAAAAAAAAATCATATTTTACTGCAAATAATTTTTATTCGCTTTTTTTTTCTTAATTCATAAGTTACGGATTTCAAAGCATGCACAGCCGAGTTGAACTTCTATCACGAATATTAGGCCTATTAGTTCTGCGTATAGCATCGAAATATTAAAGTAAAATAGAGCTAGCTTATGTTCAAGTTTGAACAAATACATAATGATAAGACACAACTAACCACTCACTTTGAATAAAGAAATATAGTCAGGTCGTAATTTAATTCGTAAAATTCTTGCTGCAGTAGTTAACTGAAAAAGTGCCTTCTCTTATAAACATACCGCACTAGAGTCTTGAAACATTCACACCGTCAGAAAAATTATAAAGGAAATCACGTTACTGTCGAAAAGATAATAAAACTATTAGCATAAACATAACTGTCAGACTTAACAAGTTAAATTTATCTTCATTAGTGCGTGAAAATGCCATATTTGTACATATATATTTATTTGTATTACAAATGTATGATTAACCATTTTTATGGTTTTCAATGATTAATATATGGAAAATAGAAACCTTGCTATTAATTATCAAATGATATAACCTGTGTCAATCTCTCTAGTAAGCACTTTTATACCACTTTTAATCACTTTTCACTCTTCAAAACGTTTATTCTGTTTACGTAAACTTATACAGAATGACTGGATACACTAAAGACGTTTACTATTAATATAATTTTTCTTTATCCGGATAGAAGCTTGATTATGAAATTATGAACAAATATTGAACTCTTGTGTTCAGTACGCAAGTTTTAAACAGCTTATAACTTTTAGGACGTGACTAGAAAAGAAAACAAAAAACATTTGACAGTAAAAAGTCAGACACTTCTTCATTCAAATTTTCTGTTTGTTGTGATCGTTCAGTCTCTAATTTTAAACATCTTAATTATATAATCATTGTATTGTTCATCAAATGTGTTTTCAAGCGGAAAATACAGTATGATAAAAAACTAAAGATGAGAAAAAGATTAACAGAGACAGCTGGACCTAAAATAAAATTATTATCAAGCCGTCAAAAGCACAACAGAAAGAACAATAAAAATTGGCGACAGAAATCAATAATCTTACAGAATCGTTCGAATGTAAAAAAGAAAAGAAACTTTAAGGGTAGCAGAGCGTGTGAGAAATTGGTCGTTTCAATGGACAAAGGTTCAGAAAAGGAGATATTAATGTTGAGCAACATAAAAATAGAGCAGAGCAGCAAACTCCTATTGAAGACATATCTTTCTTATAACTTCAGTAAGAAGAACTTTGGATACAACAAGAGCGAAATCACTCATATATATATATTAAGGACATATGAAATTTAATTATGACACTTATTGTTTAACATACATCATTGAATACGTTACTTCCGGTAAACGTATTGAAATATCACTATCTGTGTAGAAGAAGTTCGTTTCAAATGCCACCTACGTCAATGTTTTTTTGTAGTTGTTAATAGACAATGTAGGGGGGGTACGAACCAATGCAACAAAGAAAACCAAAGTAAACATTAAGGAGAAATGAAGAAATATTAAATAACGTTGTAGAAATATTATACTTGATTTTTTTAGGGTCAGGAAACTTCGTATTCCTGTAAAGAAAGGCCTGGATGTGTAATGTGTATAAGAAACCTGTAAAGGATTTTTTTTTTCCACATTATTATGCTCGATTTAAAGTACATCACAGGTCTTTGAAAGAGTTCTTTTCATCACAATGACTATCAAACATTTTATCCTTCTCTTTAGCTTATCGGTAAATAGCACATACTATAACTTGACATGATTATAACATTCACTTCCACAAATGACGGAATAGATGTTCCTTTGTAGCAGAAACTAATGGTTGTTCAGATTTATTATCGAAAATTTTCCAATGAGGCTAGCATTAAAAAAAATCAATAAAAAGCGTCAGTAATTAGGTTTAGATTTAAATTTTTAAAAAGTTGTCAGCTTCTCAGAGAAGTGAAACCTCTTCTCAGACTCTCGACACCCTTTCATTTGGACTCCCTTTTAGAAATTCCTGGATCCGCGCCCGATGTGTTTTTTTTTTTCGTACAAAACTACACAAAGGCTACAAGTGCTGATTTATACAAATTTAAATTCACTGCTTCGCAGCAAAATAAGAATGTTATTTGTTGTTTAATGTATTTGTTATGTGAGGTTGAGTACGTTACATTAAAACGATTTTCAATATAACTATTCACATGACAAACTCCACCAATATAAAGCCGCTGTGGCATAGAATGTATCACTTTGACGGCCCGTATGGCCAGGTGGTTAGGGTGCTCGACCTGCAACCTGAGGGTCGTGAGATTGAATCTCCGCCACACCAAACATGCTCGTCCTTTCAGCCGTGGGGGCGTTGTAGTGGACGGTCAATCCCACTATTCATTGGTAAAAAGCAACCCAAGAAGTGACGGTGAGTGGTGATGACTAGGTTCCTCCCTTCTTGACTCACACTGCTAAATTAGGGACGGCTAGCGCAGATAGCTCTCGTGTAGGTTTGCGCGAAATTCAAAAACAAATATTTTGACATCGTTTTGTCTTTCGTAGATAGTGTGATTCTATCTAAAACTCATCATTTTTGGGAATAGTATGTAACAGCCCTTTATAACACGAAAGAATCGTGTACGTAAACTATAAATAACCGAAACGTTTGGAGGACGAAACAAATTTTAATGTTATTCTGTACAAAAATATACCGGTTATTTCAGTGGAAGTAGTACCTGTGGTTCTCTATGTAATCTGACTGTTTGTTGAAATGGGCACTGGGAAACGGCCGTCCCCGTAAATTATATAGATTTTGTGAAGCAGGAAGAAAGTGGAAATGTGCTTTTGAAAAGACAACCCTTCAACGGAGCCTTTTGTAAGTATGTGTTTTCTTATAGCAAAGCTATCTGTTGAGTCCACCGATGGGAATCGAACCTCTGATTTTAGAGTTATAAATCCATAGACTTACCGCTGTACTACCGAGGGATCCTTTTGTAAGTAAAACTACCCTGCTGAACGGTTAACAAGTCACGCGGACGTGCTGACATGGACTATAACGACGTGGCGAGGCTCCGACATTATATTCTGTTTTTATTCTTAGATAAAAGGCTTTTTTCTTGCATCCTTGTCTTTTAGATCTCGAATTTAATTATACTCTGGCCATCCTAAGAACACGTGTGTTTGTTAATCCTTAACAGGAAAGCTACAAAAACAGTATAAATCAAACTTTAAATGTTTCTTTTTTATTGAAATATTCAAGGACGTTTTATTATATAAGCAATAACCGAATGTTTTCCTTATGCTGTTAATTAGCGCTAACCATTTTATCTATGAAAATATTAAGATACACATAGCTATGCCTTAATACACATATCTGTACATGTGTATGTGCTACTCAAAATCATTATGGAACAGACATTTATCATTAAAAATTAAATCTGCGTGTTACTTCAATAACCTACAAATCATTAGTTCTGTGTCAGTTTCACATGTGTTTTTGTCATAATTCACGACATTTTGGTACATTTCAGATCACTGCAAGTCCATGAAAGACAGTACTCCATTTCGTCTCCAGAAGTTATTTGTTGCAGATCAGCTGTTTTCATGCTCACTGTTATTTACGTTAATGATTCAACATTATTTTATTAACGTATTACTTGTCGTCGACGGGAAAAACTTCTCAAGAAAATTACGGACTATCAGTTCTGCTCATGTGTGGTAATAGGTCAAACAAGCAGATATGTAGCAACAAACCTTGGTGTACTCACACTTGTCAATGTATAGTTTAGAAACAGTGAACAGATAACTCTTTTATTCTCTAGACTACCTGAATAAAGTAACGGAAACAGTAATCAGGTATCTCTTTTTTACATCATAGACCACTTGAATGAGGTAACGGAAGTACAACTTTATTCGGACTTTTTTTTTAGATCAGTGAAAATGACAAAAGCGGCATCTGGTAGTCTTATTTCACATTTCTTGGTTTTGTCGTGCTGTGGTTGAAGATGTCATGTTAAAACAGCTAGATATGAGTACTGCTGAATATTGCTACTTCGGTCGTGATTCAGTTATAGTTTGAAGGAGTATCAGAATGGATGGACGTGCTTTTAAGAGGATGGATTTATTGCTGGAAGATATATTGAAGCGGCAGTAGATCCAGTTGTGAAACTTTCGCGGATTCCGTCAGTATAGGTTTTATATAACGTAGAATATTGCCAAAGAGGCACGCTGCCAGGATTTTAATGGACTATTTTGAACTTTATATATCAGGGATTGGCTAGCAAGAAGTCCTGATTTAAACTCCATACACTGTCTCTGGAGACTTCTTAAATATTGTATACGTCCTCGTCTTAATCCAAGTGGCTACAGAATGTTAGAAAGCTTGGCAGAGAACTGGCTGATCAATGTGGGATGGGGTCCTAACAGCAGGGGCTGCTGCAAAAGCTCTGTTAAAACTAAGGGGGGTGCACTCATTGTTTAGTATCTGTTGTTAGTAAACGTGAGATTTTGAAACAGTTTTCAATCAGACCATAATTCCGATCACTTTTATCTGAAATGTGCTAACATTTCAAGAGTTAGAAGTAAAAATAACGTCAAATTATATGAAGTCATAAACACTTTTAAAAAAATAAATTACGATAAAATATAGGTTCAACCGTGTTCTTGATTTCTTTTGAGAAACAATTTAACAAACTGTTTCGCCTCTTTATTTTTCTGGAGCTGGTTATAGTGATAATAGGGTAAACTCAGCAGATAGCCCGATGTGGCTTTGCTATAAGAAAACACACACACAATAGAGTAAACAACATTAAACATTGATTTATAGAAACGCCTTATCTGCAGCCTCATCTATTATTGTCACTTTAAAAAAACACCAACATAAATCTTCTGGTTTTATTCGGTTTATCATGAAATTTCTGGAAGTACAAGAATGGTGGATAAGAAACCGTTTTCTTACTGATAATCTTGAAACATGTATTAATAGCATATGTTTGTAACCTTTAGAGACCTATCAATACATTCGAATCAAAATTGTTAATCGAAAACATACTATATTTCAAAAGTACCGATCATCTTGACAACAATACGTTGTGTAAAAATCGAAAAACTGAATTGTACTGAATACAGTTTGTTTTTCTTTAGGCACTATGGTACTTAGATGAGGCTTTTAAGTTTAATGAGCGTTTTAAATACATTTCTCGTTTGTCAGGATTTTGGACAAAAACTTTAGTAACAAATACTGATTCATTACTTTCTTGGTTCAAAACTACACAATGAAATCTTTGTCAAGTGTTGAATTAAATCATAGATTTTAGAGTTGTTAGTCTGGAAATTTACCTCAAACCCACTAGGAAAAGAAATATTTACTCCAAGAATATTTATGTATAATCCACAGTGTAACAAATATTAATATTTCTGAACAACTAAGTTGTGTATTATTTTTAATTTCATGTTTGCATTAAAATGTATATAATTACATACACAAATTATAAAAGTATTCTGTGACAATCACTATTTTCTTTCATATTAAAACTGCTCCCCCACTTTGGATAACTAATAAACTTGAAAGATTTTAACACTAAAATTAGGATTTCAATTCCTATAGTAAATACAGAGGAAATCAACACCTCAAAAACACGAGAGTATATCACGTATGCCAAAGGTTTTATTGTCAGTAGTACCAGACAAGTTATGATACTTGATAGATAGTAGTTTCAGATAAAAGAAATCGTGAAAATTTATTAGATATCATAGTCATAAATATCAGTTTGACATTGTACATGATATCTAGAATCAGTTAAATATACATATCGTATTTTATGTTTGAGATTCGCTAAAGTAACGTCTTATGAAAAGTGTATAATAGCAAAGTCGTATCGAACTATTTGTTCTGTCTACCAAGAGGAATTGAACCTCTGATTTGATTATTGAAAATCCGTAGAATTACAGCTGTCCTAGCAGCTGACCTCAAGAAGAGACCACATTAAAGTGTGAATTACGAATTTCGAGTTTTTATTTCATGAGACTGAAACACTAGAAATATTAACAACGAAATCGCCTCAAACATTTTACAGTCACGATTAAGTATAACCGGTTTTTAAATGAGTTGTATAAAAATAATTAAAATTTTAATCAGCGTTCTAAAAATATAAATAGCGCGAAGTAGCAGTTTCAAAACCTAAAGGTCAGTCAATACTGTTTAATATTTCAATTTGTTAATCAGACGTTGTCAAGCGTTTTTATTTTCATTTTTAAATAACAACACCAAAAACAAATTATTTCTCTATTTCTACCACAGTATGAATACATTAAGTTTTTTTTCAAATTAATAACAAAGGTACACAATGGGCTGTCTGTGCTCTGCCTATCACACGAATCGAAAGCCAGTTTATAGTGTTTTAAGTCCGCAGACATACCGCTACTACTGGGGAGCATAGGCTTCAGTTAGGTCAGTTTCGTTAAGTCCTGTTTAAATAAAATTAAAAAAATATCTCAACGGTTATTCTCTAGTTTTACGCTTACGCTTCCAAATTTCCCAACAAAATAATTAATGTTTCATCAAATGCATGAAAATAAACCTAATAAATCTGTGTGACTTTGATTTTTTAACACAAGTGAACCATCCAATCAGTTTAAATATCAAAACTTAATAAGTGAGAGATACATCCAAAGTCTTAAAATGACTTTTTAGCGCGGTTGGACAATGTTACTTTTTGTGAGAATTATAAAGTAAATAAAAACTTTGCGTTACCAGATATTTTTCGGCCGTTTTTATTATCATCAGTATTACGATTATCTTCCTAAAGATCAGCATCTTTTATGAACGAACTTGATGTTGCTCATTGTAAAATTTTCTTCTTTTGAAAATGTAGCCATATTGAGCAATAACAAACACATTTATTGAGTCGTATGTCTTAGAGTCGTAACAGAGGAAACCAATAACGCGTCGTTTTGTTTCTTACTTCTCGTAATACCAATAAAGAGAGAGATCATTAGTGGAAAATCTTTACTTCTTCCGATGGATATCATCCCTTCTTCTCTTCACAAAAGTGCAGAGTTTGAGGAAAAGACAAAGTATTTTTAATCTCAGTACGTTGTTATGTCCAGAGTAAATCACGTATTATTCGTAGGGTTATTAAAAGTGATGTGTACGGTTATTACTGTGCAATTTTGAGTGTGAAGTAAATTTTTGCGAAAAGATTTTTAAACAAATATTAAAAATGTATGAAAACTAACCTGGTACGTTTTGTAAAGACTAACCTGGTACATCAGCTCGATTAATTTTGTAAAGACAGAATATTAAGGGTTTGTATTTTCATGCCACAGTTAAACAACATCTGGTCATTTCCTACACCTTATTCTAGTTTCATTTAACCGGCTGAAACTCAGCTTAAAGTTCTATTTTTAAAGTAAATAGCAGTGTCTACAAACTCAGTATACTACTCTTCCAGACATTAAAATAGGCTTACTAATGTTCAATAATATTCAGAATCACTTATGCTCCACTAATAAGTTGGGTTTACGTGACAAGTCACGTGATAAACCAAACTTTCTTCCAGATCACGTTGTAGGTGACGGAAGAAAGCGCTTGTGAATTATAAAGCTCTCTAATGAATTCATGTTTATAAAACCTGGTACGTAGTGCTGTTTTCAGATTTTATTCATGTCTAAACTTTCAATGTTAAACTACTTGTTTACATGGAACATAACGGAACAGGTGAATAATGTTAGAAAATAAGCAATCATAACCCATGGCACAAGTCAAAAGTTTACTAGAGGTTAGATTATTTAACATAAGGCCTTGTTTTCGGTTATACTTGTAATTTTTACTCGAATTTTGAATATGTTAATTAAAATAAACTAAAAAGAAACAAAGTAAAATTATCTTTTCCCATTTATTTGTTTTAGAATAAGTGCCTATAATAAATAACCACAACGTTAAAATGGGTATATAATGAAAAATATCTTTAATTAAAGCAAATCTATAGTTTCTAAAAGAAAGTTGACTTTACATGTTTCTACGTTACAACGAAATCATTAGAAGTGAATTGAAAGATATGTTATATTTGTATATTTAACTAGATTATGTGACCTGTGTATTGGTTTTACAATACTTACATAACTTTTAGAGAAGTCTCTCCACATTTTTGTACAAATATTCGTTGGATGTTCCTCCCTACTTGCCCGGCATGACCAGGTGGTTAAGGTACCCGACTCGTAATCCGAGGGTCGCGGATTCTAATCTCCGTCACAGCAAGCATGCTCGCACTTTCAAGCATGGTGACGTTATAGCGTAACTGTCAATCCCACTATTCGTTGGTAAAAGAGTAGCCCTAGAGTTGGCCAGGTATGTGGTGATGACAAGCTGCTTTCCCTAAATTAGGGACGGCTAGCGCAGATAGCCCTCGTATAGCTTTGCGCGAAATTCAAAAACTAACAAACAAACAATCGTCTCTATTTAATAATTCATGATCTTTCTATACTTTATTATTTACAAACTGAAGTACCCGTCGTTTGTCCAGGTTATGAAACTTAAAATTTGTAGGTGGATGTTATGATAAATAACATAAAAGTCCTAACTTTCACACAATTTATTTATAACATAACATATTATTACAGTATTTATTATTACCTCACCAAATGTTTTGTATAAATCTTAATAACTCATTACCTATACACTTGAAACATGGTATACACGGTGCCATGGCCATGGTGACGTAAAAAGAGGTAGCGTCAAAGCAGTGGCGGCAGCAATGCTTTCAGTTACTCGCTTTTGTTTGTTGTTTTGGAATTTCGCACAAAGCTACTCGAGGGCTATCTGTGCTAGCCGTCCTAATTTAGCAGTGTAAGACTAGAGGGAAGGCAGCTAGTCATCATCACCCACCGCCAACTTTTGGGCTACTCTTTTACCAACGAATAGTGGGATTGACCGTCACTATATAACGCCCCCACGGCTGAAAGGGCGAGCATGTTTGGTGCGACCGAAATTCGAACCCGCGACCCTCGGATTACGAGTCGAAAGCCTTAACACACTTGGCCATGTCGGGCCCTACCCGCTTTTAACACTCAGTTGTTAATGTCCTTCCATAGTGTTTCACGGAAGAGAATACCAGACGTTTTTGTGCCGTCATCCAATATTGTGTACGTTGTTGTATAGAAAACTTAGTAGTTTTTTATTAGGTGTAAGGAAATGGTACTAACTATAAATATAGTTAACGCTAACTTACGATAAACATATTAAATGCCCAAGAAACAGCAATAACGGGGAAGGGGTTAGAACCTCCATTAGCATGCTCCTTGTTTCCAATTATTTGGTTGAGATTGGCCCAGTGACCTAGATGACCAAATAACGGACAGACATATATATATATGTAGATAACGATTCACGAATATTATTGGATTTAATACGTTTTGACTGAATCAATATTTACAAATTTGATGTTAATAATCTTAAGACTACCATATAGTGGATGCTTGGGGCCCGGCATGGCCATGTGTGTCAAGGCGTTTGACTCGTAATCTGAGGGTCGCGGATTCGAATCCCCGTCGCAACAAACGTGTTCGCCCTTTCAGCCGTGAGAGCGTTATAATCTGACGCCCAATCCCACTATTTGTTGGTAAAATAGTAGCCCACGAGTTGGCAGTAGATTGTGATGACTAGCTGCCTTCCCTCTATTCTTACATTGCTAAATTAAGAACGGCTAGCGCAGATAGCTCTTATGTAGCTTTGCGCGAAATTCAAAAACAAACAAATATATTGGATGCTCGCGGTTCATCATGTGAATCTTAGGAATTGCCTCTTTTGAAATCTATATATGGCATATTCTCTGGGAGCCTTACCTGCTAATCCCATAGAATTACCATGCTTAGGTCTCGCACTACTTTTGTTCCCTCAAGGTTGATGTTTTATACTGATGAAAGTGTAAACGAGGTATTTTACGTTCGTGCGAAAGAAAGATACAGTGTGGTGGTGCTTTAAACAAGGAAAGAGTTTTTCTTGTTTGCTTAGAGTTAGGTAAACGAACTGCACTACCTGGATCGATCCCCGTTTATAGCATTACAAACCCTAAAATTTACTACAGAACAGGAGGAGAGGAGTAGGAAACAAAAGTAATTTTAAAATAAGATAAAACATCATGGGAACAACTTACAATTATAAACCTTATTGTACGAGTACCTTAATGTTTTATTTTTTTACTTTTAAAATTGTTCGGGTAAATATTCAAAGAATATTGTTTATTAATAGTTGTACTTTATACTGTAGTTATGGTTTAGAGAACAGAACCTATCGTTTATTCTTCAGCTGCTTTTGTCTGACAGAATGGTAGGATTTGACCGTTATTCTTACAACACATTCATGACCCCGAAATGCGGAACACATTTATTCGATAAATTACTGCGAATTATGAACTTTCAAATACAGAGATCGAGCGCATTAACCAATAGGCCACGCTTGACCCTAAATTTTTTAATGCGTGTTTTATGTATTTAATTTCTTCAACTTGTATGTATAAATATATATATATATATGATAATGTATAATCTAAATGATAATGATTTATTAATTTGCTTCGTAGCACCAGCAGTTAAAGAGGCAACATCAGCAACGAATGTTTCTGCACGTTATTTCAATGTGGATATTTAGTCACAAATGACCACTTTTCTACTCTTGTTGATTATAAGCAGCTTTTATTATTCTTAATTTTACTCCTGTTGTTTATGATCAGTAGTTTTTATTATTTTTAATTTTGCTTCTGTTGTTGATGATAAGCAGCTTTTACTATTTTTAATTCTAATTCTGATATCTTGAGACGATTCACATTTCGCTAGATTCTATAACATTTGTTTTTACAGTGAGAACTGTTTTTAAGAAGTTACTTATTCTGTCTTAAACAACAGGATCAAGTGCTTTGTTACCATCTTTCAAGCTCGTAAAAAGCTCTTAAACAGGTTCTAACTGGTTTAAAAATTTGATTTACTTAGATATCGCTTATTGCCACTTCTATATTTCTTTCATGTTCAATACACATCATATCTCCAGGGGAACATCACTCTCATGTGACTTTTATGTCTTAGTGCTTAATATTCTCCAGTTCCTATCAAAAGGACTATTAGAAGTTAATATTGTTGAAATGTCTGTTAAATAACATGAAGAAAAACCCATAAATAACGTTATTTTGGATATTCTTAGCTTTTCGCCATCATAAAGCCATTTATAATTCACAACCACAGTGAATCATTATTTGAAGGTTTATATAGCTATATCATATCATTATTAGAAGTTAATATTCTTGAAATTTCTGTTAAATAACATGAAAAAACAACATAAATAACGTTATTTTAAATATACTTAACTTTTTCTCATAATAAAGCCATATATAATTCACTATCATAGTGAATCATTATTTTAAGGTTTATATAGCTATTTTAAGGAGGTTGACTGACCTTGACATTGGAATTCTCAATCCCGTTTAGTTGTAATAATTCTTATTGAATTCTACTATGCTTTTTAAAATAAAACTAACAACTGGCATCTCTATTGTGTGATCTCTTAGTAACTGAACCGTATACTACTAAAAACCAGATTTTTGTACTCATGGTGGACATAATACAGATTGTCAGTTCATTTTGTAACTTTGCACTTAAAGGTAAACAAACTTTGTTGGTCATTTTCCTTCTTGTACTTTTCTAAATGTTTTCCTCAGACACTTTATGTATCAGTTATCGACTGATAATTATATTTTCATTAATTTATTTGTTAGTTATCACTCGCATTGTCTTATATGAAATGAGCACAAAAACGTAAAACATATTCGTGTGCTTTCGTAAAACACTCGGTTTTAAGATCTGTTTCTATAGCTTCGTAAAACTAATAAATATTAAAAGCGACTTTAATTAGTTTTCATTTTCCAGTAATATCAGTATAGTCCATTTATTTGCAGACAATAAACAAATACGAAAATATTACTAAGAGTAATGAGGCAGTAAACAAATAAGCAGATTTATTACTTCACAATAGTTTATTACACTTTTAATACATTTTAGTTACATTTATGACAACAGCCATAACTTGTACACTTTGTATTAAACTTCAGATGTAATATTGTAACATTATTTCTCAAGCGCAAATGGCATTTCAATAGTGGGCCATGATTTGGAGACAGCAAACAAATACAAAAAAATATTACAAAGAGTATGTGAGTTCATACTTTCTCAAGTTCTGAAAATAAGTTTTAAGCCTTGGGTTAAGTTAAAGACGAAGATTTATTTCAAAATTTTAGGGAAGAGATAAATCTAACTTTTGTAATTATTGTTTGTACATGATCACAAAACTACAGAATGGGATATCTGTGCTCACAAGGGGTATCGAAATTCACATTTTAACGTCGTAATTCCGCAGATATACCGCTTAGGCCCTGGGGCAGTTTTGTAAGATAAGAATTTCTTTGTTTTGTCACACAATAGTTTTTAAGCTCTTAAACCTACCGTTATCACGTTAGACAGGCGCGGCTTGGTCAGGTGGTTAAGGCACTCGACTTATAATCTGAGGATCGAGGGTTCGATTCTCCCTTACACCAAACATGCTCGACCTTTCAGCCATGGAGGCATTATAACGCTACAATCAATCCCACTATTCGTTGGTAAAAAAGTAGCCCAAGAGTTGGTGGTGATTAGCTACCTTCTCTCTAGTCTTACAGTACTAAATTAAGAACGGCTAGCACAGATAGCTCTCGTGTAGCTTTGTGCGAAATTCAGAACAAACCAACCAAAACCCATTAGACAATAAACCATTTTTGTTCTTCATAAAAATACTGATACATCAGTATTTAAAGTTAAAACAGTTCTTGCATGTAATACGCTAGCGAAATTGAAATTAATTTTGTACTAACTTATATATGGTAGGAGAAACGTATTTACAAATGGTTTTTACAATGAAATATGCTTGTCTCTTTTATAAATATCTTCTTTCACATAGTAGTCCTATCAAAAATATTTCAATTTTCGTTATCTGCCGGGCCAGGCGTGACTTAGCTGTTATCACACCCTGTTTGTGAATCCAATAGTCTGCAATTCTTGGCCAGCTGCCTTATAACATGTTCTGCATTTTGAGCCATGCATACGTTATAGGAGAGACAACCACATACCACTATTCGATTAAAGTAGGTCAACAATTGACGATGGGTATTGTTAACCAGCTACCTTTTTTCTGGTCTGTCAGTATAAAATATGGAATAACCCTTGTACAGCTTTGCAAGAATATCTTAAAATTAAATAATGATAAAAATAATTGCTTGTAAAAGGAAGGACATGACAATAGAATAGCATATACAGTAAAACCTCTCTAAGACGAAATCGCTCGAGACCGAGTAAAATTTCAGGCTCAGACAGTGAACATGCATTTCCTTCATTATATATAATTTTTGAGCGAACGTTATACTTGCTTGACTCAAGGGAATTAAGACGTTTGTAAATAAAGTTATTATACTATTTTTGTTATATTTATTAGAATAAGAACAAAATGGACATTTAAAATATACATAAGTACACAAAATCTTAATCAAATTTATTTTAAGAAAGTGTCCAGTTTCAACTGTTTCGTTTTTTCAATGGTCTTTCTCATGCGGTTGAAAGAGAAGATCAATTCTATAACCTTTTCATGAAAATCATTTTCCCACTTCATTTTTGCATACAATTTGATAGTGTTAATATAACTTAACACTTGAGATGAAGTAGGAATTTCTATTTTCTCACTATCTTTTCCATTTTGTTCATCTTTCACACTATTACCATCTTACGATTCTATTATAGATTTTAAATCAATTTCGTCAGTTTCTGTTAAAACATTCTTGTTAACGTTCACAAAACTTTCCACGTTCACAGAATCATCTGCATCAATCTTCTCAATCAGAGTTTGGATTTCACTAGAATCGTCACAACAAACAACTTCTCCACAATTTCTACCATTATCAAGAATAAATCCACAGTTTCGAAATCACTTTATTACGCATTCATCTTTTACATATTTGATTGAATTATTTAAAAATGCAATTGTATCTGAAACGTCATTTCAAATGCTCTATTACAGTGTCCATGTTTGCAATAATATGCTAAATTAGAAATTTTCTGTATTTCAATTTTATTTGTTTTGAATTTCGCACAAAGTACTCGAGGGCTATCTGTGCTAGCCGTCCGTAATTTAGCAGTGTAAGGCAGCTAGTCATCACCACCCACAGCCAAATCTTGGGGTACTCTTTTACTAACGAATAGTGGAATTGACCGTCACATTATAACGCCACTACGACTGAAAGGGCAAGCATGTTTGGTGCAATCGGGATTTGAACATGCGACCCTCGGATTACGAGTCGAACGCCTTAACACACTTGACCATGCCGGGCCTTCAATTTTATACACTGTATAATTCCATTATCTAGTGGCTGTAGAACTAATGTACATGGAGGTAGAAAGACTAAATGAACATTTGAAATTTGAACTTTTGGGTGAAAAGTTGCATTGTCTAGGAAAAGTAGAATATTCCTATTTTCTTGTTTCTCTCTTTTGTTTAATTTGTACGCAAATTTCTGGAATATAGCGCTTGCCATTCACGCTTTATTATTCGCTGTCCATTCCACAGGAAGATGATTCTTCCTTAAATTTTTGAAACAGCGCTGATTTTCACTTTTATCTATTACCCATGGTAAATTTTCCCTAAATTTTAAAATTATGGAAGATAGGAATTTCTTTTTTCGTGGGAATTGTTTAAAGAGTAGAATGTTGCACTTAAAAGACAAATATGTTTCTAAAAATCATGAATCTAATTTAACCGCGAAAATTTGTTTGTTTTGAATTTCGCGCAAAGATACTCGAGGGCTATCTACACTAGCCGATTCTAATTTAGCAGTGTAAGACTAGAGGGAAGGCTACTGCAAAAATAATGACGGCACAAAAAAGAACAGAACATATTTAACCAATACTTACTGTAACAAAATGTCTAGCAATTTATTAATATTTAAATAAATTATTAATTAAACAAAAAATTATTAAAGAAATGATTAATTAAATAAGAAATTAATATTTAATCAAAACATTTTTCCGCCTTACTCAGGTTCTAATCCTACTTGTTTATAGATGAGGTAAGTAAAAGAGTTTTCCGTCCGTATTACGCAGGTTCCGCCATACAGACGGCCTTTTATAAGAGAAATCTTAAGATAATGCTGCAAAATTTTGATATTTCCGGCTTGTACAGGTTTCCGCCCTGTGCAGTTTCCGGCTTAGACAGGTTTGACTGTATTACTATAAAACGGCACTTTAGTCAGTGATGACAAGAAAACCCACTTGTAGAGAAAAATATATATGTAAAAACGGCTGGTTTGGGTTGAGAATTTTTTTTTATGTAGAGGAGCGTTTCGACCTTCTTTGGTCATCAAATATAATCAAACATCTAGCACGCGTTCTACATTCTTACACTCAGTTAACTCAACCCCCATCAAACATGTGGTCAGCTGTCGGTCAGTTACCTCTTTCTTTCTTTGTGAACCTGACGATGACAGAAGAAGGTCGAAACGTTGTTCGCTCCTCTACATAAAAAAAAAGTAATTCCAACCCAAACCAGCCGTTTTTACATATATAAAATGGTACTTTTTTTGTTTGTAGCTAAGCGCAAATCTATACAATGAGTTATCTGTGCTCTGCCCGTCACAGGTATCGAAACCCGGTTTCTAGCGAAAAAAGTCCGCAGAAATAGTGCTATGTCACTGGGGGAAGCCAGAAAAGAGACACAATTTTCGTTATCATCGTTAATAAATTAATATATTTATATATATTATTAACTTAAAAGAGGGATAATTTAGTAACAATCTTTACTTTACTGAAAATCGTTTTAGTTAATACTTATTTAAAATTGTACTTCACAGAAGATCTTTATACAAACAATATCTATTTTTGGAGCAATGGTTGTATAATTAAATGTTATTCACTTGTAATTCCCCGTAACCTTTGTATACTTTTTTGAAAGTCCAATTTGACTATTGTTCTCTACTTCATTGATGGATAGTTTTATAAACAAAGTTCACCTTATTGTTAATAAATAGATAAGCAATATATCTATTTTAATAAAGAATAATCCATACTTCACTAATAATTGTTTTAATAGCAAAGAATGTCACATAATATTTTATATTAAAACAAATTCAACTTTACAAGGAATCATTTTACAGAAAAATTATATTTCACAAGTGATCTTTTATAAACGTAATTTACTTCATGATTCATTTGAAAAAAGCAGTATGTGGATAACAATATCACGTTAATAAGTAATCTCTATTTCACGGTAGATCATTATATAAGTAATCTCTACTTCACGGAGGATCATTATATAAGTAATCTCTACTTTACAGAGGATCATTATATAATTAATCTCTACTTCACGGTAGATCATTATATAAGTAATCTCTACTTCACGGTAGATCATTATATAAGTAATCTCTACTTCACGGTAGATCATTATATAAGTAATCTCTATTTCACGGTAGATCATTATATAAGTAATCTCTACTTCAGGATCATTATATAAGTAATCTCTACTTCACGGAGGATCATTATATAAGTAATCTCTACTTCACAGAGGATCATTATATAATTAATCTCTACTTCACGGTAGATCATTATATAAGTAATCTCTACTTCACGGGGGAGCATATTTTTGTTATAACAAAGCTACGTCGTCAGACTATCTGCTGTGTTCATCGAGGAGAATCGAACCCTTAATTTTAGCAACGGGGGACTTCATGGAGGTGTTATATTGAATATAGAATATCTGATTTAAGAGTATTAGTTCTACAGGTAATTTTCGCTATAGAATAAATGTTTTGCAAGGGAAACTTTAATTTATGAGGGGATGGTTCTTAAAATAATCCCTTCTTGACAGTGAATATTATAATAGGAAATTCCCATTTCACTGTGCATCATTTCACAGACAATCTTTACTTCAATGTGCAACTTAACAGACACTTTATATTCACAGTTGAATCATTTTACACAAATTCTTCAGTTCGTAAGTTAGATAGTGAGAGAGTTACATAAAAAATCCAGACATTTATAGGCAATCTTTACGTCAAAAGGAATAATTTTGTAAGGAATTATTATGGAATTCCTAATTCGTTATGGGTTGCTTCTCCCAGAGAAACATTTTTTCAATGGAATCAGTTTTCTATTTAATTCCTTCCCTTGGGATTTCTGTATAGAGATTCACTATTGTATGATAGACAGTTGATAAAAAAACCTCGTTATTTTACTTTTCAGCAGGATCAGTCGAAATTCGAAGTTTTTGGCTGTTCTAGTGCGCCTCAAAGGTTTGTTTTTAAGTTATAAATTTTATACAACAGGCACAAACTTGTTACTAAACAAAAAAGCAACAATCTGACAGCAGAAGAAAAGAAGATGAAAAGTCATCACCAGAAGGAAAAAGGATGAGCACCTCGTTCCACTGATGAAATCTCAATGTACCAGTCATTCATTTTTTCTTTTCCCCTAGACATACAGTTGACTACCCACATACCATAATAAGAAATGAGCAGCGATTTTAAATCTCTAGCATTGATGTCTGTTACGAAAAGAAACTATGTAATGTTTGATACTCTAAGCCGCCACGTAAGAATGTATTACAAGAGGAAAACAGTATTGCTGTGTTGTAGATGACTACAGAAAATGAAATGATTACAGCAGACTAGAAATGATATATTGATAAATTATTGCTACGCTGAAGATAGATGTTTGAGTATGATCCTTCAAAAGCTATTTGTAATGTTAGACACTAATTAAAAAATATATATAGTTTTGGAACTGTTTAAGGAAATTCTCGCAAGGACAATTAGTAAATTGATGTGAACATTACTTAACCTACATAATTATTTGAAAACCATCTTAAGACTTTAGTTTTTACCAGCTAGCAAAACATTTGCATAAACAGGATAATGTAGATGATAAAAAATGTCCATAATTAACCACAGCAGGAAAATAAAATATAGAAATTTTGTAATTATCCTAATTATTTTAAAGGCTTTATTTTACCCATAGGCAAATGATGAGACTACGATAGAAACTGGAAATATTTTCTGCCTTTATGGTTGGGAAATAGAACTTTTTGCAGACAGATATATATCAATCATACATCTATTAAAAGGGTTTCTAGATTTGACATTTCCATGAAAATTTCGTTCAAGAAAAGCAGTTATAAAATAACACTAAAAATGTTCGAGACTATGATTGGAAGCTTGCGTAGTCATCCTATGTTTTTATGATATAATCTTCCAAAGAGAACACGTAAAAAACGTATTATGAAACTTATCATTTTCTCTCTACATTATAAGGAGCATACAGTTAGACATAATATAATGCATCTCTCCGTCGCATCATAGCATATATCTTATAGCTAACATATTCATCAGATTTCCTTTTATATTTTCTATGTATTTCATATACTTTTCCTTTCAGTTTTTAATCAAAATACAATAAACAAAAAATAAATATTCTTCAAGATCATTATTGAAGTATACAAATATGGCTAGAATTTACACAAATAGGCTCGTATAATAATATACAAGTTTTCTTACTATTGTAGTATTATTAGTTCGAGAACTCGAGAAAATGTCTGCTGGTCGTGTTTGTGACGCCTGAGATATCAGTTTGTGTTAACCGCAGTAAGGACCAATATCTCATTTTTTGGCACTTGATTCGGAATTTTCTTTTAATGATACCGAATTTTTGAAACGACACAATCTAACATCTTTGATACATTTTAAACAATCATATTCTAAAATTATACAATGTAACTACATTGATCACATTGTTAAGTAAACCCCTATTCAATGATTCAATGTAACTACATTGATCGCATTGTTAAATAATCCCCCTTTGAATGATCCAATTTAATTAGGTTGGCGGGGTTTCCTTTACGGCCCGGCATGGCCAGGTGGTTAAGGCGCTCGACTCCTAATCTGAGAGTCGCGGGTTCGAATCACCATCGCACCAAACACCCTCGCCTTTTCAGTCGTGGGTCGTTGTAATGTGACGGACAATCCCAGTATTCGTTGGTAAAAGAGTAGCTCAAGAGTTGGCGTTGGGTGGTGATGACTAGCTCCCTTCCTTCTAGTCTTACACTGCTAAATTAGGGACGGCTAGCGCAGATAGCTCTCGTGTAGCTTTACGCGAAATTCAAAAACAAACAAACAAGCATTTGCTTTAAAGCAATATTTACTTCTCATGAGATGGTTAACTCTAACATTTATCACAAACTCAAAAGTTGAAACAGCGACTTTCTAAGTATTCTCTGAAGAAATGCCTGAAACTGTAATTACTCTGTGAAGAATTCGGAACAAGCTAAAATTGATTAACTTTTAATTACAATCTTTGCTAAGTCGGAGGAACAAAATCGATATCACAAATGGTTATCCTTTGAATAATAATTCTTTATTATATGAGCTACGTGAACATAATATTGATACACTGTATATCCAATGAGTATATCTAACTTCCAAACACGTAATCACTACACGATATTCTCTGATTACATTTTAAACCACTGTGTATTAACTATAAGCTTCCGTGGTCTAGACATTGTAGCCATTTGCTTCTCTCCAACTTTGAGTGAATTTAACTGTATGGCTAAAAGATCACACAGCGCTTGTGATTGTTACGAATGTAAAGTAGTTATTAGTTCATATTCTATTACTTTTACAACTACAAAATACGATTTTTCTTGCGGTAAAACATTCAAACAGCTTGCTCACCCTCTGCGGCCTTACTCACCCTCTGCGACCTTGCTCATCCTCTGCAGCTTGTATGTCTGTTGTTGAAACAAGTGAAAAAAAGAAAGAAAGAAAGAAAGGACAATTAGTTACGCCACTCAACACTTCTAGTACCGTCTTGAAGTAAAACTGAACATCGTGATCAAGCTATGAGTTTGTTTGTTTGTTTTTGAGTTTTGCGCAAAGCTATACGAGGGCTATCTGTGCTATTCGTCCCTAGTTTAGCAGTGTAAAACTATAAGGAAGGCAGCCAGTTATCACCATCCACCGCTAATTCTTGGGCTACTCTTATGACATTCCATCATTTTTACAGCTTTAAAAACATAATGATGTTGTTTACTGCATCACAACTTGATGATAAAGCGTGCTGGTTGCAAAATTATAAATTGATGCTAAAACTTCTTAGTTACTATATTACAACTTCATGCTAAAATGAGCTGGTTTAGTACACTACAATTTCATGTTAAAATGTGTTGAACACTATATTACAACTGGATTACTACCTTACATTCTGAAGCTAAAACGTGTTGATTACTACAACATGTTGGTTACTACATCACATCATGATGCTAAAACGTGTTGATTACTACAACATGCTGGTTACTACATCACATCATGATGCTAAAACGTGTTGATTACTACAACATGCTGGGTACTACATTACATCATGATGCTAAAACATGTTGGTTATTACATTATACTTGATGCTAAAGGATGTTGGCTATTACAGTACACTTTATTCTGTCATTGTTAGTACTTAGACAGATATTCAGTTATTAATATATCGTCGTCATTAAGGCAAAAGCTTACTGTTTTTAAAAATCAGGCTTTACTTCATAGATACAAATTTATTTAATTTGAGATATACAAATGGTAATTATTTTAGTGGTAGTATCTCAAACGCACCGAGAGTAGGCAATTATTACCTTTATAACTTCTTTTAAACTGAACCGAACAAAAAGCAAGGAGATAATTATGCTTCACAGTGTAATTTGAAACAGCTTTATTTAACTAATTTGATTATTGTAGTAATTGACAGATAATGCTATTAACATTATATATTTTTAACACAACTTTTCTTCGGTATTAAACTTTTGATCTAACTTAATAAACTTACAAAAGGTATTTACTATGTACAAAAAAAACTTTATTATGCTTCCCATTTCATTATAGGCAAAGGTAAATTATTGGTATTCACAGGATTTGCTTTGTTTGTGCACAACTCGAAGAAAATGCTTTTAGGGAAAGCGTTAAAAATACAGCTTTTAGCACTTCAGTGACTGGGATACCGCTGGGAGTTTCTCGTCAACACGTAAAGAAACGTCTATTATAGAGATAGATAAACTACGCAGTTACATGTTCAAATCGTTGAATCACATGCACAAACGATGTATCTGTTTTATAACGTAAGTTTAAAGTTACGTAATGCTAGAAAACAGTTGTATCTATTCTACTAGAAGATAAGGCATGTTTACTGTCCAAGGTAGCAAGTCGTGCATATGGGTACAACATATACAAATATTCAACAAAATTAATGACGGATAATATTAGTTGCTGAGGAAACTCAAGGATAAATTGTTTGTATCATAATTACTTTTTATAATGAATCGTTTTTATGTGACAGCTGTCGTTGCTGGTTTATCTAATACGTTATATTTAATAAAAACATAACTGAAACATGTAATTTAATAAACCATCTGACAACATTGTTTGTACTGTCGTGAAACACGATACAATAAATCATGTGATAGCATTGCTAGCATTGTCGTGAAATATAATACAGTAAACCATCTGACAGCATTGTTAGGGTACAGACGTAAACTTTTCATTTTAAGTATTGACGCAGACATCTGTACATTTTTTCAGTATTCGTAAAGATTATATTGTAAATATTGTTCACTTGTTATCTGTAGTCTTCATGGTAAACCACGTAGTATCTAACGAATTTCCATTTAGTTTTATGTCAGATTCTTTCTACTTGAAATATTGGTTAATTCTTGAGTTTAATGAGCTGATACAAGAACTTTATGGCGTTTACTTTTATTAGTTAAACGTAATTCACATGGTTAATTGTACCCGAATCAATAGCCTATATGCAATAATTAATGTGTTCAACGGACAGTGTCTTAATTTCTAATGTGTGTATAAAGTTGAAATAGTTTTCTATGTTACAACTTAAATGTCCTAACGAATGAGTTTGAAGTGCTATACTATCTAGTGAGGGCGATTCAACACAATGGTCATGAAGTGTCTACCGAGTTCTTACTGTTAGTGTGACCAGCCTACGTGTCCTTAGGGTGCTGTTCGTAAAAACATAAAAACTTTCTTATCAGGTAACAACAAGTAGCCCCTCGAGAAAACTCGGGACAACTCTTGTGGCCCCCGATATTTTGTTTTATGAATTTTTTTGACTACCTAGAGAGCTGTTTTTAACAGTTGAACTATATAGTAATCCCAAGCTACAGATCAACAATAAGTTGTCTTCAGCTGATACAATGAAATAAAAATCCTAAAAAAAAAACACCCACGCTCATGTTGTTTTTGTTGAATAGACCGAAATCAAGTTTCATCATATTGTTCTAAAGATGAATCTCAAACACGTCATAACATCTCAAATCTGAACTCAACATGTGAGATTATTGCTTATGATAATCATGCACTCCATAAACACCTGAATCTTGAAACTAGGTGGATTCCTAGACACCTCAAATGTTGACATTTTAATTATGCATACAGGAGCAATTGAAAATATATCTATAAATACTTATTATATGAATATAGTGCGTATATAAAGAAAATATTTCTATAGGTAATTAAATTACTATCTTTCACTAAATAAGATAAAGATAAGTCCATAATTAAGCAAAATGTGAAGTAAAATCTTCGGAGAACATCCACAGGTTTCAAAATTATTAGATGAAATTATAGCCTCAAGTAATAATATTTTTCATATCTAACGGATCTTAACTTCATTAAACAACTAAGAAATATGAAGGAGTGAAATACAGTTTTCTTCTCCTTAAACGCGTGTTTTTATTCTTGGACAACCGTTTGTTAATTATCAGTGTGCGCAGTCGCAGCGTTACTGCACATGTTCCCTGCAACACCGGATAAAGCAGTACTAGACTTATGTAATTATATACTCGTCCTTTATTATGGTTTTGTTTTGTTTTAGAATTTCGCACAAAGCTACTCGAGGGCTATCTGTGTTAGCCGTCCCTAATTTAGTAGTGTAAGACTAGAGGGGAAGGCAGCTAGTCATCATCACCCACCGCCAACTCTTGGGCTACTCTTTTACCAACGAATAGTAGGATTGACCGTCACATTATACACCCCCCACGGCTGGGAGGGCGAGCATGTTCAGCGCGACGCGGGCTCGAACCCGCGACCCTCGGATTACGAGTCGCACGCCTTATGCGTTTGGCCATGCCAGGCCCCTTTATTATGGTAAAATATGATTATGTTTCGTCTTGTAGAAAACCATAGGTTCTGTTTAGTAAGAAAACAGGAGGAAAATGTGTAAAATTCCTGTTTAATCTCTTTTCGCTTAACCAACTTCATATCAGGATAATGACATTAAACATTTTAGATTTAATATATCCAATGTTTAACAGCTTGTTAAACAGATGGTGACAGTCTCTTAGCTTGGTTTCAATCATTAATAGAAGTTCACTTTCATATCTATATATACAAACACAGTCATTACTGTAATTCAATTCATGCATTTGACACTATGATCATTCTCTCGTAAATGTAAATTTTAAAGCCATAATTTTAGAGACTCGGATCGTTATTCCGTTAGACTAATAATCCTCAACAGCTACAACAACTTTATTTATTGTTGTATCGATTCGTAAAACAATGAAGGAAAAGTTTTTAAAACATATTGTCTCAGTTATTCTGTTCCGTTGTAGAAATGGCCCTAATAAACAGGTATAATATGAAAACAGGATGAACATATATCTATGTTAAGGAATGGTATAAAACTAAGTGTTCATTCTGAAATCAGTGTAACGTTACAATTTATCGTTATATATACATATATTGTTTGTTTGTTTGTTTTTGAATTTCGCGGATAGTTACACGAGAACTATCTGCGCTATCCGTCCCTAATTTAACAGTGTAAGACTGAAGGAAAGACCTGTCATGGCCAGGTGGGTTAAGGCGTTCGCCTCATAATCGGAGGGTACCGGGTTCGAATCCCCGTCGCACCAAACATGTTCGCCCTTTCAGCCGTTGGGGCGTTATAATGTTACGGTCAATCCCACTATTCGTTGGTAAAAGAGTAGCCCAAGAGTTGGCGGTGGGGGTGTTTATGACTAGCTGCCTTCCCCTAGTTTTCCACTGCTAAATTAGGGACGACTAGCGCAGTTAGCCCTTGAGTAGCTTTGCGCGAAATTCAAAACAAACAAACAAACCCATGAACAGCGCCCCCACTTACCTCAGCGGAAGTATAATGGCTGATAATGCTAAAACGTGGGTTTCAATGTGGTGGACACAGCACAGATAGCTCTTAGTGCAAGTTTCTGCTTAAGATCAGAAACAAACTTACCAGACACTGTTATCTTGCAATACACACTTTATTTCGTAAGATATATGAGCAAACATCGAAAAAAAGTGATTCAGATAGTCGGGATTTTGTGTTCAGTGCTTACATCTTATCAATTTTCATTAAAAGATAACTGGTACTTTGTGTATCGTTTCCCTGATTTTATTTGAATAAAACCAATTTCAAATCGTATTCTTATTTCCTAACTTAATAAAGAAAAGGAAGTTTTGATGATTGAATGATTAAAATGTTCGACCTTATTTAATTTTACTTCCTGCAACTGAAACAGAGTGAAAATAAACCAACGTTAAACAGCTCCAACAGATAATCTGAACTTTCGGCTGTGCTTTAAATTACAGTTTCATTCATTTTTGTGTTCTGTAGATATTTTTGTGTTCAAACTAAAATTTGGGAATAGCTTTGTGTGGGAGTGCTAGCTTTAATTACAAAACAGATCTTGAGTATAGATGAAAGAACTTTATTTTATTTTATTTTAAACTTTGTAACGAAATAGTTAAAAAGAAAATACAAACAAATCAGTAGTAATACGGCGCTTTAAATCAGTAGTAATACGGCGCTTTATAATAAGCTTTCAGCTTGTTTTCAATGATTCAAAGAACAAAAAACGAACTTCATTTTCTCTACAGTATTTGTTTAATATTTGATAAGAAATTACTTTACTTTATCTTTAATAAAAATAATACTTTATTTTTGTGTCATATAACAAGATTTTCTTAAAGAATCACAACGAAATTTCAACGTATATTATTAATTTATTTTCAGTGTGCTTTTAGTTTTTATTCAGGATTATTTGTTTTTTTGTTTTTGTTTTCTTTTAAAGTTATTATGACAATCTAGGCTTAGAACATGCAATAGCGAGGAAGAACATGGAACAAGAGGCATGTTATTCGAAATAGTGGATATTGGGCGTTTTATAGAAGGTGAAAGATAGTTCTTTTACTGGTGTTACCAGTGGTTTTCTTATCATATTCTGTTGTTGGCTATAGAATACTGATTAGTGTATTATTTTTTCTGTAATATTTTATGATTGTTTAGTTTTTCCATGACAAAAGAGTTAAAAGCAATTATTTGAAAGGTGATAGTTATGAAAGGTTTGGTCATATAACTCGGTAAGAGTTGTACGTTGTGTTTGTAATTCATTGATGTCTAGACTATAGAAATTTCTAGATACTTCAGTGATAAACATATAAATAACGACGACCAAATGAACGGGAGAAGATTAAAAGTAAAGTCAAGTGAAACAGATGTTTAATTACCGAAAAGATATAAGATGCAAAGTTAACCTTCCTGGGAGTGAATAGCCTTAACGGTTATGTTGAAGTGAGATTAACAGTCTGATAGAGATAAGAATAATAATCTGTCTTGTCAAAGGCTATTCTATACTAAAGGAACCCGTCTGTGTATGTAATGGATTTAGCATTATGTATTTATTTGAATATCGATATTTGTTTGAATTAAATACGTATTAGAAATGAATGTAACTTATAGTGTTAAATATGCGTTGCGAAACTCCTACCAATTCTTTAAATTTGTAGAATATTCTTGAGGGTAAGGATCAGCAATATATGTTTCACATTGTTGCTAGCTGAAATTTTTAGAACCTAACCTTAACTTTAATTAACTGACACGCCGAGAGACGATTTTTATATTGTTGGTTTGCTACACTAAGTATACTATAAACCTCGGAAGCTATAGCTGTGATTAGCGCTTATTAATCGTGAATCTACAGATATTTGACCAAGAACTTTAATAAATTTTGAATGTTACAATGAATCAACTTTGGACGTTAGTATTTCTACGAGGACATTAGATATCTTTGTTGGATAAAAGTCAGCTTGTAATTGGCGTGAGGCCAGCCAAAAGTAAAGCAGCCTGTTAAGTGAACTGAGCTCGAAACTAACTCGCTCATCGTGAATCATCGTTAAATATTTGGTTTTAGACGAGATAGAATAAATAATATTGCTTATACGTTTTACAAATTTATATATATAAATTTTCATTTGTAATAACCATTACCACAAATTGTATTGTTCTTTATATATTAAAATATTTTTGTGTTAAGAAGGAAAAATTATGTGCCTCAATCTTGTTGGCAAATATCATAAATTGATACATATCGACATTCATTTAACTTCTAAATTAATATTAAAGTTCTAGCTAGTTGAAAACGTAACATGTGTAACATAATAAATAAGATACTCGTCCTGGTTATATTATGATAAAGTATAAAATATGGACTTTGAAGAAAAGGAAACAGTTATTGGAAGTTCTGGATACAGCTACGCCAACCAACAAGGCAGTGTAAGTGAATTATTCACTGTTACTATTATGATAAAATAAAGAAAAATAGTACAACTTTTCAACTGGATTCTAAAGCAATTTAATTAGCCTAAGTGAACGTTTGACAAGAAGAGAACTGTATAGTTATATATGTAGAAACGGTTGGTATAGGTATAGCAACACCATACAGAGGAACAAACAACGTTTCGACCTTCTTCAGTCATCGTCAGGTTCACAAAGAAAGAAAGGGTTTCTGACCAATAGCTGACCACATGTTTGAAGGCGGTTGTGTAATTGAGTGTAGGAATGTAGAGGGCGTCCTGAGATGTTGTATATATTTATTAATATATGTATAAAGGTGTTCCTTTGTATTGGTTAATTTGGGCTTGAGTTGTTGTATAAGTAAGGTTTCTTTAATTTTGCGTTTGTTTATGTTTGTTTCTTTATTTAGTATTTGGGTGTTTTCTATGGTTATGTTGTGTTTATTTGATTTGCAGTGTTCGAAAACGTGTGAAGTGACTTTTTGTGTTCTTTATAGAAGTCGTGGCAGTTATCACATTGTATTTTGTAAATAGTGTTGGTGTAGTGTTTGTCAGTGTAGTTTTTACACAGTATAGACCTCAGTTTTGTGCCTGGTTTTTGAATAAATTTGGTATTAACTGGAATGTCATATTTTGTTACTAGTTTTTGCCAAATGTTGGTTATTGTTTCTGCTGCTGTCGGGAATATATGGTATGCAGCAGTGTATGGTTTCATGATTTTTAAATCGTGGGGTATATTTATTTTTGTTAGTTGATTTTGCTTTCTGTCTTGGTGTGTGCGTATAATGTTTTCTACGGTTTGTGGAGGAAACGTATTGATGTTGATAAAGTATTGTTTTATTTTGTCTAATTCATCGTTAGTTTTATCTGGCGAGTATAGTTTTATGGCTCTGTTTATTTGGTTTTTTTTAGTATGTTGAGTTTTTGTTTTGTTTCATGTGCTGAGTCCCAAGGAATGTATAGTCCAGTATGGGTGATTTTTCGGTGGATTCCTGTTTTAAATTGTGTATCGGTTCTTGTAATTTTGAGGTTAAGAAAATATATTTGAATGCTTCCTTCCTGTTCGCATGTGAAGTTAATGTTGGGATGTATAGAGTTAATGTCATTGAAAAAAATTAAGTGTGAGTTCTGTAGATGTGAATCCCGCAATCGTGTCGTCTACATACCTCTACCGGTATAGTGGTGGATGTAATTCTATGTTAATACTTGTATTTCAACTTTTGTCATAAAAATATTAGCTAGAACTGATGATACTGGATTGCTTCATGCTTAAAACTGTATAGTGTTTAAGATATAACTATTATATCCGTAGTGTAATGAATTTTTATACGTAGTTTGAACTTGTTTTGAATATATTATTTTAAAACAAGTGAAGTGTGTGCTGTTCACTTAATGTTGAAATTTATGGTCAACAAGTTATATACACATACTTTAGAAGAATACTTGGCTCACACCCATATATATATATATATATATATACATGTCTAAAGTTTCTGACACCTGCCCTATTGATATCTCATATTTTGCCTTTCCCAGTTCATACCATGTGGTTGTACTTTGTTTTACGACATTCTCATTGCCTTTGAATGTCAATGAAGACTTTTCATGGTTCCTGCTTTCTCGTTGCTCGTGCAGCGGAGATCGATATCCTATCAGTATAGTAGTGCTGCATTTGAAAAAAAGGGCTTTACTTGTCAACTTATCCGTTTATTTTTACCTCTGCATAACCTAGCACATAGCTCCAGGTGATAGTCTTTCCAATTAATTGATTTGGTTTTTTACCATCCATAAGGAGACCAATCTCTTTTAATTTTATACTGTACTGCCCGTTAGTAGCATTGTCTCTTTCTGGTCACTAATTGCAACAATCCTGAAGCGCCTTTTAAGCATTCTTCTATTTGGTTGGTGTCTCCAGTATTGTTGTAAATCTGGAATGCGCCTCGCTGTGAGAAGCTTATGGAATGCGTAGCATTTACACAGCAAAATCATTCAATAATGTTATTTGTAAGCAGTGTTGATGTTCTGTAATGCTGCTGACGTGTGTGAAGTTTTGATGGAAATGATTGAAGTACATCCTCTGACCTGCCCAAAATCATTCAGTAATGTTATTCATAAGCAGTGTCGGTGTGTGGTGCTGCTGATGTGTGAGTTTTGATAGAAACAGTTGTACATCCTGTGACGTCTCCACTTTCGGAAAGCACTTGAGATAAAAGTATTAACTTGAGTAATTCAATGAATCCGTTTTATCTATCTAAAAATCTAGCCTGTTTAATAACGAAAACAAAGCTAGCTCGTTTGACCAAGTGTTACGATTGTACGATACTCGTATTTCACTTTCCCTACAGAGAGGGGATGAGAAGTTCAAAATGAAGATAGTAACATATATTGTATCGTGGTGTTTTTCTCTTTCAGCAGCCAGAAGTTGTAGGTGGTCGTCCTGCAGTTTCGCGACGGCTTTGTTTGTGAAAAAACAACAACAAGTGTATGTAATGGGGTTTTGTGTGGGAAGTAAAGTTTCTCTGTTTCCGATATTCACACAAGGCCTCACAAAGACTAATTGTGTTAGCCATTCGTTGTTCTGAAATTACAGTCAAAATGTATGACAGGTAATCAGAGACATCCACTGCCTACTGTACTCGAATATTAGGATTTGAATGCCACTTTATAACGCGCTCACGAACCCGAAGTGCATAGCGCGAATGTGCGGCAACAGGACGTGAACCATGGACTTACAGCTCGGCAAGCTGGCTACTAATTAAAGTCCAGCCCATTAGGAAACTAGAGGAAAATCTATGTATGAGGAGAAAAAAAGTTTATGAGTGTGAAAAAAGATGAATAATACGTGTACGATGGAGAGAGAAGAAATATGTGTTTATATAAGAAACTGAAGAGTGTAATACTACCATGTGGTAATCAGTACTTATATCACTAACATGTGGTAATCAGTACTTATATCACTAACATGTGGTAATCAGTACTTATATCACTAACATGTGGTAATCAGTACTCATATTACTAACATGTGGTAATCAGTACTTATATCACTAACATGTGGTAATCAGTACTTATATTACTAACATGTGGTAATCAGTACTTATATAACTAACATGTGGCAGTCTGTACTTATATCACTAACATGTGGTAATCAGTACTTATATCACTAACATGTGGCAGTCTGTACTTATATCACTAACATGTGGTAATCAGTACTTATATCACTAACATGTGATATTCAATACTCATATTACTTTATGCGGCAATACTTATACTACTAATATGTGGTCGTCAGTACTTACATTATTAACACGTGGTAATCAGTACTTATATTACTAAAATGTGGCGCTCCCCATACTTATATTATTAGTAATTACTATATTATATTACTATTATGTGATAGTCAGTATTACTTACTCAGTATGTCAGTATAATTCAAATTATAAATATATAAGACCGTAAAGAAGTTTGTAGTTGAATAGCAGATTTTTACGTTAGAAAATAAATACTCTTTACGTATATAAACAAAACGTTTGTCATGATAAACAAAAATAAATGTTTACACTTAATGGAATATCTGACATTAGTAGCAATGGATTTCTTGCAAAAAACAAACAAACAAAATTTTCAGTCATAAGAAGCTTATAAACATCGTGTCGTAATTTAAAAAAATAAAATAGTTTTGGTGATAAAATATACAGCTGCAACCCAAAACGTGTTACATCACTTTCGTATACCAATACGTAAAACGGCAAAATTATCTCGCAAATATATTGTTGCATTTTACCAGACCAAAGTCAACAACTGCTAAACCCAGCGACGATGTGCTCAAAATCAGCATGAACATACCAGGAAGTTGTTCAAAATCAGCAATGTATTCTAAATGCAGCAACAATGTGTTTATTTGTCCATTTGTTTTAATTAAAGTGCAAAGTCGCACAGTACACTCCTTCTCTTTTGAAAAGTGACTCCGATTGCAGTTTATGTTAGAACGACTTTAAAATGAAAATACTTTAAAACACATTTTCTAAAATACAATAAACTTAACTGTTATTCTTTTCTTGATTTCAAACTCCGCGAATATTTGATTAGCGAAAGCATACCTTTCATTATTTATTCCAATAATGAAATTAGAAGTATTGAATGGTAACTTTAAGTAAGAGAACGTAAGAGGTCTTTCATTACATAATGTATGCCCTTAATATAAATATATATCTACCATAATAAAAATGAACACTTGGTCATTAATTCTTTGTAAAGCTTTATGAATGTCGAACGAAATAAACGAAATACACTCTTGTCAAGGAATAGTTTCTGTATTGTTTCATGCCAGAAGGTAAAAATCGAACTTTTTCGTTTAAATTTGAACAATCAATCTTATTTACAGAGAATTGTGAAGTTTTGTTTCTTTACAAGATTTACTGAAACATATTAAATTATTCTTAGTTTCTCAAATATCTACAAAATGCCTTGAGTAAAAATGTATTATATATATCCAATTCTTTATATATATATATTGACAGAGGAGAGGATAAAGATTTCATAATTACAATGATTAAATTAATTTAATTTAGTTATCTAAACTTCTGTCTCACTCTATAACAAAAATTAAGATGAGCTTATTTAAATAAACCGTCTGTTTTCTTGTGAAGTAAAATGTCTAATCACGTGGACGACTTTAAAAGTTAACTCCTGACAATGACAAACAACTGAAATCAAATCGTCTTATTTTCTTCGTTATGAGATGTAAAAACAAGTTTACTTCCTTCATTCTACTGCTTGGATCATAGTCCATAGCATGGTCAGAGTGCAAGATTTGTAATTTTATTTTACTCGAATTATGTAACTGGCAATACATGACTGAATACTGTAGCGTTTTCTCAAGTGTTCATAACTTATAACTTTTTATGCTTTTTTAGCGGTAAATTTTAAGTTCTTGCATTATCAGGTATTCACCAGTTTTGTGGTCCGGATTAAAATATGTTGTTTTATTATTAGTTTTGTGGCATTGTAATTGTCAAGTGAATAACATTTATATCGCAAACAGTCTTATGTGTTAAGTTATCATTTGATTTAATATTCTCCAAAATAATGTGTTTTCCTTATAAAAAGCCACATCAAGCTATCTGCTGTGTCTACCGAGGATAATCGAACTCCCCCTGACTGTAGCGTTGTAAATCAGTAGACTTACTGCTGTCCCAGCGGAGGAGACTCTGAAAGAAAGAAACATTTCTGAACTGAATACATTAGCGTGGTTTCGTTGTAAGGCTCAAACTACATATAACTTTTAGGAAAATCTTCAAACTATTATATATACATATAAGTTCTGGAAGTAGGTTGTTTGTGGCTTGTTTTATTTTTTAACCATGGTTTCAGAAACATTACCATTCAATAGTTTTTTTTAATTTCTTATTAGGTAAATCAGCACTCATACTTGACAATGAAAACTGCAAACATAGATCAGTGTTCTTCTAACAGCCAATCGCGAACTTAAATTACTAAATCTTTTCATATTACGTATAAACACATTTCGTACATTACAAACAGGGTGATCAAAGCCGATAATAAGTCTTTTAAATGTGAGTATAAAATTGTCATATGAGATGGCTGTCAGAAAATTAATTGAATTAAAATCGATATAATGACGTAAGTAACTTGCTGATCGACAAAACCCAATGCCAAAAGTAACTTGCTGATCAATAAAACCCAATGGCATAAGTAATTTATGATCAACAAAACCCAATGACATAAGTAACTTGCTTATCAACAAAACCCAATGACATAAGTAACTTGCTAATCAACAAATTCCAATGACATAAGTAACTTACGATCAACAAAACCCAATGAAATAAGTAACTTGCTGATCAATAAAACCCAATGACATAAGTAATTTATGATCAACAAAACCCAATGACATAAGTAACTTGCTGATCAATAAAACCCAATGACATAAGTAACTTGCTGATCAATAAAACCCAATGACATAAGTAACTTGCTAATCAACAAAATCCAATGACATAAGTAACTTATGATCAACAAAACCCAATGAAATAAGTAATTTACTGATCAACAAAACCCAATGGCATAAGTAACTTGCTGATCAATAAAACCCAATGACATAAGTAACTTGCTGATCAACAAAATCAATGACGTAAGTGACTTATGATAAACAAAATCCAATGACGTAAGTGACTTATGATAAACAAAATCCAATGACATAAGTAACTTATGATCAACAAAACCCAATGGCATAAGTAACTTGCTGATCAATAAAACCCAATGACATAAGTAACTTGCTGATCAATAAAACCCAATGACATAAGCAACTTGCTGATCAATAAAACCCAATGACATAAGTAACTTGCTGATCAATAAAACCCAATGACATAAGTAACTTGCTGATCAACAAAACCAATGACGTAAGTGACTTATGATAAACAAAATCCAATGACGTAAGTGACTTATGATAAACAAAATCCAATGACATAAGTAACTTATGATCAACAAAATCCAATGACATAAGTAACTTATGATCAACAAAACCCAATGACATAAGTAACTTACTGATCAACAAAACCCAATGGCATAAGTAACTTGCTGATCAATAAAACCCAATGACATAAGTAACTTGCTGATCAACAAAACCCAATGAAATAAGTAATTTACTGATCAACAAAACCCAATGGCATAAGTAACTTGCTGATCAATAAAACCCAATGACATAAGTAACTTGCTGATCAACAAAACCAATGACGTAAGTGACTTATGATAAACAAAATCCAATGACGTAAGTGACTTATGATAAACAAAATCCAATGACATAAGTAACTTATGATCAACAAAACCCAATGACATAAGTAACTTGCTGATCAACAAAACCAATGACGTAAGTGACTTATGATAAACAAAATCCAATGACGTAAGTGACCTATGATAAACAAATTCCAATGACGTAAGTGACTTATGATAAACAAAATCCAATGACATAAGTAACTTTCTGATCAATAAAACCCAAGTCATACGTTACTTCCTCATTCAGTTGACAAACAAACTGGACTACGATCAGGTTAAGACTGAAGAAACCATAAGAAGTTTTATTATTCAAGTGACTCACAGTGGTTTCAACAGCAGTATCGACTTATATACCAAGCAAATCAAGGACATTATGCCCTGCACCTGGATGCTCTTAATGCTCCAACATCCGAAATTGTTGCCAGTTGAAAAGAGTGTTTATAGCAAGGATAGAGATATTTTTCTTATATGTTTCTCATTCAATTCATAACAATAAATGTTCTAAATTCAAGTTAATTCAGTAGAAAATCTCTTTTAGATCATAATAAAAAATGCTTTATTTAATGAATATCGGGTGCAGAGTTCGAGACGTAATTCCGCTGAAAACTCTCCATGCTCTCAGTTGAGAGGACATTATCAAAGTACCGTTCTCTTTCAATATTCGGTTCACAAATGTTTTAGTGGTGGGTATTGCTAGTTGGTTGCCTCCCCTCTGGTCACTAGTTCAAAACTTCGAACGTTTATCTGAATAACAGTGGTTTTGACCTGGCTATGTGTACACGAAGTGGAAATCCAATTCCTTGATTAATTTAAAAATTTTATTCGTTTTCTAGAAAGAGAAAAAGAGATGTAAATGTTTCTAAAAGCTACACATTTTATTCTCTTTAGTTTACAGGATTGAACCTTAAAAATCAGTACTTTACGAAAAAGTTTGTTGTTTTTTTCACAAACACTTGAAAAATCCTAATTTAAAAAGCAAAGTGACACCAAGAAATTAATTTATCCATTAAATATCACTTATTTCCTGTGACAAAGTTTAAAATTTTTCAGTTGAGGCATTAAGTTTTTTCTTTGACTCAACAATTTTTCTAATTGTAAATTAATGAATGTTTAATTAGTTAATGTGAAAACTTTGATTACAAGTCTTCTTATTTTTACCTCAAAGGAGATTCTTATTCATATATAATGATTAGCAAGCCCACATGTTCCCAGAAAGACAATTTATCAATTCTAAACATACATCTGATTTAATGAAAATTAACTTGATGAAACAAAACAATTATCAAATCGCTAATAACATTTTATTTCTAATTTTTCAAAGGAGTAAATTAATGATTATTACCGTGTGTAAGAATACAAATTGTAAAACATTTCAACGTAAATTGTTCAATTTAATGCCATTGATTCTAAACCTGAACGCCTCTGATGATTCAGAAATAACACTCAAATTCAGGGTTCGATTCCACCAGAAGACACAACAAAGATAGTCCATTTCGCAGTTTTGTTATTAACAATAAACAAACACAACATAAACTACTATTTTTCTTGAATTGTTTTCAAAATAAAAACCAACGAACAAATAAGCTATAATTAGCAATCTGAAAGACGACCGACCAGAACACACAACTATCTCCCATAAAATGACTAGGGCGTACAACTGTCCTGCATATTATGACAGTATATTTAATTTCTGTTCTATAAACAAAAAGTCTTAATTTCATAACGTTACTTAAAATTCGTATCAATCGAACTTAAACAAAGTTTACAAACCTAATACAGATGCCAAAATATTAATCTACGTTTGTATGGAGACCTGCGTGAGATAAATGTTTCTAATGTTTAGATGCAAAATCTTAGATTACATTCATTCATTCACGGGACAAGAAGTAAAGTGACTATAGAAGAGGCCCGGCATGGCCAGGTGGTTAAATCACTCAACTCGTAATCCAAGGGTCGCGGGTTCGAATCCCTGTCATACCAAACATGCTCTTCCTTTCAGCCGTGGGACGTTATAATGTGACGGTCAATCCCACTATTCGTTGGTAAAAGAGTAGCCCAAGAGTTGGCGGTGGATGGTGATGACTAACTGCCTTCCATCTAGTCTTACACTGCAAACTTAGGGGCGGCTAGCGAAGATAGCCCTCGAGTAGCTTTGCGCGAAATTCAAACCAAACTAACACCTGTTTCTCATTACACTGTACATATGTCGCTTCGGGCATAAAAATGTATATTGTAGCGTTAAAACAGCATATTAAAGGAACATCTAATAACATTCTGTCAGACTTTCTTTACGTCAGACTTAAATATTAATGTCTCTTAACATTTATTGGGCAAATTAATAGTGATCGAGTGAATTACTAATTTATAGCTTTAAAGTGTCAGTTGGAGCTACCTTCATGTTTACCTACTTTTCTTAATTAATACTGGTGATATACCTGTAATCCTTTATTTTACCCCTTAATATATTTTTATTATTTTGTCTTAAAACATAATATATGTAATATGTTGTACAAGAGTATGGAGTTTCTTCAGGAAGGGATTCTTTACGAAAAAAATCATAAAAATTATAACATTAGTTGATACGTCTCTAATCATGGCAGAATGTTCCACACGTATGTATACGTATTTATATACATTATTATATTAACGTTTTGTTATTTTAAAATAATAATATACAGTGTAACTCAAGAGTACACGGTCTATTCGGGAACTCTTTGCATTAGTAAATCATATCTTGTCTGTTAGATTTGGTTATTAGAAACAATTTATTACCTAGGTAAACTTAGTTTGTTTGTTTTTTTCGCAACTCTCCATCACTTTTATAATTGATAAGATATATTTTCACACATACGAAATATGAAAAATTTTCTTATTCTATATTCTGAACAAATGGCGTTACAAAATATTCATAGGGAGTGTCGTAGAATTTGGTACTTTATTATGACATCGATGTTATACAAGATATTTTACTGAAATGTGTTTAAAATGACTGCCATATTTACTTATAAAACGTGATGATTTATTAGAATTGAAGTGATACTCATATTATATAATTGCTTCAACAGTTATTATTACCAACAACAAAATAATTTGTCCACGAACAATAAAATATTAAACTGTTACACTAACAATCATATTTCTATTACAAGTCTAATCAACTTGTGGATCGAAGCCAGTATTGCGTTATTTGTTGGTGATTGAACATTAAACAGAAACACCACTGAGTACTAGAAAAAAGTTTTTCAATAACAGCCTTTTCCTAAATATTTTATGTCTCCAGTTTTTCTTCATATTGTTTATTAGAAGTTACTGAAATAATCCTCTAAACTATCCTCTAAACAGATAGCCCTCGAGTAGCTTTGTGCGAAATTACAAAAAAAAAAAAAGTATGCTTTTTTTTTTTTTGGAATTTCGCACAAAGCTACTCGAGGGCTATCTGTGCTAGCTGTCCCTAATTTAGCAGTGTAAGACTAGAGGGAAGGCAGCTAGTCATCACCACTCACCGCCAACTCTTGGGCCACTCTTTTACCAACGAATAGTGGGATTGACCGTCACATTATATCGCCCCCACGGCTGGGAGGGCGAGCATGTTTAGCGCGACGCGGGCGCGAAACCGCGACCCTCGGATTACGAGTCGCACGCCTTAGGCGCTCGGCCATGCCAGGCCTTCCTCTAAACTAATCAAAAACTATATTATTAGAAACTATGTAACTAATGTATTGACTCAGTTTATAAAATATAATTTGAAAAGAAACAAGTAATAGTTATCTATAAAACAGCGTGTCGTTTTCTTAAAAAAATTCACAGAAAATCGCCTTCCAGTTGCACAACGGTATGTCTACGGACTTACACTGCTAGAAAACGAATTTCGATACCGGTGGTGGGCAGAGCGCAGATGACCCCTTGTGTAGCTTTATGCTCAACTGAAGACAACAGCGCAGAAAATCCGTTATCATATTTTTTTACATAATAGTGCATAAAATACTCTGTCTCAAACTGTAATTTTCAAGTATGGTTGTCGCATAACTTTGTTTTAGCCGCAAGCTGAGTATATATAATTTAGCCGAAGTATTAATTTTGACAAATTTTACTTAAGGAAGTTAGCTCTTTGATATATGCTTGAACTATAACAATTATTAGTAGTGACTAAAAATTTCCTTAGGGAGACGTTCAAAAGTTCATGTGAGCAGACAGTTAATTAAAATGAATCTGAAGTATCTACGTATAAACATTAAAAAATGTCAGAATAAAACGTTTTCATCTATAATCTATATTTTCTGTGTGAACTAGGCAGCTTGTTCAATAATATAGCGTTCTTTGGCCGCTGTTCTAGTGTTTTCGCTCTAAAGCAGTTGACACTGACACACATCAATATATATATATTCAAAGAAAAAATTTAAAAAAAGCTAAATTGCTTCCCTCCTCTGAGTAGCTTCCATTAAGGTTTATTTTGCTTGACTGTGTGTTCTATATTTTCAGCATTCAACCCGCTAAACCGTGAACAAAAAGTTCAATTGATAAGTGTGTGTTTTCTAACTGTATTGAAGCTAGATGAAGGTATTTTAGGTAACAACTGACCATTGAACGAAGCTACATGAGAATTACAGAAGAAATTTTACTTTTTTTTCAGTCTTTTCAAGACCACATCTTTCTGTATGGACAGTAAATTAATTCAATTACTTTTAAATTGTATTTGCCGTACAACTTAAATATTCCTGGCTAACAAACATGAACTAAGTCTTAACAATTCATAAAAGATGGAGCTTAATTTAAAAATATATTTATCCAAAATCAACCTTCCGAATTACGATAAACAAAAGAAGAGCTTAATATCACGAGCAACAGCTTAAACAAATAAATTTTTGAAACGTTGATACGAAATATATGTATGAAAGAAGTTTGCTAAATTTAGAATGCTAAAAAAGGTATAGGTTTTGTCTCAGATAGGCCTGAGCTGCTTACTTTTATGGAAGTTTTTCAGGTCACTAAAACTGTTACGAAAACTTAATTAGTTATTTTGAAAATTATGAATGTTAATTATTTTGTACATTATTGAAACTACTTGTTGTTAAACAACTTTGACAAGATAATATCTTTAATGTGATTTGGAAGGACAAGATTTCTATTGAAAAGTGTTCACAATTTACCCAAATCTCGACTGGCTGATAATATCAATAACACATGAGTGTCACGGTATGCTCAAAACCTGACTAATTTATAATAAAGACGACAATTGTGTGTCTCAATCTCTTTACTTTCTGATTAGTTAATAATAAAGACGATGTATGTCTCGAGCTGTTCACTCTTTGATTAGTTAATAATACCGATGAAATATACATTAGTCACCTTAGTGAAATGAAATACAGACATTCGAAATTAGATATCTACCCACAGTTTATTTAAAGCAAAACTTTAAAGCATTCAATTTATACTAAGAACTGATAATATGACTTGAAGCCTTTGTGATATTTTAAAATTTGTCGGTATTCATAATGCAAAAGAAAGGTAGAAAAAAAGGAACGATATATACAGTTTATAAAACACATTCCCTTCACTCTTGGTCTTAAGTAAAATTATCATGATTGTAGTGCTAGAACAATAATGAATATTTATATATTCAATATAGTTTCGATATAGAGCATCCATTGTTTAGTTTTGTGTTTAATTTCAAACAAACCGAACCTAAGCTATTAATGTTAGCAACAAATTATTTGGGGATGTTACAAGAAATACAGAGGAACTCGTCTGAACAGAAAATGAACGTTAATCCTCCAGTGGACAGCAATATGTCTGTGGACTTATAACTCTAGAAATCGGGTTTCGATACCCGTGGTGAGAAGACCACAAATAGCGCATAGTGTAGCTTTGTGCTTTATTCAAAACAACAACAATTATCTTTTCAAAATTAGATCTGATTGGTTTACAACACGTATGTTTTTTTTTCAACGTACTTGAGGTATCACTCAAAATTCTTATTCATAGAATGCATTGTCAGTGGCTATAAAATATGTGTTTAAAATTTTTGTTTATAAAGGTTTGAATATTCTTGATTAAACTAGCCTTGCAGTGAGTATAATTCTGATGTCTTAATATTAGTCTTGCGATACAACGCCTGGTGTACTCATGTTAGAAGGCCCGGCAAGGCCAGGTGGTTAAGGCACTCGACTTGTAATCCGAGTGTCGCCAGTTCGAATCCTCGTCACACCAAACATGCTCGCTTTTTCAGCCGTAGGGGCGTTATAATGTGACGGTCAATCTCACTGTTTGTTGGTAAAAGAGTAGTCCAAAAGTTGGAGGTGGGTAGTGATGATTAGTTGCCTTCCATCTAGTCTTACACTGCAAAATTAGGGACAGCTAGCGTATATACCTCTCGTGTAGCTTTGCGCGAAATTCAAAAAACAAACAAACTTAGGTTGGAACCTGACCTTGATTAAAACCGTTATTTGAATTAAATATCCTTAAAATGTGCTTATCTGTTTATATCTGTACAACCAGTATCAATCATAATGCTAAAAAAAAAAAGAACATAAACGTACCATCACGTAACTCTTATAACTAGTTTAAGAATTTAGCAAAAGTTACAATATTTTGAACTCTGTCACATTAAAGTTCTTGTTTTCTTCATAAACAGAAATATAACGCATCAGAGTTTTTCTCGTGTGTTAGTAAACAGATACGTCCTAAAAGTTAATTAGAGGGAGTGCGTAATTTGAGCTTAGATGGACACGAGAAGAGAAAAAAAAATTGTAAGTAAAGAAACGCAGGTCGGGTATGTTTAGAGACCTGAAAGTTAGATGCCGTTCGTTAATTAGATCGGCAATCGGAAAGTGTTCATGCTCGTGGCGACTTTATGTCAATCCCATCGGGAACCAGGAATGATGGGAACGGTCCATTTAGGGTAGGAAATAAGACTTATAGTTTTTTTCTTTTCAAAACCTCATGGGTAGCGTGTAAACCAGTCACCAAGATTCTGTTGTTTCTGTGTGTTGATACACAACGGTTCTAAACCCAAAATTTGAGTTCATTTCCACAACACGATAAGCAGTTCTAGGCTTCCAACGTATGTTGTAACTTTGAAAAATCGAAGACGACATTCTTCTAGACATTAAAAAGTAGCAATTTACACCTGTCTGCTATGTTACATTCTAGTTGTTAAACTATGGTGTTTTTAAGAATGAAGTAAGTTTATATAATGAAGGTGTCATCGGTGTCGTATTAGTAATGAATAAATGTTTTTTATTATACATTTGCTATATATTGTAATACTTACAACTGTATCAAAAGAAAAACACATTTCCATTGTTAAGCGTTTATGTATGTAATCAGAATATTTTCTTTCCTCTACAGTTAGTTATAAGTTTTGTTTATAATTCAATTATTACAGACATTAAACTTGTATTCGTTTATTTCATATGGCTAAAATTACTAAATCTTGATAGTAAATACCATTATTTTAATTAGAAAGTGTCGGGTTAAATCATAGTATTATGACAATTTTTAAACATGTATTTTACACAGAAGTCTGTTATTTAGGTAAACTTAAGATGAATCAAGAATGGGAAACTCGCAATAGTGTTATGACTCAAACTATAAATAATATGTCATACTTTAAGACAAAGTACTAGCGTTAAGTATTTTTTTACGGTGTAATTTATATTTTAGCTGACAATTAATAATAACTTCAAATATCTGTGAATGTTTGGTACGAGTTAATGCACAAACAACGGTAGCACTTATTAGAAATAACTGCTAATCAAACGGGTGTTTTTGTAGAACTCTTATTTAAATAAAAAAGAAAGTACATGTTAGTACAAGAGAATACGATTGGATTTTCATCTAATGATTTCTAAGATGTCAACACTACCGTATGTCAAGGTAAATTACGCAGGCCTGCGAAGGTTTTATTGTCTTGAAATTTCTATATATTCTACAGTAATTCTTTTACTTTGGATTCGAAAACGATATTCATTTTCTTCATCACGTACAGAGTTTCACAAAGTGTCATATGTGCTTTTACATCAGTGAATAATTCCTACTGAAATCGGGTCACATTTTGTTCTTCTTAAAATGTTGTCAACCACTGATACACATTTCTTTAAATCAGTTGCAAAGCGAAAGTCCGATCGATAGTTCAAGAAACCAAACATAACAAAATAAATATTCATTAAGGTAAGCGAAATAATAATTTAATCTAAATAAGAGTTTTTTTTTCTTCTTCCGATTGGTAAATAATCTTTAAATGATAAAAAAATCTTTGTAGCTGAATTCTGGGAAATCCCTTATTAAAACCAAAATAGTTTTTATGACGTTTAAATTGCAGGCCAATATTGATATCATATTTTTTATTTCAATATTGAAATTTAAAATGCCACATGTTATTTGTCTTAGTCTGATCACGCATTATCTTTGTTCATCTTACTCTATACTTCACACTCTGTACATATTGTTTTCTTACCTCCACCCCTGGCTTCATATACTCAAAGCTTTTATTCTGACTAAATATTTTCTTTGAATCTCTAGCTTTAACCATACACTATTTTCATATATCCTACTCTTATCACAAATTATCTCTCTACCTCTTGGATGGACTAAATTTATCCTCATACCTTCACATTATTCTTAATCTGATTTATATTAACCTTATACCGGCTCGGCATGGCCAAACGTGTTAAGGCGTGCAACTCGTAATCTGAGAGTCGCGGGTTCGCGTCCCCATCGCGCTAAACATGCTCGCCCTTTCAGCCGTTGGGGCGTTATAATGTTACGGTCAATCCCACTATTCGTTGGTCAAAGAGTTGGCGGTGGGTGGTGACGACTAGCTGCCTTCCCTCTAGTCTTACACTGCTAAATTAGGGATGGCTAGCACAGATAGCCCTCGAGTAGCTTTGTGCGAAATTCATAAACAAACAAACAAACACAAACTAACCTTTATACCTCTTACTCTAACCACATATTATTTTCATTATCCTTAATCTGATTTTATATTATCCTTATACCTCTTACTCTAAACATATATTAATTTTATATATTTTATTCTGACTACATACTACTGTTATACATGTATCTTACTCTGATCACTTATTATACACTGACAACGTTTTATTCTCATACATCTAACTCGTGCTAGTTTCCTGATGTTAGCTCTTCTGTAGCGCTCGTGCGCTCTTTGTGAAAAGAAACTGTAGCGACAAAATCTATATTGGTAAAAAATTTTACGTTTTGTGGTGTGATATCGGTCTCTTTATTTGATATATTACAAAAATAAGAAATATATTGTAATGTAGTGACTTATTATTAGTGCCTTTCATATGGCAGGTTAATATGTATGCATATTAATTTATTTTTAAAGTTTTAAACTGTAATGATTATACATCTTTCCTTAAGCATGCATTTATTGGACATGCAGATATGTGCTACAAAACAGAAACAGTTTCCAGTACACAGAATAATAATAATATAAAGAGGGTAGGAGCTGACACCCATGCTCTCCGTTAAAAGCAAACAATGAAATTATATTTTAACGGAAACCGAAATATCCTTACGGTTGCTAAGCCTGCGATCGTACAAGCTATATTTTTTGCATCATACATAAAAACATGTTGTTTTTTTAGTTCTTGTTAATCGTGTCTTACTTAAATAGCACAAATCACAGTTTTTGAGTTTATCTTCAAAAACATTATAAAATTTATAACCAACTGTTGTAGGATGAATTTAATAGTGACAATTATCGTTAGTGCGGTTATACGTTTGTCCTTGGAAAACGTTTGTTTGTTTTTTGGAATTTCGCACAAAGCTACTCGAGGGCTATCTGTGCTAGCCGTCCCTAATTTAGCAGTGTAAGACTAGAGGGAAGGCAGCTAGTCATCACCACCCATCGCCAACTCTTGGGCCACTCTTTTACCAACGAATAGCGGGATTGACCGAAACATTATAACGCCCCCACGGCTGAAAGGGCAAGCATGTTTGGCGCGACCGAGATGCGAACCCGCGACCCTCAGATTACGAATCGCACGCCTCAACACGCTTGGCCATGCCGGGACCCTTGGAAAACGAATAGCATTTGTGTTTTGTGTGTTTTTTTTTACTCGTCGTCACAATCATATTTGACGAAAAACAGACGTGCGAAGAATAAAAGACAAACTACGTTAGTAAGTGCGTTTTTCATTCTGGTAAGCATACACATGCTGACTTTTTTATTGCTACGGAAATTGTGGTCTCAATGAACCCAGCAGCTGGGAAATGGAGGACTTGGTAGAAAACGTATTGGTAAATTGTTATTACCTTTATTACCGGTTTGAAAAAGGTTTCGCTGAAAGTCCACATAAGCGAAATTGATTCGGTGTAAGAAAGAGATTGATCGATCTTTGGCTTTGCATCAACTCAGAGCACACAAACACACATACACACACACATATATATGTTTTATGTACGCAGATGATAAGCAAATTTTTCACGAGAACTGTATCCCATTAAAACGTATTTATGATCTATGTTTTGATTTTATTAACTCTATATTTTTTAAGATAATAATAGTGATAAAGAATGTACTGAAGTATAATACAGTGTTTGTCAAAAGAAAAGAAAACTCAATCACGGAAGTTTGTGCATGTAGAAGTACTTTGAATGGAAATTCAGGGTTCCCTTATGTGAAATTATGGTAATGCTTAAGCATAATATCAGTGTGGTATGCTGTAACGAGATGAACGTAGACAGAAGACGTTAACCAGTGAGACTCACGTGGAAGTTACTTGATGATAAATAAAATGCAGAGTTCTTTGTGGCCACGTGAGAGTAAAATGGAAGAAACATCCCAGAAAAATAGAGCAGTAATTTGTGAAGTTTGCAAATGTTAAAGATTATTCAACATTGTACGCTTCACAACGGGCGCGTGGGAGTGTTTTGATAACGAATTACGGTACACGTACCACGTGCTTCTGGAATTCTGAATTAGTGATCTGCGTTTTTTTTTTTTTTTTCGATGTATTCATAAGTTTGAATGTAATCAACAGAGTTTTTGTCATTTTATAATACATTTCACAAAATAAGTTTGTTTCTTTTTTATTTTCGAATTTCAACGTGAAGTAGTTCAAAGGTGAGTAAAGAAAGGTCTAAGAACGAATTCGAAAAGAGGAAGATACAAGGAAGTCTATCAATAAGATAGCAAAATTTTATAGACTAGAAAATGTATGGAGGTAAATCAAAACACAGAGGAAAGCAAAAATGTGTTCATTAGGCAGAGACCTGAAAAAAATTGAACAGTGTGAAATGATCACGCGAGGATCGAACTTTGAATTTTATAGTTATATTCTGTCAAGATTAGCGATGAACTATCAAGGGTTGGAAAAGAAGAAAAGAAAACAGTAATAAAATATCAGTTGGAGAAGGCTAATGGACACATTCTGGTTTAAAATAGATTAGTGCGAAGTTCTATAACCTTAATCCTAAAAAAACAAATTTCAATTAATTTTTCGGAAAGTCCCTTCTATGAACATATTAGAAATTTAATTTTTTAGTTTAAACTATAATGTTATGCATTCTTATATAACAAAAATGGATTTTGAAAGTGGTTTAACATTTTAATTTTCTTCCTTTGAAATAAATATTTGAGATGAAATTCGCTAAAACAATTAAATTAAAATCAATATCAGTAAGATATTAAAATAAATATTAAGGCATAATTTTAAAAATTAAAAAAGTGTTAATACGAACACAAATTACGAAACAATGCTAGAATTTAGAAAGAAATGTAACTTTTAAAATTTTCGACCGTACCTTAAGTTAAAAACACGGACTGATGAATATCTTCCATTCATTATGTTTCAAATAATATGATTAACATGTTAAAATATATATGAAATAAAAGGTTCTTGAAAATTTATTTTAAACACATAAGCATGCACATAATTAAGTTACCGTTACCTCAAGTTAGAAACACGAACTCATGAATATCTGTCATTCATTATGTTTCAAATAATGCGGTCAACATGTCGTTAAAAGGTACATGAAATAAAAGGTCCTTGAAAATTTATTTTAAACACATAAACACACACACAATTAAGTTTTTTAGAAACCTCATCACATTTTGAGTAAAACATTTATTGAACATTGTTCACATACAAATACTACACCGACCATGAAATGACTGGATTATGTCGGTTGCATAGATAGCAAGTCCAGTACTGCGGTAACTCGGTAACCTAGTTTCTTACAAGCGGGCACACCTATGTACAGGGAACAAAGACTCTCACACTCAAGTGCAATTTTGCTCGGTCCATTAACGTAGGAACTAAGTCTCCCAATTGCTTGGAAACAGGCAAAAATATCGAGAGAAACCAAACTCCAGATTGTAAGCCTCGTTAGTTTTAAAAACCAAACTCCAGATTGTAAGCCTCGTTAGTTTTAAAATTTAAAAAAAATCATCGAGGCCTAAGCTTCAGCTCATCATTCGGTCATCAACGTCCTCAGGTTTTGAATTTAATCCGACTTTTAAAGTTACCATGTTCTACAAAATTCATTTTCTTCATTACACGCAAGCAGTGACGTTTTCATAACTCTCTTCTTCAGCTTTTCCAGATTTTCTAGAACCACTGGGTTCTGGTCGTCTAATCTGTGAGCCATTTGATAATGTTTTAGTGCCTCCAAGTACCAACCCTGGAAAGTCAAAATACACATATACATCAATTTTATTTGAGATTCTTCAAGCAATTATGTATCCAACGATTACAAATAATATGCAAGTCACGAGAATCTATCAATGTCTAGACTGTTTTGTTTACCTTAACAATACATTAAATAGTTGTCACCGTGAATAACTGATTTTATAATATAAGTGCGTGCAAAGGTTGCATTATAAGAAAGTCTCTAGCCTTATAACATCAGGTTCCAACCAGCAGTATAAGAATGCCACTGACTCCTAAATGAGATAGCTAATGTGTGGAGGATATCAACTTGAGCATTAGAAAACCACTAATCCTAGAACAAGAAATAATAATCCTATAACACAAGAAGATATCAACCTTCAGTATAATAAAACAACACTAGCCTTATAAGAGAGGTAGAGAGTAAACTCATAATGTAGAGAGAATATTAACTTTCAACTTACAAAGACCACTAGCCCTATAACAAGTGATAGGAAATAATATTATAATATGAGGATGATTCTAAACTACAGCATTAAAAGACCACTAGCACTATACTAAGTGAGAATAGTAATTTGAACACCATTAATATTATAACAAGTGATGGATAATAATGATATAATACGAGAAGGATTTTAACTCATTCAGCATAAGAAAAATCACAACTCCTTTAAAAGAGGAGAGTTGATAACTCTGTAACGTGGGTAGAATATTAATCTTTAAGCACAAGAAAAACTATTAGCTCTATAACAATTGAGAGAGAATAGTTTAACGTAAAAAACCTGCTTAATATTGTCTTTTTATTTACATTTCTTTAGTAGTAAATTGAAATATTTCTTAAAACCAACCCATTAGGTGTTGATACAAGTAGATTGGAAGTCAAAATAACTTAGAGATAATAATTAGCAAATATATTTTGTATCAGATATATTTGAGGATTTTATGACAGCAAAAACAATCTTTAGATAGGAGTCTGCAGAACAAGCTGAGATATAATAGGATATAATCTCCAGTGCTTTCACGTGTCGTATTGGACTAAACTTGGTTTAAGAAGTAAAAAATATACCGCTGCTTTTTAAGTACAAATCTATACCATGAGCATCTGAGTTTTGATACCCACAAAACCCGATATTTAGCGTCTTAAGCCTTTAGGCTTACTGTTGAGTCAGTACGAGGGCATAATAATTTATGAGAAATAAGTTGTTCTCATGAATAATTTGTATAACTTTTCCATGTACTGATGTTGATTACGTTATGCTAAAATTATTTTGAAGCCTGGCTATGTCGTCACAAATCAGGTCACCACGTTATGTCACAACTGATGGCAGTGCATCTTAACAATAGCTTTACAGCATAGTTTCCATTGTAAAAGCTTCCTACGTAAAACTGTTATGTCAAAAGGACACAACCCTTCTTATCTTCATGTTTTCTATAATCCATACAAGCTACGAAGACTGCAATTTCCCACTGCCAGTTTCAACAGTCCCATTTCACAAAAAAAACAAAACATAGTTGCTATATCAGATAATTTAATCGATAAGCCTTTGTATAAAATAGCGTGAATATTCACTTCATTCTCAAGTTCATTAAAGCATGCAAAGATTTAACGTGTGTGCTATTTAAACAACGTGTGTAACATGTGGCTTATGTTGCTTTGCCAGACAGAAATCTCTCTCAGTAGTTTGAGTACATGAAGACGGCTATTCTCTTGTGTGGATTCTCAATTTTACAAGACGCTGCATTATGCCTACCACAGCTGCGATTAGACTTGTTTCAGGTCTTTTCCTAATGATATGGTTTTCTATGTTGATCTATATTTCTTTTCTCTTTTTTTCCAATAATTTGGTGTACAAGAGGTATCGTCGTTTTTAAAATTCCTTCTCAAAACTGATCAGTTTTCGGTGTTACCACTCTAGACACGTAGAACCAAACAACGTTAAAATCCATTTCTGCTTCATGTCTTTCTACCAGGATTTTATATCGGCTGTGGGTTTTACGTGACTTAACTTATTGTTTTGCATATTAAAAATCCTTTTAATATAATGTTTTCTTCCTCTGTATTCTGTAGCAGATGTCAGCGTATCTGGGAATGTTACATACTAATCATGACTAATACATACTGATTAGCAAAATCAATGAAAGTAAGGCTTTGTTATTGCGTTATAATATTTAAGGATCTTATTTAGTTTTTAGGAAACAAATTCAGTTCAATTCACTAATGTACAACGTATATGACATCAAGTATTTCGACTGCAACTGAAAACACTTTTGTTGATCTTAAACATTTGTTATTTATAGGTTAAACTGTACAAAAACATTTTTTTAACAAAGAAAGAACTCTGTTGCAAACTTATGAGATAGTAGCAATAAGTATATTCAGAAATAACTTTTAAATTGGTGTGAAGTTCTGAAAACTTAAGTAGTAAATAAAAAAAGGGTGACACTTTAGGTTGTTTGTTTCGATATCAATTGTTAACAAATGTCGTTATGTAAATGTTAAGAAATTGCAAAAATGAGTCCAAGAATTTTTGGCTAACTTTGCATTGGACCTAGTAAACAAAATATAATGGTATGAGAGTGGATACTTAATTTATATAAATATATTTTAATACACTAAAACTATTCATACTGAATAACCACTTAATGTCGTAGATAGTTAAGCACTTTCTATGGGAACTAATGTATGGTGAGAAAAAGGTTCTCGTTCAAACGTTTGTTTGTGTATAAGTGCAAAGTACACAATGAAGTACTTGCGCAGTAGTATGGAACTGTCCTCCGCTGTTACAGCGATAAGTCTACGGAATTACAACGCTAAAATCAGGGGTTTGATTCCACTTGGTAGACTCAGAAGACAGTCCAATGTGGCTTTGCTGTAAGAAAACACACTTAAACACAGTATCAAACTGTGGTTTTTGTGTTATCAGTCTTCAAACTTACTACTGAGTCACCGGAGTTCTGGTGGAAGAATTATTACTGGAGGTCACAAGATGAGTCGTCTACTAGCTTAAGCTTCTTTCCACAAAATTCTCATATAAAAATATTTTGTAAAGATAAATGTGACCTCATTACGATAATTCATCCCATAATGTCGTATATTTCTTCAGTTGATGGCAGGCATATAATGTCAATTTAAAACGGTCTTGTCAGCCTTACGTAATGGTCCAGATCTGTTTCATCGACGAATAAAACCTTAGTACAACGCGAGCTAATTTAAAATTATATACAATAAATTAACATACCGAATTAAAATAACCTAAAATAGCAAACATCCTCTAAAAAAGTGAATTACAAACCCTCACATTGTTAAAGTGAGTTTATGAGATGAGAAACTAGCATTATTTTATTATAAAATTTGTACAGTAATAGTAAATTGACAAATAACAATTTATAATCCTAATAGAGAAATTTATTTTTGAGAATGTATTTACTATTTTACTAATGTACTATAATATTATACATTTACTATTATATTAACATAATGTGCTTTCATACACAATAAAGCGAATACTTGCCTTCTATACAGAATAAGTATTACATGTTAAATAAAAATAGTTTTTGAAATCATAATTCTTTCAATAACTATTCAGGCCTGTGGGTGGTGATGACTAGCTACCTTCCCTCTAGTCTTTCATTGCTAAATTAGGAACGGCTAGCGCAGATAGCCCACGTGTAGCTTTGCACGAAATGCAAATCATAAAAATGCTTCCTTTCTGATTACTATCTGTATACAACATTATTTATCATAATTTATTCAATATATTCTTATTCTTCATACATAAACACAATAAAGTACACAGTAGAACCATTTACTAATTATATTGGTATATTCAGCGTTGACCGATGTTATACAGATGCTGATATAAAGTAATTACTGACTCACCTGCAGATGATAAACCACACCAAGATTTAAATGGGCATGTGTGATTGATGGATCAAGTTGTATTGCCAAGTTATAGCTCTGGAAAAAGTTCTGTGTTTCAGATAACGGAATCAAACATGTATGCAATAAAATCATACATCATAAAGATTATCTGAATTGTTTTACACTTGTATGATTATGAGTAGAACAGTTAAATGTAGGAATAGACATTTACACATAAGTTTAGCATCTATTTTTAAAGGAGACTTTTAGTATTTTCGTAAGTTTAATTTTAAATATATATATATATGCTACCGATGTGACATTATACAAAAAGTTTATAGCAACATAGGTAAAATATTGCTTAACTGACGTCCAGTAGCTCAGCGGTAGGTCTGCGGACTTACAACGCTAAAAACCGGGGTTTCGATACCCGTGATGGGTAGAGCACAGATAGCCCATTGTGTAGATTTATGCTTAATTCAAACAACAAAACATGCTTAACTGATTGATTAATTCCTTTATCCCACATTTCTAAGAAATTATACGCTCTCGTCGGATGGATCCTTCTCTTGCTAAAGATGTTGTTTTATCTTTTCCAAATTCCTATCAGTCTGTTTATAATGTATGTAAGAGTATTAATGTATGATCTACATTTTTTATTCAGTATATTAGTTCAGTATGATTACATATTATGGTGAAAACAATAAGAAATATTTTCGTCAATTAATAAAATAAATAGTTAAACTTTGGTATGTATAACAAATATAATATGTTTCTTGAAAAACATTTTTAACTCCTTCAGGTTACTTTTTTAAGAGGTATTGGTTTAAGGTATTTTAGTGCTTCTTATGCAAAGACTATTGACCTGGTTTTGTTACAATGCACAGCTTCACCCACTTGGCATCTGGTAGAAAACGTTAAAATTTATTGATAAAACAATTGGGTCGTTAAGGTTCAATCTAAAGTGTATGTTCCTCAACTAGAACTGTGGTTGGTTTTAGGCTAATAATATAGTAGGTATACTGAATAAAGTTTTCTTTGACATGAATCTATTTATTTTAAACATACATAAAAAGCCTAAACCAACTGGTTCTTGTCTTACAGCTAGATCAATAATGATACATGGAACGTCCATCACGATTCATGTATTCTTCTAAAGACACACTATTAAAACACGCAAATAAATCTATTATATGAAAACATTAAATCGGTTTGGATCAGACTGGTGTTCTATAAAACACGATGTCTTGTTGAGAATAATAAATCTATTTATGTTTACTTACTTTGTTTATCATCAATATACGAAATTAATCATACGTAATGGATGTCTAAAGGCTCAGCGTTTTGATTCAAGGTCCAACTTAATTTAATACCACTAAGCGACTTTTGAAATACTGCTTTTCTAGCTTAAATATAATTATTAAGATGTATCCGAAAGAGTAATGTTATGATTTAAATTTTCTTTTTAGAATATGGCTATAAAACAATTGTTTTGATCCAAGACGTTTTGATATGTAGAACGCTACAGTTTCCAGTCAAGACTCGGCTTTAATATTAATGAAACAAATGTAAACTCAGTTGTTGGATTTACATGTATGTATATGTAATTAATTGTAATATAACGTACAACATAAAAAAGAAAAGAAATAACACAGTTACAAAACAGACATGTATCACGTGAACACACACCATAAGGTAGATAGTTATGCAATGTGCCCTGGTTTTGAAGGTACTGACGGTGGCGGAAGTAAGACTCAGACTGCGTTGGGGATACACCGTCTATCCAACTTAACCTCATTTCGCACGCCTCACATTCTTAAAATAAAAACGCGGTTGCTTTAGTCCACATCTTTTACTGTCTGCAGTCAGATGTGGGAAAATGAATGCTGACAAAAAAAAAAACAGTAGGGAGAAAAAAATAATTGTAATGCAATATGTCAGTGAAGGAAACAGTAAAACTGTCATTGATTTTGGCATTCCAGTTTCCAAAGTTATTACCACGATGCTAATGCATTAGTACACTAAGCCCAACCTAAACTGTTAGTGTAAAAGTCATTTTCCACTTATCCATGCTACTGTCAGAATCTTCGAACGATGTACTAGCAGCAGAGAAAGTCATACATCTATATTAATACCCTCGTACAAGATAGAAATGGGTAATTCCAATAATTTTTCCCTACAAAAATTAGAAAACATTCTTTATTGTATGATTTCATTTATACTACTATTTTTAAACTTACATATATATTTTGTATACTTATTATAAAATAATTTGAAATATTTAACTAGAATTATCTTATTAAAGCTGTTAAAAATTAGTTTATTCACTATTTTATGTAAATATATATATATATGTAAATACTTATTTGTTTTTATAAATTTTAATATAAACTATACATATAAGACCGTCAGCTGTATATTTACATTATTACATGTCACATATTTATAACAATTTAATTGCTACAATAATAATTTTATACGTTTATGATAACTATATCGCTAAATGTGGAAAACATTTTTATTGGTACAACACAAGAAATGTTGTTTTATTAATCCACGTTGCAATATTTTACCCGAAAAACTCAAAGGACCCACAAGTGAGCGATTTGTAGCGATACATGGTGGTCAAAGGATAAAGCTACAATCATTAAAGGAACGTCAGCAACACGAGCTATTTCGTTTCTCAGATGTGTCACTTCATTCTCCAGTTTAGTATGTTTTTTATTACATCTGGCGAACAACTCTACAAAGTGATTACTTCGACATAGAAACAAGTTGTTACAGCACAGAAAACGTTGCTATGGTTACTCGATATCTCACTAACAGTTAGGAACCAAAGAAAAAAAAGAAATCCTCAGGAAACATGTCATATGCTAATAACGCAAAAAATAATCACATTATATTCTGTGTAACTAAAAACAATAAATGTTTAAATTTGATCGGATTTCTAGTACTATATAATGATTGTTGGTTTCAACGGCAAACACTGGATGTTTCTAGCATTTTTCTAACAACCAGAAAATATTAAATTAGTGTTCATATAACGTTTTTGTTTTGTTTGTTGTTTTGGCAGAGAAAACAGAACGTTTAACTCTTATCCATTGTTTACTAGAGTTCATACGGGAAAGTTTAAGATTATGGCGAATATAAATATTTAGTTTTATTATTTTATTTTAAAAAAAGGAATACTCATACCGAATTTTATCATATATAACTTCTTCCTTGCAAGAATATATTATTGAAAGAGAATATACTGTTACCGTATCATCCACCTGTTCATAATTTTATTTACTAATGGAAATTTCCATTCATAAGTTTGGTGAGGCACTTAACTCTTAAGTGTAACTTATATATTGAAATATACCATCAGGGAAAGTAGAATGACTGGTGTGACATGCTATTAGGCTTACGTCAGCAAAGTTCTAAACAAGACTTCTGAATCCTAATGAACATTAATTTCCGAGCACGTGACCGACAAGTCATTTACTCACAACTAATCGACATTCAGCGCCATCTGTAAATACGTTCTTATATATTATTAGCTCGCTTTTACCATATCTGCACTGTTTTACAGCTCTGATTTTCCATCGTCAAGCGAAACTCGTTCGTTGTGTTTAACTTCCATCGGGACACTAAGCAAATAAATCACGTTTCAGGATAATTAGAATACGTTTGAACCTGCAAGTAAGTGAGGCAGAAATGAGTTCTCGTGTTCACACTAAGTAGCCAACGAATGTCTTTGCTTTAAACACTCTTAGAACTTGAATATTTCGTGAATGAAATTATCTCTTATTACATAATCCCATAGGACAAATCACTGATGTGAATTCTGTCTGTTTTTGCAATTAATAAAACAAAATATTTCACTTGTAATTTCTCTACTTATAAACCAATCATACATTAGACCTCTACCTGTGCAGCAGTTTCCAGATCTTCCATGTCCTTCATAATATCACCATGGCTAACATAAAACTGGGCACAGGACTTCTCATTCACGTGACAAAGACGAAGTGCTCGGAGGATGTTCTCCAACCCCTAAAATTTACATTTAATTATAAATATCTGACATCACATCTAGTAATCACTAATCTACAAATTAGTAAATTCTACATTTAACCTTTGGAATACAATTTCTAAATGTTTGTGTGGAATGTAGTTTAGAAAGGGCAGTAGCTGGCTGAAACGTTTTTGTGACCAAAGCCTTTTCTTGGAGTTTCGAGTTTTATACAATACTATTACAAAGAATTACATTGACTGCGAACTTTTTATAGTGTAGAGAATGAAATATTCTTGAAATATTTGAGTATCCGCGCCTGTGAAATCAAATGAAATACACGTTTTAATCCATATAGTCAGATGTATTAATGCAACTCCAGCTGCTTATAATGAGTTTTATAATAACATACAGGAGGTTGGGTACGTCATATAAAAATTATTTTAAAATATGCAAATCAGAGAGCCATTAAAAATTGGTGTGTGTATGATTTCTTATAGCAAAGTCACATTGAGCTATCTGCTGAGTCCACCGAGGGGAATCGAACCCCTGATTTTAGCGTTTTAAAAATTGATTCGCTTTTGCAAGTGGTATGTTACAGCCATTTCTGACACAAAATATAGATACATTCAGATCATAAAGATGCTTTCAAATTATTGATTTAGAATTTTAAAGACACTGACATCTATAGTGCTTAACTAGCGTACAGCCCGTCAAAAATGATGGGGCGTTTACTATCATTCCCACCCCATAGTATACCCTAATCTCACATTTCATAGCTGATTGAAATAAATAAAATTTTCGAAATCAAGTTCGACCAATAAAGAAGCAGAAAAGTGCAGTCGAGGCAGTCAACCGTCGGTTGTTGTTTTTTTGTGTGTGAACCAATCAAATTTAAGTTAATCCATGAAATTAATTCGTGGCGTATTCATAAAATGATTATTGGTAAAAATCACTCAGATTAACAACTTCTAACATATAGAAAAGCAAGCTCGTTTTAGTAACATTACGTTCCAACAGTAGCTTTTATGTCGTGTTGTTTAGCTTCAGTTTGGTTTGCTTTTAATTTCGCACAAAGCTACTCGAGGGTTATCTGCGCTAGCCGTCCCTAATTTAGTAGTGTAAGACTAGAGGGAAGGCAGCTAGCTAGTCATCACCACCCATCGCCAATTTTTGGGTTATTCTTTTACCAACGAATAGGGAGATTAACTGTAACATTATAACGTACCCATGGTTAATAGGGCGAGCATGTTTGGTGTGACGGGGATTCGAACCTGCGACCTTAATGTTACGAGTCTTAACAATCCGCTTAGTATCAGATATATAACTTAATATTGTTGTTAGTCAATGTACTGAAAGTATGGAATAAAATGTATCGACAACAAAACTAGAAAAATATTCGTTGATTTTTTAATTTAGTGTTCCGTTTATTACTAAAAATGGTTGTGATATAACAGAAAATAGCTTAATTCAGAAACGATTTAAACTTATAACCGAATCGACATATTTACTTTCATGATAAATTTTATACACTTGTCTCTAGACTAAGTGACTCGACACTACGTCTTTACTTTAGATTTATTTTACCAACACTCACTGCACATATAAGGTTTCAGGTAATGAGAAGACAGTAATCAAACTAATCTATCTGGATATATGCATTTGGACTTTTATAACTCCTCCTACTTCGAGAAATCAAGCGTAGCGTGGCACACAGTAGCTTTCATATAGGGAAGATAACGTTGGAAAATAATTGAATGTGGATCAAGTTGAGAAACAAGGACCATTTAGAAAACGATTTGCGATAATTCGTACCCGAGGCGGAGTAAGCGAATTACGAACACCAGGGTCAAAGTCTAAAATCGTCCATGTGTCTTGGGTTGTACAAATATAATCCAGCAGTATCTTAACCTGGAAAATCGACGTAAGTTACACGTACACACTTGTTTCCACGAAATACCAGCTCTACTGTTACATACTTTAAGCAGTTGGAAAACGAAAGGAGAATTCCATATGAAACCTTATGTACCAAGTACATATGCAGCGCCTATAAATTTCTGTGCGATTGGACTGTTGAAACAGTCGCTGAAAACCTTGGACCCAGTACACTGGATGGATTATAGAAAACACTCAACTACAGAGGTTTGGTGTGTTTTGAACATGAAAATTTTTACGACTGGAAACCACGTTGCAAGGCTATTGCAAAGGTACAAAACCAAACGATGTATCAATGTGGTGAGGTTCCAAAACCGTTTTAACACAGCGCTTTCAAGTTCTGTAGTACAAGTTCACCGTAAGAATCATATTGAAAAAGGGTGTAAATGGAACACCTACCGGTTTGATAATACTCCTATTTATGCTATAACAGTTGTGTATAACCTTATTTGGTAAAACGCCAGACATTGACCATATACATTTAATCATTTTAAAATTAATCCTTGATTACAATTACTTAATAATAAGTCAAAGTTTTACGGATATTTCAAATATCCACTATAATAAACCTTTTAATCAGAAACATCTGATCCCGTCTTGCTCCAATTGTAAATTGAAAGTGCTAGTGATTATGAACATGAATTAAGCTCTACAGATTAACAGCATACTTTAAACAGTCTTTCAGTCTTCTGGTTAAAGACTTTCCTGGATAAAAAAAACAAACTTCCCAAATGCGTATGAAAAGTGACGTGTTGTCATGCATGTGACATTTTCGTGCAAAACAAAACAGAAACCGGAAAACAAATAAGTCACCAAAAGCAATGAACAAGAAACAACGAGGCTTAATTTGAACCGTACGATGTGCTTAAAGAATAGGAAAAAGGTACATAAAACAAATAGTTTTTATTTATGTTTTTGATGTGGGTTGTAAAACGTTTTACTGCAACATGAAACAGTAGTTCAAAGCCCTTTTCTATGCTAGAACCGGAAATCGCGTATTTCTACCACATTGTCCACCTTCATGTGCTCCCTCTTTACGAGAGCAAGCCAAAGTCTGAGGAGACTTTAATATAAATATGTTTGTAAACACCGTCAACTCCTTTTTTTCGGAGAAGTTGAATGAGTCAATCTTATGTTTTTTTTTGTTTACAAAAACAATATTTTCTGAAGAATTAAATATCTACTAGTTTAAACACCAACGTCTGTTGTGATTCTTGTCATATTTAGATGGAAAAGACACTGGTAATACCAAAAAATCGAAGAGATACAACTCAAGCTATTAGGTTATGGAAACCGAAAAAAAGAAAATGTCATATTTAAGTCAAAATTATATTAACTTCAGCATCGTAAGAAAGAAAACAATAAAATACGTTTATTCTTATCTCCCTAGGGTACATTTTACTTCTCCCATATTATCTTGTGTTCCTTATTTCCTTAGGGTACATTTTACCTCTCCCATATTATGTTGTGTTCCTTATCTCCCTAGGGTACATTTTACTTCTCCCATATTATTTTGTGTTCCTTATTTCCTTAGGGTACATTTTACCTCTCCCATATTATGTTGTGTTCCTTATCTCCCTAGGGTACATTTTACTTCTCCCATATTATTTTGTGTTCCTTATCTCCCTAGGGTACATTTTACCTCTCCCATATTATGTTGTGTTCCTTACCTCCCTAGGGTACATTTTACCTCTCGCGTATCATGTTGTGTTCCCTAGATATCCTCTTGTCCTGAGTTCTTCTTCATTTTTGCCCTTAATTTATGATTCTATATACTGTAACATATTCTAAAAAGACTTGAATATACCAGCTAGCACAAACTGCAACAAACAGGATTGGAGACAGAGTGGACTGAACACAATTTTATTAACCTTACTATTCGATTTTGAAGTTTCGTCTCATCCTACACACCCATTTTGATTGGATCAATATCTGTACGTTCTTAATCATATTAATCCACCTCTCACCACTATTCTTATACAAAGCAATGCATCTTTAATCAATTTGATTATTTTTTTATCCAAGCTGAATAAATCTTACCATTATTTACTCATGTTTAGTCAAATAAATATTGATAATCATTGCCATGGTTAACAGTAGTCTATACGATAATCTAGGTGTGATTATTCATTACCTTAGTTACTATTTTTTTAATAACTGCTTATTAACTCATTCGTACCGTACATTTGAACTACTGATCTGTTTCCATTTTCCGGAAGGTCCTCAGAAGGATTGTCTTTGTAGTACTAGTGGTCTTGATATCTGTTTCTTGAGATAACTTGAACAGTTGTCGATTAGTTTATTGAAGTCCCAATAAGGGAGACTTCAGAGAGACAAAAGGATAGCACACCAACCTTTAATACTAAGAAGACAAAAGATAGAATACTCGCCGCTATCATCGCAAATACAATCATTCTGAGGAATTTCCTGGAAAAGGCAGTATATTAGCAGCCTAAATTACCATATAAACTGGTTAATAGTTATTATGTATTAATGATAAAGAATAACTAATGAATAATAAGGCTTAGGTAATCGTATACGCTTATAACCATGACAACAACTGGTAACTGGTCAATATGGTTTTACTATTTTTTTGGGGAGGGAAATTACCACATTAATAAAACAAAACCCACCCATCGAAATCACAATATTTCTGTCTTTAACCAGGCCTCTACCAGTGTTCAGTCTTTCAATGGCTACACTTCTTAAATGGTTATTTTGCGTGCTGGTTGTATAAAAATACGAGAATGTTCAATAAAGAAAAATGTATTTATGTGGTGTAAAATATGTTAAGGTTTTGCGTATAGTTGAATATAATCAAAACTGTCGAATAGTTTACATACAATAAAAAACTCAGGAAATATATTCTAAGTATTGTACTAGTGTGTACTATTATTCTTTATGCTTTCATTTATAAAACTAAATATAAAAATATTTCCAAATATAACTTGTAAAATTAATTGTTTATTTTTATAAAAGTTTTACGAAAAACAAACTATCTGTATATTAACCCTTCTTAAAAGTCTACAAAAGCACTGTAACAAATACAGACAGTGTCATGATTACTCTTCTACATGTAATGAAGCGTTAATCCATATGTTTATATTGAAATAAAGCGTTCTAAAGAGTAACTCTGGATACATCTTTGGACAAAGACACATAAATCAAAATAACATCATTAAAAAAAAAATACCTCTGAAGTTCTGTTTGTTTGAATAAAGATTATAGCCAGTTGGTAGTAAGCTTCTCGGTAGGTGGCGTTGCTGTTGATCACTGACAATAACAAAATCTCAGCTTGGTTGAAGCTTCGTTCTTGCGTCAAGAGTTGCGCCTGCGTGCAAAAATGTTACATTAACTCTCATGGGTTTTAAACGTCACTGCTCGAGATTCTGGCGTATATATATAATAAATTAACGAAATGGTATATAATTGAAAAATCACTAAACAAGCACATAAACATAGCTTTAAAACTATGAGTTTTGTTCTGTTTTAACAAATTTGCTTTGCAACTATAAATAATCTAGGCTGAGATAAGGATTATAAATAGAATTTAAATTAACTAATTGCATCAAAATAATCTCTAAAACGTCACAATATCTGGAAAAATTACATTTTTGAAGTATTAAAAGTATATCAAATCACTATAAAGTAAGAAACTACACATTCGTTAATAGTCTGAATCTACTTTTAGGAACAAACGCGATTGGCGCTTATCACTCATAACTTGTGGGATGTTTTCTATATCTGTATTAAAACAAGCTAAAACATAATTTAAGTAAGCTGTTTAAAAATAAATCTTCGTAAAGCGTAAGCAAACAAGACAACATTATATTCAAGCGTGTCTTTATATATGCCATTCGAATTTTATCTCATTTTTATTAAGTATTTATGAACTAACGTGTAAGCTACATCTAAACGGATGACGATGCAACCTGTCCATTTAAAATTGAAAAAATAATTTCTGATCGAATATACGTTTCTTGTTCAAGTACTAAATTTAACAATTACAAAATCTGCCAGCTTACAATCCAAATAGAAACGTTTAGTGAAGTATGTAGTTTGACGTTTACCGATTAAATGAACCTGTAGTTCAAGTTTATACGTCTAAATGAGATATGAAATTGGTGTAACTGGAATATTAGGCACACTATTCAAATTTCTGTACTATTTCAAAAATGATTTTGTGCCTCTCTTTATAATAGAAATGATCTTCAAGAAAATGGAAAACGCAGTTTTTCTGGTACATGAATACACTTACGTAATGTAGTTTTCCATCCAAGTAATCTTTGTGTTTATTGATTAATTGGTTATAAAGTTCGTGGGCTTCTACTAAACGTCCAGATTTCATGTACAAAGTTCCAAGATTGTCCATGACTTGGGGATCTTCATCTATTTCCAGAGCTCTGAGACATAAAATTTCAATTCAATACTCTAAAGTAGCAACTAACTCTACCATGGAATGTACATTATATGCTACATAAAAAACAGGTATTATCATGTAACACTAAACAATATACATGACCAAACATATCATTAACAACGAAGGTATCACAGTGATAAAACACTGCAATATTATCTTTATAAGCAGAAACTTAAAAACCGGTACATTTAATTTGTGTTTGTGAACAATTTGATTTTTTTTTCGATTTATTTAAATGGCTTGCTTTAAACAAATGTTTAGCATAGTAGAATTCTGCCTAACTTTCACAGTATAGAAAGCATTTTACTTCGATTGACTACAAGCTTTACTTTTCCCACGAGTTATAATTCATAGATTGTTCTCATACCTGTTGGGGTAGAACACTAATTGTAGCAGAAAAAGAAAAGAAAATCCTCCCTTTATAAATTTTCTCACTGTATGTATGTGGAACAGTGAATTAATCGGTGTATTGTACATTTCTCTTATGTGTAATCTAGTGTTGCTCGTCTATTAATTTTTTGACGATTTTTTATAAATCGATGCACACGTGAACAACATTGCAGATACTTGGCTTCAGCCGTGTTCAGCTTTTTTAAGTGCGAGGAGATTAGCAGAAAAACATGCCAGTTAGCTAACGCATCGATTGAGGTAAATGAAATGTTACTAATGACGGACACGATTAACCACACAGGCTTATGGCTGAAATAAGTATGCGCACTTAAGCCTTTTTTTTCGAGAAAACTTAAAAATATATATCACAATTAGAAGATAAAACACTAACATATGCGCAGGTGTTTCTAATGTTTTCGCTGCACCTGAGATGGACAGATAAATGGCATTATTATACAATCTGCAAAATTTATTGCAAATAATTTTCATTGCTAAAATGACGTCAATGCTTTACTAATAGCAGCGTTAATAATGAATGACGTATATTTTCCTTATTATATTCTTTTTTTTTTTACCTATACATACACAGTTCTACATAATGTGAGAAGATACAACAGTATAAACTAACGAGATTAGATTATTTTAACATTATCTAACCTATGAAATGGTAAAACGCACACATTCAAACGCGAATTCTGAATAGTTCCAACATTCATAGAACCAACCTGTCTCAGTGATAAAAATTGCTTTCAATCACGTGTGGAGAGAATAGCTTGTTTTCGAAGTTAAGCGGTTCTGTGTGAATCTTAGTTGTGAATTTGAATTTGTTTTAACAGTGACGAGAACAAAGCCATCTGTCTTAGTATTCATCTAGTTTCTATACTCGTAACACAAAGTACTAAAATATTAAAGACTATTTTCTTTAGTCTGACTCTGAAAGATTGCCTCACAATGTAATTCCAAGTTTCATGTCGACGTTTATTCTTTTGAAAATAAAACTTTAGTAAACCCATTGATAAAAAAGCTATTATCACAACAAAATTTAAAACGAGAAAACTACAGTTTAACAAAGGAAACGACAGGTGTATTTGTGTTAGTTTGAAACGAGTTTCGAACTCAATAATAAAAGTATGTTAAACGTTTTATTTTGCTTTTTGATATCGAACATTCCTCATATATGGTGTTCTGTTCCTCGCAGACCTTATTGTGATCTTTATTGTCTCTCATTCTACTGATTATCCGTCTACAACCTGCTGATGATGTCTGTACTAAAGTAGCTGTTTCGTTGTCGATTGTTTCATTGTAAAATATTGTTCACCAGTCTACAATAATACGACTTCAATACTTAAATAACAACGTATGGTTGAGCGTGATCATGAGAATCGTGCCAGACCGTGAAACATAGAAGTCCACGTGTCCCTCGAAAGAAACATCACGTCTCGCACTTTAGAATCGTGGCTATGTTATAAAAGTGATGATCGAAACCTCCTGTTCGGTAAAAGCAGGCCCAAAATGTTTGTAATTGGTGCTATTTATTATCTGCTTTCCCTTGTAGTTTGTGTCTGTCAGTTCAAAATTAATGCAGATAGATCGTGTGTAGTTTTGTGCAAATGACAGAAACAAATAAAAAAACCAAAACTTAAATGTAAATAAGAATTATTTATAACACAAAATCATATGAACGTTTTAAAACTAAAAATATTTTAACAAAAGAAAACACAACATACAAGTAGATGCTTTTAAACCGTAGCCAGACAAACAGATTCAATAACCGTTTTTTTATACTTTATGTTTTGTTTTTGTTTCACTTTCAAATTACTTCTGATTTGGTCCGGCATGGTTAGGTAGTTAAAGCGCTCAACTCGCAATATGGAGGGCGTAGGTTAGAATCCCCATACCGTCAAACATGCTCGCCCTTTCGGCCTTGGGAACGTAATAACGTGACGGTTAATCACACTTTTCGTTGGTAAAAGAGTAGTCCAAGAGTTGGCGGTGGGTGATGATGAGTAACTGCTTTTCCTTTTGTTACTAAATTAGAAACAGTTAACGCAGATAGTCCTTGTGTAGCTTTCCGCGAAGTTCAAACCAAACCTTCTGAACTAAGTACACGACTCATGTACACACTGTAAATTAGACATGGTTTAAGTTTTCAAATCACTGGAGATTTTGTCAAGGTTTCTTGAGAAATATTTTTACTTTTGTATCACAGGAATAAATAAAATCAGTGATTTTTCAAACTATTCATACGATTCGGTTATGTAAGATCTCCATTTATGTTTAATTTTAAATAGTATCGATGATCTGTGTATCCTAGAAATTAATTGACAATAATCACTAATACTTCTAAATGATACCATATTTATTAAATGTCTAGAACATGCGTAAAGAAGAGATATATATAACCATAAAATCCATCCAATTAGTCCAAATAATGTAAAACATCCATTTTATAATATTATTCATATCTAATTCAAGAAATCTTATCGTAAAAAATAAAATACATTTTAGCATGAAAAACTGTTTTACACAGTTTTGTTTTTCTTTAAGGTTTGAGATTATTAAAACAAGAATACGACTTGTCAATACGTGTCAAATGTAGCACAACAATAAACTATTTTTTTTATAAAAATACATCTTTAAAAAATAGGAAAAATACATTAGGTCCAACATGGCCGGTGGTTAAGGCACTCGACTCGTAATTCGAGGGTCGCGGGTTTGAATCCCCGTAGCATCAAACATGCTCGCCCTTTCAGCCTTGGGGGAGTTATAATGTGACGGTTAACTTCACTATTCGTTGGTAAAAGAGTAGCCCAAGAGTTGGTGGTGGGTGGTGATGACTAGCTGCCTTCCCTCTATTCTTACACTGCTAAATTAGGGACGGCTAGCGCAGATAGTCCTCGTGTATCTTTGCACAAAATTCAAAAGAAACAAACAAACAAATCAATGCATTAATAACGCTTCATATCCATTTTATATAAGATTAACAATACTTCTGTCAACATGAAATGGTTCCCTGGTGGCGCAGCAGCAAAGCTTGGGTTTATAACACTAGAAATTGAGGTTTACTATCCGCGGTGGGAAGAGCACAGTAATTTCATTGCGCTTAACAACAAACAAACATAAAACGAACTTTAATTCTCAGAGCTAGACTAATCTAGCGACAGCGACCTGTCTAATGGGTTCAGACTTTAAAACACTGACTAAAGACAACATGGTTACACCTCCTTCAAACTCCTGCTGGAAACCTTCAATGAAAAGTGTTAAATATCTAGTCATTTTCTTACGTTATTCGACAAACATTCAACTACTTACCATCTACAATTTATGTACGGTAAAAAACATAAAAATGTCAATACGCACGTTCCTTACCAAGCGTGACACAAGTCTTTGTAATTATGTTACAAAGCGGCTCTTATTTCTCTTACTCTTTCATAAATATAGTCCTTTAAACATAAGGAAACTGACAAATGAAGACCTCCCCGGGGACTGTTACGTCAGACCAAATGCTGAATCTAACTTGAAGGGCAGGTATTAAGGCCACAAGGCTAATATTAAAGGTGCTGACATTCCTATGTGTATTTACTATGGTGTATAACACAGACATAGGTGTGTATATGTGTGTGTGTGTGTGTGTGTGTGTGTGTGTCTGTATATAATAAAAGGGGTAGTATCTACCAAACCTTTTGTATAATATTTCAGCTTCATCAGTAAATTTTAAAGAACGTAGAGTTCTCGCTGCATTGAGTAGTGCCACAGTGTGGTTAGGGTGGATTCTAACAGCACGTTGATAAAATTGAACGGCTTCGTTTTCACGACCTGGAAAAGAAAAAAAAAAATCTTCAATAATTTCTAAGTCACAGATGACAAGAACACTGGACTTAAAGTTTTATTTTCAGGAAATATCAAGAACATTATTGACATAATTTTAGCAAGTAAACAAAACACTGGCACTTTTAATGTAATAACAATAATGTATTAACTATATGGACGAAAACCTTTAAATGATGAAGTTGAAACTTAAAGTAACATTTAGAGAAATACTTCTGGTTACAAATATTTCATACCAAACGGATATTGCCAATGTTATTCGAAAAATGTTACTAATTATTCTCCACAGGTTGTTTCTTTTAATCTATTCCATTTGACAAGTGTTTATGCTTTTATTTTTAATTGTAATATGCTATAAATATAAAATCTCTCAAAACTTTGACAGTCTTCATTAATAAGTCATGTATTAATAAATCGAAACTTAATAAAACAAAATATACTAACCTAAGCTGTGGATGAATACGCCATAATTATTAAGTGCATCGACGTTTTCGGGACTTATACTAAGTGCCACCAGGTGGAGCCTCTCTGCTTCTATCACATGACCAAGACTGGCGTATAGGGACGCTAGAGCCGAAAAAGCCTCTGCAAACTTTGGATCTATGTCGATTGCTTGTTTTAAACAAATTTCAGCTTTACCTTTCTTATCTTGTTTACTAAAAGAAAAATCGAGTAAAATTGTAAACTGTAAGATCTTTCAAGTAAAATGTTTACATTATAACTCCACTAAATTTATACTACCGACGACGGTCTTACTAAGCCTAAGGACGAATTTTCATTCAATATTTGTGTTTTAAATAAATAGTTTTTCTTTTATAAGCTATTTATGAATGTAATTCTACAGACTCGTGTTGAGTATGAAGAGAAAATGTGTTCTCAAACATCTGTTTGATGCTGTTGTCAAAACTTCAGTTGTTGCTCTAATTTATTTTTAACATTAGTAATTCATTTTACATTATCATATCTTCTAAGAATCTCACATTCCTTGTGATTATTTTATTTTATTAATGAATTTATTTGAAAATATACACATTTACATATTTTAACATTTATGCTTATATAAATAACACAGCAACTCTTTATGTTATATCGATCAATCGACCTTTGTTGTTAAGTGCCTGAGTGAATAATAATTTGCATTTAAATTGTGCGAAAACCAGTATCTACTATTTCTATTTTCATCTATCATTTAACATGAAATAATTTATTGGCTTTGTGAAGCTATAGTTGAATACAGAAGAGCATAAATGATATAGTTTTTTTTCTTTCAGAAATATACAAGGGTTAATATTCCAGGTAGTCAAGATAACAATCATGATAAATTATTGTTATATAAGGTTAGGAAAACTATTATAATAAGTTACTGTTATATTTGGTTAGGATAACTATCATCATAAATTATTGTTATATATGGTTAGGATAACTATCATGATAAATTGTTGTCATATATGGTTAAGATAACTACCGTAATAAATTTATATTGCATATGATTAAGTTATCGTGATACGATATCTGAATAAAAACTTAAAACTTCTTTTCTGGTACAGTGATAAGTCTATGGATTTACAACCCTAAAATCAGGGGTTCTACTCTCCTCGCTAAACTCAGCAGATAGCCCAATGTGGCTTCGTTATAAGAAAACACACACACATTTATAATAAATTAATTTTTGGAAGATTTATATAATTTATTGACAGGAACGTTTTCTGTTATGATTGTAGGAGTGGACTGGCCACTTAAATGAGTCAAGTATTTTGTGTCATCTAGTTAGCTCATATGTAACATATAAAAACTGGATATGTTCATTGGCTTAGCCTTGTGTACATAGTTTGACACTTGGGTATGCTCAATGGCTTAGTGTTGTCTTGTCTGATCTAGCATATGAATATGTTACATTTAATACATTTATCATATTATATTGTCTAACATCTATTTATAGCTTTGGTTTTGAGAAACAGAGCCCCTTATGACCATTTTTTGTATTTATGAATTTCCAACTATTAGAAATTTTCTCAGATTTTAAACGAGATCTTTCTGTAAAAATCTTTTATAAGACTTATAAGTAAATTTCTTTCAAAGTCGGTAAAGTATATTCCTTACATAATAGACTCAGTTCTGTTGTTTTATTCATTGTAAACAGGAAAACAGCAGTTAAACAAAATACTCCTGGGTTATGATAAGTAAGCTTATGATGATGCTGTATAACTACTTTATTAACTATTCATGGTATCATTCCCTGTAAAGACTTCGTAAGGAGGTGACTATTTTAAAGTTAGTTTGATTAATCGACGTTGAAAATAATGGGTTTTGCCAGGAATGTATTATTAATAATTAGTAAATCACCTGTACAAGTTGGCAAGATTGAAGTAAGCCCTGGCATGATATGGATTTATAGATATCGCAGCTTGGAAATGATGCTCAGCTTCGACTGGATCAGAAAGCAGTGCTCCCAGATTGTTATGTGCGCTGGCATGATCAGACCACAAACTGCAAATACAAAATCAAAATACACACTCAAATTACGAGCGCGATCATTATAATCCTACCTGTGAAAGGTGTCACACGATACTCTGCAATTATTCTATCCAATAACGAATTTCGTTCTTTTCTATAATTGACGTTATCTTAATAAACTGCTGCATCAGCATTTAAACATTTTTTTAAATACTTTGAAGTACAAATTATTCCATATACGTTTACTTTACAATAAAAATATATCGTGGAAGATTTTTCTTAAGTTTACGTTTAAAAATAATAAAAATGTTTAGTACAATAAACATTTATATTACTGATGTAAACTTTCACATCGAATGTTCATTGCAGTTCTTGTTTTTTATATCATCTTCTTTTTGAAACGTTGGTTTGCTAAACATATCATAATCATAAATTTTAAGCCATAAACAAAACACAATACGCTGCATATTTTAAAAAAGATTCCAGGGTACAAGCTACAACATGGGATTATAAAATGTATCCGAGGTTGTGAAGGTGACAGCAGAAATAACACCCACATTGCGGTGGGGATACACCGTCTATCAGTCTTAACCTCCGATTCGCTAGTCTCGCATAAAAAGATTGGAAATTTAAAATTAGGAGAGCGAGATGTGGATGCTCAATCTCATAACGTCCCACATCTTTATCATTCTTCACTGTTTGCAGAAAGTTTTGTGAAGGTAACTGCTCTTCCAAGTTAAAATAAGAATAAGAAAAAGATGAACATATATATATATACCTGAGTGCTATTCTGTAATGTTTAATAGCTAGTTCAATATTTCCTGTGTCCTTTTGAAAGTTGGCAAAATTGTAGTGGACCTTAGCATTCTGTGGTACACTTTCCAGTCCTGACCTGCAAACAAAACAAAATTACTCCAGTCTACTTATTGATTTTCATGTCACAATTATCTGGATAAGTTATAAATAGTATTATTTTGTGCTGGTGGTAAGATCGCTTAAGCTGTTATTCAGAAAGTAGAATCTTAGAAACTGATTTTCCTCAGTGTTATTGTTATGATACATAAGTGCTTTACACATCGTTCACTAAGGTAATGCAAAGACGTAACCATTGCATTCACCAGGGATGGATGTTTTAATTGCTCTTAAAATTTTGCTTAGAAATTTCAGTCCTTACAACGTGCTTAATAGAGCATAGTAATCTCTTAGTTTAACTTTGTGTTTCCATACATTTAAGCCATCCATAATATGCTGTCATATAAATGATGTAATTTGATTCCCAAGTGAAACCAATAGCCTTATATTAAATTATTCGCACGAAAAATTGAAAACCGTATTACTGCAAAAAGCTGATTGTAAAATCGATATTTCAATTATGTAGGATTTGAAACTTCTAACCTCAAAGTCTTCCAATAACGAATTAACGTATCTTCCGTATTCAGATCGGTTCAATAAATATGTCTTTATAAACTAAACATGAATCTTAACTTCTATTGTATTTTCAGTAGGACTTAAGTAAGAATCGTTATTGTTGTAGTTTCCATTTTTTACACCATATCAAAATTTTGCACATGCAAGAACCTCTAAGTACATTATATCATTATTGTTCTGTGCAACAGCTTACTTGAACAGCGTCTCTCTAGATTCCCAAACAGCGTTACGACGTAGCGTCCACCATACGAACACAGATAAAAGGAACAGCGTACTCGTTCTGCAAATCCAAGTCACTTTAAAACTCCCATCTTTCAGTTTCTGTAGTCCGAGGGTTACAAGTATATACAATCCTGCACTAGAGTCCAGTAAATTAAGAAAGAGGATATTTAACATTTATTTATATTACAGCGCTAGATATATAGTTTTATAGAATATTAAAGTTAAATAAAAGTGGATAAATATAAGATAAAATATTTAAACAAAAAATATTTGAAAAATAAAGACAATCTCGAAATAGGTTTTTTATACATTTACATTTCCGGAAGTCGGAATTATTATTTTAGATAATAAATGAAATCGTATTTTATTTCTCCTTGTTAAAATTAAATTATTTACGTATGTAAATACAAATAATATCATATTACTCTCGAGCGGCACAGCAGTATGTCTGCGAGTTTATAACGCTAGAAACAGAATTTAGATACCAGTCGTGGGCATAGCGCATATTGCCCATTGTGTAGCGTTGTACTTAATTACAAAAAACAAAGAAATGTCATATACTGAGGTAAACAGCATTTAATAGATGACATTTCTTGCATCTACGGAAATATAGAAGCGCTATATAGAGCATATGACTGTTTTATAACCGAATATTTATCTGCAGGTGTAGAGGGCTTCACTACATGCTCTATGTTTATAAGGTGGTTAGGAACTGGTGAACATACGTTCCTGACAATTATAATTACAGTTAAATACCTAATGGGCCCAGTATACGTACTGTGCAGGTTTGAGAGCTTTAATAGACTGCAACTGCCTATTGAGAGGATATGAGATGACGTCTTGGCTTCTTTCTAAACCACCACATTGCCTTCTTTCTTTTCAGTAGCCACTTAAAGTCTAATAAAGTTCTCATGTCTACCATATCTAGCCTGCTTGAAATTGAAATATTATTACTATGGAGTTAGAAATTAGTAGATGGAACCGATAACTGTAAGATTTAAATACTTGCCTGGGTAAGTAATAGGTTCATTCAGCCACAACAAACACCGCAGTCACTAGAAGGTTAGAAAATGGTACATAAAGCTTACGATTACATTTAAATATTTGCCCGGGGACATAAGATGTTTACTCAGCCAACAAACTCCACAGCCACAAGAATATTGAAAATCCGTATATAGAGCCTATAACCGTTACACTTAAATATTTGCTTGGGTATGAAAAGGGTTCGCTTAGCCACCACAATCCTCACGTTCACTAGAAGGTTAGAAATTGGTAAATATAACTTATAATTACATTTAAGTACTTACCTGATGATGTAAATGGTTCACTTAGCCACCATTAACCTCACAGTCACTAGAAGATTACAAATTGATAGATAGCACTTTACTTACATTTCAGTACTTACCTGGGTATGTAAAGGGTTCGCTCAGCCACCACAAACCCAACGGTCACTATAAGATTGGAAGCCGGTAGAAACGAAAGTACGAGTATCGCCAAAGCTACTGATAGAACAGTCATTTCTCCTATCTAATCAAATAACATATATGCATATAAGTTTGCATTGCTGAATACAATATTCTGTAAACTACTAGTATTCCAATTAATATTTTTTTCACTTTCTATGACGATTGTTCTTTCACTTTGCACTGTAATACAAACAGTTGAAAATATCAGTCATAAGTTTGAGTTCAACAAACAAGACAAAAAAGCTTTGCTAAAAAATCTTCTAAGAATGTGAATCGCCGTCAGCAAAATATAAAAGTGTTTTATAGCATCTCACTCTCTTATTTGTCTCTATATGTTTTACCCACGTGCTAATTTCATAATTACTAGAAAGAAAATAACTATTCATTTCGTATGTAATATGAAGACGTGGTTATGTATGAACAACCATTAATTGAATAAGTTTGTTCCATTTTTACATGCATTCTTAACTACAGATTTGTTTATCGCACTTATTTTAAATAATTGAGTTAATCACACGGAACAGCGAGTAAAATGCCAACATCATTCAAATATTTTATTTGTTTCAACATGGCCAAAATGAAGAAACTAATTTAGAAATAAGTAATAGAAAACGAGCCGAAGTTGTTGCTTTATGTAACGAAGAAAAATTTAGTGTAGTTCTATTTGTACATAAAATCATTTTATAATATTCTGAATTTATTTACTAACAACAAAACATCATTTTTCTTTGAAAAGAAAAATCCTGAAAAGAGACGGTTTATTTGAATTTCGCGCAAAGCTACTCGAGGGCTATCTGCGCTAGCCGTCCCTAATTTAGCAGTGTAAGACTAGAGGGAAGACAGCTAGTCATCACTACCCACCACCAACTCTTAGGATACTCTTTTACCAACGAAAAGTGGGATTGACCGCCACATTATAACGCCCCATGGCTGAAAGGGCGAGCATGTTTGGTGCGACGGAGATTTGAACCCGCAACCCTCAGATTACGAGTCGAACGCCTTAACCCACATGGCCATGCCGGGCTGAAAAGATACGGAACTTTTCAAGTGGGGAGCAATACCTTTGTAACAACATTCTATGTTATTATTCGAGAAAACTCTAATTGATTATTATTATTATTTTTTTAAAGCACACCCCATTTCGACATTTCCTTACCTCTTGGCGTTTTTTTCTTAGGAAAATACAGTTTTGATATTAGAAAATAAGTTCACAAAAAAAATAGTGCCAAAATCTGTGTTTCGAAAGATAAGGTGAAAAACATTAAATCTTTTTTTTTTTTTTTTTTTTTTGCAGTTGAGGTTTAAAGTGTAATAAGAGGAATTGGCACTCTTGTGTTATTCACAGTAAATCGATTGAAAACATTCTCAGTGTTTGGTGTGGGATATGCTTGGATCTAAATTAATCGACAAGACTGTTTCAAGGCTTTAGCAAGACAAAAATCTGTTCAAACAAGTTATGGATGTGAAGCCAATATTTCACACGTGAACTTGGACCAAATTTAAAACTTGCAAATGACCATAAAATTGGAATAATAAATAAGACAGTATGTTATTGGACGAACGAAATAAAATTGTGTCGAAGTTCTGGAAGATTTCTTTGTGTGAGGAGAAAACATTAAAAATAAAGTGTAATGAAAAGAAAGAAGCATGAGCAAGGTACGTTTGTGTTTTTAATTCGGGATTTAGAAGTGATAAAATAAATAGTGTTATGATTTGGCTTGTCACGCATTACTCTGATGTTTATGATTTGGCTTGTCACGCATTACTCTGATGTTCGGGATGTTGATGATAAATCTCTGTTGAATGAGAATTGGAAGGAAAATTAATAACAGAAAGGTAATGAAGTGACTAGCCTAAAGACCTCATGTTAAATCAAAGAGAAATTTGTGGAAACAGGTGAAAAACGTTGCAAAAAGTCATCTAACTGAGGACAAATATTGAATATTGTAAAACAAGAATGAATAAGGACATATACATAGTTAAGGTATGATGGAGATCCTGTATTAAATATTGATTTGTATTAGGTTTAGAAATTAACCTTTTGTTATCAATAATATTAGATAATTGAGTATAAATACAAAATGTAAACCTAATATTAATTTGTAACCGCTTTGTTTAGTGTCATAGCTTGTATTTAGGTTTATGAAGGTAACATATGTAAAGTAACTTACTTATTATAATAAAACGTAAAGCTATCAAGAGCAGGTAACAGAGTATTCAGTTCTATGATCAGTTTCTATCAGCGTTTATCGTCTTGGTCATGAAATACATTACTTGCATTTGTTTGTTGAGTTTCTGTTAACTATTACAGTGCTACTCCGGGCAAAACATACAAAGTAACGTAGGTAAAATCATCACTTTTAGTTTATTAGTTGGTTAGACTTATCTCTTACGCTGTCTATGAGAAACATCATACAGTAAGGAAACAAATTCGAATTCCTTGGTGGGTTTGTGTGTTTATCCACAACACCTACCTCCTCTTACCTTGACTGTTCTTCTGGTGTACATTAAAATGGTTCCAAGTCCACCAAAAAGAAACATCGAAAGAAGGTTACGCTTTTCCCACACTGTCTCCACCAAAGGAATACTGCCCATCTGCCAATCATAAGATAGGTTTGAAGGACAGAGAATCAAGCAGGCGTTGAAGGTAACAAGGTAAGTCTTTGTAAGAAATCTGGAGCATCAAAAGATACGTAGAAATCAGTTACTAGATTAGAAGTTAATATTTTCAACAGACGTTATTTCGTAGGATGTGGTTGCTACAATACATCCTTATCCTAAACTGAAACATGTAACTACAATTACTTGTACATTAGTTACTAAAGCTATTTGCAAACACGTAACCAAGACCATTCCCAATCTATGTATAAGGCAAGATAGAAGCTTGTGACTATCTCTTCTTCAGTTGATTGGCTATTAATCTTTACGGTTGTATGACTGAGAATACTCATGAATATGTGAATAAAGTGTGTAACAAGAACTACTGAATATATATCGATTTGATCATAATCACGTTCAGTTGTTGTTAATCAAAAATAATTAACCAGTTGTTTAATGTCAAAGTCTAAGTTCAAGCTAGGTCTAGTTCAATCTATGCTTTGACCAGCTTGTGGTATTGGGTTATACTAGTTTCAAAGAATTCCACTCCTCATCACTAATTTTGGACACAAGTTAATCAAAGAGATATAAGCTGGACCTATAACATAGTGTAAGGTTAAACAGGACCTTCCTTGAACTTAGATTTTGAGATTAAACAATTTTCGAAATACTAACTTTATTTAAAATGAGTAATGTTTCAGGCCACAACTGTCATGAATTAAATCACGACCAGTTTAAAAAGCGTTATTAACTTAATCGTATGTCTGCTTGTTCTTTTATTGGTTGAAGTGCAAAGCTTATTGAGAACTATTTGTGCTAGTTTTTTCTAACTTTTAATAAATAAGACAGCTAATTACTACCACCCATTGCTAACACTTTTGCCACTGTTCTCAGACTGAATAGTGAGACTTGGCTGTCGCTTCTGTTACGCATCACTGTCTCGAAACATGAAGTGATTTTTTTTCTCTTCTATTGGTTACAAGAGGCGAACCACGGAACTTTAGCTCCACAGTTCAGCACGCTAACCATTAGGCCTCTCTCAACGCAAATTACCTGTCATTTTATTTATAACTGAATTCAGCTTAAATCAGACTGAAAGAGAAAATAAATGGAAAGAGAAATCAGATTATGCTTAGACAATACAACATCCCGTTTTGCTCATCCATTTGACCATTTTAAGGGCACGCAAGACTGGTACTTTTCTTTTAGAAATGCTTGACATCGTTTTCCTTCTAATGTTGTTATTTATTTATTTTAATTCAAGTAAACGAGAAGAAATTTTCATCGGCACTATCATATCTTGCATTTGATTTAAAGAAAAAACATTATAAGCATTAAATTATTTTAAGTAATTATAATTTTTTTTTAAATTTTTAATTTCTTCTATTGTATTTGCAACAAATAGCGGGCGTCACTTACGTTTAGAATATGTGAAAATCAATTTTATAGACATTATCCTGTAAGTTTTCGGAACTAGGATATTTGTATAAATAAATAGCATCATAGACCAACTTTTAATTAAAGAAATCTGACAACGTTAGCGTTATCGGAAGCCAACCCTTCATCTTTTGTTTTTTCATTGTGTGATTTTGAAACGAGTGAGAAGCGTTAGTCTAAGATAAGATTTACCATTACATCCCGACAAGGCCTGGCATGGCCGAGCGCGTAAGGCGTGCGACTCGTAATGCGAGGGTCGCGGGTTCGCGCCCGCGTCGTGCTAAACATGCTAGCCCTCCCAGCCGTGGGGGTGTATAATGTGACGGTCAATCCCACTATTCGTTGGTAAAAGAGTAGCACAAGAGTTGGCGGTGGGTGGTGATGACTACCTGCCTTCCCTCTAGTCTTACACTGCTAAATTAGGGACGGCTAGCACAGATAGCCCTCGAGTAGCTTAGTGCGAAATTCCAAAACAAATACATCCCGACAATCCAAAAATATTTAGTCTACTCCTCAATATGAAATGTCTAATTCTTCTGGTAACCTACGACACCTTTAATCGCGATTACTGTTTATTTTTCTTATTTGCGGATCATGTATTATGACGATTTATACAAAGAAACGTTACACGTGGAGCTTAATAAAGTCATATAAATATCTTTATTATCAGTTATAATTTTTTACAAAATACGCCAAAGATTCTTAGCTAGATATGTAATGATTTTACACCAGTAACACTGTAATTATAATAGAGTGTTTATTTATATCAGTGAGTACTTACCTCGTAAGCAACGAAGATGCGAAAGCAGCAGGGTTGTCTTGTTCAGAAAACCTTGGTAACGAACCTTGAAGCATCCATATACGAAATCCCAAAAGAGCTAAATACTGTTGAACGATAACATTTAATTATTTTAATAATTACTTAAATGTATTTTTAATTAAATTTTACCGAGAAGTAACTTCAATTTATATAAAAAAGAAATGCAGTAAACAAGATGTGTTTTCAATTACGATTACGAACACAAAGGAAATTAAGAAAAACATAATATTATTTTGGAAGGTAAATGCATAATAGAAAACAAGTGTTTAAAATCGTTCTACAGCACTTATAACATACTATCTAATAGGCAAACACTGCCATTCTATCGGAGTAGTGTGGTTTTCTTTGACTGAAGTTTCTAGCGAAGAAAACTATCCTAACGCTTATCGATAAGCCTAAGAAATCTTAGAGTAACAGGTCACGCAAGCTTTCTGTTTAACATTACACCCGTAAAGGTTATTTCCACACAGTTGCTAGGAAACACGTTCGATCATAAGAAACTTTAGATGAACTTTAATTAGATAATCTTATACGAAAAGACATTCAAATAATTACTGATCTAAATTATGTCTTTGAGATAAAAGTTTCCTTACCACATAATGCAATTCTTGTTGTTACAAACTTTTCTCTACTTTCCATAACATTGTAATAATGAGGGTTAATCGTATTTTATAAGGACAAGTTGCATGTGTTAATAAATTGCCGTGACGCCACAAATTGTAGCTTGAGTGACATTGCCTACATGTTTATTATCTATATATTTGGTTCATGATATATTTATAGCTAGAGGAACATGTCACAGGCTTTGAGAAAGAAGAAATACCTGTAGAATAGCTGTTAAATGACTTGGACGTAAAGAACGTAACATTTCGATGAACTCAAGCCTTCAATATTTTTCACGAAAATGGAAAATACTTTAACAGCATCAGTTTAGAAGATCAACGAGGTACAAAACTTCATCCAAAACCAATTGAATGAACGCATTTACCCATAAAATTGATACTATGATTATGAAAGAGAACCTTCTGACTCAAAAGTGTCATTAAAATAAAGACTGATTAAGAAGATAACAAACAAATGTTTAAACTTGACGAATGTTCAAAGCTTCCGATCGCACCTCAAAATAATTAAATGTTTTAATGAGAAAGATAGGCGAAGAGGCTGTAATCGACTCATTCTACCACACCCATGTCACGCCCCCCCCCCAGTACAGTTTCAATACACTTTTATGCATTTAGTTTGCTTAAACATTGTCTTGAAAGCCGACATTCACATATACTTAATATCTTCAGAATACTCATCAAGATATATGGTATAAATTTCACCTTCCTGTCCTCCACAGAAGTTTGCTACAATGGACATTGTAGCCTTGTACAACAATGTATAATCTTGGCCCTTAAAAGAAGTACTATCAACAATGGAAGAGATAGGTAGGTTGCAACAATATAGAACATTGCTCTTATCAAATTCGATTAACCCTCGTGCATCACAACAATGCTCTCTCTCATTTTTTAAATAATAAAACGCGTTCTTTCATTGTATCTAATTAATATAAAAGGACAGCTTACCCCCGTCAGTAAGAAAATCGTGTGTTGGTTCAGCCAACCTTGCCTTTCCTTTATACATCTGAGAAAAGAATATAATTTTAAACGAAACATTAAAACCAAAAATCACGGTTTGCTTACTACTCAAGCATGTACAATAGTTGGAAAAGTAATTAATTTCTATGGAAAGATTCAATGTTTCGTTTCCTTTTAATCTATTTAATGTCACGTGATCCCACGCTCCCTTTCATTTAACTTATGGACTCAAAGTGAAAAAAAAGGTCTGATAGAAGTGTTAATCAGCAATAGAGCAATTTAATGTCACTAACGTAAGTGCCTATACAACACTTTAGGGCGATTTTTTGTAAATTCCAATTTCAGTAAGGTAATCAGTCCTAAAACAAATAAATGAGTTATAAATCCAAAAATAAATTATACATTCTTATCCAGTATGTGTAGGTAATTTGTCGACGTATCAACAGAATCATATTTTATTTAACGAGCTTGCATCTAATGATTTCTGTTGAGCATCTGTGTTAAATCTTTCACTTTTAGTAATATTTGGTTTCCCATCTACAATATCTTTGAAAAACAGTATTTTTAGGTTTCTCAACCTAGAAAGGATAAATGCAATATATTATATAACTTATTCAATCAGACCTCAGATTTCAGTTCTTATTTTCCCGCAGTCTTTCTGAAAGCTTTTATAAAATACACTTTAAATACAGAGAATTGAAGGTAGTTATTTTCATTTTAACGTTAATGCAAATATTAAAGTTGAGGAAATTAAACTTTTATGAAAACTTCAGTGTAAAATATATCTATATACATTTAACACTCTATCCACTATATTTTTTAATTAACTTAACTTTATTTTTCTCTTTTATTTCTTGCCTTTAGTAATTATTTATATTGATGTCAGTACTGTGCGCCTACTAGTCTTTCTTCACGTACTCTACTCATTACTTCTCATCATTACTTCATTCGATCTACTCATTTTTTACTTAAGGTGTACATCTCTTATTACTCTCTTCATCTCTACCTACCTTCACCTTTTTTTTACTATTTTATTTGTTCTATTTGTTTGCTCTTAAATAATAACGCTTTTTCAGTTGAGTTTTACACAGTAAAATAAGAGAATACAACAAAACGTATATTGATGTTGTGTTATCAGGTTCTTATCAAAACTTTATATTTAGATCTTTCTTTATTAAAAAGAGGTTGAATGCCTTGTATTAAAATGATTTGGAGCCTTAGTGCGTCGTCTTCACATGTCTTCTCATCTGGTCATGTTTTGTCTAACAATAGTGAATTTTGAAAATAATTCGACTGTGCAGTTTCCGTTGTAAGAAGGTCTATAAGCAAAGCACACTTCTCTTGGCCACATGCTTTCATAATCCATCAGTGGACAAACGGGACAATTTCCAAGTGTTCGTTCCAAATGTGTGACCCACAGGTATTACGTCCAGCGAATTAAACAACATGTTTTCGTATAAAATTAGCATGAATACCCGTTTTATTTTTTAGCTTTTCAAGTGTAGGACAACTAAACAGATATGTCGTGAAAGCGGTTTGTTTACACTTGACTTATGTCGCTTTTGAAAAGGGATCCTTTTTGATAATATTGTGTGCACGAGAGCAACTTTTGAGACCAATGTTTTTGTTCGCTGATTTTCACCTGTTACAAGGCGCCGTGCTTTGTTTACTACAGCTGGAATATGACTTGTTGCAGGTTTCTTCTTTGTTGATCCTGGTACCCCAAATTGATCCGTATTCTTCTTTTCTCCAGTGCAACAACAGAAATCCTCTTTTTGTGAATTCTGAATCTTCAAGCTGAACACATCTTTTAACGAAATATACGAATATTTTACCTGGAGAAAGATTGTCACACACACACACACACACTCTTCTCTAAAGCGATTTATTTTCGGCAGCATCACAATACCTACAAAACCCCAAACAATATGAATATATAGTTTTGATATATTCTGTTTCACCGCAACTATACATTGGCTGTTTCTTTCACGTGACTGTTCAAACCAGTTCTAATATGACACACTATTTCTTCTGTATATAGTAATGTTTTTATTAACCTTGCATTTAAAAGCATTCACAAGCTTGTTTTTTGTTGTTTACCATAATATTAATATGATACGTAGCAGTGTCTATACGCAATAAAGTGGATTAAAACAGTTGTTAGTTCTTATATAGTAAATGAAATAATTGAAATAAAAATGACTGTTACATCATTTGTATTACGCTTAATCAAATAAACAGAGATAATTAACAGTTGCTACGCAATACACGGAATAAAATACATTAGAATATGTAAAAAAAAACTGTAGATTAATTTGTCTCACAACCAACCAGTCGAAATAGCTGCAACGGTTATTGCTGTTAACTTCATTTCTACACAAGAAATTAAAATGAAATAGAGTAAAAAAATGTCTTTTCAATTAGGATTACTAACACAAAGCTAATTAGGAACAATAAAAGTGGACTAATAGGGTAGTTACCTCATTTGTTGTACCCTTAAGTAAGCAAATTAAAATATAAATATTGTGTATTTACATAGTTTAATGTTTTTTTTATCAAATGAATTAAAACAAGTGTAATATATATTATCAGGGGAATTAAAACAAGTTTTACCTCTAAGATAACACACGCCACCAAGTGAATTAAAACAAACGTTATATCTTATGTAATACACATTATTAAATGAATTGAAACAATTATTCTGTATTATGTACTGAAAACTATAAACAGAGTTAAAAACATTATCTCTTATGTAATACATACTATCGAGTGAATTAAAAATGCTGTTATTTCGTGGGTAATTAATATTGACTACGTCGAAGCATATGTTTCACCTTAATTCACTACCAGTAGAATTATATATATGCGTATTTAATTTGAGTAAAGTTACATGAAACTATTAGAGATTACGAAAACGTCATCGTTTTAATTCTTTATACTTGTGCAGACATTCAAGTCTCTCTTTCCCCTAATAGAAATCACTAAAATAGCCGAGGACGCATTGATACTAAAGAGAAGAGCAGACGCTCAAATCCTGAAACTAATTGTACCTGACAACGATATCGGCCTACCTCAACAGTCTCAGTCAAACCCCACACGTCTTCAAACTCCAAGCTTGTGCGTTTCTAAAGATAATGAATTGGTTGAAGCAAAGTCATGCTAGAACAGCTTCATCAGTGTCAATGATAGATATCCACATTTGCTATGTAATCTTCAAAGACAGATAAATACACAGATAGCGCCTAGACTGACAACTAGTTCACATTTACGAAGCTACAGGATAAAAGGGACAGAGACTGTGTAAAGGCTTTCAGGCTAAAGCAGATTTTATTTTAATGATTTTGAATTATATTTGAACTAATCTTCGTAAAGTCTGAAGAGCTATAAACTTTAATTGTGTGTGCGTGCGCTTTGTTAAAATAGATATTTAATTAAAACGTATGCTTAGAACGACTTCTACTTGGACTTTGTACACAGTGATTTATTACCCATTTAGGTACACAGGAATGACACCGTTTCCACCAAGTAACTAGGATACCTTTCTGTTTCTGTAATCTTATTATACGACAGCTAAACGCTGTACTGTAATTGTTTCCCATGGTAACCAAGTAACACTCTTACTGTTTTAATTTAACTACCAAATATCACTTTGTTGAATTTGTATTTTTGCACCCGATAACTAGGAAATATTGTTACTACCTTATATTGGTGGACTGTATTGATGATGTTGTCACGTGGTAAACTAAACACACTGCTACCACTGTAATTCCTTGCTCCTTAGCCAGAAGAGCGAGGAAAGCTGAAGTCAGTGTAGCGGCCGGTAGGAGATACGTTGACTTATTTTGCCTTGATTTAATTTTCCATCTGGAAATATGCAACAAAAAAAAGACAATGAAATGTATATATATATATATAATGTATGGGGATATAAAAATATTAGTGTTGTTGTTGATTGTGACTTATCTAACGTTTTCATTGTTGTTATTTTATAACTTAGTAGGTAATATTTTATAAGGCCTTAATTCTATTTTTAATCGGTGACTGAAAGACGAACACGGCGACACCGTTTGGATTGTTTCGTAAGTTTAACTAACAAAACTTTTGTTAAGATCACATAAATCCAGACTCCATCTTTCTTTTCCAAGATATTGAGAAACGTTGGGCTTAATTCCGAACTTTCTTAACTACAAACCTGTTAAGGTCACTCTCAACACTTTAAAAACAAACACTATTAACTCCCTCAACGAAAATATTTTGGATTCTGAAATTGGATCTAAAATACTAGCCAGAAAATTTTAAGTAAAGATTTTCTGGACTTAAAACACTAGGTAGAAAATGTTGTCAGCCAAGTGGATTTCATCTATTTGAATTGTTTTGTTAGGTGTTTTCACAATAATAAATTTAAGAAATGCTATTTTAATCATAAGAAGAAGCTACATCCTTTCACGTTTAAATTTTTTTTTTAAAATAATATCCGTGTAACGTTGTTTGTAGCTTATCTAACTATATAAATAGAGGAAGCAGGAAAAAAATACTGGGGGTTTGAAATATTCTTCAATACCAGGAAAACTTTGCACCATGGTTGCCCAGCTTCTTGTTAAATCATGTTAAGAAAACTCAAAATTTGTTACGTTTATCATGCTGTAGCGAAATCTTTAAAAGTTAAAACACATATCAGTTGCATCGCTCTTTCGTGGTTACATTCTTATAATTTTGGGTACAAATGTTTTAATATCATCAAAAAAGGATAAAATAGCCCTAGAGACACGATAAAATAAAATAATGAAATACTACTCTAACACTAGAAATAAATGACCTTACAACATCAAATTGTTGTGTGTTTTGTTTTGTTTTTTTTTTCAAATTAGAAACTTAACGTTTCGCTTTACAGGTTCTTCAGGATTGTTCCTGTATAACAATTTGGTGTTATATGGTCGTTTATTTCTAGTACTAAAATGTCTTCTTTGTACTAATATGCAGCAAAGAAATTAGATAAAGTAATAGTATTGTTATGATTAAACTATTAAAGGAAACGGCATGATTATTTTAAGCAAAGAACTGTACAATGACAACGTAAATCAGATAATTAGAAACACTACGAAGTTCTCTAAGCTATGAAAATGTTTTATTACTTTAAGAGAAAACAAACAGAATGAATATATACTGATAATTACATTAGTTTAGTTAATTTCCACATATGCACACTTTACAAGCTGTCTGAGATTCACAACTCTGATTGTCACGTTAGTCCTACTATTTCTAACAAAAGTTGCTTTAATCACACAATATCTCAATTATTATTTTAGTTCAAATACATTTTACCTGTTAACACCCGCGTTACTCTGCTCTATCTTTTCTTGACAGAAACATGTTCAACAAACAAGGACGTTTGATGTTGGTTGTTATCTGAAATCGACGTAGACAAGATTCTACACACAGAACCACCGGTTCCTCTGAACCTTTACACCAAGATTTACTCAGACTAAAATCCATTTTCAAACTTGGCTCTTTCTTGATCAATTTTATAGAGTCTACCGCAAATAAAACCATTCAGTAGTTACCTCTATCCAGATCACTGATATATTTGTTCCAAAGCTACGAGTAATAATCCTAATATCATACAAATATTCAAACTGTCGAATCTTGAAAAATAAATTGAATGCCATAATAAGTAGAATGTATCCGCAAGTTCGCCTGCAATACGTGTCTGACTTCTATTGTAAATACAAAACTGTTGTTTAAATCTCGAATCCAGTTCTCTCAACAGCCACGTGTCACTTACGAATTCTGTTGTACAAAGTTTGTGGGCGCTGATGCCAGCTCGACAGAAGACTAAGAAATCGTTCAAAAGAGATGTAAATTATCCAAAGGAAAAACAATTACAAACAAAAATAAATTTGGGTTTCAGTAGTAAAAGTACTTAACATAAAAAATGTAAATTATGAAGAATAAAAATACCTAACATTCAAGATAAGTGTAGATTACTAAGATTAAAAATGCCTAACCTTCAAGATAACTGTAGATCATTAAGATTAAAAGTGCCTAACATTCAAGACAAGTGTAGATTAATAAGATTAAAAGTGCCTAACATTCAAGACAAGTGTAGATTAATAAGATTAAAAGTGCCTAACATTCAAGACAAGTGTAGATTAATAAGAGTAAAAGTGCCTAACCTTCAAGATAAGTGTAGATTACTAAGATTAAAAGTGCCTAACCTTCAAGATAAGTGTAGATTACTAAGATTAAAAGTGCCTAACCTTCAAGATAATTGTAGATTACTAAGATTAAAAATGTCTAACATTCAAGATAATTGATTTTGGTTTGGTTTGTTTTGAATTTTGCGCAAAGGTACACGAGGACTATATGTGCTAGTCGTACCTAATTTAGCAGTGTAAGACTAGAGGGAAGACAGCTAGTCATTAACACCCATCGCCAACTCTTGGGCTACTTTTTTACCAACGAATAGTGGGATTGCCCGTCATATTATAACGCCCCCATGGGTAAAAAGGCGAGCATGTTTGGTGTGACGGTAATTTGAACCTGTGGCTCTCGAATTACGAGTTGAATGCCTTAACCACCTGGTCATGCCGGCCCCAAGATAACTGTATATCACTAAAATTATAAGTATCCAAGATCCACAAAAATTCTATATTACAAAGATTATGAGTAGCTAACATCCAAGAGAACTGTGTAATATTCACAGTAAAGTAATTACCTTCAATAACTATAGATTATAGGGTAAAAATATTTGACAAATAATCCGTATAGTATCAAGATTAAAGATTAGCATTGTCTTTAAATATTACGACGTTTACATCTAGGATGTTCGTTGGTCAATGTTTATTTATGGCTTCCATCAAATGACAGTATAAATAAGTCCTCCTCATTCTGAACCGATGTTTTCCCATTTTTTAAAACAAACAATATTTACTTCTCCTATTCATATCTAGTAAATTCTCCTTATGTCTCTTCATTAAAACGAAATCCCCTTCAAAAGAAAGACTATCGTAGACACAAAGTTATTTGCTGTCAATGCAAAGCTTGTCCTGACAAACGATGTTTCTTTTTCAAGATTAAGAACTCACTGTCACAATGGAGAGGAATCAAGCGGGATTACACAGCTTATTATTAGGTAGCAAAGCCTGTTATACGAGAGTATGTATAGCATGTCATTTCTGGACCGCCATATTTTTTACTTTGCAGATTCCTTCACGAGGTCTTGTATTTCTGAGCATGCTTGACGGTGATCTTCTACGAGGACTAACGTGTTGGCATTCTTCATCATAATTAGAACGGTCTGTTACACAGACTTTTACTAAAAATAGGGACACAGAGAATGTCTTAGAAAACGGACGACTTACTTACGTACACGACACTGCCCTTCTTCATTCAACTTGAACGTCTAAAGGTGCCGACAAATATCACGCTTGCTTGTGTTTGTTTCTAATAAATTTCCATTTAATTATTTCTCGCCTCACGGTGACTCAACGGTAAGCTTGGGGTTTACAATGCAAAAAATCGGGTTTCCATACCTGCAGTTGGCGGGGCGCAGATCATTGCGTAGTTGTGAGGCAAAAAAAAAAAATCTTGCGCTGGGAATTTCAAAATATTCTGAGAAATAAATAAAAGCGGAAGAGATTCGGGAAGTGTATCAAAGCACAAGGATTCCTAAACTTCCTCAGCACAAGGATTCCTAAACTTCCTCAGCACAAGAACAGAAAAACATTCCACATCCTGACCGAGGCCCCACTCAATAACTCTATAAATACTAACTACCTTAACAGTATTGTGTATTTGATATGGTTTCTCTAAGCTTTTTCTGAGGCTCTCCGAGGGGGTCCTCTCTCACAGCTTGGGAGCCTCTGTCTAAGCAAATGTAGTTCAAATTAAGCGTAGAGAAAAATGTGTTCCAAGAGTGTATCCCTTTTTTTTACCTCCGAAAAAATGTGTTATGTACATTTTAGTTTTGATTTTAAGTTTCAAGGTATATGTTCTAAGAGGATCTCTGCCTTCAATATACTACAAAGTTATACGTATTCTGGCAGAATAAGTACGTTTTGTTTAATCTTTTTTTTTAAATTCAGGAGGAATATGTTGTATGAAGTATGTATATCCTGTCTAAATATGGAGTCGAAGTTCAAATTATATCTTAATATTTTATCTTAGATACGAATCTATTGACTTGTGTGTAACAGCATTTTGAACATAACATTATGAATTTGTTTGCGTTATTTATATAATAGTAAATTATTAGCCCTATGTTTAATAGTTTTGCTTTAAAAGTTTGATCTTTTAATGTTGAGCCATTCGTGAAAATTCCTTCATGTGAAAGGTTAGAAACATGGATAATGTTGAAGGTGTTTTGAAATGTGGCCTGCTTGTTCTTCCACCATTAACAGAAACTAGCTCGATATATAGTTTCTAGGCTGTTATTGATTGACCAATACGGTCGTCTGACCTTAACCCTTAAAACAGCACGTAGCCTATAATAATCTTACTGCTAAGATTTTGGAAGCAGTTCAATTCAGTTCACTGCCAGAGTGCCCTGTGACTCGAAGTACCAATTCTAATAATGTAGTGTGATTAGAGTTTTCCCAGTGCGTATTCCAAAACAAAGTTAGAACTTTATTTACTATAATGTTTTTCATCTTAGGCTTCTTTCATCATACATGTAAGTGTATAAAATGGTAACTTTGTAAAATCCAGTAGTTTCACTTCTTTAATACTATTTCTTGATGCAGAAAGTAGCTTTGATACCCCTAAATATAAAACTCTGGGTTCAGAGTGATGTTGTAATGCCTTTATAATCTCTGTTTGTAATCTTACCTAATATTTTAAAAACAAATTGTACATCTAATATTAAATTTGATGTATGAAGTATTTAGTCAGTTCTTGCATTAATTATATTACAATTAGTTCATTACCCAGTATTCATTCAATCAAAGTGGATTTGTATTCAACACTAATGTTCATTTTTCTGGAAGACGTCAGTAGATAGAAGTTTAAAAATAACCCAAACAAGAAGTGGCTCATCTACTAACTCCACATTATCCGAGTCTCACGTTAATAACAACAATAATACAACAACAAAGCAGTGGTCTCCACCCGTCTGAGACTAAAGATAGAAACCGTAAGAATAAACAAGAAAACTGGCTCATCTACTAACTCCACTTTGTCCGAGTCTCAAGCTAATAACAACAATAACATAAGAACAAAGCAGCGGCCCTTCACCCTTCTGAGAATGGAGACAGAAAAACTAAAATGTAAATCAAGGAAAGTGGTTCTTCTACACTTTGAGTCTAAAGTTATCACAAAGAGAGTATAACAATTAAAACTAGCAGCTCTAGCACATTTCGTCAAGTCAGAAGTAGCACTCAAATAATTAAACAGCTAAAACCTCAAACATTTATTTTAATTAAAATACAAGACTCAAAAGAATAAAGTAATTAAAAAGCTGTAGCCTTACCATTTTTCCGTGAAAGTCGGAAATAACACAAAAAAATTAAATAATTAACCCACAGTGGCCTCACACTTTTTTCTCTTCGATTTAGAAGAAAGACTCGGAGAAAAAACGAACTAGAAATATTAAGTTTTACACATTTTTCTGTTCGAGGTAAAAGGTACACTCGACAAAATGAATCAATTAACCAACAAAAGTCTCGTATTTTTTTTTAGTGTTAGACTTATAATACAGAACTCGTAAGAATAAAACTAAAAGTATTTAAAACCGTTGTTTAGTGTATCTTACATTGCAACCACATAAAAAATTATTTTAAATGTAATTTGTTATCATTCCCAAATCTTTTGGCGAATAATATAGCTATATGAAAGTTCTGTCTCTGTTACCAGAGTTGACTCAGGTCAGTTTGGTGACTATTGATAATTGGTACAAGTAAATGCATTGGAAAACAATATAGATAAAAACTTAAATTCTTTACATGAGGAAATTTGAAATAATTTAATGTTTCTATTCAGGATATTTAAAGTAAACTTGTGTTTTAATTATAAAATACAACCTACACTAAATCACACTGCTTTGTAAAATTAGAACCCGCTTCGATCCAAAATCCACATTACAAAGTAGAGATGAAAACATCTTGTTATCAATCATATCTTTAATAAATTTTGTTACTCAGCTATTACTTCACCTGAATTTTTACATTTGAAGGTTTTAACATATATATCTTTAAAATTCAGTTTAGTTTTTCTTTTACATCCTTATGTAAAGCTAATAACATGTTATAATTCTAAATATCATTCTTGTGTTAAACTAAGCTTCGGGTTTTGAAGGGTTTTCTATTACAGTTTGGAAAGTGCGTTTTCGTGACACTTTCAATCAGCTTTTTGCCGAACACGCAAGTCACTGAAACTTTTCTTAATACTGATCTATTTTCAGAATTTCAAGAGTTTTTATTACAGCAATACACACAAGAATATTGTTATACAGAGCAAAATATCAAATGACTACGCTGGAAAGTTCTCTGATTACCCACTTTAAGAATTAAAGTAAATTTATGTGCCGTCATTCTTTGGACATATCTATGACTATTTTTGACAATATATGGCTCAACTTTATTGTCTCCTAACTGCCACGTGGCTATTTTACTGCAGTGCACACTCTATTATATATGCCTAAAAGTACTTGTATTTCAAAATATTCAGTGTTAACGTACTTACTTATAAAAGGATAGAAATGAGATGAAGAAAAATAAAGCACTCAGAAGCTCAGCTCTTCCGACAATGCTTGATACCTGAAGAAAAGAATAAATGTTGACATATTTAGGTCAGATAGATACAATACAAAGTGTGGGTATCCAAAACAATAACTTTAGTTTTACTTCATAATTGAAAAACTATTAGACAGTGTGTAGATAAATAATTGGTTTGTTTTGAATTTCGCGCAAAGCTACACAAGGGCTATCTGCGCTAGCCGTCCCTAATTTAGCAGTGTAAGACCAGAGAGAAGGTAGCTAGTCGTCGCCACCCATCGCCAACTCTTGAGCTACTCTTTAACCAACAAATAGTGGAATTGACCGTCACATTATAGCGCCCCATGACTGAAAGAGTGATCATGTTTGGTGCGGTGGGGGTTCGAACCTACGACTCTCAGATTACGAGTCGAACGCCTTAACACATCTGGCTATACCGGGCCATAAATAAATGAAACTAAAAAAAATTTAATAATCTCATTAAAGTATTTAACAATAATACCATAACTTATTTTTTGATAATTCAAGTCGACGCACGAGCTAGAAATGCTTTACAGCTTAAATTCCAAAATTATTGTATTAACGAAACCAACCAAAACTTGCATTTATCGTTCAAAACATAAATACTCAAAACCTCCGAGACAAGAGCGTCAGAATGATTTTTTATACTTGATGATGAATTTACTAATGAAAAAAAATAAATGTGTTTAAATCAGAAATGTGGTTGAATTTTATCTAATAAAATGTAAGATCACGTAGAAGTAAGTGTTTTGAAAAGATTTGTAATTAAAAATGTAGTAGGTTAAAAAAACTAGAATCCATCAAGTATTGTTTCCAAGTCCATTGAACTACTAGAAAGATGTCATTTTAGAATATAATTCTTCTCTGAACACATACACCTCCAGCCACTCAATTTTTTAATCATGCATAAAGGACCTTTGTAGTAGATACATTGATTACACAACGTTAAAATTAAAAAGAAGTTAAAAAAATGCATCGATAGTTCGACATACAGTGGAAAATGTCGAACAACTGAAGAAAAACTAATGGTATTTCTCTTCATCAGTTCTAGATTGATTGTCTTAAAACACGCACATTGTAAATTTCTCGCAGGAAATTGGCAGCAAATAATCTAATTCTAAAAAGGTTGATTGTCAACTATAGAGATTAACTCGTCGTCACACAAATCACGTGACCATTTAAATATGCTTAAACTATACCTTTAGACCTTGTCAGTATCGACCATAATTAACCACCTTCTAAATTCTTTTCATGCCGAATGCATTCATGTTATGCATGTATATATATATATACAGACACTCTCTTGTAACAATAAAAATATACCGCAAGTGAAAACAAAAGAAACCATGTTTTAAAAGTTAAATACTATATATGTATGATGGTTTTAAATTGTTAGTTATTATGTTTTCTATCAGTGAAAAGAAATACATTTTGTTTGTTTTATGTACATTGTACTAGTGAAAAAAATACATTTTGTTTGTTTTATGTACATTGTACTAGTGAAAAAAATACATTTTGTTTGTTTTATGTACATTGTACTAGTGAAAAAAATACATTTTGTTTGTTTTAAACTAGTGAAAAAATACACTAGTGAAAAAATACTGAAACACTCTTCCCTTTTTACAACAAAACATTCAGAAAACTAACTGATACATAAATACGCCACCTGTAGGCCAGTGACTGTGTATAAGACTTACGAATCAGCGTGTGATAGAACACTGAAGATGCACACAACATTTGTAACAATATCATTAAAACCGATACATAGGTTTATTCAGTTTCGTGTTCCTACACGATAATGAACCTATGGAGCTAGAATTCAGTATAAATTGTACAGCTGATAAAAAACATTGAATAAATAAAAAATTAACCGTTCTGCTTCGTTTATAAGAAAATTACAAATAAATTATTTTCTTACTCTTGTGTTCAAGTTAGTATCATGACAATTCACGAATACTTACTCTTTCTAAAGTACGGCCCGGCATGGGCAGCTGGTTAAGAACCCTTGACTCGTAATCTGAGGGTCACGGGTTCGAATTCTCGTCACGTCAAACATCCTCGCTCTTTCAACCGCAGAGACGTTATAATGTGACGTTTAATACCACTATTCGTTGGTAAAAGAGTAGCCCAAGAGTTGGTGGTGGGTAGTGATGGCTAGCTGCCTTCCCTCTAGTCTTACACTGCTAAATTAGGGACGACTAGCGCAGATAGTCTACGTGTTGCTTTGCGCAAAATTCAAAACAAACGAACAATTTTTCTAAACTCATGTATTTAAGAAAAATTATATACATATATGTTAGTCAATAACGCACTATTAAACATGTTTAGATATCGACCTTTTTGTTTAATTCGTGTACTCTGTTGAGTCAGCATTAAACTATGCAGCGATTCCCCGCGGTGGACGGAGTGCAGATCGTCCTTTGTGTAAATATGTGCACAAAACAACAACGAGAACTTGTGTATTTAGTACGTACAATGTTGTATTATGCTTGAATTAAACATCGTATCAACACTTTAAAGTACATAATAATTTGTTTGCTTTTTTAATTTCGCGCAAAGCTACACGACGGCTATCTGCGCTAGCCGTCCCTACATTTGTAGTGTAAGACTAGAGGAAAGGCAGCTAATCATCACCACCCATCGCCAACTCTTGGGCTACTCTTTTACCAATGAATAATGGGATTAACCGCCACATTATAACGCCCTCACGGCTGAAAGGGCGAGCATGTTTGGTGCGACGGGGATTCGAATGCGCGACTCTCGGATTACGGATCAAACGCCTTAACTCATTTGGCCATACTAGGCCTTAATAATTTGTAGCTATAAAGTCTGTTAGGGATGAAAAGGTACGTAAGAAATATTATGTCATTAAAAGTGTATTCCTAAACCGAAGCCGTTTTAATTTAGTTATATTGTTAATTAACAACAAAACATTGATGTTTTTAAATTATTAGTTACAGTTTTTACAGCAAAACCACCTTTACCGTTTCAAATTTGCGTACGTGAGAATGCTCTTACCAAAGATCGAAACGTCGTAAAAGAGTACCCCAAAAGTTGGTAGTAGGTAGTACGACTATCTGCCTTCATTCTCGTCCTCCACTGCTAAGTTAGGGATGGTTAGCGCAGATAACTCTCGTGTAGCTTTGCACGAAATTCAAACAAATTAAATCTCATTGGATGTTTAACTGTGTTATCAGCAATACACAGGTATGTTCCTTAACATGTCATTACTTTATACGATATATATATCTTATAAGATCTTCACAAATGTATTAGGTCTATTTTTTGTATTGCGCAATCAAAGGATGCCATGTTTTCTACCACGTTATTGCTACACACCTTATCTAGGAAAGGTTTTAAAAGTATGTTTCACAATTCATAAAGCTATGTTTCATACTAGACTGTATAGATTGTTCTGTCCTATGCCATGAGATGAAAAGTAGGATTTGTACTCAACAACTAAACAGCTAGTATGTGACATATAATGAATTTGAATATTCATACACTAAACACGATAAAGTTCCTGCAACAGTTTCACACGTTATTATGGTGTATTTTAACAAATGTTTTATATATTATTTCCAATATTATTGTGATATATTACTGCAATATTTCTACACACAGCACGGGTTATATTATTATTTGTTCACACACTATGGCAGAATATTCCAGTAACATTTTCCCATACCATATGGTGTATATCATTAGATGTTCACACACACTACGCAAAATATTTCTACAGCATTTTCACACATTTTTACGTTATAATCTTCACAACGTTTCAAGATTACGTAAGGTATGTTATCTAATCTCCTAAAAGCAATTGTGTGTTCTTTATCTGTACTACATTATGATGTCTCAAGAACAATACCTTCCTTAAAGTTATATTATACTAAGTGTGTTCTGTCGTCTGCTATGTTATAACACACTATGTACGGCATGTTGTGTGCTACATACTAACACACCATGGATGGCATGGTCTCTCAACCAAATACAAAAAGATATGCTCTATAATGCCCTATAAACATTGTATAAACTGCACATTGACAATAAATTTACCACATGAAATACTGGATATATATTTTTATACCATAAAATGCTGTGTATGGTATATTTTATATTATATTACTTCATAATGTGAAAGGTTTATAGCATTCTAATTATGGTATAATTATTTTATACCATAAGATACTGTGTATTGTATATTTTATATTATATTACTTCATAATGTGAAAGGTTTATAGCATTCTAATTATCTTGTAATATTTTTTCCGCTTAATTATCCAATAATTCAAACAGGTCTGTTATGTACCATTGCAGCTCACAAAACTATGGCCACTATTATATAACAGTAAGACACACTGTTTACATGTTATACACTAAGTGAATATACAGTCCTCTTCATTAGTTTCAGTGTTTCTTACGATAGTACAGGAACACTATTTGTACTATTTACTCTACTTCCCTATATCTTATTTTAAAGGAAATATTATATTGTAAAAACTCTAGCCTGTAATCTATGTAATATGTATGCTATAATTTTGTGAATATTATTTACTTTATTATGCATCTTCTCTAGTGGCCCAGGTGTATGTCTGCGGACTTACAACACTAGAAACCAGGTTTCGATACCGGTGGTTGGCAGAGGACATATAAACTACTGCGTACCTTTATTATTAACTTCAAATAAACAAGTAAAATATACTATATCATGACATTATGTGCATATAATCTCTACTCATTACACAACTCATAAAAAAACGTTGTATATTAGACTATCTTATACTATGTAGGTTATTTCTCTAGTTCGTTAACTCAAATCTGTTTTCCACTGTATTAATTCACAAATCTTCAAAGAGATTAGAAGCGATTTCTTTCTGGTTTCAAGGTTTGCAATCGTACCTCTTACATTTTAATATGAGAGAACATAGAAAAGTATGACCCATATAACGAATGAGGTTTGTCTACAGTTCAGTCCATAACAACAAGGTACCAAAAATATTAGTTAGAAATGACTCAGTTTATGAAAACAGATCCACTCTAGATATTTCCTCCAGCGGGTACTTTATGAAAGTGTGAACAAACACTGTACTGTTGCACTCAAGAGGGCACTAAAAGAATTATCGTTACCAAGATTATAATCATTAAGATGGTTATAGTCCACTTTCTCTATTAATTGGTAGAGTTTATGTTTTGAAATGATATCTTCACCACTAGAGTCTTTGAAGCTTTAAAGACTCAAGAGTTAATTAAAGATCTTATGTTTCATCACTTCATTGATTTTTGCCTTGCTAAGTGTAAGAAGAAATATCGAACAGCCCTAAAGAGGACGTTATCTTTTATATTCTTTGTCTTATCTAGAATTTTTAAAAACATTTTTATGCCTGATAGAGGCTAAACCTCTTTGTTTATCATTGTTAAAACTTAATTAAGAAGAAGAGACAGGGTCAATGTGTTGTTTGGTGTGTTTCGAATGTTCGCACACTGTTACAATAGCTTTATCTGACTTTAATTTTAACTTGATGGATTAGAGGGAAGAAAGTTAATGAACAGCACTAACCGTCAATCCTTTGTTTAGTCTAATCAAATGAGCGTCACTTTAAAAACGCATCCACAATTTTTAATAGCAAAGGGGCATGAACTTTTAACCCTCGGATCAACAGTCTAGCACGTTATTATTCAGACAACGTCTCACCCAAAAAATAACGGTATTATAAGTTCGCTCTTTGTGACTCAATGTCTTAGAATTTATTTTGATACTTGTATAGATTTAACTATTTTTCTTAAATCCAATGTTTCATCCAGGAATGTAGAGAAAACTAAGGCATTTTCAACAAAACAACAAATAGATAGATAATTTCTCAAGCGAGAGAAAAGTTACATTAAACAAGAGTCACTCCGTAACAAAGTTTATGCTGAAAGTGTACAATAACAGTAATCAGTATTTGATCTTATTATCACAAACGATGGCAAACGCAACTTTTGTGTAATTAGGTATGAATATTTTATATAATTTCTGTACAGAGAATATAGGAGTTTATATAAAATAAGCTCATTCTATACAAAGTACTCGGACTATAAATATGTTATTTCTCTTTTAAGAATAGTCATTATGTTGTATCTCACAAGACTTGAAGCTCAGAACAGGTTTGTTTTGCTACATATTAGAGATTTTTCACTAATAAAAATACTTAAGCACCTTTATTTTATGTTATGTGTTAAAATCAAATTTAATAATGCATTTCAGCAAGTTGTATGAACAGTTTTCACAATTTATTTAGAATTGTATTCAAAGTCATTCTAATGGAGTATAGAAAATATTATTACAAATACTTTTTCTCTTCAAGGCATATTATGTAACAGTTTATTACTGTGCTTAATAAGGTATTCTATGTGGCATGATTTATTCTATTTTACACGGCATAATTAGTTTTATTTTGTATTAAAATGAGCATTATTTTTAATCACAAAATGATTTTATATGACATAACGTATTCAACTTTACATGAAAATGTAAATTATTGTGATTAACAAAACATTTTAAATGACATAACTAATTTCACTGTGTGTAAAATGTCATTATTTTGTGCAACAAAGTCTTCTATGTGACATAATCAGTTCCACATGAAAATCTGATTGATTGTGTTTAACAAAGCATTTTATGACAAAATTATTTTAATTTTATACGAAAAAGTCCATTATTGTGTTTAACAAGGCATTTTATATCGAATAATTAGCTTCAATTTATATAGTGAGTAAAATTCTTTACATGCTGTAATTAGTTTAATTAATTATAGTTAAATTAATTGTAGGACTACAGATGGGAATATATCATTAAACTTAAATATTTAGCTATCCACATAGTTTTTACGACTTGTCAATTTTGTATGTCAGTTTAGTGTTACGCGACATATGTATGTAAGTTTCTTCATAAGCAATGGACTTGGAACACACATTTTATCTTAAGAAATATTTCAAAATGATACTTCATTAATAAAGCATAAACAGCTTTTTTGTGTGTTTTGTCCTCCTTCTTAACGTGTAGTAGTTTTGATGATAAGACTGAACACAGTATATAATAGCATTATAAAGGATTCCAGGAATTCCTTTATTTAAAGGATTTAAACTAAGACTATCTAGTCTGCTTCTATACGTTACTATGCATGAGCAATACTTCCCGTCGTTGGTACATTCGCTCAGAGACGCTGCAGTTCACACATAATACCAGATGATATGGAAATAAAAAAAGAAACTCATTTAGGAAGGTCCAAAAATATTCCTACCTTCAGACTAAATTGATATTTATTTTAAAGACAGGTAGGTGATCTTGAAAAGCATCTATCTTTAATAACAATAAGAAACTCAGTCTCTAATAAAGCGATAGCAAGGCATGAAATGGTATTCGACGGCAGAAACTAAATATTCTCTACAATTTGTAAAGCTTTTCGTAAAGTTAGGAGATTTGCATCTTTTGCTTGTTATTTACACAGCTACGACTGTCCATATTTACCTATTTTGGAAAATGTGAAACTGCGTTGTTAGGTATAGAATGTTCTTTTTCTCTATATTACTGTTGCGTCTTTAGTAAGGTATTTTAATAGATTTAGATGTGCCTGTTGAATACATGAAACATATAAAGTAATAAAAACCTAAATACCTATGTTTGATTGACGCTTTCTACTTTAACATAATCTTATGTTTGTTTATTTTGTTTTGGAACAATTTTATTTTAAAGCACAAACATGTTTTATAATTTAACACCCTTATAATTCAGAACGAACTAAAATTTTGCAAAATAATACAGGTTTCGGTGTTCTAACGTTACTCTGAGACATGGAACGTTTCAAGAAAATTTAGAACTTTATAAATATATGGCAGTCAGTATGTTGTCCTGAATGTAAATCGAGTTATGAAACATATGATTTTTTAATGCAACCATATTATTAATAAACTACATCAAAATAGTAATAAAAATCTGAAAACAAAATATGTAACTTTTATTACGTTGATGTATTAGCTATAAAAATAGCAAATAAAATTATATCTGTGCACCTTCATTTGTCTAAATAAGTGTGCGTACAAAAATATTTATGTAACCACTGGTTTAGTTTGTTTTGAATTTCGCGCTAAGCTACACGAGGGTTATCTGCGCTTGCCGTCCCTAATTTAGCAGTGTAAGACTAGAGGGAAGGCAGTTAATCACCACCACCCACCACCAACTCTTGGGCTACTATTTTACCAACGAATAGTGGGAGTGACTGTAACATTATAACCCCCCTACGGCTGAAAGAGAGCATATTTGGTGTGACGGGGATTCGAACCTGCGACCCTGAGATCACGAGTCGAATGCCTTATCCACCTGGCCCGTAACCACCGGTATAAATAATGATGTGTTTGCTGTTAAGACATTACGGGCTAGATACACAGAAAAATAGCTCAACACATTTTCTCTTATATATCTTATAAGAGTTTTCAAGAGGTAGCCGTTTTTTCATAAACAAATATTGATTCACTATGCTACACTCCTAAATTTAACCAGATAAAACCTGTACATATTGTAAGTAAAAAGAACATAAGTTCTTCAATAAATAAACAAGCATAAACTACTAATCAAAATCCACGCAAGCAAATATTAATTATTTATCGGGAGACTAGAGTCTACCACAGTGTTTAAACATTTAAGTCTTTGTAACTAGAAAGTTTTGAATAGGACGTCCTGACATGCAACGTAAGCATGAACATCTGCATTTTTTTTCTCTGCACATAGTTGAGCTTCAGTGATTTTTGTATAGCCTGACAACCTTTTATTGACTGATCTTTTTTTCTTTTAGCTGAAACCTTCTCCGTGGTGAGTCACGAAATAAACCAATTAAAGGTATAAATAAGATATTAGTAACAAAGAATGGAACTTGATTGAACTTCTGATGTTTAAGAAATGGTAACACTTTGTTAACTTCCGCAGATATTTGTCTAATTTGATAATGGTATCACACTTACTTAAACAGTTATCTAGTTTTAAATTTATTTATCCACATTTCTGGTAATTTATTAGTTAAAGACTATGCTTATTAATACTCAATTAATAAAACATTTTCGTAAAAAAACAAAGAGTGGTCGTATTAAAAAGAAAATCATTTTCTTTAATATTAACTTATAACAAAATTTTTAAGCGTACTAAAAAATATATGTTTTTGAACTTCAAAACGTGTTTAGCTATTTCATTTGAAAGCTATAAATACAAAACAATATATATGTATAAACATCATTCAGGAATACAGCTGGCGTAACTTAATAACAATAGTTATACCTCATCTCAGCTAGAATATAGAAATCTTAAAACTATCCCATTACTGTTTTGAATTGTGGATTTTAATGCCTTTATATTTCAACACATTTAGCACTGGTACCGCTAACAAAAATCTGGTTTATGTACGTAATATGGTTACATTCAACTTATGTATATATATTCATTGTTTAAACCTCTACAAATTTCCTTTGTTCTATTACAGATTGCATAGAATAAATCTGATAATATTTTGAGCGTTTGTTTTATGTGTATTGTACAAAACTGAATACGGTATGTACTTATAAATATATATTTGTGCCTCGTTTGCCCGTCTAACAAATTATTATAATACTACTGTTGCATAGGATAATTTTTATGCAAGTTGAGTGTTTACGTTTATCTTTTTCGTTCGTTTTTTTATTTTGAGCACCTATTATTTTACTTATATATCACACAGAAAAAACTACAAAACCGCGAAACATCTCATATTATAGAACTGGTATCTTCTTCCTTTATCAGTTCTCGAAAAATACAAACTTTAGTGTTCAGTTATTTACTGAGATATTTCAAGAACGAAAGAAGTTTAATTTCCTGTAAGCCAATTGTGCTATCTTATAAATGTACATCAATGTTATTTAAAATAAGAGAAGTTAGACAACACTTTTATAAAATAGTCTTCATTTAGAGGATGAATTTCTTTCATTGTTTAGTGACACTCGTCATAGAAGTTTTATATAAAATCTAACTGCCATCTGGCAGTATGGTATCTAATATTATAGTTTCATGATGGCTTCTTAGTGGTGGACAGAAACTGATCTATTCATCAGCCATAATTTACTTTTATCCAGAATTTTGAAAACATTCTTATCCCTCTGAAACCTTTTTGAATAATAATTAAAAAGCAATTGAAGTTTAAGTGTATATTATCTGATATATTTCTTCAGTTAATCTAATTTTACCGATATGAAATACAGCTGGATAAAAATACGAATATTTTTAGATTTATTCGTATTATAACTAAGAGAGATAAAATATCATCACTGAAATCATACACCACAATAGTTCAAAACTACTAGCGTTTTTTTAAATGCATTATATGATCAACTACTATTTCACACCAAGGGTTGCAGTTATCTTACCGCCTCGGTGTGGACGGGATGAGCAGCAAACAAAAGTCCCACAACTGCTGAGTTTTCGGTGTCCCATCGGAGGACGGCTCGACACGTGTAAGTGAGAAGACAAACCACAAGCCCGTGAAGAATCACGTTCACGAGATGAAAACCTTCCACTGTTGGTCCACCCAGAGCCATGTTCCACCTGTCATGGAAACAAGAAGCTTTAAAGCTGGATGGTTATATATGGTTGTTTTTTGTTGTTCGTGTTTTTTTTTGCAACAACTAAAGAAGAAGTTAGAAAAGTTATGCAGAAAAAATAAGTTACTGTAACAGAAGAATATCTACATGTTACAACCAAAAGTAAAATAGTCTCAAAAACTAGACCGTAGAAGAGATTAATAATACCATCAGCTTCTTCGAAACTCAAACATGTTTTAAACAAGATTACGTAAACAGAAGTTTACTCTGTAAAAAAACCTAAAGAATAAGTAAATACATGTAATATATTACAAAAATATAATTAAAGGATTAAAAACACAAAATAATAGATTCAAATACTTAAGTTGTCAAGTGAAATGAAATGTTTAAAAAATACTATGCTGTATGAAAAAAATAAGTCTTAAAATTATGTAAGATCGAAATTTCAAATTAAGTTTTACAATATGTAAAAGTATATGTTAATCTAAAGTCTAATCCGTGTAAAAATATGTGAAAATATGGTTAGGTTAGACAGATGTAAAACACATATAAGAGCTACAAATATTTTGACATTAGTTACAAATAGCATACGTTAAGACTAAATAAAGCATCTAATGCACGTAATTATAGTACAATATCGCAACTATCCTCACAGAACATCACAGCTGAAACTTTTACTCTATGTATGATAAGATAATAAAATAGTGTTCTTAACTTTAAATGTTTATCGTGTTTATAAGATATATAGAAGTAATGTAACTCCACAAGAAACATTTTTATATGATACACAGAACAAAGAATACATAGTATAATAATGTCTGTATATATAATTATATTATTTTGATATATACGTTTACAGGGGCCCGGCATGGCCAGGTGGGTTAAGGCGTTCGACTCGTAATCCGAGGGTCGCGAGTTCGAATCCTGGTCGCACCAAACATGCTTGACCTTTCAGCCGTGAGGGCGTTATAATGTGACGGTCAATCCCACTATGCGTTGGTAAAAGAGTAGCCCAAGAGTTGGCTGTGGGTGGTGATGACTAGCTGCCTTCCCTCTAGTCTTACACTGCTAAATTAGGGACTGCTAGCCCAGATAGCCCTCGAGTAGCTTTGTACGAAATTTAAAAAACAAAACAAATACGTTTACAGGTATTAATAACCGAATCTTTACTGAGGCATTGCTAAATCCTCAAACAATTTCCTTCCACTGTTGTTATTTTTCCTTGAAAAGTTTAATCTTTTTCAGAGTTTTGCTTTTTCTGTCACGGGACGTGTGGGTATTTTCAAACGAATCCATGTTTTTGCGATTTTTTTAAAGTCATGTGATTCCTACATTTCTCTTAATTTATTGAGCACGTTAGGATTTTTCGAAGATGTAATCAATTTACTAACGAATCGATTGAGACGTTTCTGGGCTGAGAAACTGGGATTCCAGCTTGTAACAGAACGAATAGGTTCAACTCTCAGGTTGAAGATTCGTTCTGAGGTTCTAACATCAAAGGTTAAAAAACAAACAAAAAAACCCTGAAACTAATAATAGAAAATCAGCGAATTTCACAGGAACTAAACATGTTATTTCTAAATTTAGTTGAAACTTTGTCTTTGTTTTAGGATAATGCATCATTGGGCCATCTTTTGTGTCATCATTGGGCTATCTTTTCTGTCCACCACAGGGAATTGAACACCAGATTTTAACGTTGTAATTCCATAAACTTACCGCTATCCCAACAGGGAGTAGACATTTTGATAATTTAAGCCCTGACAGGAAATATCAATACTCCAGCTTTCATCAACAACTGCTGATCACCGCATAAGGCTATATTTTAAACATTGAGGAAACATAAAATAAAACTGCTAGTTATATTTTGGGCTTGTTTCAGTAAATATTTAAAAAAACTGGAAGACAAGCTGGAAGGTATTAATTTCATTTTATAGTTCTAGACTATTACGGTGGTATTTAAAAGAACGTCATAATAAATAATAATTTTTTATTCTACATCCTTTCTTTGCATTAACTTATAAATACGTCATACAATCTAACTAGCTCATACATCACGTAAATGCACAATACAGTACTCTGGATAGCAGCATGAAACAGTTTCAATATCGTAAAAGAAATAAACTTGAATAAAAGATTAACTGGAGGACGTTCAAAGGCTTAAATCGCAATCACTTCCAGTGTAACGTCAGTTGTCTGAATTTGGTATATTTTTTTAAAAATTGTTTCAGTTTCATGAATTAGTTCATTTTCAAATGTCTAGTTAAATAAAGCCACTAGTTTCACACAGCTCTTTAATATCTGTTTACGTGCTTCCTTCAAACCACACACCATCTGGTGTTAAATCAACAATTACTGGATAGCTTCGTTCATCGCCAACCCGCATGTTCAGGTGACGGCAGTATTAATTATACATCTATATAATAACGAAACACATACACATATAATTACATAAATGAATATATAATCGATATGTCTATTATATTTTACAATGGGCTATAACTGAAATATTTGTTGACACCATAAGCATCTTCATATCTTTGTCACGGTTATAATTTGAATTAAATAAAAATACCATTAAAATATCATTTTCAGCCTATTTTTCTGAAAGCACATTCTTACCTTGCCTTCCATGATTCATTATACTGTTTGTAAACAGTTTGAAGACTGGAATACAGTTTTTCAAGAGTAGTCTTTCCTTATCGTTTTCGGAAGCCTGTCTTTAATAACTTACTACATTATTATTACTATTTTTTGTATTCCCTTTACTGTTTCATTAGTAACAACTCTCTTTAGACTCTTGATTGTAGAAAGTAAATATTAGATAATATCTGATAAGTCCTACAGTGAAGAACATTCATTCACTCGTAACCATAGTTTTTTTATTTATTCCACTTCACAATATTAGGTTTGAATACAGAAAATAAATATGTTTTATAGGTTCTGTTAACCCTAATTTTACTCATACGACATACAGTCAGTAGATTAAATGTGATAATTTACCCCAAAGATACAAAGTTTTTTTTTTCGTAAAACCTTTTTACTTTACGATAATATACAGGTGACGGATGTATGATTTATATACATGTTTATCACTGTATTTTTATTTCCAACAAAGTTGGTGGGCTTGTGCTTTCCTTGTTTCTTGAGGGGATGATTTCCTCTACCAATCACTTACTGTTATTTGTTACTGTCAGATTGCATTAGTTTGTCTCGCAATATGTTCTTGCAGGCGATGGTATTGCATATCGTCCCACGTGATGTTTTAGAGATGTGATAGCAGTTTTTATGTTATTGGTTTTACAAAAATAGATAGATAGATAAACAGATGAAAAAGATGAACTAATCTATAAAACTAATTACGAAACATTTTACTAGATAACTTACGTCACTATTTTATAAATAGTATCTTTAATAGCCAGTGAGTTATGTTTTTATTTCCATTAGGGTACACTAAAGATATTATTTTTTATATTTAAACTTCTTTACCTACAAAATGCAAGAGTAAAAAAATATCGCAATATTAACGACATAAGCAAAATGTTTCATAAGTAACAAAATACTAGATATGATTTCAAAGTATTCGCTATTTGCGTCAGTGCCAATTGCAATTCAATTTAACAACAAGATGCCAAGTATAAAGGTTTGTTTTAGTTTTCTTGGTACTTGCCCGTTACGCTCACCGACGGAATGTTGCTTACTCGTAACCGTTAGAGTGAACTACAAAAAGAAACAGAGAATAAATATCAAGAAATAATGTGTATTGGATTCACTTCACTAATGAATGTAACTGAGTTAAGCGTATCTAAAGTTAGGCTGAGACGAGGTAAAACTTACTTGGAGCTCATGCTTGGAGTAAAATTCACGTGAGCTTCACAATTAAAGAAAAAAACTGTTTGTTTGTTTTGAAATTTCGCGCAAAGCTACACGAAGGCTATCTGCGCTAGCCATCTCTAATTTAGTAGTGTAAGACTAGAGGAAGGGCAACTAGTCATCATCACCCACCGCCAATTCTTGGGCTACTCTTTTCCCAACGAATAATGGGATTGACCGTCACATTATAATGCCCCCACGGCTAAAAGGTCGAGCATGTTTGGTGCGAAGAAAAAACTGAATTGGGAGTTCAACCTTAAAAAGTAAAACTAGTGTGAAGTTCATACTTAAACTAAAAAAAGTTGGATTTCGTACTTAGATCTAAAACTCACAAGGAGTTTATTTTAAGAATTAAAAACTCATGGTGAGTTTGTACTTCGAACTGAAATCTCAGATGAAGTTCAGTTTTAGAATTAGTTCATGTTAGCTTATCCTCATAACTAAACACTCGTGCAGAATTCGCAACTGAAACTACAACTCACATGAGCTCATACTTTGAAATAAAAACATGCACGGGGCCCATCTTTAAAAAAACTGCAGCTATTGTGGCGCTTATTTTTAACTAATTTTATTTTCAATAGAAAACCTCTCTTTTCTCATTCCGTAAGATATAATTGAACAGTAAGATATAGTGTTTTATTATTTATCTAAAACCCTAAGTTCCAATTACAAATGTAGATAGTTTTGCGATAAAATGTTTCTAATGAAACATTTTCATGCTAAAAAATAAATCTATTTAATTTATTAATCTTTATCGTGAATTTTTATTTTATTATTAAAAATGTTTTCAAACAAACCTACTTTGTCTCTCCCATTGAAGAAACCTGTATATCACATCAGTAAAACTCCAAAACAAATCGTTGGCAAGAATTATATTTGCCCTATTTACCTGTAGATTTTATTATGAGTTACTTATATCTTCTTGGTTTGACTCGTATGAGAAGTGTTTGTATAATGAATATTTGCCACCAATGATCGACGAATAGAAAGACAGAGGTATGGATAAAAAAATAGAATTGTAATTAAATAGACGAGTAAGCCTACGAAAGAATAAATGCACAGACAGGCAAATAAATGAATAATCAGAGAAACTTAGAAATATACAGACATACAAAATACACAGATTGTCTGATAGACGTTAATTCCGAAATACTGATTTAATCACGCAAGTGCGAGAGAGTAATTAAAGAAATAATATAAATATTACAGAACAAAATTACAACACAACATCCTTTGTTCTCTGTTGGGTTCCTCTCGTGCTTTGCTTCGCATCCTGTTAATTGTAAGGTATATGTTATTTAAGTAATTAAGTCTACACATTCGTATAGGCACATACCTAACAACGGACATACCAACGTATACCAGATTTCTATATAGCATTTCATCTCTTATTGTCAATATATATTTGATACATCGAATTACAGAAGAGAACTTACAACAAAGGCTGACGTGACCACGAGGATAGCGTGACGTAGCTTTGTCACGTCAGTATATTTAGTGACACGCTAGGGAAATAGACTGCATGCTTTCATTTTAAAAGTAAAATGTCTTTCAGTGAATAATTCGAAGTGCAATTACACCGTACAATCAAGTAGCTTTATGCAGAGTGCGTGCAGCCATAAGGTTAAAGGAAGTGGTCGTGACGTCAGCAAATGCAAGAGCTTTACTCATCACAGAGAAAGTGACCATTTTGGATAAGGCATTTAAAATGTCAGAAGTCACTTTGAATTCCATATTTAAACCATTTTTGCATTTTTAAAATACATGATTAATAGTTGATATGTATCTCATGAAAATTACACATATTTCTATTTCTGTTTTAATGATTTTAAAAGCGGTGGTGATGTTGACTAGCTGTCATTTCTAAATTAGGGACGACTATCGCAGATAGCCGTCGACTGACTTTGCGTAAAATTTAACAAACAAACTAATATTTGATACCAAAGCCTAATAATTAACTAAATTCCTTACAATGGAACTTGTATGCACAAAAGACGTTGTGTATAATTTCTTTATTCACACTTCGTAAGAAAATATTTATCAGTGTAGAATATTTCATATTTGTGTGGTTAAAGTGTAGATTTAGATCAAGGACGAAATTACCCTTTTTAAAAAGTTTATTTTTTATTTTTTTTGGATATTTAGTAAATTGTTACAACTATTCGATATTTAAATAAATTGCCAGGTTATAAGTCGTACTCCACAATGTTATTCTACCTTGAACATACATTTTTAACTAAGTATTGAACGAACACAGCAAAATGCATTAGTAGATTATACGAGATTCGGATCCCTCGTGTTTAACAGCAACAATCTTTTCGGTTTAGAGTTCAGGCTAAATTATTGTTAGTAGAAGTTAAAATTCTATCCATCCCAAGTTTGTACAACATTCCTGGACCATTTATCGTGTTAGACAAGATAAAAGTCGGTCTTCCAGTACAGCAGAACAACGAAATCGATAGGATATAAACAGCAGAAACCTAGACGACATTCTTAGGAACTGATTCCTATCTAAGAATCAGCCTATGAAACATGCTCTTAACATAATGTCGATCATTATGTAAACAGTACAACATTTCTTTTGCCACTGCAGTAGCTTTAATCACTCACTGCAGTAGTGGCTCTTCCATAATTTATATGTAGTGTTATACAATCTAACAAACCTGATTTAAACGTTCTATACTTCAAGTAAAACATGTATACTGCCTGCAAAGAAACACTTTTTATACAAAGTCATCATTTACCCAAAGTCATCATTAATACAAAGAATCTTTGTATTATATATAATAGCATACAGCTCGTGACGGACGTCTTATGCAGATTCTTTAATGTTCTTTATTTTACAACAGCAAAAAAAAGAAGAAATAAAGCTTTTAAAATACTTCGTAGGAAATGGCTGGAGAGTAGCGTAACGTGCTTCTTTATAATGTACTGGGATAGAGAGTAGCCGAATGGATAGCGTGCCGGGCTGCCTATCGTAAGGTCCAACCCAGAGCCGTTATATATCCCTAAACATACTCCTCACTTCCAACTGTACAGGTTTTGTAACTGTGATAGCCAATCCCACTACTTGATTAAGAGTTTATACATTGGCAGTGGGTGCTGTTGATCGGTTGCTTTCCTTTTAACCAACAGTTCTAAGCTAGAAACGACTATGTCTTAACTTTAGGGATCTTTCATACGGAAGCTTAACTTATGTGTCTCATGAAGTGCCTTTCACTGTGAAAATATCAAATACTACTACAATCTGCCAAAAGACATTAAATAAACCTGCGAACTTCTTTCCTTTGTAGATTACACATTTTTTTCATTATTTTCATTTACTTTATTCTTCCGTTAGCATTCATGCATAAGTGAAATAAAAACATCTTGCTATAATATTTTGGAAATATACTGAATGCTTTTATTGCAGTTTTACATATGACAAACGTGTTCTTGAGTGAGAAGTGCAAGCAAACAAAGGTTTAAGAAGCTATTGTGATGTACGAATTGTTCTGAGTCTAAAGAGAGTTAATGAAATGGAAAGAAACTTAAAAAAGTAACACATAAAAGAATGGTTATGTAAGAAAATCTGATACATGAAAGTCAATACTGAAATATCTATAACAAACGCATCATCAAACTACATTCGCTTTTAACGAAGATTATTTATTTCTCCTTTAGTTAACACTATAAAATTAATTTTGGTTTATATATTTGCACCTAATGCTTATTAATGATAAAATTTAGACATGTTTGGATATTGGTAATTAAAATACTAGGATATAATAATGGATGTGGTGTACTTGTACAGCTTTCCCTCACGAATCTTTCAGTTGATCATGGAACTAAATATAACCGTACCAGGATCGGCATTTTACTTCTCTGACTTAACGTAAATGCGCATCTGTTACCGCATTAAGCAGTACCAAGAGTTTTGTGTAAAAAGGGTTGAAGTAGTTGTCGAATTTGTAAAAATAAGGAAACTGGTGGAGGTGCTTTAGAATTCTCATGTAGTATACCCAAGAACTTCTGACTGCTTCATGATGATGGGAGGAGGGTAATTAGATAACTTTCTTTATGGGCATGCAGACAGAGTAAATGACTGAATTTTATTCACCAGCCTTTCACAGCTTCTGTATTTTTATATGTCACAAGCGTTTTGATTGGGTGGTAATATTTATCTATCAAAAAGGATGAAACTCTCAACAATCCTTTCCAAACATTACGGAGTTGAAATGGATTACATGTTCCGATGGTTGCGAGCAACTGAGACTTCTTATACTGTATGAAAACGCTAAACCTACTGTCTGGTGCTTCGAGACGCATGTAACATTAAATCCATAAGTTTATATATTTACTAACATTAATAGAGATTCTGTAATGTCTGTAGAAATCAACGTATTTAAGAACCACAGCAAGACGATTTCTTTTTCTGGTTGTTAGTGTGGCTTTAAGAGAGTTTTTAGAACCGTTTTTATTTGTACGACGTTTAGATCGTTTGTGCGAACACTGCAAGTATACAAGGCCTATGTAAAACGTAGTCACATAACGTCTTTAAGTGTTTTCAGTAACAACCTACCATTGAACAATCAGTTGCTCTGTAGAATTTCTGATCACGTGTTGGAGCAGTATTATGTCTGCATATCACGAGTTTTGTTAGCTCGAAAATAACATGAGGAAGTGATGAGTAAAACCATATTGAGAGGTGAGTGGGTGTTTGCAAATAAATAACTAAATCTAGCCATCTTGTTGTTCACAAGATAAAAATGATATATTTTTAGCACTTGATATTTAATATTTTCTAGGATGGTACAATGTCAAAATATGCTAGAGAGCAAGATCAGTTGTTTTTAATCTTCGTGAATAGCCATCCCTACTTTATAACTGTTTATCTGAATAAAGTCTTCCAGTCAGCAGCACCCTCCGTCTTAACCGAGTAGTAGGATTGATAGACATCGTTATAATGCTCTCACAGCAGAAAATGTTGGACGAATTAAAGAGCATATTTCGGCTTGGAGTTTAAACCATCTTATCCGCAGTTCTACACGCTGACCACGATGTAACACTTGGCTACTTCACTGCTTGGATTTGCGTTTCAACTTTGATCAGTATGACCACTCGATTCTAAGAGTGTCAAGAAAGTGTGGATGTCTTTGTCATCAAAAGAAACTGTCTAAATTTGACATTTTTATCTGAAAAGTTATATTATTCTAAATACGTATATAAGTTTAAATATGTGTGATGTTCGAATTTTCATTCTAAACAGTTCAATAAGGTGCAATAAACTTGAGGGTAAATAAAACACTATCAATAAATTCATTATTAATCCAGACAAATAAGTAATAAGATTTATGATGATACAGAAAAAGTTGTTTTGGAAAATAGTTTTCTGAAGATTGAATAGAAATATGAACTGTTAGAAATTAGTAACATGAGTCTTATGGGAAGGTGTAACACTAATTGTACTTTATTGTTGTTCTGTTATTTGTATAACTAACAAAACAGTCGTATTTTACTCGGTTCATTAGGTGCGTTTGTCGCAGTGTTGAAAGTCTATTGTTGTTTTAAACCAAAACGATAGAAATAACGCGCGACACAATACGTTAGGTCATCCGTATGTAATTGTGTTTTTACGTTAGAGCTCTGAAGTACAACAGTGAAACCAACAAACAAACCTGACTGCAATAATTTGTTTTTTTGAAATGATAAACCAACGAGCCTTAAAAGAGACTATTAACTTCCTTCCACAAGTTCAATCATTCAGAAATCAGAACAGAACTCTACTGTGGAGTTCCGTTAAAAAATATACAACAGCAGAGCCCGATCATAGAAAAATACGAGACTCTAATTGTAGCTAATTTTCTTATGTATTCAAACTTGTCCATACAATTGTTTTCCAATTCATTGTGATACTTGCTGTTACATGAAAGCATACGCTAAATCTTAAATGCTTAGCTTCTCACAAACAAAGCCCACAACCAATTTTAAAAATGTAGTATTCCATAAACTTACTACAGAGTAAATTTAACCTATTACATTATCCCTTTAATACACTATAGAGTAGATTTAATCTGTTACATTATCCCTTTAATACACTATACAGTAGATTTGATCTGTTACATTATCCCTTTAATACACTATAGAGTAGATTTAATCTGTTACATTATCCCTTTAATACACTATAGAGTAGATTTAATCTGTTACATTATACCTTTAATACACTATAGAGTAAATTTAATGTTACATAATCACGTGAACTTGCTACAGAGTAAACTTAATTTACTATCTCTTGAACATATTATAGAGTAAGTTTAAGTTGTTAAGAATTCCATGAACTTAATAAAACGCTCATTCAATTTTACAAGATCTCACACTTTTAATAAAAGATAATTAAATATTTTTAAAACAACACATACATCCGTTGTTCCTAATACCTAATTCACTAATTTTTAAAACATCACATACATCCGTTGTTCTTAATACCTAATTCACTAATTTTAAAACATCACATACATCCGTTGTTCCTATTACCTAATTCACTAATTTTTTTAAAACATCACAAACATCCCTTGTTCCTAATACCTAATTCACTAATTTTTAAAACATCACATACATCCTTTGTTCCTAATACCTAATTCACTAATTTTTAAAACATCACATATATCCCTTGTTTCTAATACCTAATTCACTAATTTTTTAAAACATCACATACATCCCTTCTTCCTAATACCTAATTCACTAATTTTTAAAACATCACATACATCCGTTGTTCCTAATACCTAATTCACTAATTTTTTTAAAACATCACATACATCCCTTGTTCCTAATACCTAATACACTAATTTTTAAAACATCACATACATCCCTTGTTCCTAATACCTAATTAACTAATTTTTAAAACATCACATACATCCCTTGTTCCTAATACCTAACTCACTAATTTTCATATTCCCGATTTTTGTTTATGTAATCAGTAGTGCTTTGTTATCTATCTTCTTAGCGTCTTTTCACTTTATATATTTTTCACACAGTGTCCAATAAAAATGCGAAACTTTAAATTCTACTTGAGTTTCTCACACAATTATGTTTTGACTCTTTCCAACGTTCTCGTTCTTCGCATCTTTTTACGTGGTTTCTAAGACTAATCATTGTGTTTGGGTGTAGCGTTACTTAAAAAGAAGTTCTCTGTTTAAAGTGGTTTGTTCTTTATAATAAAGGTTATTATTCTCCCAGAACGTCCACATGCTTAAAGAGATAATGCGATGGAAATTCAAATAACTTAAAGTTACGTCACTGTTGCACTTAACCCATCAAGCTGTCTTGCTTTAATTATTTTTGATAACTAATTGTAATCTCAATAAAATACTTTAATTTCTACCAAAATCTAGGTGAAGTTAATATTTTTTCTGAACAATAACAGAGATGGATTATTTTACATAGTGCTACAATCTTAGCAATAAATTCGAAGCAATGAACTTATTTTATACAGCAGAAACATAACGTTTAGTATAAAGGCTTATAGGGCTAAAATTCGGGTTTCGATACTCGTGCTGGACATAGCACAAATAGCCTATTGTACAGTTTTGTATTTAATAGCAAATCAAACAAAAAACCTAAAAGATTAAAATGTTTATCCTGGTGAATACTTCTTACCTGAACGTGAGAACTGTCAGTGGTCTATATGACTTGTGACTTAGTGGGTCAGCCATGGATTTCCCCCAGAAGTCATTAAAAAACAGTTGAGCCAGAGACGTATGTCCTAGCACATCCGGATTTGTCGTAATAGCTACAATGTCATCATGTACAAAGTCTCCACTTAGAGAGTTTAGGTAGCACGTAACAGCCACCATCACTACCATTACATAAAGTAATAGGTCATATAAGTTAAGGGTATTTCTCCAATATTTTCTTAACTGAAAACAAGAATATGCAGCATCGATTTTCTTAGAAAGTTTTCGGAGCTTTTCCTGTAGAGGAATGCTGTATTTGCTCCGATTATTCCATCCAGTCTTTCCGCTGGCATCCCTCGCCTTCTTTACCGGTACGACATGCGTAAAAACCTCGAGCCAGTAACCGCTGCGCCCCATACTGCTACTTGTGCTGGTTGTCACGCTGCAGACACTGTAACCCACCTTACCACTCTTCATCTTTATAATAAGAAGCCGTTACTTCTAAGGTTAGCCAGAGCTTCTCAACTCACGCGTTCGGCCTGTAGTGCTTCCGTCTCTAAGACCCTCCCTTCCGTGCGAGAGTTGACACGTTCTAAAATAACCCCAGCTTTGGTGACGTACCGTTATCTGTCCAATCACTAACCCCACCTGGCAGAAGAACTTAGCAACTGCTGAGCCATAAACAAATAGTTAAGAAAATTATGATGTTTCAATGACGTACTCCAAAAGATAGAGCATGATCAAAGTTCTGTTATACGTTCTGCGCCATTCTAACTTTGAGAATTTTAATTAAAAAATATATTTTTATTTAGTTAAGAATTCATAAATTAACAACTATTATGTTTTGTATGGGTGTATTTTCTTAGAACAAAGCCGCCTCGGGCTATCTACTGAACCCACCAAAGGGAATCGAATCCCTGATTTTAGCGTTGTAAATCCGTAGACTTACCGCTGTACTGGCGGGGGGAATATGTTTTGTGAAACGATTTTCATGATAATAAAATCTTTAAACAATACAATATTAGCCTAAGACTCAACACATACTTTGTGTTTAATTTCGATTAAATTATCACGTTAATGACCTTCTTATTGATAATTATATGTTTGCTACATAATCATTAGAAAAACAACAAAAAAGATCAGTTCGTAGTTCTTTTCTGAAATTAATCCGTGCTTTAAAAGTGTTTGGTGGGTAGTCAGTCACCTAAGACAAGAGTCAGTGTCTAATAAAATCGACGTTCAAAAACCATTTTAATAATGTGAGTTTTAAAACAGTCAAGTAGTTTGTAGCTTCATCGATAAGAAATAATGCTCCTTATATAAAACAATACGATTTTATTACTTCCCAAAAACAAATTATTCTGGGAAACTGTGTTTGCATTTTCTAAAATATTCTAAATTTGGATTTATTATATGGCTTTTTAAACATATTTTACCAAATTATTTATGTATCAGTTTCTTGTAGGTCCATCACATTGTTGGTCACAGAGAGTTCTTAATAATAATATACAAGTCACACACAAGAAAACGTATCTAAACAAAAATACCACCAATATGACGGTTAACTCGCCTAATTATTTTCTGTGTATTATACGAATAATACAAGAAATCATCAACAATTTGTTTTGTTAGCACTCATAACAGATAAAAAATACAAAATTACTCAATAAGAAATACATGTACCCTACCGATAGTGAGTAGTATGGAAACAAGTCAGTAATTTAAGGGTTATCACATCTATTACATTGCCTTTTTACATTCATTATTCTCACTTTAAGAACTTACGTTATTTCAAAAGTACCCTTAACTAAGCACGTGGAATATTATAGGTCGTGAATAACAAGTAGATAACACATAGTAAACGTAGTTTCAGCATAGTCGACAGGTTAGTGTTGAAATAGCAGATGAAATGTTATTTATCAACAACTTTCTTTATTAACTGTTAAGGACATAAATGCACAAGAGATATCTGTCCTTTTCCGACCGCGGGTGTGGAATATATTTTTTAGCTTTAAAAGCTTTATGATTAGGCTGCTGGAGGACAAAAACCATCGTATTTAACCTGTTTTTGAATGATAATCTCAAGATAGTAATGAAGATGAAAAATGATGAATAGCATTTTTTAAAAATACAATTTATACTACTTTAAACTGAAACAAAATAATCAAAGAAAATGTAATAAAACGTCTCAGCTTGAAAAGACTGGATAAGTGCCAGGCTGGGTAGAATGGTGATTTTATGTATCCCATCTATCCTTCTTTTGAAAAGAACGGAACAACATTCCACAAAATACGTGGTACACTATGACGTCCGGAAGCCCATCGCCCAATGTACATCCTGTCTCGGAGGAAGTTTAAACATACTCTACCAGACCTGTGATATTCATTTCCTTTCCGCTTATCCAGTTAGTGTTTAATTGACTGGAACACTGAGTTTCCCTCTCTCTCATTGTTGTGTAATTAGTTGAACGAACCTGTTTGTGTGAGGATATATAAATAGTTGCACTTACACAACAGGAGTGAGATAAACAAACCACTGATTTTATTTATTCCTGTGATACAAAAATAAAAATATTTCTCAAGAAACCTAGACAAAATTTTCAGTGATATTAAAACTTAAAGCATGTCTAATTTATAGTGTGTACATGTGTCATGTACTAAGTTCAGAAGGTTTGGTTTGTTTTGAACTTCGCGGAAAGCTACACGAGGGCTATCTGCGCTAGCCATCCCTAATTTAGCAGTGTAAGACTAAAGGGAAGGCAGCTAGTAATCACCACCAACCGTCAACTATTGGGCTACTCTTTTACCAACGAATAGTGGGATTGACCGTCACATCATAACGCCTCCACGGTTGAAAGGACAAGCATGTTTGGTGCGATGGGGATTCGAGTCCGCTACCGTCAGATTACGAGTGAAGTGCTTTAACCACCGGGCTAGTACAGAAACTTAAGACTATAGAACCTCTAAATGACTTGTAATATTTATGAAAAACAACAGTTTATTGGTAGTTCCCAAACACCACAGTGGCACTACAGAACAAAACTTGTCTTATCATCTAACTTACAACAGTTTATTGGTAGTACCCAAACACCACAGTGGCACTACAGAACAAAACTTGTCTTATCATCTAACTTACAACAGTTTATTGGTAGTTCCCAAACACCACAGTGGCACTACAGAACAAAACTTGTCTATAACAACAGTTTATTGGTAGTTCCCAAACACCACAGTGGCACTACAGAACAAAACTTGTCTTATACAACAGTTTATTGGTAGTTCCCAAACACCACAGTGGCACTACAGAACAAAACTTGTCTTATCATCTAACTTACAACAGTTTATTGGTAGTTCCCAAACACCACAGTGGCACTACAGAACAAAACTTGTCTTATCATCTAACTTACAACAGTTTATTGGTAGTTCCCAAACACCACAGTGGCACTACAGAACAAAACTTGTCTTATCATCTAACTTACAACAGTTTATTGGTAGTTCCCAAACACCACAGTGGCACTACAGAACAAAACTTGTCTTATCATCTAACTTCATTACTTGTCACACCAAATATGCTGGTCCTTTCAGCCGTGGGAGCATTACAATGTTCTGTCAATCCCAGTTTTCCTTGGTAGAACAGCAGTCAAGATTTACGCAAAATTCCAAAAAACAACTAACTAACATTCTTAATTCAACATAGAACCACATTCAAACAATGATGACTGGACAGTAGCTTTGTTTGTTTTTTTTAATTTTGCACAAAGCTACTCGAGGGCTATCTGTACTAGCCGTCCCTAATTTAGCAGTGTAAGACTAGAGGGAAGGCAACTAGTCAACACCACTGACAGCCAACTCTTGGGCTACTCTTTTACCAACGAATAGTGGAATTGACCGTCACATTATAATGCCCCCACGGCTGAAAGGGCGAGCATGTTTGGCGCGACGGGGATGCGAACCCGCGACCCTTAGATTACGGGTCGCACGCCTTAACACGCTTGGCCATGACGGGCCCTGGACAGTGGCATTTATTATTAACTTGTTTCGCCACCTTGCGGTAATATTACCTCAGCGGTGAAATTTTATCAGAGCAAAACCTCGTTTATTAGTTATCCTGTTTGCGCTAAAAGTAAACATTACGTTAATGTTTCCTCAACATAAAAAAGCAGCTGAAAATACAATGAGATAAAAAGTTAGTTAGGAAACATATAATAATTAGAATAGAATAGCGAAAAAATATGTTAGTAATTCGTTAAGATGATTTGGTTTCAAGCTCAGACGAACAGAATTTTTTTTTCTAAGAGTCAGAAAGAAAATAAGATGATAATTATAACAAAAGTATTTTCCTTAATACCAAATAGGCTAACACAAACTTGGAGCACTTACGTACCTAAAGAACGCGTGCCAACTGGTTTTCTTATGATGGAAAAAAGTCCAGAGATGTATCTCGTAGTCGTACTGTTTTCTTAGATTTATTTATTTATTATGCTGTCTGTTTATTGTTGAAGAAAGACTATAATTTCATATCAAAGAAAAAAAGAAATATTTTCTATCCGAAAGTAAAAGTTTTAATCTATCTTGATTTTGTGAAATCACTTTTACAGAATACATATCCAAGAATCAGTTCAAATGTAGCATTGAAGAATGTCTACGCTCAAGCCTATTCGTTCTGACCACGTGAAAATACTGCCACACAGAAATGAAGCAATTAAAATTTAAATCACTTTGAATTTAATATTTTCAACTAACCAGACTATCACTCTAGCTTTCTTATGTTAAATCTCATGTATATGAAGAAACAAAAAGCGATAAATAGTGATAATTAATATTTGAATAAAAGAGAGAAAAACCAGTTACTATACTTTCAAAAGAATCTAAAATTTAAACCAAAGGATTTCTTAATTATCTCAACCGACACAAAACCTATATAGAAGCATTCCTGAGACGTATCATATAAATTCAAAAGCTAAACTAAATACTGTCTTTAAAATATCAACTGAAACTAAAAAAAACAAAAAACTACGCCAAATCATTTTTCAAACAGGTTGATTATTAAATACCAAACAAGGTTTACTATTCGCAACTACGGACGTTGGTTATTACATTCCAGTTAATGTCCGCTATTGAAAACTGATACTTTATTACATATCAAATAATTGTTTCTGTTGTCAACTACAGACCTGGATTATTACATACCAAATATATATTTTTCTTTCGGTAATCTAGAGACGTTGGTTACAGCATACCAGGTAATTGTTTTTTATTGGTAATTTCAAAAGTTGGATATTAAATAGCAGATAACGTTTTCTGTTGGTAACTTATGACTTTGATTATTACCTGACAAATAATGTTTCTATTGGTAACTACAGATGTCGATTATTACATACCATATAATGTTTCTAGTAGTAACACGAGACATTTATTATTACATAACAAATAATTGTTTCTATTGGTAACTACAGATGTCGATTATTACATACCATATAATGTTTCTAGTAGTAACACGAGACATTTATTATTACATAACAAATAATTGTTTCTATTGGTAACTACAGATGTCGATTATTACATACCAGATAATGTTTTATATTAGTAACATGACACATTTATCATTACATACCAGATAAAGTTTTATATTGGCAACTTATGACTGATTATTACGTACAAAATAGTTTGTATTGGTAACTACAGATGTCGATTATTACATACCAGATAATGTTTTATATTAGTAACATGACACATTTATCATTACATACCAGATAAAGTTTTATATTGGCAACTTATGACTGATTATTACGTACAAAATAGTTTGTATTGGTAACTACAGATGTCGATTATTACATACCAGATAATGTTTTATATTAGTAACATGACACATTTATCATTACATACCAGATAAAGTTTTATATTGGCAACTTATGACTGATTATTACGTACAAAATAGTTTGTATTGGTAACTACAGATGTCGATTGTTACATACCAGATAATGTTTTATATTAGTAACATGAGCCATTTATTATTACATACCAGATAATGTTTTATATTAGTAACATGAGCCATTTATTATTACATAACAAATAATTGTTTCTATTGGTAACTATAGACGTTTGTTATTACATACCAGATAAAGATTTCTGTTGGTAACTTGATAGGCTGTTATCAAACACTAGACAAGATTATGTTCTGAAAGACTGCACTAACAAGCCAACGTCAATAATTTTGTTTTTCTGTAACTTTCTGGTAAGCGCTAACAGTAGGCATATGCTGAAATTCCTGGCAAACTCTATAGCCACTCACAATCTCGCTGCGATATATAATCTTTGTACATGATACAATTTTGATTCTACAGTAACGATAATACTTTTCTTCTTTGTTCTACACTAATGTTGAAATCTTTGAGTGATAGTTACGAAAACAGACTTTGTCTTGGATCATATTTCATTTTAATAGCGAAAAGCTACATAACCTGAGATAGTGTAGATTATTCAAATATGAGCTTACAGTTTCTGGTGATATAATGTAAGATGATAACTCATTTCATACCCTGCAAGGGTCTTGACATGGGGCTATTAGGATGACAAAGGACTTAGACTCTCCTATGCATCACCTTTATGTTGACTGGTATAGCAGCAGAAACACTTTGAGTTGTTCAAGTCTTTCTTGACGATGTCAATCTTAGTGAATTAACAGAGAACGTAAATCCAGGCTGAAACACATTACCGGTCTCATTTTGAAGGAGTCTGTGACGTGGTTGATAGAGGGCTCACACGACAGAGCTGCGTGTACGTACTAAAAGCACAAGCAGTTGGTATGATCTAACTTTTAGTTCCGTAAATTTGATACACCTTAAAAGACACTGATACTGAAAGCAAAGTTTGAGTTTACGTAGCTTTCGAACCTTCTTACTGATTTTGTAAATTATCTGTAGAAAAATATTGAGTTATTCTTACTTCAAAGAAAATAAGCAATGTGAAAAGTGAAAATAAGCACACTATAAAGTGTTACTTGAGCCTAACCTCCGTGAGTGTTTCTTGATGTCACTTATCAAAACTTAGTCGGCGTTCAAGGAAGAAAGCCTACCCATTTGTAAACAAATACAATGACTATAGTCACAGACATAATCCATTTGTCCCATGGAGATTCGTCGTTGTTGTTGTATGAGCCAAGTTAGCCTTCAAATTAGCGTTTCAAGTTCCTGTCTCTAACCATGTAGTGAAAATGTTCTATTCTTATCTTCAATTTTTTTTTGAAAGAGAGAAAGACAGAAGCGTTTTGTCATCATGTCACATACCAGGGAAATATAAATATACAGGCATGATCTCGTCCATCGTGTTTTGGCTTTACACGTTTCCATTGAAACACGCACAATCTAACTTTGGATTTGAAAATCCGCCAGCAAGCAGGTTTATTACTTTGTTATTATACATCATTTATTATATTAAAGTATACTGAGCTCATTTAAAAAGTTTTACTATCGACTGTTACATATTATAATTCAACTCGGACGAGGATCCGATTTATTATGCTACGTTTACAATGTTAAATAGCCAGAAATTTGAATTTAGAAGTTAATTGAATTTTGAAATGTGTATTAAATTTATGACATTTGTCAACAAGATTGATAAACTCAAATTTCTTTCTTAACACAAATAAATGTTAATAAACAAATAATAATACAATTAATAATAACAGTCATTACAAATAGTTATAACAAATAATGAGTCATATACAAAAGTTTTACAAACTAACAATCAAAACTGAGTCTTGAAACTTTGTAGAATGGACGGCAACTGCCTGTTGTGGAGACATAAGAGTAGAGGACGACGTTTCGAAAGTCTTCCGCCTTTCGTCTTCAGATCTGAATACTCTGCCTAAATAATCTGTTAAAGAATACTGAGCCTTGTAGCTGGTCTGGAACTGAATGTTTTATAGACGGTTCATATAGAGCGAATTAAATCTATGTTAATACACAGGCACAGTTCATTCGACAAGAAGCTAGCTAGCTTTATTCTTGGCTGACCCCACGCTGTTTACAAGCTAACTTTTCACCAAGGAAAACATCCAATGTCCTCATAGAAACACTAACGTTCAAAGTTAATTCTCTGAAGTTGAACGGTTTGTAATGTTCGAAATTCATAGACGTCCCTGGTCAAATATTATGTAGTTTTCCGACTAATAAGCGTTTACTACAGTTATAGCTTCCGACATTTGTAGTATACTAATATAGCAAGCCCAAACCAACAATATAAAACTGTCTTTTGGCATTCGATTTATAAACTTTAGGCGAGGTTCTCGAAAGTTCAGTTTGTAACAATATTTTTTCTTATACACATTATTGATTCTTACACTCTTCTACAGATTCAGGGAGCAGGCTGGAATTGCGCAGTACACATTTAACAATATAAGTTAGATGCATTTCTAAATAAATATTTAACTAAAACAAACATCGACATTAAAATAAATATATATTAGAGAATCATTTACACGATAAATTGAATTTCACATTTTCTTACAAATATTTTATTATTTATATGTCCATTCATCCTTCCCCATCATTATTCTCTTCTTTCTGATCAGGTAGTCACTTTCGACTCGATCGCTTGTGTAAGTGACTGGAAATGTTTTAACAATTTCAACACGTATTTAACTTTTTGTTTTGTTTCAAGCAGACGTAAAGAAAGTAGCACAGTAACTTATTCTACTAAAACACTTTGTTGTTTTTTTCAATGTATCTTTGTTGCCACATTTTGAACAAAGTATACATTATGCTGCGTTAGATACTCTGCCGAACATGTATCCTAATAATGTACTGTTTTACATGTATCCTCCAGATGGCGGTGTGATCTATTTACGAACTAGATGCTTCAGAACTTAACACCATAGATATGGTCCACTTTCCACCGTGTTCTATACACGGTTAAGACTAAAATTCAGGAAGTTGTCATTTGTTTTTAAGCACAAAGCTACACAAAAAGCTTTCTGTGTTCTGCCCACCACAGGTATCGAAACTCGGTTTTTAGCAGTATAAGTCCGCACACATCCCGCTATGCGACTGGATAAAATTCAAGAAGTAAGAATAAGAAACGCAAAAAGTATAATTATTAACAGTCATCTAATAGAGAAATTTTTAATGTATGTAAATTTACTCTTTCAAGAGTTTTACGTAACTGTTTTATTCTCATAACTTTATAGAAAAGTGGGCCCGGCATGGCCAAGCGCGTAAGGCGCGCGACTCGTAATCCGAGAGTCGCGGATTCGTGCCCGCGTCGCGCTAAACATGTTCACCCTCCCACCGCCAACTCTTAGGCTACTCTTTTACCAACGAAAAGTGGGATTGACCGTCACATTATACGCCCCACGGCTGGGAGGTGATGACTAGCTGCCTTCCCTCTAGTCTTACACTACTAAATTAGGGACGGCTAGCACAGATAGCCCTCGAGTAGCTTTGTGCGAAATTCCAAAACAAACAAACAAACTATAGAAAAGTGTACCAATATTAACAACGTTAACAGAGATAACATTAAGAAGTATTAATCATCTTAAACATCTGAAGAAAATACATTAAAGATAATTTTAATATTCCATTTTATTAAATATAATTAAATTTTATTTATTTTTTTCATTTCTGGGTTTATCAGTCTATGATAAATAGATATCACATAAAAAATATTAACATTATCAGATTTCATACATCACTGTAATGTGATTAAATTAACATTTATTTCCAGATCGTACAAACAATACAAATTTGAATATGGATAAATAACCACTGTGGTCAACATAAATATAAACTAAACTACATCTTTATAATGTCAGCATGTAATAATAATTTAAAATTTTAAATATAGCCGTTACTCGAAATTAGAACATGAATCTACCGATAATGGCAATGGTATCAAACTCGCTATTCAGTTCATTCTAATCATTATGCGCCTTATATTTCTTATATATTGATTTATAGCAATACATACTTCTAGTCAGCCTATTATATTGAACTGGCTTAATTAATTTGTAAGTTTTATTTATGACTTATAGAGATATCTTACTTTAGATTAGAAGAGAGGTAATTACATCAACATACACTGTAATTAATCTAAACATTAGATAAAATATTGCTAAGTCAACCTGAGCATTATATAAATAAGTATTGTATTCAACCTGAACATTATATAAATAACTATTGTATTCAACCTGAACATTAGATAAATAACTATTGTATTCAACCTGAACATTAGATAAATAACTATTGTATTCAACCTGAACATTAGATAAATAACTATTGTATTCAACCTGAACATTAGATAAATGATTACTGTATATAAGGGTAACGCAGATAATCTTCCAACTGTGGAATCTTAAAGTGAACAGATCATTACTATACACAAACTAAACAGCTCTTAAGCAATCACTTAAAACAACGTGAACATTTAAAAAAATCCACAGTATACAACGCTAGCAATCACTTTGCACAACGTAGGGTCCGGCATGGGCAGGTGGGTTAAGGCGTTCGACTCGTAATCTGAGGGTAGCGGGTTCGAATTCTCCTCGCACCAAACATGCTCGCCCTTTCAGCTGTGGGGGTGTTATAAAGTTACGGTCAATCCCACTATTCGTTGGTAAAAGAGTAGCCCAAGAGTTGACGGTGGGTGGTGATGACTAGCTGCCTTCCCTCTAGTCTTACACTGCTAAATTACGGACGGCTAGCACAGATAGCCCTCGTGTAGCTTTGCGCAAAATTCAAAAAAAACAAAAACAAAACAAACTTGCACAACGTGAACATTTGATAAGAAACCACTGTATATAACGCTAACAATAACTTTGCACAACGTGAATATTTGATAAGAAACCACTGTACACAAAGCTAATAATCACCTTGCACAATGTGAATATTTGATAAGAAACCACTTTATACAACGCTAACATAGATAATCCAAAATACATAATCTGAGCTTTTGATAAATAACGATTATATACATTTTATAAGCAGCCAGAATACGCAACTTCAATATAAACAGATGACTATTGTGTATAGTAACCGCATAAAAGGTAGACACTTCATAAATCACCACTATGGTATACAGTTTGAGCAATAGTCAAACAATGACTGTACATAATGTGAATATCTGATAGGATGTAAGTTTTGTTATATAACGTGAATATTTGATTAAAATAAGATGCAGCCTGCTATCTAAACACGTGTAAAACTTACACATTTGGTAAACACCTTATATAACCTGCGTAGCAATAAACAACCACAGAATCCTACCCGAATATTGTTAAAAAACAAACAAACTATATTCATTCGCAATATTTAGAACTGCCAAAATCTACTTATCTGAGGCGTAATATTTAACGTTAGTTATTGAGCTCTAAAATTAAGCTCATGAGTGAATCGCAGGTCAAAGAATTCTGTTTCAACTCCAAAGTTTCAAGAATACGAATCTTATCATCTGATAACAGGACTAAAACTAAACTCATTGTCTCACTTTGAACTTTGAGAATATACTTCATTCATCTATGGCTAACATCAGTTTCATTAAGTAATTTTCATGGTAAAAGTCTATTTCACCAGGTAGCTTGCAGAATAAAGAATCTGTAACGATATGACAGTGTCAATACCAACCAAATAATACTTGATCATAGTATATAATTTTGTAACTGATGTTATACGTTTTGTACTTTTATGTCATCACGTACAATCCAGTGTGGCCAAGTAGATAACGAGATGGACTGTGAATCTAAGGATTCATGGTTCACATCCCGTTACTGAGAAGTCTCGTTCCGCGCTTTGAAGTCATGGATCGGTGTAAAATAATAACAAGCAAACTCGATTATTTAATTATAATATCTCAAAACTGAGTGCAGTAAACTAGCCGAATTTCTTCCAGTCTACCATCTCAAAATTAGGAACGACTAGCACTTTTTGTAGCTAAGTGCCGAAACAAAACAAAATATAGTTTCACGTAATTCTTGTTGCACATAACAAACTCTGTGTTATGAGATTTTTAAGCTCACTGACTTAAGCTGATACTTATGTTAAGACTTAAAAATCGCATTTATGTAGTCATATACACATAAATATTTTGACAAACACACACACATCCAGACAAACAAATTACCCCTCACACACACATACACACATATATATATATATATATACTTTTTGACACACATGTTTGTATCGGGTTGTAAATAATTATTTATAGACCATATTAGAAATGTATTTTATATATCAGTTAAGCTTAGCATCATAACGTTATAAGACTACTTGAAGAGTTCATCACCCTGCTAACATCACTCAGTTTCTTACTAAGTTCCTACGAAATCTTTAAACTTAAGTACTATAATAATCTTATCCCACTTCTCACTCCTTGACCTTTAATGACAAATTATAGATGTCAGCTGAACATTTAAGCTGACTCATATCTGCTACTTACATTTGAGCCAAACAGCCATTAGATTGGTATAAAAATATATATTTTATTTTTTATATAAGTCACTACAATATTGGAATATTATTCCTAATAACAATACAACGTTTACGCTAAATATAACAATAAAATCTTTCCCAGACACTATAATACTTTAAAAAAGTAATTTTAACGTAACAATCATATTTAATACACAGAAATCACAAAAGAGCAACACAACAACATAAAATCGTGATTAGCAAGTTAACTTAAATATATTTTCTTTTCTATTATGAAACCATGGTTTGTGTAATAACAAATTATTTTATGTAAGAGATAGATAGTACCTAGATAGATAGATAGATTGTATCCTGCGTTAGATCTTTCAACCATAGATATGTAAATTAAGTGAAACACGTTGAGTTGATCATTGTAAACGTACAGGTTACCCATCTGTGACACTGTGTTACTAAGTGGAATGTTAAGGAAATTCCGTGGTTGGGTGTGAAGCCGACTTAACCGACTGCTCAACAGTATTAGCTTGGATATCACAGCTGGTGGAAAGAGTTCTTAGGAGATAAACTGTGTATGTTTATGGAAATAATGCAACATTTGTACTCAAAGATTCTATTTCCACTTTGTCTCACCAGGTTAGAGATTTGGGGTTACGACCAGAAAATGTAAAGACAGTTTCAAAAGCCAGATAGTAAAGCATCATTAAAAATGACAAACGATGTGGCAAGTATATTGAGTTATTTTGTTTTTATAGTTTTCAGAAGAAGACAGGCATTAAAATATCTCAAGGGCTTATAATTTAACGAGAGCAAAAAGTGTTTTCAGGATATATAAGTTACAAAAAATCAGTTTTTCGACGAAGCGTTTTAAACCAGCTTAACAAGAACAAAAGATTAACATCCTAGTTTCACTTTAGTAAAACATATTTTTTTTCCTGTGTAAGTTACTAACATATGAAGTACCGAGACAGTTTCTTGCTTACTGAATCATAAAAATAAAATATTATCTGTACTGTAAAAGAATCTAATTATAATCATACTCAATGAAAAGAAACATTAGATTGTAAATTAAGTTTTGTCCTTTTTGTGTTCATCGTATACTTAACTTTATAAGGAATGATTTAGGTAGTCGTTATTAACATCTATGTCTGACCTCCATCTCTATTCTCTTTTGTAACTTATTGTAAATTAATCATTTTATTTCTTTATCAGTATATAATTTACGTTGTTAGTGAACTTTAAAACATTTCCAATTATTTTGAGATTTGTTGAGAATGAGTAAGTATTTTTATACTTTTTCACATCAGAAGTTAAAACTTTCAAATAAAATTGAAATTTATCTATCGTTCTTTAGAGAGAAAGAAATCTCAAACTTTTCACCCTTCTTAATTTTCAAAGAACCGAGGACGCAAGTTTGATAATCAACAATTTAAATAACTTCCATAAATAAACATTTCAAAAACGTTGTCTTTAATTCTGAAAACATATAGAAAGTCTAAACATCAGGTTGATATAAAGTTGATGAACTATCCCATAATGTGACAAGTTTTGTAAATACACAGATATGGCAAAGAGTTTGATAAAATCTTTATTTAGCACACTCTATCTTCTTTACATTAATTAATCTTTTTAATGAGATAAGATGATGTTTTGACAGCTTGATAAACACAGATAAAAAGTGGATAGAACAAACTTCATTATGCGTTTTAGGACCATGAGAGAATCTTGCTAACGTACCAAACTAGGAAATTATTGCCACGCTTTGAGTGCTGTACATCACCTTCGTTATTATCGTGTGTTTTGTGATGAGCTGCTAAATTCTGATTTTTGTGCTTTGTCTCAGAAACTCATGGTGGTCTTAATTACGTACAAGTTTTAATCGCTTGTCGACTGGACTACGTATTGAAGATACAAAATAAACAGTAATTACGAAATGAAAACAGCATGTATAGTTTAAGTTTTTTACTTCCACTACATCTATTAAAACTGTAAATAATAATAACTCTGAAACCAATATAATAACGTTAGTGATTTATTGGTGATTTTAAGCAACAGTGATATTAATGACGTATGTTGATCGTATTAACCAGTTGTATGGGGTATATGATGTGTTAATCGATATTAAATCATAATCACGTTTATGTACGTGGTTTAGGTATAAACCAACAATTAGTTGAGTATGATACAGTATCTAAAATTACCAATAATAAAATTAAGGTGGGTAAATTACGAACAGTAATATTAATCTGCTATAGTGATCGTCATTACTCAGTAATGATATTTGTGCAACATTGTAAGCATTTCAAAAACGTCCAGTTTTTAATTCCCAAAACTTGCAGAAGTCTATACATCATATTGAAATCAAGTTGATGAAGTATTCCATAATGTGACAAATTTTGTAAATACATTGGTATAGCAAATAGCGTGACGAAATCAACAATCTGTTTTTCTGTGTAACAGTAAGCAGTATCATGCAGTAGAAACATTTGTTTGATAACGTAACCGTATTAACTAATAGTTGTTTTTCTATAATATGGCACGCAATGCTATTCAGTATTGATAAACAAGTGACACAATAGCCAGCATATGTTATTATCACTTTTTATATTCATAGATTTTCAGTTAATATGCATACTTCGTGATAAATTTAACACTTGCTTTATAAGTGCTCTCTCTGAATTCATTACAAGAGCTCCTGAGAAGTAAACACTACGAGTGAAATAAAATTTTTCTTACAATAGAGCAGGCCATCAGATTTTCTGAGAGATGAACACAGCAAATGAGAGGAACTCTCCTTGTACAACATAAAAGACTATAAGATTGTTATAGAGATAAATACTGCTGGTGAAAGGAGCTCTAACTATACAACAGAGAAGACTATCACATTCTCTTAGAGATGAACACTGCATGTGAAAGAACTCTCCTTATAGAATAGAGAACGTCACAACTGTATCTGTAAAGGCCTATCTTGCTATTATTTTGGCGCTTCCTATCTAACACCATTCTATTTGAGGTAAATTGTCGGGTGCTGATCTTTCCTGTGAGGAACGAAATACTGTTGTGATTTTTGATGTTTCGATGTAGAAACAAGGAAATATATTCAATAATAGATATACAAATAAAAACCTAGTTTTGTTTAGTAGCTCATTTTTATGTATTTTTCAAATATATTTAACAGAAATATTATCATTAATAATTATTTGCTTCATTTATTTTCTGCACTTATAAGAAAATTTCAATGATAAAGCTTTGCATATCCTGGAAGGCTAAATATTTGTTATATATTTTAAGATGTGCCAATATCAGCTTTTCTCTAATTTCTTACCAAACTTTATACATACTGATTTACCCAAGATAACTTTGTAGTCTCAGTCCATTAGGCATACTTTCTTGTTATAATATCTGTGCCAACTCTATTTCCATTAGCCATGATTGGTGTTCAAAATTCTTTGTACCATTTCCAAATTACAGAACGTTTTATTTATTTGACTCAAAAATTATATGTTTTCAAAAAAAGCCTAATTATTCATAAACATTTTTATCATGTAAACACTACTTCTGATGTTTCAGCGAGAACGTAGGTCTTATATTATAACACTAAATTTCGGGATTTGATCTATGCAGTTGTTAGTGGTTGCCCTTTTGTAGCTTTGTGCTTAACGACAAACAAACAGATTCAAGCTCGGACTAACGACTCATAAGACCTTTGGACGGTTTTTCTTCGACGCTCAAAAAATAACAGATTAAAAACGTATTTCTCTAATGTCCCCAGAGACGATAGTTCATAGTCCTCTTTTCTGATGCCTTTTCTCTCACTGACTGTCATCACTTGGTTATAATTGAGGAGTAAGATGTCATGGTTTGTAAAATAGCTTTATCTGAATGCTAATCGATGTACTACAGATGCCCCTAAAACTCGTTGGACGTGACATTTTAAAAGTCATTTTTCCAAAGTTCCACGAATTGCTCGTGTCAAGCAAAAAGTACACAACGAACGGCATTATGTCAGTCTCTGAAAATATTTAAAACGTAAATTCGATCCTCGTATCAAAAATGTAAAATTAGTAATATTGTAAATTGAGAAGCACTTTTAGTATACGATAGAAATTCCACAGAATAAGTTATTTAAGATACACTTGCACGACACTTCTGTGATAAATGACTTATCGGGGCAACAGACATCATTATACCAGGTGTAGGAATTATAGTGGCATGTGTGAACTATTCAGATAAAGAATACCACAGAAAAGTGTAAAAAATAACCAGAACCTCAAATCGTTAATTACAAAACAATTTAAATAAAGTATAAGAATCTATAAATACTTAAACTTTCACTAAAATATATTATATGTAATATCAGAATTATTAAATTACATTGTAACGTTACAATTAAACAAATTAAAGTAAAATACAGTTCGGTTACAACTATGGTAAGTTCAATAATTTTGAATTTCGTGCTGGTTCTGTCTTGGGAACACATATATAATGCGTCAGTATGCAGTACTTGAACTCAATGTTCATCTATCCTTTACATAGTGAAAAAGCAGTAAGTTTGCGAACGTCTCAACCTGTGGTTCGATTCCACATCTAGATAGCCCATTGTGTAACTTTGCGCTAAAACAAAAAAAACAAACAAACAGTCTTCTTGCAGTTACGTTTTTGGTCAACTACACATAAAAAATATAATTTAGATTCCCCGAGTTATTGAACGATAATAAAACAATTTAAAAAAGAAGCAAAAACTTTAAAATATCTAACTGATAACTCGTGACCAAGATCTAGTACACGAAATTTGACCGTAATGGAAAATTCCCCTCAACAGGAAATATAAAATTATTTGTCAAGAAATCAACTGAAGTTTCTGAAATATAAAAATTAACTAATTACTCGAAAGCTTTCACTGTACGTTGTCTACTAATTTACAAATTGCACATGTGGTTAAGCGCAGGGTGAAAAGTTAGTACCTATTGGTAAGCCATATCATACAATTAGGAATATAAATTATACTTTTAAAATGAGTTAATACGATAGTACCTACTGGTAGGCCAACTTCTTTTTTGAATTTCGCACAAAGCTACTCAAGGGCTATCTGCGCTAGCCGTCCCTAATTTAGCAGTGTAAGACTAGAGGGAAGGCAACTAGTCATCACCACCCACCGCCAACTCTTGGGCTACTCTTTTACCAACGAATAGTGGGATTGACCGTCACATTATAACGCCCCCACGGCTGGGAGGGCGAGCATGTTTGGTGCAACCGGGATTCGAACCCGCGAACTTCGGATTACAATTCTAACGCCTTAACACGCTTGACCATGCTGGGCCCAGGCCAACGTATACAACTAGGTGAATAAACTATAATTTTATGCGTTAATTAACAAGTTAGCCTTCCATACAGTTAAGTGTATAAAATATTCTTTGAAATATATTACACATTAGATACACTTATATACACCAATCTGAGAAAAGATAATAGAAGAAAGAATTATAAGTTATTTTTTACAATACTAAGTTATTACCAAAAATACAGTAACTACTGTACAGTGTTTAACAATAGCTGGAATTTTTTGGCCCATAAACAAGATGGATTCTCAAACTTACTGTTGGTGTGACCTTGCTTTTTGTAATCACTATGAGAAAAACCTATACACTGGATAGATAAAGTGAAGAAAAGTGTCATTGTTTAGTTATATAGCCGTACAATAACAGGTGTAATAAATAGACTTAATATTCTGAAAATTGTTTAATCTCAAAGTCTACGTTAAGGATGCTTTACTTCAATCTTACACTATGATGGAGGTCAAGCTTATATCTCTTCGGTCAGTGAAAAGGAGTGGAATTCTCTGAAACTTGTATAACCCAATACCACAAGCTGGTAAAAGTAGTGACTGAACTGGACCTAGCTTGAACTTAGACTTTGAGATTAAATAATTTTCGGAATACTAAGTTTATTTAATAAACATGTAGTCTGTATATTTTAATATCACCCATCGTTACTGGTGCAATATAACAGTACTTAACTACATTTGATCTGTCGTATGCCAGGCTAATGAGCTTTGGTATTCAGTGGAATTCATTCTCTCTCTTTAGAATATTAAGTTATGAATGTACTAAGATAGCATTGTGATCATTTCGGTAGGACTGGCCAGAAACCTTATAAAGGCTCCTTTGTCACAGTTAAGAGGTACAAATTTTGACCTCTCCCTTGTTCGTAAATAAATAAAAAGTTCGAATAGACTGAAACAAAAATATAACATAAGCTTCAAACGAAGTGTAGTCAGCTAAGACCGGAATTAATTTTCAAATTAAAACAATTTAAAAACAAAAATAACGTAATAGTCCATCCTTGGCTGGATCAGATGAATATAGTTTCTTCACATTGTTATACACTAGAATGTTTGAACCCTCTTCAAGAAACCAGAATGAAATTTAATGTAAGAAATACTGGCTTATTCTAATTTCCCTCCTTTTGCTACAAACTCATAATCACAAACTTTTCAAGAAAGTTTTGTTAATAGCTGTAGTTTCGAGAAAAACGGGTATATTTAGAACTTCACCACTAACAAAACGTTCATGATATATGTGATATACATAAATTAGTACATATATATATTTCTATATTTGCTCTATTAAGCCCATTTTGCGTGTGTGATTACTACGTGCAGAGGTGCTGATCAGGGCGAATTGCACAAAAGCACGAAATACCACATTTTCTGGATGATGAATAGTCGACTTTTCGTGTCCAACTCCCATACGTCAGCCTACTAGCGCGTGCGTGTGTGTGTTCATTGCTAGTCCGATTAGTTTATTTAGGTGTTCATACGCCACACATGACAACACCTAGAGTTATTCAACGTGTGAGTATTAAGCAATCTTGCTGAATATTGCCTTACGTAATGAATAAACAAAGATTTCTTTTAAACACCTTTTTCTTACAGAAAACGAAGTGAGAACAGATTCATTGAATCTGAGATAAATATATTATCTCGGAGATTAGGAAATGTGGAACGTTAAACAACACAATTGAGCTGAGATAGAAATTCATGTGTGTTGCTGACAATAAAGACAGCAGTCGTGGATCCGGATATGAAAGGGAAAATCTGGTTGATTAACATGTTACTGTTACAATCTTGATAAACTTAATATGTCATATAAGTATTAATTACTGTTTCTGGTAGAATGAATAATCAAATATTGTTTACCAAAATCATTGTCCCGAATCAGATTATTTTTAGATGAATAAAATTTCGTATTCTTTTTTATAATTTCTACTTAAGTAAGAAGCCTAGTATGACCAGGTGGTTAAGGCACTCTACTCGTAATCTGAGGGGCGAAGGTTCGAATCCTTGTCACACCAAACATGCTTGCCCTTTCAGCTGTGGGGGCATATAATCTGATGGTCAATCCAACTATTCGTTGACGGGGATAGTGATGACTAGCTTACTCTGCTAAATTAGGGACAGCTTGCGCAGATAGCCGCGCATAGCTTTGCGCCAAATTCAAATCAAACCAAACTTAAATAAGAAACAAGATTACTGTGTGGCAGTATTACTGTCACTTATCTAGATTTAAAGAGACACGCCTTTACTTTGAAGTAAAATGTTGTTGAATGCTTTCTTTAGATAATAGTTTGAACCGGCTGTGACTGTGAATCTGGGGTTTCATTGTCTGTTCCTTTGTTCATCTCAGAAGTTGCCGCAAAACTACACAAGGAGTATCTGCATCAGCTATCTCTAATCCTAAACTAATAGAGTAGTTGCAAAGCAGCTAGATAACAGCTTTTTCTACCAACGTTTAGTTCACTGTAATCGAATAACGAACACTGCCCGTAATTCATATACCATACTTATGACTCAAAGTGCGTTTATGCGGCAACAGAACAACAACCACGAACCACATGTTCTGTCTGGAGTTAACGGTTTTTAGCCAGTCGCTACACAAACGGACTCGGCGCTTTGGAACCGTGAGTGTGTTATGAGAGTGAGAGTTAAATCCTATTTTTTAAAACTTTGGCGGTGGGTATTGTTGACTATCAGAACTCCCTCTGGTCTATTAGTTCAAAAACACGGACAATTAATTATGTGCAAATATTCTAAAACAACAATAAAAGATAATACTGTTTTTTTTTACTCATTTAATGTTTATAAAATGTTATCAAAATAAAGTGTTATTTTTCACTCTTTAACTTAACATGTAACTACTTAAGGAAGGTACATCAACGGATAAAATAAAACATACTTTGAAAACAATATATAACTACACGTGGAAGATATATCAACTGATAAAACAATATTTAACAAAACTAACAACATGTGGAAAGTTCATAAACAGATAAACCAACTTTTAACAGCAATACGTCACTATATATGGAAGGTTCTTCAACGCATAAAATAACATTTAACGATAATACTTAACTACATATGGAAGATACATCAATTGGTTTGGTTTGTTTTAAATTTTGCGCAAAGCTGTTTGAGAGCTATCTGCGCTAGCTGTCCCTAATTTAGCAGTGTAACGCTGCAGGGAAGGCAGCTAGTCATCACTACCTACCGCCAACTCTTGGGCTACTCTTTTACCAACGAATAGTTGGATTGACCGTCACATTATAACGTCTCCACGGCTGAGAGAGTAACCATGTTTGGTGCGTCGGGGATTCGAACCCGCGACCCTCAGATTACAAGTGGAGTGCCTTGACCACTTGGCCATGCCGGGCCGCATTAACCAAAAATCAACATTTAAGAACATTACGTAACTACAAGTGAGAGGATTATCAATGGGTTTAAGAACATTTACCAATAACAGATTAACTACATATGGAAGATACATCAATGGAAAATCAACATTTAACAACAGTACGTAACTACATATTAATGGTTCATCGATGGGTAAGACATCATTTAACAGCAGCACGTAACTACGTGTGAAAAATTCATTATCGGGTAAAACCACATTTAACAACTATACGTAGCTACACATAGAAGGTACATCAACGGATAAAAGAATATATAATAACAATACGTAACTACGTGTGGGTAAAAACACCATTTACAGACAGTACTTAACTACATATGAAACCGACATCAAGGGAAAAACAACATTTAGCAACAATAAATAAGTAGATGAGGATGTTTGTTTGTTTGTTTTTTGAATTTCGCACAAAGCTACTCAAGGGCTGTCTGTGCTAGCCGTCCCTAATTTACCAGTGTAAGACTAGAGGGAAGGCAGCTAGTCATCACCACCCACCGCCAACTCTTGGGCTACTTTTTTACCAACGAATAGTGGGATTGACTGTCACATATAACGCCCCCACGTTATATGAAAAGGGCTGAAAGGGCGAGCATGTTTGGCGTGAAGGGAATGCGAACCCTCGACCCTCAGATTACGAGTCGCACGCCTTAACACTCTTGGCCATGCCGGGCCTAAGTAGATGAGGAAGAAACATCAACTGATTGTGTAAATCCGCTTTAAAAATGAATTTAAAGTTATGTTCGAAAAAGACACCACCATGGAGCAGGTGTGAAAAAGAAATTCCCTACTAGAAATAAAAATAGACTAGTTTCTTTCAACTATTCTTTTTGCCAATAACTAATTTCTCACTTGGGCTACGGAGCTTGTATCCTAAAAGCTTTAGATGTTTTTTTTTTTTAAGAATACGTTGTAATTTTCAATCAGATATGTAATTCCCTTGGCGCTGGATTTCGTACGTAGTTTTCATTGCTCGTTTCTGAGTGCCTAAGGCTGTGGTACATCGTCATCTCATTTTACATGCTAGATAGCTCCATGTCTAAGATTTGCAGCTAGAACAATAGAATTAGCATATAAACAGAAAACTGAAAAAAGGTTCCTCGTGCATCACTTCTTCCACACATGTCTTTCAATTGAAATAAATTTCAGTTTCTCTTAATAAGATTTCTTTCTCTAAATAACAGTCAGTTATTTTGCCCGCAGGTTTTTACTTTGATAACTAAATGAGCTTAGCCGTATAATCGTTTTATCACAAAAGTAATTCGCAAAAACATTTCATTCAAAATAACGTGAATATTTTTAACACGCCCATTCAAGTTATTTGACGTTCTAATTACTTAAATGAAATTTACTTTTCCAATGTACATTTAAAGTCGCGCAAACCTCATATTGTTCAAAAATATACAAAGCACTGATGTGCGTACGGCAGGTTTGTAAATGAAACTACGTGATGTTTGAAACGATATTACAACACCGACGTTCATGTACAAGGTTGTTGTTGAAACTTAGTTTTAGGTAAAACAATACTAATGTCCATTTTCAGGCTAGTAAAGGAAACTTCATACTTTTAAAGAAATACTGTAACACTGACGTTCACATATAAAATTGGAAGGGAAACTTATTATTACTTAAAATAGTACCACAACACTTTTATGTATGTATTAGATCGATAGGGAAAATGCGTTTTTCTTTGAATACAATAATTTGTTTGTTTAGAATTAAGCACAAAGTTACAAAGTGGGCAATCTGTGCAGTGCACACCACTGGTATCGAAACCCGGTTTCAAGCGGTATGAGTCCGCAGACATACCGCTATGCCACTCAGTGGCTAATACAATAATACAGGCTTTTATATATTAGGTTGGGGCGGGAACAGTATTAAAATACTGATGTGTATATATTAGGTTAGTAGGAGACACTTCAAAATGGATACGAATCTAACAGTTTGTTTTAATTTCGCGCAAAGCTATTCGAACATTATCTGCGCTAGCCGTCTCTAATTTTGAAGTGCTAGATTAGAGGAAAGACAGCTGATGAATATAAAGAATCAAAAACTCTTGGGCTGCCTCTATCAACAAATAGTGAGACTGATTGTAACATCATAGGCACCAAACGGCTGAAAGGGCGAACATGATGCGGACGGGATTTAAACCGCCATCTTCAGATCGCGAATCGAATTGAAAGAAAATTAAAGTTTAGGGAATTTTCAAGGTAGCCTTGTAAAATTATCTTGCAGATTGGGATCTACATTTTAAGAGGAAAGTTGAAGAAAACATTAAATTATTTTGAATATGCTATTTTTCTTCAAACTTTGTTATGTCTCGTGACAGATTAATTATTGTATATTTATTTTAATATCAACTTTTGTTTTAATTAAATATATATTTATAAATTTATGTAACTTATATTGTTAAATCTGTATTGCGAAATTTTCGCCCGTTGTAGAAAATTTGAGAGTGTAAGAATCAACTCTGTACATGCGTATGTAAATTCCAATATTGTTATGCAAGCTGAACTTTCTATACTCTCGCCTTACGCTTATAAAAAGTAAGCAACGCAATGCGCCAAGAGACAGTATATATTATTAGTTTGTTACATTTGGTATACTGTAAATCTCAGAAGCTATAAATGGGATTAACACTTATTAATGGGGAAACTATAGATAATTGACCAGGAACGTTTATAGATTTCGAACCTTACAAACTGTTTAGCTTTAATGAATCAACTTCGGACAATAGTATTACTACAAAAACACTATCTATAACTTCAGCTGTGAAAATCTCACGTGTGATCAGCGAAGAGATAGCTAGCTCACCATTAAGTGAATTGTATTGATATCAGTTCGAAATTACTTATCCTAAAGACTACTGGTATGGGTACCTTCAACCTGAAGTTGACATAAGAAGGTCGAAATGTTGTTCTGTATTTTATTTTAATTAAAATTTTACTACCCATACCATTGTCTTTAGAATAAATATTTACTTCAAATGGGTTTTTCGTCATCATGAACAACTGGACTTTAATTTACTCATCGTGAACCCTCGATAGGATATCAAGGAAGTTGTGGATCAGATATGAAACTTAATATAATTTGTAATTTTATAAAAAAGTTTGTATATAAAGTATTATTTGTAATAAACGTTATTAGAAATTATATTATTGTTTGTATATTAAAATATATTTGTATTACGAAAGAAAATGGTGTGTATCGATCTTCTTGTCAAATATCATAAGTTTGAAACATTTCGACATTTGATTAACTTCTAAATTCAAATTACAATTTAACACATTTTCAGGCTATTTCAAATCATAATATGTATCATAATGAATCGGGAAACTTTCGAGATAAATCATAATACGTAAGTTTACATTGCTCATAACATTTAATTAGTTATAAGTTCTGAAAGACGAAATCCAGATAACTGTAAATCTACATTAAGAACACCCACAGGTTACTCTGGATGTGACGAAGACGACGCTATGAAAAACACGAGTCCCAGAAACGGTTGAAAACAAGACTGCGGTAAAGCAATACAGAAGGGACTGTACTGGTTCATATTGTTATAAAACGTAAAACTGAGCAAAAACAAATAATAATAAATTTTATATATCAAACTATGGAGCTCATAACTACACACACACACTGGTGTAGCAAGATAGGAAGGTGGGCTTCAATCTGTTTTCAAAGTTGTAAATAATAGCTAAAAATAAAGAAATACAGTAAATAAAATTATATTTATTACTAATTTTTAATTCAAATAACCTGTAATGTTTAAGAATAAGGTATTTATCCAAGTTTATAGTTATCTAAGGTTTACAGGACCTCGAATACACGTATCTAAAGTCTATACAATGAGTCCTCTATTATCGTAACATACTTATAACCATGTTAAATTTTAACTGTTTATAACCAAACGTTATAGTTTTAGCTCGGAGATGTTTCGTGAAAAGGTATAACAAACAATAAAGCTGTTTAGGTGTAATTATCACCCCAACCGGTGAACAACGATATGTCTGCGAACTTACAACAGGACAAGCAGCGTTTCGATACCCGTCTCTTTTGTCAGTGAATAGTATGATTGACCATCACATTATAACTCACCAAAACTGAAAGGGCAAGCATGTTCGGTGACGGGGATTTGATACTGCAATTCCAGAGTGCAGTTTGAGCCCCCAAAACCACAATGCCATGCCAAGCTCCGATTTTATATATGTACCTAGAATTTGAGTTTTAATATTTTGTGGCTAAAGGCACTTACACACACTGGAAACTTTGTTTGTGAAGGTGAGAGAATGAAACTTAATTTTTATAACCGGCCCGGCATGGGCAAGCGTGTTAAGGCGTACGACTCGTAATCTGAGGGTCGCGGGTTTGCATCTCCGTCGCGCCAAACATGCTCGTCCTTTCAGCCGTTGGAGTGTTATAATGTGACGGTCAATCCCACTATTCGTTGGTAAAAGAGTAGCCCAAGAGTTGGCGGTGTGGTGATGACTAGCTGCCTTCCCTCTAGTCTTACACTGCTACATTATGGACGGCTAGCACAGATAGCCCTCGAGTAGCTTTGTGCGAAATTCAACAAAACAAAACAAACAAACAAACAAACATTTTTATAACACATTTCATTTGTAATATTTCTTTCAAAGATCTAAATGTTTTAATATTCCAGACACATTATTTGATTTTCTCATACGAATAATCAACCGTTTTAGAACATTTAAATCTCAAAATATATTTATTATGTTCATCATGAAACAGAAGGTATCACAGACCGTCTTTGATTAATGTTCTTTCTTCAATGAACTTACCAATAAGCTTAACAGAAATTTAGCATATATATACATGATTTTCTCCATGACTTATCAAGGCACTTCTTATACAGGTATATGCTAATATCTTAAATTCTGAAACAAATATTCGAAAAGAAAAGGCTTTTTAGCTATCAAATATAAACAAACGTGTTACTTGTACATTTTAAAGAATGATTTTCATCTAAACGTATGTTTGACTGTAAATGTTTAACATTCTTTCGAGTTATCAAACGTGTTTTTGAATCTATATCCCCTTATTGTCATGCTTTGTCATGTTTTTATACTAGTTTTTTCCCTATTATTCTATTACTATTCCTATTATCAGAAATCAAATATCTTTCCTCTGTCTGTAATTAATGTTAGGAATTATATATTTAAAAATGGCTGGAATGGATAGAGAAAGTACTATATAGAGGAGCGAACAACGTTTCGACCTTCTTCGGTCATCGTCAGGTTCACAAAGAAAGAAAGGGTTTCTGACCGATAGCTGACCACATGTTTGAAGGCGGTTGTGTAATTGAATGTAGGAATGTAGAGGGCGTGCTTATATGTTGGAAAAATTTATTACTATAGGTATAAAGGTTTTCCTTTGTATTTATTTATTTTGGACTTGAGTTGTTGTATAAGTAAGATTTCTTTAATTTTGCGTTTGTTTATGTGTGTTTCTTTATTTAGTATTTGGGTATTTTCTATGGTTATGTTGTGTATATTTGAATTGCAGTGTTCGAAAACATGTGAAGGTGTTTTTTGTGTTCTTTGAATCTGGTTTCCATTTTTCTACTTGTTTCTCCGATATAGAAGTCGTGGCAGTTATCACATTGTATTTTATAAATAATGTTGGTGTTGTGTTTGTCAGTGTAGGTTTTACATAGTATAGACCTTAGTTTTGTGCCTGGTTTTTAAATAAATTTAGTGTTAACTGGGATGTCATATTTTGTTACTAGTTTTTGCCAAATATTGGTTATTTTTTCTGCTGATGTTGGGAATATATGGTGTGCAGCCGTATATGGTTTCGTGATTTTTTAATTCGTGGGACATATTTACTTTTGTTAGTTGATTTTGCTTTTTGTCTAGGTGGGTGCGTATAATGTTCTCTACGGTTTGTGGAGGAAACTTATTGATGTTGATGAAGTATTGTTTTATTTTGTCTAATTCATCGTTAATCTAATATACCCACATTAAGTTAAAACTACGGTAAAGAATGAGTCTGGCACGAAGTCCTTACTTCATGGAATATTAGCTCTTTATCTCTCATTCCAATAATCCACTTGTATCAGTTCATCTGAGTTCGTAGTCAGAGGTATTTCCAAAGATCTAAAACTTTCATGAATTATTACAGTAATATAAGCTACCTAACTTTTCTGCTGTTACTTCTTCGGTAACTTTTAAGATGACAAAAACTTGGACAACATTTCTTATCAGAAAGATTCCTTGTACAGAAATAGAGGTTACTTTTGAGAGAAAAAAATTTAAGCCTAACACATTTAAAAGTGTTCAATTACCCTTTTAAGTTAAAGCTCTGGATAATCTCTAACGTCGCTGATCAGAACATTCGGAGGAAAATTGTGTACGTAAAGGTTTTACGTAGCATTTTAAAAGTTCGAAATGGAAATAAAAATCTACCTGAAAAAAATTAGAGGAGAAAAAATATCACACTGGAATTCTACAAGTCTAAAAGTTTAAGTTAAACCTGAACTTTTACGAAAATAAACGATTTGTCTTCCTCACTCGAAAGCAAAAACATGATGAATTTGGTAATCTGTTTCTTTCGGATGCTGGAAAAGAAGAAAGGAATGTGAAAACTCCGGTAAGATAAGAAGATAAATGATTATGAAACGTGCTCTTTGCTGCATGTAGATGAGATGATTTGCGATTATAATAAATCACAGTATTTTTACATGTAGGTGAGACGTATCCAGGTATTATTACGTTTCTAGTTGATCTAAATACAATTACGCGGATTAACGACACGGAAATTTCAGAAATACCTACATATCTTTTTATTTATCCAGTAATCATATACATACATATATTTTTATATACACGTTAATTTATTACAGCAAATTAAATATGTATATTCAGTGAGTTTTGTGTTAACAAAGGTAAATAAGGAGCTGTCAGAAGTGTGAAACTAGTAGAAAAGAGAGGTTTATGGGAAATAAAAATAAATAGAAGAGGAAGTAATGAAACAAATAACACTAAAGAGAGAAATTAATGAATTGAGTCTATTAATAAGACAAAGAATTAATAATCATATAAGTGTTAAGACAAAAGAAATTAGTTGATGAATAAAAGAGAAAATAAATAATCATATAAATATTAAGATAAAAGAAAGTAGTTGATGCATAAGAGAAATAATTAATAATCATATAAATGTTAAAATAAAAAGAAATTAGTTGATGCATAAGAGAAATAACTAATAATCATCATTCATGATGACGAGAAACCCACTTGAAATAAAAATGTATTCTCAAAACGATTGGTACGAGTATTAAATCTTTAATTAAAATAAAGTACAGAACAACGTTTAGATCTTTATAGGTCGTGTTCAGGTTAACAAAGAAGATGTTAACCTGAAGAAAATTTTCAACTGACTGAACATGTCTTAGTGACGAGAATGTAAACGGGTACGGGATTATAGGGGGTGTAGCAGTTAGATGTTAGGTTATTAATTAGTATAGGCGTAAAGGAATTTTGGTTTTAATTGTTGTATAAGTAGGGCTTCTTTGATTTTGCGTTTACTTATATTTATTTCCATACTTAATATTTGAGTCTTTTCTGTAGTTATGTTCTGTTATTTCTATTTTTCTGCTTGTTTCTGCAATATAGACATTGTGGCAATTGTTGCATTGTATTTTACAAATAATGTTGGTGTTGTGTTTGTCAGAGTAGTTTTTACATGGTATGGACTTTAGTTTGTACCTGGTTTTTGAATAAATTTGGTGTTTACTGGAACGTTGTGTTTTACGTTTTTCCAAATGTTGGTTATTTTTTCGCTGATGTCAGGAACATTTGGTATGCAGCAGTGTAAAGTTTTGTAGTTTGTTATATCTTAGGGTTTATTATTGTTCGTTTGTTGTTGGTCTAGGTGTGTGCGTATAATGTTTTCCACGGTGTTTTGAGAAAATTTGTTGATGTTGATGAAGTGTTGTTTCATTTTGTTGATTTCATCGTTAATTTTATCAGGTGAACATAGTTTTGTGGCTGTGTTTATTTGGTTTCTTAGTATGTTGAGTTTTTGTTTGTTTTATCCCAGGGAATGTATAATCCAGTATGGGCGATTTTTCTGTAAATTGTGAATCGGTTCTAGCGATATTGAGGTTAAGAAATGCTAAAATGCTATTTGAATAGTTTTTACTATTCGTAGGTGAACCTAATTTTGGGGTATATAGAGTTAACGTGGTGGAAAAAACCAAATGTGTGTTCTGTAGATGTGAATCCAGCAATTGTATCATCAACATATCTGTACCAGTATAGTGGTGGGTATAAGGCTGAATTGATCGCTTGAGATTCAATGTGTATCATAAAAATGTTGGCTAATTCAAGCTACACACAACTGCCCACAATTAGGTCATTTATTTGCAGGCAGTTTTGGTCATTGAATATAAAGTTAGTTTTAGTGGTAGTGAATCCTGTAAGGGTTGCTAATTGGTTGTTGGGAATATGTATCAATTGGTTGAGATCCTGGATATAAAGTTCTAAAGCTATGTTGCAGGCTTCATTAGTCAGGACTTCTGTGAAGAGGGAGATTACATCAAAACTGGCAATTAAGGCTTTATGATTTAATTGATTAAGAATATATTTAAAGTTAAAGAGTCTTTAAAAAAGAAACCGGCTGATGTTACAGATTTAGATAATCCCCACGTTATGTATTTACCGAGGTTGTAGTTAAATTATTCATCGGTCGACATTATGAGTCGTAGTGGACAATTAGATTCGTGAGGTTTGAGGTGCCATATAGTTGTTGTATGCACGAGTTGGTCCTTCGTAGGTGAGAATAAAGTTTTTCTCAGATTATGTTGTTTTTTATCATTTGTAGCAGTATTTTTAACTGGTTTTCATGTGTTTTGTTGAATTTGTGTTCATTAGTTTAAATTTTTGATATCTGACAAGATGTTGTTCATTTTTTGAATGTATTTATTTGTGTTTATTATAATAATGAACACAAATTAATACACTTATGTTACCTAGATCAATAAATGAGTTATATTAATAGCTATGTTCAAGCTCATTTCATTTAACAAAACATTTAGGACAATTATAAGAATTACTTTTTAAAAAAAATTCACTTTCAATTTAATTTTATCTTTTCTAAGGATATTAACTCATATTAAAAACATTTACTTTCGTTTATCATATCTTTCATATGCAAACATAAGTGTTAGTTTCTTTGTACTCTTCTTTTTCAATGAGACTTATTCATATTTAAGCTCCCTAAAACTAAATTGATTATTCTTACGCAGTAAGAATTTAAAAATGATTGTATTTTATGGAGTTTAAGGTAAAAATACTGATATCCGTTGGCTGAGTAGCAATCGTCAAATCTTCTCTTGATTTTTACTTGTGAAATTTTAATTAGTCAAACTGAATATCTTGGCTACAGAAAATAGTCTAAACTACAGGTTCTTTTACTATACCATCTAGAAAGTATAAAATAGACAGAGACCAATTAGTAAATTATTTATGCCAAATAAAATGAAACAGTGATACAACAATCAAAGAAAACGAAAAAGAGAAATAGCAGTTTAATTAAATATCGACGTGTAAGAAAATGAAATAGAAAGACAGATAAATAATTAAATGCTGACGTCAAATAAGGTGAAACAGAGAGATAACAAACTATTTAAATACTGATGTTAAAAAAGTGAAACAGAGAAGTAACATGTTATTTAACTATTGACGTTAAAGAACGTTGTGTAACTCCATTTTTAAACTTGTAGACTATCAGTGGAATGGAGTCTCACTTTGGTTTCTTATGTTTCTTTAGTCAGAGTTATTGTCATTTCTCATTGTACCCTCTATTCTAATTTGGGTTCCTTCAGTTTCTTTCCACATAATTATTATTTTATCTCAGTGGTGCTACTCTTAATAAATGCTCAACATGGATGTATATCAATAACCCTGTGGTTCTACTATTAATAAATGTTGAACATGATGTATTTCAATAACCCTGTGGTGCTACTCTTAATAAATGCTCAACATGAATGTATTTCAATAACCCTGTGGTGCTACTCTTAATAACTGTTGAACATGGATGTATTTCAATAACCATGTAGTGCTACTCTTAATAAATGCTCAACATGAATGTATTTCAATAATCCTGTGATGCTACATTTAATAAATGCTCAACATGGATGTATTTCACTAAGTTTTACAGTCAGTTATTACAAATTCTAACAAAGATGGTTTAGCTAGTTTCGTATAATGAATATTTATTAATTACCAACGGTAAACGTGTTATCTAATTTTGTGTAGGAATGTTTTTTCTAGAGTTGTGTTGTTATATTTATAAGTACCAACTACAGATGTTTTCCCTTGTTTTGTGTTGTTTGTAAATATCCTTCGATATTCCTTGAATTTTTTTTTAAAGTTTACAATTAACGGTTCTAATAATTGATACATCCGTCAATTTTGCACAGCTAGTTGTTTATTACAAAAAGCTGTATCATGAAACTACGATATCAGGTCGATTTGATACATCAGTGTGTGTATATTACGTCATTAAGTGTCTTTCACACAACACATCTTACTATGTGATTTGCGTTCTTAAGACAATAACAACAAATAAGGTCAGATTAAGTTAACCAAGACGCACGTAATGAAGAAATAGTGAACTTACAACAGACAGTTATTACCGTAATTACAGCATGTAGCAAATCAGTTTCCTCGTATTGATTTAATGTTTCATCTATCTATCAGTTTGGTTGTCTCTCCATCTATCTTCCTTTTATTTTTACCTTGCCTATCTATTCAAGGACATCCTTCTATTTTTGTTACTGAATATATTTTTACGTAAACATTGGACAGCACGTGTTTATAACAGAAAAAATAGTTTTATAAAGCTATGGATGACAAGTTCTAATACAATTCTAGTCAATTTAGGTTGCATTTTTAAACTTTATTGGAATACCTGAAGAACTAGAGTATTAGTAATACCTATAACGTATAAATGTTTCATTTTTCGCTACTTATTCTCGCGTTAAATTTACATTACTAGAATGTTTCAATACAGGTAAGCAGGGCCTGACATGGCCATGTAGTTAAGACTCGTAATATGAGGGGCGTGGGTTCGAATCCCCGTCACATCAAACATGTTCGCCCTTTCAGCCGTGGGAGCATTATAATGTGCGTTCAATCCCACTATTCGTCGGTAAAATAGTAGCCCAAGAATTGGCGGTGGGTGATGATGTCTAGCTGATGGCACTGCTAAATTAGGGACGGCTAGCGTAGATAGCCCTCGTGTAACTTTGCGCAAAATCCAAAACAAACCAAACATTTTGTACAAAATAAAAGCCAGGAACGGTGTAACTATTTGTTACTTTAGACCACACTAGTATGTGTTTCTAAACACTTTGGTATCTTTATTTTTCCTATTTTCTTATTAATCCTAAATCCTACTTTGTCTCCATCTCATTAATTTTGATATTGACCATTAAATCCAAACCCCAACTGAAAAACAATAGTAACAAAACTGAGCTCCTCTCTGAAACGTTTTTAGTTGTATAGTATCTTGCATCGTATAAGTAGTGGTAGTTTAAATAGAAGTGCATCATATTGATTCAAATATCTGAAAATATTGCGTCGATTTTGTTACACTACTGACAATCTAATTTCAACAGAAACGTAAGAAAGAAAGGGTTGATCTGGGCCAGTTAGCTCTTGTCAAAACTGAAAAGAAAGATACTGAAGTCATGATTTTCATAACCTTAGACGCAAACGATTACAACTCTTGTTGTAACCCTGAACTTGTACAGCAATTTTTCCTCCCTATAATTTTAGAAATATTCAACATTTATTCCTTGTCAAACCATAGACAAGTATTAGGAAAAACAGTTTTGCTCAATGAAATTATGATAAAATTACTGATACCTAGGTATCAATACTGATAACTAGGTAGACGATATGTTTGTTGAAGAAAAATGATGATGAATCAAAATAAGAAATCTCGTTTTTTTTATTATTCACCGTTTTTTTTTTACTTTGGGAAGCTCTGAATAGCTGGAAAGCGCCACATAAATCGGAGATAGAAACAGATAGTCTTGCGTGTCTAACTTCTGATGACGTGTAGAAACGAAAACACAGAGTACTTTTATATTGCTACAATACTGGCGTCTGTGTCATCCCTACATATAGAATGGAAGCGCACTTCTCGATACAGATAAACAGCCATACATCCTAACGGCTCTAGATATGTATACAACAGTTATTTCTACCTGTAACCGTAAAGGAAGTCACCTATCTATCTATATTTATCTTGCTTAGCATGTATGATTTATAGTGTATAAAGTTTCTATGTCTGTCACAAAACTCACGTAGGTTTTCATTTATAGTTGATATAGTAGCCGAAGGAGTATTGATACAAACAGGCAGACAGATATATATATATATATACGTGTGTGTGTACATGTATAATGTTATTGTTTAAAAAGGCGAGAAAGTAGAATAAAGTTTCCATATAATACACGTGGCTGAGAAAGTTTTCGAACCTTGGAGAAATGATACAATTTGTAGCGAGATATATGCAAATAAAGAAATGTCACAACAATGAAAACTGATCGACTATTTTGAGGCAAGTTACCCACCAGAAAAACTTTCTATCTAAATACCTTTAAACACGAAAAGCTTTACGTTCACATTAGAAGTTCCAAAGCGATGTGCAACACTAACAGTTCCTTTGTTGCGTATAAGGCTACATAAGTTTAATACAAACCTGAAGTCTGGCGTCAAATCTTTATTTATTTCTTTTTTTTTTAACCATGTGATATTTTCTTAAACATTATCTTCAGACTCAGTAAAAACTGATTGATCACCTTTAGACTTTAGCATCGTCTCCAGAGATTGATGACTTTTTGGTAAATTGATTTCAGTTTGTGAAACTATACATACTATCAGTAGGCTGTAACAATTCTCTATACGTTTTTCATTTCAACAATTACATAATTTTCTTTTCGAGACACGTAAGAAACAAAACGAAAACTACAGGACCTACAAGTCAAAAACATCAAAGTGTTTATTAATGTTTGAAGAAGTTGTTTTGAATTAAGCGCAAAGCTACACAATAGGCTATGTGTACTCTGCCCACCACGGGTATCGAAACCCGGTTTTTAGCGTTGTATGTCTGCAGACATACCGCTGAGTCACTAGAGGGCTGTTTGAAGAAAGCTTAGTGGATAATTAACTACAAAGTAATTGTTCACCTTAATTTGAGCTTAATAACGTAAAAACGATGACACTCGTGTCATCTGTGTCACCAGAATTAGTGTTAATATAATTTAAATAGTGGCTTCCAGGAGCTTAATTAAGTAAAAAAATGAAATATAAAAAACTTATATCATAAACAACGAAAATGTTTAAACTGTATACAAAAATGAAATTCGAATTGATGTACTCTTGCTTTATCTTTCTACATTTTTTTGTGTCGAACTTTGTAACGTTTCGTCAGTATATTGTGGGAACGACAGGTGTGCTCATAAATCCATAAATGTTAAATAACACTGACAGAAGATTTATAT